>NC_072489.1:35809097-36442430 GCF_027574615.1 Eptesicus fuscus | reverse complement strand
ACTTTTCACTATAAAATGTTCTGATCTTTCTACAGTAGTTTAAAACTAAATCTCACACCCAATTTCATGTTCATTCTCTTCCTCAAACCTGCCAATGCAGGGCAGACTTCAGTCAGGGGCTTCAGAGTGGAGAAAGTCTGGGCTACCTTTTCACTTTTCCTGCTCTCCCTCTTCTGTGGTTGGGGTGAGGGAAGGAAGAAGAAGAGAGACAGCAGCTCTTATTTATGTGGTTGTTACCGACTGAATTATGGTCTCCTAAAATTCCTATGTTGAAGCCCTAACCCCCACCTCCTCAAGGACTGGATCAAGGACGGGAGGATCAGGAAAGAGAGTGGTCCTGATAACATTAGACAATGAGGGGTCTCTCAGCCCTGAGAATTGCTATGAGTAGAGCATTCCGTGGAGGGCAGGGGGGCCAAGGTGTGGTGTCAATGCACTGTGAACCCAAGGGCCGTCAGAAAAGGCTCATGAAGGTACCTGACGTGTTTTCCCTGGGAAGGACAGCATAGTTATGCACAGGGGCTCGGCACCCGCCTCTGATTTGAGTCCCGGATGACCCTCAATACTTTATTCATTGAATCACTCTGGTTAAGTTACTTAATCTTTTTAAGGTGTAGTTTCATTGTTTATACAACATGGATAATAAAGGTGCTTATACTACATAGTAGTGAGGATTCACCAATATGAGTGCCAAGCTCAGTAAATGTCAGCTGGCTATAAGTTTACAGAGTCCACACAAGAATGAATTTAATTTGTCAGTTCTTTAATTTTGTGGGTATCAAGGGAAAGGCTCAAAAGCAATTGCTTTTGAATTGGCAAGCTAGTCTTTAAAACAACAGTCACGTCTTGCAACCACGTGGGTGGGAGGATGTATAAACTCCCTAGTGGTCATGACGGCATAGCTGAAGAACATTTGTCACCTCAGCTCGTACAGTGTACTTACTGAGATGGTACATATTGTGAGGACATATTGCAGACCACAGAGAGCAATACTCACTGTGGCGTAATTGTGTGCAGATAAATCACAGGTCTGTTTTTTTGTGTGTTTTTTTGCAGTAGATGGTAGGACTACCATATCTCCAATATGTAATGACTCGCGGTAAATGTTTAGGAAATATGGTAAAAGAAAAGGTAGGATTCTATTGGCTGACTCCCTATATCACTGCCAGTAATTAGGAGGCACATGAATTCAGGTGCCTGCCCTTGCCTCCCTCCCAATATACTGCAGCCCACGGGCACTGGGCCTTTAAACCTGCTGACTGTCCAGTACTCTAGGTCTGGCCACGGTTTTTGCATTTGGCCGTGGTGGTCAGGTTTGCTCCCAGCTCAGTCCCTGAGCTTTGTCTCTGCCACATGTTCTCAACTCGGACTTTTGTAGTGTCTACACCTGGCATGCAGCACTGGGCCCTGAAGCCTCACGCTCCATGCTCCAGGTCTGGGATATCAGACATGTGCAGAGGACATCTGGGACATGCACCTGCTCCAGGAGACATCCAGGGAGGGTGAGGCTTGGTGGGAGGAAACTTCTGAATCAACAGGACCTGAAGTTTCTTGTCCTGAATGGGTCCAGACCACCAACTGTGTGAATGGCCACACTCCAGGACGCGACTGGAATCTGGGGCCCGGGAACCTAACCCAGCATGCCCCCCTTGGCCACCTGCTACCTGGATTTTAACTTCCCAGCCGAGCCAGTCAGTCCTACAAAGCAGATTCAGCTCTAGGCCACTTCTGAGTAACAGACATCATCACCTACTCTTGGCAGAAATGGAAGTGTGAAGTGTGAGTCAGCTGTTTTATTTCACTTCCTAGTGGAGAGAGAGAGTTTCTCATCCCATTTGAATCGAGTCATCCCGGAAGAAACTCTGTCCCAGAGAATTACTCAGTCAGCCATGGTGGCTGCTCCTAATGAGACGCAGGCGGACTCAGGAGCCCAGCTGTTCTTGGCCACCACACCAGGCTGGCCTCTTCCTCAGTGTTCTGGCACCTGTGTTTCTCCTGTTAGCAAATTATCACAATTATAATCACTACCGATTTAAATGTAGCATGACCAGTATTGGCTGTTATGCCGCCCCACCCTAACACACAAGCTAAATTCCGAGGAGGTGGGGAGGAGGTGGGGAGGAGGTGGGGAGGAGGTGGGCCCAGCCCCTGGAGGCATTTCTTTGCCAAGCCCAGAGATGCTGCCAGCGAGCAGGCTGGAGGCTGGAGGCAGAGTCGGAGGAGAGCCAAGCTGCTCGCCATGATGGGGTGGAGGTGGGGGACAGAACGAACATTCCAGGGGGACAACACCGGAAGAGGAAGACACAGACAGCGAGGCCCAGAGCTGCTTCAGCAAAGGGCAGAGGGCATCCCAGGTTAGAGACCAGACTTTTCCCAAGAGAATTTGGAAATTTCACTGCGTGTGTAACAGCGGGAACCGAACCCCTTCTTCCAGCTCCGGGGCAGCACCTGTGTTGCTCACGAGTGCTTTTGGTGCAGAACAGATTGTCTGTTTACTTATTGGAAGAAGAGAGGTACTGTGTCCTACCTCCAGGTTTCATCGTTTTATCAAGAGAGGCAGCTTGCAGGGACAGTGGCATCTGAGTGGCTTGTATAATTAGTATTCGTTTAATGTCCGTTTCTCCCCGCCTCACCTATGAGCTGCATGGGGATAGAACTGTGCCTCTTGTTAGCATATCGCCCCCCCCACCCCCCGTGCCTAGCACAATGTTGGCACATAGTAGGTGTTCAAATATTTGCTGGATGAATACACAAATGACTCCACTCAGTGGCTCCATGCAACTTCTGCTCCCAGCTGAGCAAAAGTCTAAAATGTAATGCTTCTTTGTCCCTTTGCCCGAGATCTGCAGGGCAGCTTCCAAGCAGTGCTTCCAGAAAGACACTTCGCCCTACAGGGGGTGCTGTTCAGACAGCTGGAACACCACCTGCAGGAAAAGTGCAGGCCGCCAAGATACCCACTTTATTTGCAGTGGAGGAGGCCAATCTAATTTCCCTAAGTATTATTGTCACAGCTTACGATAGGACTTTACGTGCTGTTTTATAAGGAAAAGAGAAAGCTTTGCTAGAAGAATCGCCTGTGTTCTTTCCCTCTTTACCCTCCGGGAACTTCCATTGTAAAGAGGAATTGAACTCCCAGTTGAACTCATTGTGACTTGTAGGAAGAAAATTATGTATATGTAGTTACCAAAGCCTTCAGTTTTTTCTTTAGGCTAAAGTGAAACGTATTAAATTGAGAAGGAGACTCCACGGGCTGCCATGTGTCGGCTGCCATGTGTCGCTAAAGGGGAATGGTGTTTTGAATCAGAAGATGTGGGTTGAAAGCCCAGCTCAGCCACTCCCCAGTTTTGGGAGCGGTACACTGGATGAAGGCTTGGGGCTTCAGTTTACCGTCCGGAAGACAGGAATATTACTGCGATGTGTGTACCTAGCATTTTGATGAAATAGTTTTTAAAATATATGTTTTCATTGATTACAGAGGGAGGGAGGGAGATGGAGAGTTAGAAACGTAAGTGATAAGAGAGAATCATTGATCGGCTGCCTCCTGCACACCCCACACTGGGGATCAAGCCTGAAACGTAGGCATGTGCCCTGACCAGGAATCAAACCACAACCTCCCGGTTCATGGGTCAACCCAAAACCACTGAGCAACACTAGCCGGGCAGAAATAGTTTTGATGTAGCTGCTTTGGCTTACCGAATTTCATGTGGCCTGCAGATACAGTAAATCCTTCACACTTTTGAGGGTTTTTTAAAGCCATGTGTGTATGAGAATCCCTATCTCATTCATGTGTTCCACTCCACACCTGGCCCAGCATGGAAAATTAGGAGGCAAAGATGAATTAAAAGCCATGGTAACTACTACAAGTAGAACTTGATAATTAAGTGAGGAAAAATAATTGTTTCTGGCCCAGCCAGTGTGGCTCAGTGGTTGAGCATTGACCTGTGAACCAGGAGGTCACAGTTCGAACCCAGTTGGGGCACATGCCCAGGTTGTAGGCTCAATCCCCAGTGTAGGAGCCAGCTGATCAATGATTCTCTCTCATTGATGTTTCTATCTCTCTCTCCTTCTCCCTTCCTCTCTAAAATCAATAAAAATATATTTAAAAAAAATCATTGTTTCTGGAAAAAAATAGCTACCGTATTTTCTGGCGTATAAGACCCCCGACTTTTGAGAAGATTTTCCTGGGTTAAAAGGTCGTCTTATATGCTGGAAAATTCAGTATTTATTACAAAATACCAACAGGAGCAACTTCCATATACCTAAGTAGTGACATCATTTGTATTAGGGGAGATGCTTTCTTTAGGGAAATGTTCTGAAGGCTTCTTTGGGCTTGTTCTGAAAGGAGGGAGAAAAAGAGATAAAAATACAGAGAGAGAAAAGGAAGGCTGAATTTTTCTGCAAAATAAATTAAGGAAATTGTGGGGTTTCTCAGGGGCATCTTAGAAGGGGGAAAACTGTCTTAGATTGGCGAAAAAAGAGAAATGTAGGATGGAAGGGGTGTTGGTTTTTCTAGCCATATTTCATGGGTGAGACAGCTTTTCAAAATTCTTAGGGTTTTTTTCCCTTTTTTTTTTGTCAGAAGCATGGTTCTAGTTCCCCCTTCATGTGAGCTTCCTACACACACAGGCTTTTGAAATTATCTCTCAATATAAACAAACAAACAAACCTTCACTACTATGAGGTTTGATTTGCCAGTAGTCTTCCATGGATCTCCACAATTCCCACACCTCTCCTGTTATCATAATGTGGGATTATGTCATGCAGGTAGGCCTTGGTATCCAACCTTGATGTCCATGTAAAGCTCCCTTCTATGAACTGTTTGGGAGATGCTGACCAGTGGTAGTCAGCAATGCCAAGAGCAGTCAAACTTGAATTTGCCAATGTTCAGCAGGGCAGGAAAAACCCTCTGTATGGGGAGGGAATCTGGAACCTTCCAATTCCCCTGCCCTGTGGTCGTTTCCGTTGCCACCACCAGGCTGACTTAAGGGGTGGCTGCTACTATCGATAGGTCTCTGTAGATGCACACTCTTCATTTAAAACAGGGAAGAAAAAAAAGTCAGGAACATCAAATGGGTCTAGGAATGAGCTATTACAAGAATGCATACTGAAAAACCAAGATGGCGGCATAGGTAAACACCTGAACTTGCTGCCTCGGACAACCACTTGTTCGAGGGAGCAAGTGGTTCTTTTTTATTCTGTTCATCAGAATAAAAAATCTGAGGAACAGAATAAACTAGTGAATATAATAGAATCAGGGGCATAGAAAGGGAGTGGACTGACAATTCTCTGGGGAAAGGGGTGTGGGGGGTGCTGGAAGAGACTGGACAAAAATTGTACACCTATGGATGAGGACAGTGGGGGAGGGGTAAGGGCAGAGGGTGGGGTGGGAACCGGGTGGAGGGGAGCTATGGGGGGCAAAAAGAGGAACAACTGTAATAATCTGAACAATAAAGATTTATTTAAAAAAAAAAAAGAAAAAGAATGCATACTAAAAGTCCTTAAACACTTGCTAGGGGAGGGAACTAAGTTTGTCACTAAGATTTCCAAAAGCCAATTCAAAGAGGAAAACATAATTGGTTACCCATTTCATAGCGACTAAGCAATGATAACAAATAACGTTGCTCAACGGAAGCTTGGGGTTGCCAATAAATAAGGAGAGTTCATGCGAGGGGCAAGTTGAAAGAATATTTTGCTTTGGGAGTGTTTTCTCTTCATCTTACACCCCAACTCTTCAGCTTTGTGCTCAATAGTTCAGTGAGTTTTAAATGAAAATGGTGATGACTGGCACTGATGAGTAATATATAGAATTAACTCCTGAGATTGCTCTTTGATTGTCCAGACTTGATTTTAGTTGAGTCAGAGAGAATTCTTTCTGAGTTCCTTTTAGCTCTAGGATTGCTTTCTATTCTAATGGGACATAAGGCAGAGTCACGGGTTTCGGGGTGACCATAAGATACTTCCTACATTGTTTCTGACGCCAATCTCCCATCTTCCCCAACCTCAAATGGGAAGATTCTTTCTGATGAAGTAATAGGCAATTTCCAAACACTGAAGCTTATTTACAGTCTTCTGTATCCAGAGAGCTAAAAGCTGCCGACCAATTCACTCTTGTGTAGATGATGGCTTCAAATCTTGTTTGATTAATAAAAATGTATTGTTGCCTTTAAAACGTAACCAGTAAATCAATCCAGTGAAACTTAAAATGATTCAGCTTTCTCACCACAGCATCCCATTTCTTTTGGGAGATCAGCAGCCCTAAGAAACATGCATTAAGAAATTTTCATCCTGAACTTTTCAAAAGGATTCTTCAGTTTTGTTTTACTTTCATACAGATTTACCCCGAGTTTTGGGTAAAAACATTCACTTATTGGTTTACTCTAAGATCCCTCATTCATATTGGCATGAAGACCACTAGGACTTGAGTTATCTCCAGGCCTCTCAGGTATTTTGCATCTTTAAATGAGATTGGGGTTTACCCCAATCCTGACTGGATAAAATACCTTCCCAGTTTAGAACTGGGGAAGAAGCTAAAGGCTGGGCCTTTGTCAGCACAGCAATGCAGAGGCCATTTTGCTGTTGTTCAGAATTCATTATATGCCCCCTAAGTAGGAACAATTTTCTTCAACAGAGCTCCTTGCTGGACCTACCTTCCTAATCAGGGTTATTCCATAAATCGAGAAGCCGTTGCCTCTAGAAATAAGGAAGATAATTTTCCATAGAATTCTGTTGTTGGTTAAACCCCTCAACTCTAGTTGAATCCAGAATGACTTTCCTATTAAAAAACTCAATGCAAATTATATTTGTTTGAATCTTTTAAAGAGCAACAATACATTCTACATACTCTTATAGGATCAGTTGCTTGGATCTAAGTGCATCTCTGGAATTTATCAGCTCTATGACCTTGTGGTGAGTTACTTAATCTTTTGTTTCCTTCTCTATAAGGTGGGGATTATAATAGAACAGAGTTCACAGAGGTGTGGTGAGGATGAAAAGAAGTACAGGCCCAGTCGGTGTGGCTCAGTGGTTGAGCATCAACCTATGGACCAGGAGGTCACTGTTCGATTCCTGGTCAGGGCACATTCCAGGGTGGGCTTGATCCCCAGTAGGGGGCATGCAGGAGGCAGCCAATCAATGATTCTCTCTCATCATTGATGTTTCTATTTTGTTTTTCTCTCTCTCTTTCTCTCGGAAATCAATGAAAAAAAAAAAAAAAAGAAATACAGAAAGTAAAGCAGTTAGCATACTGCATGGCACACAACTCAGTAAAAGCTCAACAAATGGTAGTGACTGTTTTCATTCCATATGGCTTTTTGTTCAAATCCATGGAGTTTTTGGAGATAAAAAAAAAAATTCTGAGCAATTCTTAGTTATAGAGAACCATCACCAAATCTTTTAAGCCTCTGCCCTTAGAAATACTGTATTTCTGTTAAGGCCTTACTGTCTACCATACAGTTGGAGTTGCTCCTTCTCCCTTGTATCCCACAGGTAAGACCCTTGTCCATTTCTCAAAACCAAATATGGCAAAACCCCACCAGCAGAAAGCTAGGAATAGGAGGTAACAAGGGAACGAGACTAAAATAAACGAAATCATCTTTGTTTCTTTTCCAAGTATTTCTGGCAACTCAAGACTAGTGTTAATATTAGTTAAATTGAGTGTATTTAGAGAGATCAGGGGACATACTTATCTTCACACTGTGTTAAGATTTGCATCTCAGTTGGGAATACACTCATTGAACACTGTGACATCAGGGTGAGCTGTTGGTACCCTTCCAGAATTAGCCTTCATGTTAAAAGAGGCTGAGGACTTGTTGTAAAAGCCTTTTTTTATCTGCAGAGATTCCAGGCAAGAAACACCCTGGGAGGGTGAATAGAAATACTCTATGACTCGGGGCAGAGAGCAAGTTTTTGTATGACTACAGAAGTGAAATGTACCAACTAAAAAGCACCCCTGGAAAATTATTCCAAAGGCTGCCCTGACAACAGATGAGTGACAAGGCTTATGTCACATGGCCCAGCAGGTGTGTGAAGTCTGTCACGTCCTAGGACAATCATCCCGGATGAAGACACCAGTGGTGACCTGCAGCTCTTACATGTTACCAGTTCTCACCAAGCAGCATTACAGCATTATTCATTTTGACTAGAATGGGATTTATCCATCCTTCACTTTGCAACAACATATCATCAACAATAACACACACACACACACACAGCTTGTCAAGTGATGGCTATGATTAAATCTGGTGAATTTTCTCTTTGGATACTTTTCCAGTGGATACTTTGCTCTTCAGTTTCTATTTTACAAAATGTTGAGAAATCAATGGTAATGTTGACTGTGACCTATGGAAATGACTAGATTTATTATTAGGGCAAATGAAAATAACAATAAAATAAAAAGATAATAAATGGTATGATTCGCAGTTGTGCAGTGAACAACATGTGCAACTGTACATTTCAGCTCTGGGTGATCTGTCTGTGAGTGAATTTGAGAGAACTGAGTATCTGTAACATAGCCTTTTCCTTCTACTTACCTATTTATTTGGGACCAGCCTTTCGACAGAGAGATTCTTTATGTTATAAATTATGCAAGAGAGCCATCCCTCCCCTAGAGGGATTTCCAGTTCTACCTGGGGGTGAGTGGTTAAGTTTAATTCTGGGACAAAGCATTGGAAAGCCTGTTGTTGCCACCAAGCTAAACCTCATTCTCCAAACAGTTTGCTCCTTTGGGCCTTTATCAATCTGATGCTTATCTTTTCCTCAATTGATCCTGAACTTTGAGAAAAAGAAAGTAATATTTACTGACCCTTAAAGCTCCAGCCTTCATCATTAATTGAGCAACTACTATGTACCAGATTCTGTGAACACATCATCTCATTCAATCCTCCCTATGCCTGTGAGTTTTGCGTCATTATCCCCATTTTACAGAAGAATTGAGATTAGAGACATTCAGTGTGGGTCCATAGGTGTTGAGCTGGGATTCAAGCTTTCAGCCTTCTGATTCCAGAGCTCTGCAGTGGTTTCCAAGTAATTTTTAGGGGCAGCATGTTTTTTCCAAAAATAAAATATTTCAAGCCAAATATGTGAAACAAAAAAGATGAGCTGCTCTGCTTGTCATGTGGGTGGGTGGCTCAGAGCTCTACTCGCCTCATTCTCCCATCTTCCATTCTCTGTGGCGACCCCTGGGTGTGTCCAGTGTAGCTTTTCAGAGCACACTTTGCAAGCAGCTGCCTCTCTGGATAGCTAAGGGATCTTTGCAAGGAGGTTGCTCAAGTTGGGGGCTGCCAATAAGTAGGTTACAGTTCTCAGTTGCCAGTCCTGGGGCCAGCTACAGGGAGCTAGCTGCTCGCTAAGCAGGGGGCATTGCTGGGAACCAAACCCCGATTTCATGTGCTCTTTTTTTTTTTTATTGAGTTATTATATGTGTACATATCTTACCATTAACCCCCCACCCCACACCCATACATGCCCTCTTCATGTGCTCTTGGCCTGGGGCTGCTCTGGCCTGCCAGGCTGCGGGGACAGATGAGGGAGAACAGCTCAGCTGTCTTTTAACTGCCCCTCAGGCCAGCTGGGCCAGTTGTTCTCCAATGTGGGGAGTGCCGAAGGGCTGAACAGAAAAGGGCGGGCAGGGAAGGGCACAGCCTCAGGAAGCCGCCGCCTCAGCTGCACGTGGATGGGGTCCGTTTCTGATGGGAAGAGGAACAAAGCGAGAAAGCACACGTGGTCACGTGTGATTCTTTCCTTTTGTGCTGGTGAAAGGTTTAATTTGCGAAGCCTGCAAACCCTCCTGACTGTGCCATATGGGAAGGTTTCCTACTGTTGCCTTGGCTGGAGAGAGTATTTGTTACATTTGCACTAATTGTCAGAGATTGGTCACGGGACTGTGTTAGGGGACGGAAGTCAGCATCGCTGCCCTACGTGGGGGCAGAGCTGGTTCAGTCACAAGATGTTTCTGTGAATGTTCCCCCCCTTCATTTCCTTTCAAAGGAGAGTAATTTTGGAGCTTTTCTAGTAACCAAGTCTTTGTTCAGTAACTAAGAGACATCACTTTGTTTAAGCCTCTAGTAATTATTCTTGTGACTCTCACCTTAGACAGGTTTTGCATTGCTTGCCTTAATTAAGCAGAGACTGCTTCTATTCCAGAATTCCTCCGTGATTTTACTTTACATTTGACGGATCCCACGTGCCCAAGCTCTGGATGTTGTTTTTATCTAGGGACAGAGACATTCACTGATAAAGTGTGTGCATCTGTGTCCCTGTGTATGCTTGCCCTGAATATGACAGATGCTACACTGCCCGCTTCAGGAATATGGGAGAAACACTCAAGGATTTATTTTTTTTAATGGTAGCAATCGCCAGAGGTGATTGGTCCAGTTATTAGTAATGTGTAACAAGTTGCCCCTGCATTCAGTGGTTTAAAGCCATCATTTAATTTTGCTTATGACTTTGGGAGTCAGATTTGGGAGCAGTTCCGCAGCTCTCACTGAGCTCTCTCTAGCTGTTGCTGGCAGATACTGGCTTGGGCTGCAGTCATCCGAAGGCTCAACCGAGCAGGGTATCCAGGTGGCTCATACACATGGCCAGCAGTTGACGCTAGCTGTTGACTGGGAACTTCGTTGGGGCTGACCAGAGGCCTACATGTGGCTGTGTGGGACCAATCACTGCAGCAGCGTCAGGCCGGACCTCACAGCCACCTGGCTCAGAACCAGGTATTTGGCCGGGGGGGGGGGGGGGGGGGGTGGGGGGGCGGGTGGGTTTGGAGGAGGAAGAACAATTTAGAAAGAGATTTGTTCTGGAAATTTTAACTTCCTGCTTTCTGCCTAGAGCTCTACCTGGAAGAAAGTATATGTTGATAGACACTATTTAACGAGAAAAGCAAGACTCAAAATGTAATGAAATGATAAACAATTTCAAATATGCAATCTGGTTTCTCCATGTCTGGCTCTGCTCCTCACTGTTAGTAAACTGTAAACAACTCAATGTGACCAGGGAACTGTTCAAAGCCAGTGCTGTTAGAGCCACTGAGTGGGCATGGCTGTTTTCATGTATTCGTCTATGCAGTAAGTATTTATTGAGCACCTACCATGTGCCAGGAATGTTAACCATAAGGAATGAACTGGTGGACATGATATACCATATCAACCTTGTTTTTGGAACATAGTTCTGTTCTGGTCAAATGTGCTGAACTTGTGTACAGAGAGCTGGTTAACATTCAACCCCACACCAAATAGGAGTAGTCACATTTGGAAGGATATTTGACTTGGCTTAAATAACATCAAAAATGGCAAACCCTTGCATGGTGACAATTATACCACCAGAACCATGTGGTGAGTCCCAGGATGTTGGTGTTAGTGCTGGGACCACCAAGACCGCCCAGCCCCACAGGGTTCAGTGTGAATTCCCTGCTTGTGCAGCGTGTTGCCTGGTTAGAATGTTGACTTTGAGCAAGAGCGCAAAGTTAGAAGGCTCAGAGGTACACGGGCACGAACCCTCCTCCCAGAGGTCCTGGAGGAAAACCAGCTGCCCGTTAGTGGAACACTGATGAGGACAGGCATCCTACCTTTAAAGAAAGTTAAGAGGGACCATCCATGATGGACAGAACTTCATGTCATGATTTCTGAAAGTAAAAATCTCAGTGAACAAAGAAATTCTTTTTTGTTTGTTTGTTAATCCTCACTCAAGGATATTTTTCCCACTGAATTTTAGAGAGAGTGGAGGGAGAGAGAGAGAGCAATATTGATGTGAGAGAGACACCTCGATTGGTTGCCTCCCACTCGTGCCTCCACCCAGGGGCTGGGGATTGAGCCTGTAACCAAGGTACGTGCCCTTGACCAGGAATAGAACCTGAGACCACTTGGTCTTCAGGCTGATGCCCTAACTACTGAGCAAAACCGGCCAGGGCAATGAAGAAATTCTTAATGTTATACTCCCCTTTGTTCTTCTGATTAAACTATGACATGCCTCCTTTTATAGGAAGGGTGTATCTTAATCTCTTTTCAGATACATATTTTACATTGTTTGCTGTGACTCACCTTGTTTTCAAAATGTGCATTGAAATCCCTTTTCAAATGCATGTTTACTTGTGAATAAAAGTGCTTCCCTTTGCTGTAGATTCTAAAACACTTTCTGGAAAGGGGGCGGCAGGCAGGGGAACTGGCGTGTACACATGGGTTCCCCTGCCTGCTGCCCCCTTCATATAAAAGTAAAACTGGTGTTTCAAGAACTGAGGTGTGATCGTTCCCGGCTTCTACTGGCGGTCAACTCCTTCATTTCCTCCTTTATGAAGCTCTTACGCATTTTGTAACAGCAAAAGCCATGTTTCAGAATTTCTGAGTCTGGCAAGTTGTCACCTGTTGGACCTCAGCTTCCTAATCATATTCCTGCAGAGACTGTACAATTGGAGATAAGGGTAGGAGAATTGGGGATATTGGCATATGCTGGTTATTTGTTGCAACTTTCCAAAGAGAGATAGTTTAAGAAGCAAGTTTAGATGAAAGTGGCCTGAATGCAGAAATGGAAGAAAATAAGAGTTTTGCAATATGGACTCTTTCTACCTATAATCTGCAATCCAAACTGATTTAAAGTTTCATAATTTGGAGATTTTCAAGGTTAGAAATGCCACATATGTACAAAGTTGATGCAAACCAAAACAGGTAGAAAAGGAAGATATTTAGCAAGAGGTGAGACTGATAGGATGGGGATAAAAGCAAATCTGCTCCCCACTTACTAGTATGTCCTCTTAATATCTCTCGTCAAACATGCTTCACGAGCAAGAGGCACAGTCTGCCTTAGATACCCTGGGAAGGCTGGGGTCCAGGCGGCTCCTCCCCGCCTCCCTCGGACCCTCTCCCACCAGGTAGCTATTGTATCACTTGCCTCAAGGTGGAGGCCATTAAACTTTGGCCTTGAGGGTGGGCAGAGCATAGAGAAGAACTGTGAGGAGATCGGAATCGTGGGACTCTCAGACCTCATTCAGACAAGATTGTTGGCCATTATGGGTCCCTGGACTCAACCAGAATTAATTCCTGTGGATAAATTAGTTTGCTTGCTTGGTAAAAAATTGGAAAAATGGTGTTGTCTTCCAGCAGTCATGATACAATTTCACTTAAGGGTTATTTATCATAAAGCCATTATTTATTATTTATCGGTAGAATGCAGTTTGCTGAAATAAACAATATGCCGCCTGATTAGGCGTGGAAGGGGTCACTTTGGAGGAGAGCTGTGCCGAGTTTTTCTTTCAGAAGCTGCGTTCTGAACAGGGAGGGGGCAGGCCATTTGTTGTTTTTCCTCCTTCCCGAGAAGGAAGCAGCCTGTGCCCTCACTTGAGCTGAGCAGTGTAATTTCTCAATAAAACTCCCAGCGTCATCAAAGCGATTTCTCCTGCTGAAAGCTCCAGGCACTCACCGTCAGGAGCCATGCATCCCCAAGAGAACGAAAGGCTGGGACCATTCAAGCCTTAAGGTGGTGCAGAGGCCATCGAATTTGTACCTGTAGGAAGTGGGCTGCTGAATCCAGAAATCATGACACAGTTAGCTCCTTCTGCTAGGTCCCCAGGACTGACTGCCAGCCTACTGTCCATAAGCAAAGATAAGATTTAAAAGACAAAGCTGGGGATATGACTCAGCAATGAGAAGGCTCTACAGCCACATGCAACGACGTGTATGCGTCTCATAAAGGAGAAAGAAGCCAGACACAAGACAGAACATGCTCTCTGATTCCTTAAGCACAGAAACGGGCAGGGAATGCTCTGATTTCATATATATATACATACGCGCGCGCACACACACACACACACACACACACACATTGATTTTTAGAGACAGAAGAAGGGAGAGGGAGATAGAAACATCGATGACAGAGAAACATCGATCAGCTGCCTTCTGCACGCCCCAACTGGGGATTGAGCCTGCAACCCAGGCATGTGCCCTTACCTGGAATTGAACCGGCAACCTCTTAGTTCATAGGTCAACACTCAACCACTGAGCAACACTGGCCGGGCTGATTCTTGATCTGGGTGTTGGTGACACAGGTATGTATTTTGTGAAAAGTTACGATTGCTCAGTGCTTTGTTTGTGTGTGTGTGTGTGTGTGGTTTTTTGTATGTTATAATTCCATAAAGTTTGCTTAAACATTACATAACTGACCCTAAAATTCATGTTTAAGGAAGACACGAGGCAGCAAAAAATGAGAATTTAGAACCATTGCTTGTTTTCTCTTTTGTTTTCAATTTAATTGCCATAAAGCTGTTCCAACACCTGCTTTGGTCAGGGCTGTGGTTATGAGGGACAGACCAGAATTCCAATGAGCTCCATGTCAAAGGGGAATTGGCTGAGTCACAAAATCTAAGGAAATGTTGAAACACCGAGCATGGGAAAGAGCAGGGATGCAGACGCATCCAGGAATAACTGAAGCCGGGCTCCCCAAGAGCAGGGAGGGCCTCGCCCTGGTCTCCTTGCTCTGCATGGCTTCGGCCGCCTTCTCTGTCCTCACAGACCGATCCCTCCACGGGGCTGGAGACGCCCACCCAACTGCTAGTACCTTCCAGCTTCAGTCACCAGAGGGAGGCTGTCAGTGTCAAATCCCAAAACCCCAAACAGAGAAGCCAGTGGCCCACCTTGGGTTGGGTGTCAACTCTGGGACAAATGAACTGTGGTGAGGCCGATGGGTCATGTGAACAAGTTACATATGTGTACCCGTTAGCCTCCTGTTCCCAAAATAAAACCCGTGCCATTCAAACTGTTGTTCCAGCGTCAGCTGTAGCTCAGCCCTCCAGGTGAATGCAATACACGTTCAGAGTTCATAACCCCTGCATTACATCCACCAAGACAAATGCAAAAATTAAGGGGCAGAGAGAAGGGCTTGGGGAGAGCCCCATCCCGATGGAGGCTGACCTGAAATTCCCATGTCAGTCCATCGCGACCAGTACTGACTGCCAAGGAGCAAAAGAAGCCCCAAGTGTTTAGGGGAGGCGCTCAGGTGAGGAAGCCAGGGAATTGCTCACTTGGGCTCATTCGGGGCAGGTGCGCGGGGAGGAGCCTTCAGTATAATTGGGAAGCTCCTGGGCCGGCGGCAGTTACTGCCCAACGGCAGTGAGGACGGAGGGCTGGCTGGGCCCAGCGCTCATTCTGGACTCTGCCAGAGCGGGGCGGCTCGGGCCGGGGACCCGAAGATGGGCCTCAAGCCTCGTGGAACTCCCTGCCCACGCCTGCAGCTCCGGGCGCCGGCGGGAGACAGCAATTGCGTTGCTTGGTAAGTGTTTTATTTTTATGTCTTTCTGTTAAGTTTCCAAATGTACTTATTTGATGAACATTTATCTCTGGTTGATGAATAATAGCCCACGTTTATGGAGCACTTAACATTTGTTGATGTATTTTTTGTGTGTTAGTTGACGTAAGCCTCTAAAAGCCAGTGGAGGAGGTGCTGTCAGTATTGCAGCTTTCCAGGAAATGGAGCTCAAGGTGGGGAATAACAGGCCCCAGGTCACGTGTTCAGCAAGTAGCAGAACCCAGATTCAGGTGCAGGTACTGGCTTTGGGGCCCTCACTACACGGACAGTGCTCACGGCAGCGGGGTCTGCAGCCGTGCGGTCTTGAGACCCTGCGAGGGGTTCTACAAATCAAAGCTATTTCGTAACAAGACTAAGATGTCATTACATTTCACTCTCATTCCCACACACACGGGAGTTTTCTGAGACTCTCTGGTGGGTGATGAGATCATTGCTTTGTATGTGTACTTGGGTATTCTTGTTTTCAGATGCTCTCTGTGTTAACTTGTCATGCTTTTAAGGGCGGTGATGGGGTTCTGAGAGCAAAAAGTTTGATACTGTTACCTCTAAGGTGACGGACATCACTCTCATGAAGTGCTGACCTGGGGAGTAGGGGAGGGGTGCGCTTGGGTGCCATCTCGCCCAGCTCCGTCGTTTCACAGATTAGGAAACTGAGGTTCAGATTTCACATGGTTTACAAAGAGTTCACAAAAGGACAACACCAGAGTTAGCACTGGGCTATTTCCATACTTTCTAATTCTGTTAAATGATCAACTGAGGCATATTAAGAAAACCTTAAGAGTTTATTTGAATAAAAATTGGCTTAAATAGGGCAGTATTACATCTAGCAAGTCGAAGGGAACTCCAAGGAGCTGTACAAAGTGAATGACTTTTATAGGCACAAGGGAGCAGAAACAAGCAAGTTATATTGGGCAAAAAAGCCAGTTGGTTATTATTTTCCTTTCAGGGATGGCAAGGGTCTATCAGACAGATGGCCTAACTCTGTGGTCGGCAAACTGCGGCTCGCGAGCCACCTGCGGCTCTTTGGCCCCTTGAGTGTGGCTCTTCCACAAAATACCACGGCCTAGGCGAGTCTATTTTGAAGAAGTGGCATTAGAAGAAGTTTAAGTTTAAAAAATTTGGCTCTCAAAAGAAATTTCAGTTGTTGTACTGTTGATATTTGGCTCTGTTGACTAATGAGTTTGCCGACCAGTGGCCTAACTCATGCTGACCAGGTGATTCCTGACTGACGGGTGTAAGATTGCATTTCTGGGAGGGCTGAAGCTGTATTTGAGTTGCCTCAGTTTGATGAAATGAGACTTAGCCTACCCAACTCCTTTTGGGGCCAGCTGTGTTGTCTTTAACAATTCCCACTAATTGGTTTGAGAGGAGGAGACCAGGGTGGTCCTTCCTCACAGGTGTTCCTAGATTATCAGGATGCTGGAAACGCCCTCTGCATCCCGTGGCACGTTCTGATATAGAAAAAAGGCTCACCCCTAGTGGTTTTGGAGTCTGGCCTGAAGGTTGGCTGTGCTCATACAGATCTCTCCTTTTTAGTAACTGTTCTTTTCTCAGAACATTTCAAATGGAATAAATACACATCAGCCAGCGTGGAGTGAAAATCGGCAATCAGCTCCCTATTCATGTGAGCGGTGACCCCGAGGCCGCGTGCCTGTGGAAGCATCCAGGGGACAGGGACACCGTGGGGGAGGCCGGCCTCGCTATGACGTGCTGTTAACAGCCTTTCAGAGTTCTTTCTCCTGGGATTCGGTTTCTCATTCATTCCAAAGTAAAGGAGGCCAGCAAAGCTAAAAGCGGGCATAAAAGAGCCTCAGCTGTCGGAGGCCAGCCGAGGTGCTTATCTCAGCCAGAGTTAATGAGAAGGAAATTCAGGCCCTCCTCTGACTTTAAACACCTCATTCTTTCCTTCTTGCTCACCCTCCCCTGAAGGTGATGGGCCGCATCTTCATCTTCGCAGTCTTCACTCTCAAGGTCCACCTGCTGCCACCTGACTTGCCCTAAAAGGCAACAGAACTATTGCAGGCTGATGGCGCCCCCTAGAGGCCAGCGTGGGGAACTGTGTGCTGTCTTGGCAACCACTTCAGCCTTCAGCCTTCTCCCAACCTTCCAGGGTCAGCTTCTCCTCTGCCTTGTGTTCTCTCTTCTCTCTCTTCTCTCTCTTCTCTCTTCTCTCCCTCTCTCTCCCTCTCTCTCCCTCTCTCTCCCTCTCTCTCTCCCTCTCTCTCCCTCTCTCTCCCTCTCTCTCCCTCTCTCTCCCCCTCTCTCTCTCTCTCCTCTCTCTCTCTCTCTCGTGTATGAATGAGATGGTAGTTGTTTTTCTCTGTCAGAATTAATTCACTTGCCATAATGCCCTCAAGGTCCACCATGTTGTCATGAAATGGCAAGGTTTCCTTTTTATGGCTAATATTCCAGTGTGCGTGTATAACATTTTCTTTACATTGATGGACACTTAGGTTGCTTCCATATATTGGCTATTGTAATTAATGTTGCAATAAGCATGGGGGTTCATCCTTTTTGAGTTAGTGTTTTCATTTTCTTTGAATAATTACCCAGAAGTGGAATTGCTAGATTCTATTGTAGTTCTATTTTTAATTTTTTGAGGATTCTCCATATTTTTTCATATTAGCTACATAAATTTACACTCCCACAAATAGTGCACAAGGGTTCCCTTTGCTCACATCCTTGCCACCACTTATTTCTGATCCTTTTGCTAATAGCCATTCTAATAGGTGTGAGGTAATATTGCCTTCTGGTTTTGATTTGCATTTCCCTGATGATTAATGATGTTGAACACTTTTTTTATATACCTATTGGCCATCTGTATGTCTTCTTTAGAAAATGTTTATTCAAAGTCTTTGCCCATTTTAAAAATGGATTGTTTTTCCATTGAGTTGTAGGAGTTCTTTGTATTTTTGGATATTAACACCTTATCAGACATATGACTTACGAGTATTTTCTCCCATTCAGTAGGTTGACGTTTTATTTTGTTGTTTTCCTTTGCTGTACAGAAACTTTAAATTTGATGTAGTTCCACTTGTTTGTTTTTGCTTTTGTTGCCTTTGTTTTTGGTTTCAAATCCAAAAAAAATTGTTACTAAGATTGATGTCAGTTAGCTTACTGCCTTTGTTTTCTTCTAGGAGTTTAATGCTTTCAGGTCTTATATTCAAGTCTTTAATCCATTTTGAGTTAATTTTTGTGTATGGTGTCAGATAGTGGTTTGGTGTCATTCTGTTGCATGTGGCTGTCCAGTTTTCTCTAAACCATTTATTGAAGACTTCTTTCCCCATTGTATATTCTAAAATACACAATCCCTATTATATATTCATTGGGTATTCTTTATAATCAATTGACCATACATGCATGGGTTTATTTCTGGGCTCTCTATTCTGTTCCATTGATCTGTGTGTCTGTTTTTTAAATATATATATCAAAACAATACTGTTTCGATTACTATTGCTTTGTAATAGAGTTTGAAATTAGGAAGTGTGATGCCGCCAGCTTTGTTCTTTTTTTCCCCTTACGATTGCTTTGTCCACTTGCAATCTTTTTTTCTTTCCATACAAATTTTAGAATCGTTTGTTTGTAAAAAAAAAAAAAAAAAGAAATGCAATTGGAATTGTAAAAGGGGTTGCATTGAATCTGTAAGTTGCTTTGGGTTAATGACTACCTTTTACTGAGTACTTTCACATACTCCTCAGGACATTGTCTTTTTATTATACTCAAATGATAAGAAAACTGAGTCTTAGGTTGATAACTTGCCCAAAGCAAATGAGAGAAACATTTGCACCCAGGTCTTTCTGATCACAAAGTCTGTGCTCTTACCCATGCATATTTGATTTGTCTTGCATATAAGCTTTTACCTTATCAAAACAACACATTGCTTGAAATTTTATAAGCATCTCTCTCCACTCCCGTCTCCCCAATTTTTCATAGTCTGTAATTTATCCCCATCCAGTTTCTTCCCTGTGGCTTAAATTTTGTTCTATGACCAAGTGCAAATGTCCCCTATAAATTTCCCAGTTTGCCAGGAGAGCGCAGACTTAAGCTGCAGTCAGACCTGGAGCTGATTCTTACGGGGGAACCAATGGAGAGAAGACACAAGCGCTGGCCGGCCCTGACGGGGCAGGGGTATGACTTCCTGAGAAAGTCCCTTAGTGCCTTATGGGGCCACGTTAGCCACAGCAGTTAGAGAAAACGATAGGTTCTATCCTTTCTGAATTCACTTTTTTTATCCCTTGGTGTTAGTATTTTCTGATTCTTGACATAAATCCAAACACTGCAGAACAGAATGGACCTAAAAGTTTCTCCTGTTCATCTACAGCCCTCCTCCTGGAGCCTTGACATTTTATCTTTCCTTTTCTGAGAAGGGCTCTTCATTTAATTTGTCACAGATAACTTTTACTGCTGTTGAATTTGCTTGATAGGTCTTAGCAGCTGAGGAGTCTGGTATGTGTGGGGCTCTCCTTTTCAGAATGATTGCCAGGAAGATCCTTTTGCATGCAGGACCCAGAAGAGTGCTGGGCATATGGCACGTGCACAGCTGTTGCTTACTAAAAGCCCTGGTAGTTAAAGACATAGGCTCTGGAATGTGATAGACCTGGGTTCAAATCCCAGCTCTGATGGTCACTAGCTCTGTGGCTTTAGGAAAATTACTTAACCTCTCTGAGCCAGTTTCCTTATCTGCAAAATGAGGACCATGATGAAACCTCATACAGTTTCTGAGGATTGACTGAGATAATACATGTAAGGGACTTAGCACAGTGCCTGACAAAATAAACACAAGAATTATAGCAGCAGTTTCTTCTGCTCTTGTATTTTCATTGGCCTTTTTTTGGTTGGATTCTTCTGGTTTTTCCAGGAAGCACTTGGAATTCCAGATTGGCAGTCTATTTGTCCTCCATTTGTGGCTGAGGGAGGAGCTTAAATGTAAAATAAGCTGACATCTTCCCGCTTTAGTTTTCTCTGTTCTCCCAAATAGCCTGTATGTATGTATCTATCACTGCTCTGAGCATACAGCATTATCACTTACTTGTCCATGTGTCTGTCAACTTTGCTGGGCAATGAAATCCTTGAAGGACTATGTATCAGCACAATATCTAGCACATAATAGGAGCTTTAACAAAAAAAGGTTTATCAAAGGCATACAGGAGTGATAGTGCATGACTAATGAAGCCGGAGCACAGAGCCACCATGCAGACACACCTCTAAAGTTGCAGGGCTTGAAGCAAGAATACAAATGGAGGCCACATGGCATGTCCCTGAATATGTTAAGTCACATGGCCATCCTCTGTTCTCACCTGGGGCCTTGCAGCCTAACCCCAGAGGATCGGACTTTCCCTGGGCAGCCTGCTGCCTGTGAGCTGGAGTCGTTTCATGGATCTGGTGGGGGGTAAGGGGCGAGCAGCAGAAGCTTGGCCTTGGCACAGGTGCCCAGGTTACCTGGTCCTTCTGGAACACACCTGAACCCAGCATGAAGACTGACTTGCCAAGATCCCCAGGGAGCCAGGATCTCCCCAAACTCTCCTACCCGAACAGAGGTGAGGGAGAGGTGCCTTGGGTGACCTGGGGTCTGTGACTTTAGCCAAGGAGCAGCCCTTTCTGTAGTCTCCCAGGCCAGGACACTCCCCCCCCCCCCCCCCCCCCCCATTATAGGGCATATTCCTCTCCCCTAGTTCCTGTTTATTTAATAGGTTGTTGAACATTTCAAAAAGTTTCTTAAAAGACTGTAAAGGAAAAGAAGAATGTGTCATGGAGCGAGCTTTGGCCAGTTCCATGTTAGGAAAGTGATGTCACGTCTTTGAGCACTTCACAGGCACCACACTCCGCGTTCTTTCCCATTTGCCCTTGAAGAGGGTAAAGCTCACTGACATGGAGAGTCAAGTCTTGCTGAGAGGATGTGCCTCTCCACCTCACTGCATTGCCTGGGGGTCCAGCCACCTCATGGCACCACTAACATAAGACAGAGCTCCAGGCACCAAGGTAACGAGGGGCTATGAACCCTGCAGGCCCTCCTGGGTGGAAGGCCCTACTGCAGCCTACGTGGGATTCCCGAGGCCCGTGTGCAGGAGGTGTTGTTACCTAACTGGCTGTGGAGAGCAGCCTTCCAATCCTCTGGGGCCTTGCTATGATACCAATTACATCCGAAAGGCTCCTTAGATTTGATTAACATAACAAAGGAAGCAACTGTACCTGTGAGCACACTCCAAGTACTACTTCAGGGACAGTCTGCCATCTTAACAGCTCAAACTCTAGAAAATGTTTATGATCTCATATACTCAACAAATGATGACAGACAATAAGTTAGGCAATCAAAATTTTAATAACAAAGATACTATTTTTAACATGGTCAAGTATACTTGGCTAAGTCCATATTTTAAAAAACACAAGTATCTAGCCCAACAGTACGACCATACAGCTTTGTACAGAACATTCCATAGATCAACAGAAAATACATTTGAGCACAAAAATAAAAAATATTTAAAGATAATCTCTAAGCAGCATTTTATTTCTGCAAAACAGACATATATCTTGTACTGATTAAATATCTACAAGTGCTTTTCCTTTACAAAAATACATATATTCTTAATAGACTAAGTCATTAACAATGACCTGGTAATCTTTCACTTCAATTTGAATGATTCATAAGCTAAATCTTACAACCACAAAAAGGTTTTTTATTTGTATTAAGATGTTACCACTTTTGACAAAAAAAAAAGCTTAAAATATCTTATATTTCAAAGGAAAATCAGCAACACAACTGTACACTGTACTCTACGATGGTTTTGTTTAACGTGAGGGCTACTCTACAACACTGGTGCTCGCTGGTGCTGCCCGACGTGAGGGCGCAGCAGGACCCGGGCTCCCTCGCGGGCGCGTGTCGTGGACCACAGCTTCATAAGGACACTTGGGCCCCCACCCCATTCTAAAAAAACACAGCAAAGGAAAACTGACCCCAAACAATATGAGGCTGATCCCATTACATTTCCAATGTGCTGAACCCCTGCTCCAGTGGACTGACGTGTGTCTGTGGATAAATAATCTGTTTACTAACTCTACTGTTGCCCAGAAACATTTAATCTTCATTTGTACTAGATTAGTTTCTTATTCAACGAAGCTCTGGAAGATGGAAGAAAACTAGACCCAACATTTAACAGACATCAGTTGCACTTGATGCTAGGTTTAAAGATAATGAACATTAAAAAGCATTGCTGAACAATGTCTCAGTGCTGGCTCCTAGGAAAAGGGGCATAACAGGTACACAGACACATTTTAATGAGCATTTAAAATTAAATTATTTTTAAGTTTAATTTCATAACTTTCTGAAAAGGAAGTGCTCAAGCATTTTAAGTGTTTGAAAGATAGTAAAAGACTAAGAAGTAAACACACTATATGTGACAACTACATTATACTGGGAAGAGAATCACTTTTAAATTATTGGGAAAATGCCATTGCTGTAGGAAAAAAATGGTGAAAACCTTGTAATGCATATTTAAGTACATTTTAATGAACTTTCAATCTCATGTTTTTCCATCAAAACACTACTGAACTAGGTCTCTCAAGACAATCAGCATTGGTTGGTTATTTTGTGCTTTCCAAGGGTTTCGGAGTCTCTAGTATATTTAATATTTTTCAACCTTTCATATGCCAGATTGGCAGACATGCTATGTTCCTTATTGAGTGTGTGTGTGTGTGTGTGTGTGTGTGTGTGTGTGTGTGATTTATAATAGCGTTTCACGTTTTTGTGGTTCTAATCCAGGTATTAAAAATTATGGCAAACACATTCACTTTTGCAATTCTCCTACAACCAACATCTTGAGTATCAAGCTTAGCCTGTGGGAAATTCCTTATGATAAATCACAGTATTTAACAGAGGCTCACGTATGGCCTATCAGAGAGACTTCAGGATGCGAGCTTTACCTTTGAGGTAGCCCACAGCCTGAGCTCCCAAGGAGAATGGTGTAAGAAGAGTGCTTAATTTGATGTATGTATGATCTAGATCTGAGACCCATTTTGCTAATTTGGCTGTGTGGCTGAATTCTAATAACAATAGAGCAATCACTGAGAAACAGGACAGGGAGGTGAAACAGGCCTTTATGAAAATTTTGCTTTTGAATATGAAAAAAGCATTTATGTATGTGAGTCCAATAGAATGTACTATTTTTTTATACAAGTAAGCATGTCAACACTTTACCCAAGTCTGTCTTTAATAAAATTTATCATATTACTAAGAATTCAGGAACCAAGTAAATGTAATTTTTGTTTCTATTTCCTTCATGAAAGAAAAAGCTTCTCAAATTAGAAGACTTTCAAAGTATGTCTTTTTCCCACTTTTCATCCAGAGGAAGGCTATTTGTTGTGTTTATCTCTTTCTCACCTTTGAGGATTTCCTACGACCTGCAAATGGTGCAGAAAAACGAGCGAATTTGAAAAAGTGTGCTCTGCTAATTATAAGAAAAAACCTCCATTTGAGTAATCTCACCATGAAATTTCAATTTAAAGTCTTTCTTTGGTGATATTTTAGCAATTAATCAAGGTTATTGCCTCATAAAATTAAATTGCAATAAAAAAATTTCCAAAGTCCAAACTGTTACAACTCTCTCTCCCCAACATGGTTGTTCCTTAGCAGTAAAGTGTCTTTGGTGATAGGTATTTTCTTATGAAAATCTTTAAAAAAGTGATCACTTTAACTTACAAGTGTCTATTTAGATATGAAATAATAAGAGACAGGTACAGATAACTCAAACTGTATGCAGTAAATCTAAAACAAATGCACAGTAGCAATGAGGCACTTTCTCTTAAATATTTCAATAAAGCTAAACAGTTCATAGTATTATATAACATACCTTTTTTCCTCTTAAAGAATCATTTAAATTTAGATTACATTTGAGCATATAACATAGTTGAGCAAACTCATTACATTTATAAAATGTGGCAATTAGTATGGGACAGGTTTTCAATGAATAAAGAAATAACACATCTTTCTAAAAGTAGTTAAAAGACATCACCCAAGGTAGCTGTACCCCAGATTGAATGAGCTAATGAGCCTTTTAGTTTCTTTTTTTGTACTTCCTGAAAGTATTTTGTCAATCTAGAGAAAAGGCCATATTCTGATTTTTTTCTATTAATGGATGTGATTACCTCAGAGTGATGTGTATAAACTATGGACCTTCAAATCCCAGGTTCCTTGACCCTTTTACTAATATAATATCTAAAGCAGAGAAAACAGATTACAAAACCTTTTATGAAAGTAAAGTTCTTTCAGGTTGTTGCTTAAGAAACAATAGACTAAATAAAAACTTAGTTTTATTTATTCTCCCAATTTTGCAGATTCAGATGATTATTCCTATAGGTTATTTATATAAAGAGTTTGTTTTACTACTACCCTAAGTTTATAAAACTAACCACAAAAGTTGTCTGCATATTTTTTCTATTTCTGGTTTCTTGCAAATTTCACAACCTAATAATTACCTGGGATTTAGTGTATTACTAGATATGAAAGTAGTCCCATACTTATAAAATCATAGTTGAATATATAAAAGAGGTTGGCTGAAGAAGTCTGTGGTTCTGTAGTAATACAGCATTACTCAGGACCATCACAAAGTGTGTACCTTGCCCCAACGACAACTTATGTCCTTCTTTATGTAAATTTTTCACATGTTTTGGCACATATTCCATTGCATTTCAATAAAAATACACAAAAACTATTCTAAATTTCATAATTGCTTCCTATGTATTTCCTTGGAAAATAATGAAATTACATATGATGAAGCAATAGGACAAATGTAAAGAGACTGTATCCATAAAACTCACTTAAGGTTGTAGGTTTTGGCTGATGCCCCCAAAATGACCAGGTCTCATTTGTGGTTTTTAAAATGTACTCTCAATGCAGTTTGCATTAAGTCAATTAAAATAAATTCCCATATGTAAAACATTATTTTAATTACTGACCTAGATGTAACAAATTTCTAACAAGTTTTAAAACCTTTTAGGGATGCCAGGAAGTTAGCTTTTAGGGCATAAAATAATTTCTGTAGCTAAGGAATAAATTCAGTTTTTTGGTTGAGTATAATGGCAATGGTCTATTCCAACCATTTTTATAGATTTTTAACAAAAGAATCTGCCTTTTAAATCTGCTTGTGAGCCCTTCCAAGCACAAACACAATTTAACAAATGAAATTAAAGTACTGCCCTAACCTTTTTCACAAGTCAGAACAGAAACAACAGAAAGCTTTAATATAGGCTATTTGACTTGAAACAAAGACATATGGAAAAAAATTATGATATTTCAGCCTTTTATATTGTGAAATGCATCAAGACTTAGTTGTATTTTGTATGTGTTTGAGTTCTACAATGTTTTATTTCTAAGAAGCATTTTGAGATTTAGAAGGCATTAATTTGTGATATAATTTACTGGAAAATGTAGCACATCTACCATGTATACAGTATAAAAACCGTGTGTGTAACACACAGATTGTGCTCATGTCAGGTTTCTAAAATAAATATTTTTCCTAACTTTCAAGGTTTTTCCTAAGTTTCAGAGGTTAACTTGTTCTGAAGCAATTAATAAAACAATTGCCAATGAAGTTTTTGGAAAACAAATACACATTTTAAAACATTTAAATGAAGTTCTTCATATAATTTAAGGTAACAAGACTTTCTTTGACTTGCAGACTAATCTCAAAATGAATGGAAGACTTAACAAAACTACAAAATCAAGGCCATTCCCATAGCTCTGACTGTAATAAACTTATGTATGAACAGTAATCCCACCCCTCTGATTGCTACAGGATCTAAAGTGAAATATCCTCAGACCACTAATTGTGGTTAGCATATTTATCTACTACACTGCATTTATTCTATTTTATGCAAATGGTTTGGAAATGTGATAGGTAACAGTTTTAACCTATAACTGTTTTGAGACTTGAAATCCATAAAATAGCTAATGTTATCTGCTCTAAAGATCCTAATATTTAAAATCATCATAACCCTCTGCATGCCACAGCAACACATACCTAAGGCCAACTTAAAAAGAGAAACAATGTACTCATTAAATGAGACCAACAATATATGATGCATCCATAAAATGGGCTACACAAAGACGGTTCACAGCAGTACCCGCTTGTCATAAGGCATTATGAGGGAAGAGGAACCTTACTTACACAGTCATTTTGTTAGAAGTAAATGTGATCAGCTGCCAACACTTTGAATGGTTGTGAATCCAGCTTCAGTTCTCCCAGAATCGCACACATTTTCAACCTGGAGGGCTAACGGGCCCTCCTTGTGCAGTTGGTAGACTACACTGACAGATGACTTAAAATGCCTACAATTACAATGTGCTCTAATGTTAAAGAATAATTGGAATTCTTCCCAAAAGATGAACTATGTTACACAGAGAAAGCTTACTGAGAATAGGACAGTGGCTCAAAAACCATTTTTATAAACATATATGCCATATAAAGTAATTTCCAGATATAATAATTACCAGTTTCTTATACAATACTCTATTTGAACAAGAGTAAAAGCGAAAGTATGTGAAAACTGTAACACCACAAAGATTGAGCCATATTACTAGTGTAACTAAACATTAGAACAGTCTTGGGACAACAAGCAAAGTATTCCAAAGGCTGCAGCAGGGATGCACACCCAGCTGACCTCAGTGTGACTTGTACACTGTGAGACAGCACACATAACTTACAGGTGGTTCAGTAGCAGAATGGCACTTGGTTTGCTCTTAATAGAAACAACATAAATGCAACTGACAATTTAGAGACAGACAATGGCCTTATTTGCATGCTGAAAATCTGGTTGTGTCCCTTTAGTCCACACACCTCTTGCTGTGCAATCTGTCCATGAGTAAACAAATAGTGCAGGATTCATCTCAGTGGGGTCCAGGCCCCTTGGTCTAACCGAAGTCAATTCTTGGTCGATACTGCAATACCATGGGATATGACTACAAATAAAAACAAATGATGAGGAAGACTTTTACATGAAAACAATATAGATCATATACCAAAGATTTTAAGGAGTTATAATTTCCAATATTTGCTGATACTAGTTATTATAACAAGGTGACGTTAAAACTATATATTTTTTAAAATTTCTTTGATTAAAAAGTATTACATATATCTTTTTTCCCCCATTGACTTCTCCTCAGCCACTCCCACCCCCCAACACATGCCCTCCCCCGCCTCCCCAGTGTCTTGTGTCCATTGGTAATGCTTATATGCATGCATACAAGTCCTTTGGTTGGTCTCTTACCGCTCCCCCTCCCTCCCGCCTTCCCTCTGAGGTTTGACAGTCAGTTTGATGCTTCTCTGTCTCTGGATCTATTTTTGTTCATCAGTTTATGTTGTTCTATATATTTTTAACTTATTGAGGTAACAACAATGGTTAATATTATGTAAATTTCAGGTGTACAATGGTATAATTTGCTATCTGTATACTCTATTGCTTGCTCACCACCCAAAATCTAGTTTCCTTCCATTACCATATATTTGAACCCCTTTATACAATTTGCCCTCCCCTACCTCACTTCCCCTTTGGTAACCACCATTCTGTTGTTTGTATCTATAAAAACTCTATTTTTAAATTGCCATAGTTTTTCTAGAATCAGTAAAGTTTTCCATAATATATGACAAAGGTCAAGTTTAAAGTCCTATAGACCTTGCACTGGTTGCACATGACTAGTACAAGTGAGGCAGGGCCTGTGGGCCCTGAAAGCTGTGATGCCTCCTTAAAGGTGTGCACCTGTGGGACTGAACAAGCCAAGGCTGTAGGCTGGGTTCCAACAGAGCTGGACTCGGTGAGAACCTACTGAGTCACAAATTAACACACACCTCCTCTTAGGAATTTATGAAAGTGGGAGAGTTTTCATAAATGACATTTTTTAAGTCAGTTCCACATTTTCTTTTCAGCTTTTAAAAAACACACCAAGTAGCTGATTTGTTACATGAAACATTTAGGTTACTGCCTCCTTTCAATAATCAGTTGATCCTATATTTCAATTTGATTCTTATGTAATTGAATGGTTCAGGTTGTCCTTCGTGTCACTATGTAGAAAAAGTGCCATACACCAGCACATGATACTAGAGAGGAAACAGCTTCCGGTAGACAAATGTATGTGGCACAGTGCTACTTTTCCATCTGCATTTACCCTGTTTTACCACATGTATAGAACCCAAGTCAGAAAGGGTCTGGAGAACCAATGGTTTTCCTTTTCTTAAAGCTGCAGATTCTTGCTTTTAAAATGAAATTTTGAGGAGCTACTTTTATGAAACCAAGAAAGGGCTGAAATGGCCCTTGACTGTTTCCCCTTCATCTCAGTGTGGGTGAATGCACAAATCCAGTACAGAGAACTGTCTTCTTTGTGCAAATCAGAGGGACAGACTGACAGTCTGTAATCCTGACAATGACCTGACAAAGGTCTCAATATTCAGCATAGCTGTGCTACACACTGAGAAAACCCAGGGGTGGATTCTCTTCTGCCATTCAGCCAGGATGGGATTGAGAGTGGGAATGGGAATTCCTAGGATCGTTCCTCCCAGCTGAATAACGTGGCACCACTACCAGTTTTCTAGGGGCTGGAGTAAAAGTCAGTCTTTCAGGGTTTCCACGGTCAAAATAATTTTTGGTCTAAATTTTGTTTGCTTGTTTTTATTTTAAAATTTATTTTGTTACCTATGAATCAGAGTATCTGGGAGTGGAGACAGAAATCTGCGTTTTATAGAACTTCCTGCGTTTTTGAAGCTCAGCCAGATTTGGAGACCTGTATACTCTATTGCTTGCTCATAGACATCCAGCTCTGACTTTATTGCTTCCCATTCTACCAACACCAGCCTACGGCCTGCCCTTCATCCCAATATGCCTCCCACCTCTGCTTCCACTCCTGATGCTGAATCTGCAAATAATTAAGTCATTTGTTCTAGAATCCACTCCTAATACACAGGAGAACCCATCACCGATTTCAGTGGCAGGAAGGTAGACAGGGAAGTAAAATGGCTTGGTTGTAAGTGGTTGGGACTTTCTCAGTTTTTGGCCAAAAATGGTTTTGCCTCAGAGTAACTATTTGTGTTTGTTTGATCTATGAAAACATATGGAGGTTAATAAATTTATTGAAATGTGTTACAATACTGGAAATTAAGATGAACTTTAAGTATTATTTGTGTTTGTTGCTTTCTTACTCTAATGAATTATGGCACATCACTCACTCCTCCCGATGTTGTTAAGTGATTGCACTGAATCAACCCAAATTTCGCAAGGTTGCTAGTCCCCAGTCTCATCAGGTACTAAAATAAAGAACAGATACTTCGAAATATATTTCAAATGTGATAATGTTAGAAAATCCTAAAATTAACTTCAATGTACTCTTTTTCTTAAAGTTTTTATTTATCATAAAAATAACTTTACTGTAGATTTGGAAAATATAGAAAAGCACCATAAAAAAAAGAAATCTGATTTAAATGCTACCATCCAAAGATAACACCATAATCATATCAGTGTATATCCTTCTAGTCTCTTAGCTTATGTACTTCGTTTTTTAAAACTGAAATCATACGACACATATTGTTCAGTAAATAATTTTGTCCATTAAAAAATTCCTTAACTTTGTTTCTACTCAACTTGATCATTTTTAAAGGCTGTATATAATGCCTTTACAGAAATGAACCCATAAGTTATCAACAAATATCTTTTTGCTATACATTTTACTTAATTCATTTTTTTCTATTACAAATTAATGCTGACCCAATGATCTATGGTCTAGTCCCTGCTTTCTACCTCACCTTCTGTCCCCCGCACCCCCCGCCCCAGGTTGGTCCTAGAAGTGGAACTGCTGGTTAAAACCGCACACACACTTTTAGAGCTTTTTGGTAAATGTTGTCACACAAGAGAGTGGCTCCAAGAAAGTTGTTCTATTTTTACATTTCCAAAAGAAATATTCCATAGCCTCATCAGTAAAGAGCACTACCCCCTTTTCCTCTTAATCTGGCAATTTAATAAGCATAAGAATATTTTATTTCTTTTCTTGGCTTCTAAAGAAGTAAACCATTTTTGTTTGCTTATTGGGCAATTTCCTTCTGTGATTTGCCTAATCATAGCTTTTGCTCATTATTCTATGGAACGCTGAACTTTGTCTTATAGATTTGTATGGATTCTTTTTTTAAAAAAATATATTTTATTGATTTTTTACAGAGAGGAAGGGAGAGAGAGAATTAGAAACATCGATGAGAGAGAAACATCCATCAGCTGCCTCCTGCACGCCCCCCACTGGGGATGTGCCCGCAACCAAGGTACATGCCCTTGACCGGAATCGAACCTGGGACCCTTCAGTGCGCAGGCCGATGCTCTATCCACTGAGCCAAACCGGTTTCGGCTGTATGGATTCTTTATGTGTTAAGGACATTAAACCTTTGTGTCATATTACTGATATCTCCTCAACTGTGGTATGTTTGTCATGTACTTTACAATATTAATAGTCAACTCAGTTTGTATTTTTTTCTTTCGCATGTACAAGGAGAAAGGTCATCCCCACTCTGAAATTCACTATTCAACTATATTTACTCCTTTAAATACTTACTGTTTTAAGCCATGAGAAACTCGGATGTGAAGTATGGATTGAATCCTGCATAATCCTACTAGATCACACCCACCCCCAACATCTATGTTCCGAGTTCACCGATTAGCCTCAAACAACCAGATAAGACCCTCTTCCAGATCTCTGCTCTGTGTTCCCTCAGCCTGGAGTGCCCTACCCCAGATACATACATAGCTATTTCTCTCACTTCTTTGTGATCAAATATCATCACCAAGAAATCTTTCCTTGGCAAGCTTATCTAATTCTATTTATTAACTTTAATTTTTATTCTAACATTATATATTTTACTTATTTATTTTTCATCTGTTACCATCATTAGACTGTAAACTCCATGAAAGAATTTTTTTTTTCATTTTTCTGTATCCCTAGGACCTAAAAGAATGCCCAATTAAGGGCTTAATATTTGTTAAATGAATCTTTTTTTCCTCCATAATTTAAAATACTCTTTATAGATTCATACAAACTACAGTCTGTTCCTAAGCTACTCTTTTTATTCATATGTCTGTGTGTAAGTTAGTCCTCTATTTTAGTTACTCCAGCTTTAAAATACATGTCAGTATGTGGCATTGCACATGTCCCCAGGTTGCTCATTTAAAAATGTGACTGATCAGAAACACTGATTTATATTTCCTGATGAACTTTAGAATGATTTTGTCAAGTTAAACAAAAAATTGGTAAAAATGTGCTTAGAACCTCTCTAAATATAATAATTTAATTATGGGGAGAACTGACATCTCTAATATTTAGTATACTAGAGGCCTGATGCACGAAATTCGTGCAAGGGGCTCGGCTCTCCCAGCCCCAGCTTCGTCCAGAAGGTTGTCCGGAAGGATGTCCGCAGGTCGTTCAGCTGTCCGGTCTAATTAGCATATTGTGCTTTTATTATTATAGATTATTTAAACTTTTTGTGAGTGTAGTGGTATTTTGGTTCTATATGAGAAGGTCTTTGATTTTAGATATTATATGCTGAAGTATTTAATAGCCTATTGTCATGATACTTGCAATTTACTTTCAAATGGTTTCACAAAGAAACAATAGGTATATGTATAAAGATTGATAAGATAAGGAGAGAGAAAGAGAGGGCAGAAAATGTAGCAAAATGTTACTTGGTAAATCTATGTGTAGGTAAAGAATATTCCTTTGTATTATTATTTCAACTTTTTTGTTTTGAAACTTCAAAATCAGAAGCTGGTAGGAAAAAGTAGGACTTTTTGTCAAATGCCTTTTCATCATCTGATGATTTTTATTTCTTTTTTTAAAAATATATCTTACTGATTTTTTACAGAGAAGAAGGGAGATGGATAGAGTTAGAAACATCGATGAGAGTGAAACATTGATCAGCTGCCTCCTGCACACGCCCTACTGAGGATGTGCCTGCAACCAAGCTACATGCCCTTGACCAAAATTGAACCTGGGACCCTTCAGTCTGTATGCCGACCCTCTATCCACTGAGACAAACCAATTAGGGCAGATTTTTATTTCTTGCATTACTGATAAGAGTTCTATTTAGTCTTGGTTTCATTCTTTTAGTATAATATTTAGTATATTATTTATCATTTTTATATTTATATTCAAAATAAGATTTGAATCCTGGCCGGGTAGCCAGCTCAGTTGGTTAGAGTGTCATCCCATACACCAAGGCGTATGATCTGGGCACATATAAGAATCAACAATGAATCCATAAATAAGTGGAACAACAAATAGATGTCTCTCTCCTTCTCCCTTCCCCTGTCTCTCTAAAAGAAAAATCAATCAATCAATAAAAATAAGATTTGCTAGTTTTCTAATTGGGAGTCAGTTTTTGCTATCATGATTGCGTTACTTTTGTACAATGAACTCGGAAGAATTTGATCTTTTTCAACAACAATTTAGAATGGGAATGATCTATTCCTTGAAAATTTGAGTTTGTGACCATAAAACTATTTAGGTATTCTTTGAGGAAGTAATTCTTTAATAATTTTTTTTATGCCTTTCATGATTTAGTGATTTAAATTTTCTTTCTTCCTAGGTAAATTTTGGTCCACTTGTATTTTCTACAAAATTGTCCATGTCAGGGACTGTATACACACACCCCCACACACAAAATATGTGTGGATTATTGAAAATTTGGTCTTACTCCTACTGTTCTCTTAATACTTTACATCAGTGTTTAGGAACATATTTATTTCTAAGGAAATAGACATTAGTGCCAACAAAGTGTTCCCCTGATATTTCCAGTACCCACCTGGTACCATACATACTTATTATAATACTAGAGGCCTGGTATATGATATTTGTGCATGGGTAGGGTCCCTAGGCCTGGCTGGTGATCAGGGCCGATTTGTGGGGCAACTGGCGGGGTGTTCGGGATCCCCTGCTTGCACCTGCATTGAGTGTTTGGCCCCTGGTGGTCAGTGCATGTCATAGCAACCAGTCATTCTGCTGTTCGGTCGATTTGAATATTAGGCTTTTATTATATAGGATTATTGCCTATGTTCCCATGACTATTTTGTGACTCCCATTTTGTACTTCTTAATGCCTTCGCCTTTTTTTGCTCAGTCCCCCAACCCCTCTCCTCTCTGACAGCCATCAGTTTGTTCTCTGTATCTATGAGTCTATTTCTGTTTATTTACATTGTTCTTTAGATTACACATATAAGTGAAATCATATGACATTTGTATTTCTCTGACTGACTTATTTCACTTAGCATAATATCCTCTAGGTCCATCCAAATGTTAAGATTTTATTGCTATTGCAAATGTTAAGATTTTATTCTATTTTTATGGCTGAGTAATATTCCAAACAATGGGGATTTTAAAGAAATGCTATAGCTAATCCATAGATCATCTCTGTACAGTAATTCTTACTATACCATCCTTAATCCCTTCTGTTTTCCAAATTTATAAAATGTACTTTTATTGATAAACTTTCCTCAGATCCATGTTCAAGTTTTCTCAGTGCATTATTAAATTAGTTCACTATCATTTCTATATTAAAAGAGATAACTCAAGTAAAGCACTTAGGGAGGGCCTAGTAAGCCAGCTCACAATTACATTTAGCTTCACCTCATCTGGCATTTTACCTTTCATTGTGGGTGAATGATTAATTTTAAAAAAGTAATACACAAAGAAGTATTATGTGTGGAGCAGAGATTTCTCAAGGGCTAAAATTGGTAATTATTAAAAATCCCTAACGCATAAAAAATGGCCTTAACATTAATAATTTCATTTTTAGTTTAGTAAAATTAAATGGATATTTCAAGAGAACTAAAATAATGGAAAACTTTGGGGACATAATTTGAAAGGAAGTTTTGTAGCTCAAATAAGTATTAGTTTCACCAAGTTACGTGTCTTAGGAACTTGAGTTTGGGATGAAAGCAGTCCCCATGGTGGCAGCATCGTCAGGGTCATATGTACAGTCGTGAGTGCCTCTTACCTGATACAAAGGGCCATCCTGAGGGCAGACTTGCGAAGCTGAGCAGTTCAGACACCGAAACTGCGGAGGAGATGAACTCATCAGATAAGAGGCATCCACAACTGGATACATATTTAAAACTGATTATTAAAAAAATATAATTTAACGTCAAACATGAGTCAACATGATTAATTTTAAGTAAACACGTTTCAAAATAGGGTAGAGTTGTTTCTTTAAAATTGATTTTAATAATAGTGACTGGTAAAACTTAGCTTGAAGTAATTTTAGTGTCTAAATAAGAGTTTGGCTAATATTATGCAAATATTTTACCAAAATATTTTACTCATCCTTCCCATCTCCTCTTCAAATATTAATGCCTAGGAAAACCCTCACCTCTTCCATCCGTCTTGTCCTATGATTAATCTCCTAGGTCTCCTCCTCAACTACCTCTTGAAAGCATCACTTTTAAGGATATTGGAGCTCTGACAGGGGCATGAAATTTGCCTCAACTTGTAAGGGATCCATTTCCTGTTTTAAATTTGGTTCCTTATATTGTTAGCAGGTTAGATTCTTAGTCTCCATATATATTTTAATAACATCGGACGGCGAGCTCCTTGAGTCTCTATCTTATTTATATTTGCAATATTAATAGCTAAGGCCCACAGAAGCCACTCAAAAAATTTTTATGAGTAAATCAATAAACATATTTTAAAACTATTAAGTAAATTCATTTGCAAACTCACTAACTTTAGCAATTTAACCATTCCTATTTTTAAAAAATCATCTCCTAATAATGATTTTTCAACATTATGCATATGTGAATTCAACATTGCATGCCTATTCAAGATGAAAAAAAAATATGAAAGGTGTAAATTAACCAGGAGAAATCTAACATCCCCGAGCAGCTTTTAAATATATATATTTTGAAAGAACACTTAAGCAATAATTAAAACAAATATATTGACAGCCTTTAAAATAAAATTTTAGAAATTTTCCATTTCCCCAAAGACTTTAGCAAGTTCCCCCCTAAAAGTTAGTCCTTGCATTTCTGTGTAGGGCTCATTAACATGTCCTGAGATATGCCCAGCACTGCTGTCCTTGGCAGCCTTTTCCTCTCTTAAGAGTCTTCAAGCTCGGCCTGGCCGGACTGGCTCAGTGGATAGAGCATTGGCCTGAGGATTAAAGGGTCCTGGGTTCAATTCCAGTCAAGGGCATGTATCTTAGTTGCAGGTTGATCTGACCCCTGGTCCTGGTCAGGGCTCATGTGGGAGGCAACCAATCAATGTGTTTCTCTCACATCGATGTTTCTCGCTGTGCCTCTCCCCTCCCTTCCACTCTCTCTAAAAAATCAATGGAAAAATATCGTCGGGTGAGGATTAACAAAAAGAAAAAAAAATCTTTAAGCTTTATCTATCAGATTTGGACTAACTACACAAGTCCCAGATAGCACTTATTTTCCCTCCATTAATCTCTCTGGTATTAGTTCAGATAGATGTTTGCTTTTTCTAAAATTGCTTGAAAATTCAAATAAAGCAAAGCAAGGTAAACATGGTGTAGTAACTTTAGATATGGACTAGCAGAGGTTGCTGGAAGGTAAAACCGACCAGGATCATCTGGGAAAGACGGGCTGTCCCAAGAGTGGGTACTCAACCCTCCGAAGAGGTGAGCAGGAAGAACATGAGTTCATGATGAAAGCGAAGGCTTGAACAGAAAGAGATAATAACAGTGAGCTCTCGGATGAGACCAAGTGTAGGAGGAGAGAATTATAATAATAATAAAAGCTAACATAAGCTATTAGTAAAACAACTAACAGTATGCTAGACACACTACTAAGTACTTTATACTATCTCATTCTCACTAAAATTTTTGAGATAGGTAGCATTACCCAAATTTTAAGGCTTAAAAAACGGAGGCAAAACTAGAAACCAGGACAAAACTGGAAGGAAACAGCTTCAACATATATAACAAAAGGTTAGTATCCAGAATACAAAAAGAGGTCCTAGAGGTCAATAAGAGTCTTAGCCTTGTTGTAGGTATGTGTGTGTAATTAAACAAATCCCGGGTGGAATAAAAAGTTTAATATAAAAATATACTAGAACAGTGATAGGCAACCTTTTGAGCTTGGTGTGTCAAACTTCGCCAAAAAACGGAGCATAACTCGGGTAGTGTGTCACCTTGAGGAAAAAACATTATTTCGCAAATGTTTCATCCTCAGGAGCAGCAAATGTTTCATCCTCGGCATGCAGCCGCCTCAGCGGCCGCGTGTCATCAGAAATAGGTTCGCCATCACTGTACTAGAAGCAAGTGAAGGAACCACAAGGTAGATACTAGTTTAGAAAATAAGCTGACTCCAGCCCAAGGCAGAGTGAGTGAGCAATGCCAGCAGGTAAAGTACTGCAAGCTTTTCAGACATCCTGGCATCTTGCTGGCAATGGAAGGTAGAGATGGAAAGGGTATGTGTTTGCTAGTAGGAGTTTAATCAAGAAATGATTGTTTTGCCCTAGCCGGTTTGGCTCAGTGGATAGAGCGTCAGCCTGCAGACTGAAGGGTCCCAGGTTCAATTCCAGTCAAGGGCACATGTCCGGGTTGCCGGTTTGGTCACCAGTAGGGGGCATGCAGGAGACAACCGATCAATGATTCTCTCTCATCACTGATGTTTCTATTTCTCTCTCACTCTCCCTTCCTCTCAGAAATCAATAAAAATATTTTAAAAAAATAGAAATGATTTATTTATAATTTGTCCATTCATTTCAAAGGTCAGAATTCCTCAATCACTATTATAACTCAAAATTAATTGGAACAAGACAAATATTTAAAATTTATTTAACAAAAAACAATTGGGAAATTGAGAATCAAATAAACAGAATGATCTTTAGGGTATATTTTACATAACTACTAACCTTATATAAGAAAAATTTTTATTCAGTTTACTCTTTAAACAAATATTTTTTGAGTATCTGTATTAGGCACTGCTCCTGGTGCTGAGACTCAGCAGTGAACAGAGACAAGCCCTGCCCTCGGATATATTTTAACAAACCATAAACAAGAGACAGGATTTCAGATAGTAATGAAATACTATGGAAAACAGTAAGGCATAAAAAAGGATTCAGAGTGTCGGAGTCAGAGGCCTCACTGAGAAGGTAGAGAAACAAAATTCTTTGAGCGAAGGGGTAAAGGGAACAAGTCAGGTGGACACTGGGGAGCCGGAGCAAGTCTGGTACGTTAGAGGAAACGGGCCAGTGAGGCTGAGTGTGGGGGAGCCGGAGGGAAGGAGAGAAGGTAAGATCAGAGACATGTCTAGGAAAATCACTTGGGTCTGTATCTATAGGTCCCTGGGAGGATTTTGGCTTTACATGCTACTAGATGTTACTGGAGAGCTCAAAGCAGAGAAATGACATGTTCTAACTTGTTTTAAGAGGATTGTTCCAGCTGCTCTACTAGACAAAGATGGGCGGGGCGGGGGTGGGTAGGAGACTTAGGTAGAAATTCCGGAGGATGGGGCCAGGGGCCTGGATCAGAGTTGTACAGTGGAGGTGGTAAGACATAATGGGATTGTGACTATCTTGTATACTACATAGGTCACAAACTTTGCTAAGGATGACTAGAAAAAAAAAGAAACTAACCACGACTGACTTCAGGAATTTAGTCTGAGAGACCAAAAGGGAACTACTGAGATTGTGAAGACTAAGGGAGAAACAGGCTGGAGGAGGGGATCAAACAAAAGCAGGTTTATCATACTGAAAAATGAAGCAGGCTAATAATTACTTTACTGTTGCACTAATTATAAAATGTGGTAATTTATTTATTAGTTTTGTTTTTATGTGAATGAAAAATCATATGATACTGAACCACTATTTGAACCACCTTTTATTAAAGTATGCCTTAAATAACTAAGAACTTCGAACTATTCAGAAATGTGGTCAAAAACCTAACTGTAGCAAGGACTGATTGATCTTAGAGTCTATTAGTAACAATTTTTATGAATTAGCTTTCATGCTTTGACCTTGAAATAACTGGCAGTATGGGTAACCTTTGGGGAGGAATCTCAGGAAGGACAGCGAGTGCTATCAGAGATCTTGTGGTGGGTGACTACTTACATCTTTTCAACCTTAAGGCAAACCTATTCATCATGATGGCTTCAAGCACACACTGAAATGTCCAAAGAATTATCAAAGGAAGCTAACATTATATCAATATGACATTAATATTATATGCAATATCACCATACATAGGCCCCAACAGAGCTGGGGAAGAGAGAATGGACTGTCTCTATAATCTGTGCTTGGAATTGGAAGCATTAAGTGAGGGTGATGTATGCACAACCATTTAAAAACTAGAAAATGTCATATAAGGGCAAGTAGTAATTTACCAAATATAATCAGATTTTTATTTTCTTTAAAAAACCCTAGAAAGGTTTAATGAGTTCTTCAAGGGCAACAACTAGTTGGTGACTAGTACTAGACTGTAATTTTCCTTCTGGTCATGAGAATTCAGCCTCACAAGGAAGACTTTACCCAAGTGAGACTCAAACAACAAAAAAAAAGCTAGGTACTTCATTTATTGTATCATATCAAGACACATTTCTTCTTAAAAATAGCCAAATATCCTACCCATTGAATGACACATCTAATCTAATAATAGACAAATATGCAAATTGACCGCACCTTTGCTACACCTAAGCCACGCCCACCAGCCAAGCCACGCCCACCAACCAATCAGGACGAGTATGTAAATTACCCCAACAAAGATGGCGGCTAATTTGCATATCAAGACAGCGTCCAAAGAAGCCAAGAGCTGCAGAAGGGAGTAAAGCTTCGAAGAAGCAAGCAAGCCGAGGGGGGGGGGGGGGGGAGGAGAAGGGCGGGGCGGAGGCGGGGCCAGGGGCGAAGGGAAACGCGGGCTGGAGGAGAAGGTGGGGCGGGTGACAAGGGCGGGGCGGAGGGAAACGCGGGTGGGCTGGAGGAGAAGGTGAGGCGGGGCGGGGGAGAAGGGAAACTCGGGTGGGCTGGAGGAGAAGGCGAGGCTGGCGACAAGGGAGGAATGGAGGCGGGGTAGAGTGCAGCAGGAAATCCTATTGCAGGATTTTTCCTGCAACGGGAAAGCTAGTAAAGATTATATTTTGAGGTTTGTTTCACAGAAGTTCCACAGATGTTGACATTCAATATAAGTATGTTTTTGAACCATAATGGCAACCCTCATTAGTTTCTATATTATCTACCTTAGTGTGAGGTTACATTTCTTAATTATGTGATTGTTTTTATAGTTAATTTATATTTTCATAATAGCCTGGCCAGTGTTGCTCAGTGGTTGAATGTCGACCCATGAACCAGGAGGTCACAGCTGGATTCCTGGTCAGGGCTCAATCCCAGGTCTCGGGCTTGATCCCCAGTAGGGGGCGTGCAGGAGGCAGCTGATCATTGATTCTCTCTCATCACTGATGTTTCTATCTCTCTCTTCCCTCTCCCTTCCTCTCTAAAACAAATAAAAACATATTAAAAAATATAATAAAACCTAGCTTATAGAAAGGTTAAAATTACACAGAGTTTAAAAACATGACATTTTGTACCCTAAACACCATAAAATCTTAAGGTCTAAATGGAGGTCATTTAGTCTAACCTTCTAGTCAATCGGAATGTTTATTCATGTGATCAGATTATAGAGAGAATTCTGTTAGCATTACTACTATATTTACTGTTATATATCAGCCTTATAATTCCTAGTCCCTAAAATGTCCCTAATACTGTTACATACAACTCAGATAAGATGTGCTTGAACCTTCTAATTAACCCTAATCAAAGATACAGTTCAAAATACAAAGTTCTCCTTTTAAGTTTTTTTTATTTTCTTAGTTTTTCTCCTTATATTGCCTATGGCCCAAGGAACAATAATCTAACCTGGCATCAGAAGCCACTGCCAACCTACTTATTCTTCAGTCTAATTTTATACTTCAATAAAGGTACCTGAAAAAAAATTACCTAGATTCTACTCTAGCTGCCTCCTTTACCATGACCAAAAAGTAATATATTATCAGCCATTAAACGTATTAGACAGGGCAGAACTTAGTCTTCTTACCCCCACTCCATATAGTTATGTAAAAAAATGTGAGTGCCACCTTCTCCGTCTTGAGGTTAGCAGAGCTCGGAACATATTTAGTTGGGGTTTTAAACTCACCTTGATATAACACAACTGCATTTAACACAGACCTTGGTCTTGTACTTGGGACTAATTATCATCGAGTAGTTGAAAGAAACAGTAAGAGGAACCAGTTTTTTTCTCTTTCCCAAGCTAGTTTGTTCTTTGAGTTTCTAAGTACTAGTAATACTGTAAATTTGAGTAACATATGGTATATAACTAAATATACACATAGGTAAATATAAAAGCAATTTACGTTTTCGCCTCTTAGTCGCCATCTTGTCATATAGATGAATTCCATAGTGTGATCCTTTCCCATAATTTCACCATTGCACAGCACATCCAACTTGAAAAAGAATACAGACCCATTAACATAAGTAAATTTTGAATATGTGTTTTACATGTTTTTTCAAATTTCAAAAAGGATTGAAATAGTTATAAAATGTAAGTATTATCCATTTATTTAAAAAGAACACTATTTTTATTAAAAGCACTGATCCATCTCATAAGTATTCAGACATAAGTACCATGAAGTACTGTCTTGTCCTACTAACCTGTATCTCAAGTTCAACAGATAATTTTGAAATGCAATGTAGAGTTTCTTAGTCCATGTCTGTGCAACCTTTGAGCTGAGACATATTTCTGATTGCCTCTTATGAAATAAGAAACTGTGGAAACCTTAGTTCTTCACAGCAGTTTTGCCTTATAGACTCATCTTGCAGAATCCTTTTATCTTCACAACCCAAGATTTGAAAGAGTTACTTTCCTCTCATTAGTTTGTATTCAAAGAGCTTAAATGAATGAATGTGGACGCGTGATTTATGGGCCCTTCAAGGCATCTGAGAATTTTGAGTAATTACCTGTAGCTAAATTGACAGCACAGTTAGGACCATGCCACTGGCCCCTGTTTCTTATGGCTCTTGGCTTCTCTGCTCTGCTTGGTTGGTCACTTGCATTGATACCTACAGGACTCTCTTCTCACCTTGCATGAAACTTCAAAAAAGGGTTGTACTTTTCAATGCTCACCTTAGCTCTAGTGTTGCAAGAACCAAACAACCCCAGATACTTAAGTCTGTAAAAACTGTGACTATGCTAATTCAACAAAGCACAATTAAATGTTTATCATAAGTGTCTATAAATGAAACATTTTGGTTCTCTAGCTATTGAAAGCAAACTGACAATTTAATTTAAAGGATGGAAAGGGGGAAGAAAAATGGGTTTTAAATAATGGTTTGGCTAGACAGCGAAAAGTTTTGAACTTTAAAATGAGTACAGTTTTAATTGTATTAGGCAAGTTATTAGCTAAAATATATTGATTTTTTGATGATTTATGTGGACTTATATGGAGCTCCAAATGTTTTTGATCATTTTATGTTTAAAAGAATAAGATAATACTTTCATTTTATCTAGCCTGTAAAATAAACTCATAAGCAAAGAAGTAAAGGGACTTACTTAGGATGCTATTCTTAACCAGGTATACTGCTTCTATTGTTAATTAATAACTGAGCTATCCTGCCCCAACTAATAATGCTGTTACAGAATCTTCAGCTGTAACATTAAGTCATCCCCCTGCATGTTGGGCAGCAAAGTAAGGGGGGGACCAGTAAATATTTCTGAAAATCCCAGGAAAAGTCCTTTGCACTGGGATAGACAAGGAGCTGTCAGCACACTCTCTCCCCTTCCACCCTCTCCTACAGAGTAGTGTAGGTGCCAGCAGCAAGGCCGTAGGAGAGGAACAGTTCTCTCAGCTCTAACAGCTTCCTGAAAACTAGAAAAGCACGAGTCACACTTAAAAGAAAGGAAATAAAACTGCACGTGGTACATTGCAAGAGGGAAATAAAGTGCAAAACCAAAGCATAAAAAACAATTTTACTTTCTATTTTTGCTATTGTTGTATTTATAAATTGTTATTACCTCTTATTTTTACCAAGTACATAGGGCTTTAACCCTTACAATTTTTTCCCTAATGTAAACTTGTTACTGGAAAATTTTTTAGTATTTGTAGAACCAAACCATAACCATTTTTAATCCATAGATTAATCAGTCACTTGAGAGAATTTTCAAAAGTAATCACTCTCCCTTCCTTTCTATAAAAGAAAAGTAAGTTCAGGATCAGAGGCTTCCTCAAGATAGAGATTTAATCCCTATCAATGCCTATGTTCAAATCTTATTTCTGCTGTGATGACTGTTCATGTTAATGTTACTGTCCATCAGTCTGGAAACCTGTTGCCTTTAATGTCTTTGTTCATATAGGAAACTAGGCTTGGTCTGTAGCTTTTTGATGCTACTATCAGAAACCAAAGGGGAGGAAGAGGTCATTAATACAAGTTGAAGACTGCCATTTGGGCAGGGGAAAAATAGTAGCTTTGTTTCCTTATGTTGTTATAGCCACACTCCTAGGATTGCAAACATTCTCTAAACATTGAACACTTCACCAGCTGTGCTGGGATCAATATGAGGGGACTTTATCTTTCCTGCAAAAAAACTGTTAAACTGCGTATATGCAGATACAATACTAAAATACTAGCTTTCACCTAGTGCTAAACAACTACTACTTTTACGCACCATGAAATTAGAGAGACATTATTTACAAAATCCCTTTTGACAATGTTTCACATTCTAAAAAATAAGTCTATAAAGAATTGGTAAAAATGGATCCCAAATGTCTGATTAAAAATAAAGACACACACTAAAGCACACTGGCATAAAAAACAAAGAATCCATTTAACTTGGATATTTATTTTGAGAATACTTAATGTTATTTAAATATCGCCTCTAATTATAAAACACTAAATGTATTACATGTTTTAATCAGGATGTTAAATTAAAAAAAAACATTACATAAATGGAATATTGCATTAAAAATTTTTTAACGTGAAAATAACCCAAAGTTTCCACAAATTTTAATTTAAATGTGTTCTCAGTTAATTTTTACTTCATATCAGAATTATCAAATTGATCAAGGTTAGATTATTAACTTACCTCATATGAACTTGGAAGTTTTAGTTTTAAACTTAGAAATTTTTTAATAGTTCCCACAGTTACACGTGTAGAACATCGAATGAATTTCTTCATTAAACCCTAAAGGAAATAAAGATTACTAATTAAAATATTCTACCTTGTTTATAAAGAAACCACAGATGTCATTTCCACTTCGAGTATTTTCAAAATGTATTCTGAAAATGTTTTCAGTTCACAGCTCTTTAGTACTTGTGAGTAAAAATGTTCCTAGGACATCTTGCTTCCCCACATGTCATCAGTTTGGCTCAAATAAACTTATAAAATTTTTTTTAAATGTTCCTAATTCTTAGATACATGATATTCTTCGAGAATGTGTGTACTAAGAAAATCCTGGCAAATAGACAATCTGCATACCTCTAGACATTTTGGTAAAGAACAGATCATTAGTTTAATTGAAAGTAAAGAAAGGTCATAAAAAGCATATACATATTTTATTATACAATATTGCTTCTGAAAGCAATAGGGACATTTTAAAAAGTCTCAAAACCACTATTTTAAAAAGGAGCACTAACTTCAAATGGGGCTCTATGGAGCCCTAGGGGTGAATAGAGAGAGGTCAGTCTACAAGAGCCCTAGCAACCAAATCATGTAAAATGGACTCTTAACTGGATCTTTTAAGGATATAAAGTATTACTTCTACTTATATGTACAGAAAATTAGGTAGACAATTTTAAAATGTTCTTTTTTAAAAATTGATTTCAGAGAGGAAAGGAGAGGGAGAGAGAGAGAGAGAAACATCAATGATGGAAGAGAATCATTCATCTGCTGCCTCCTGCATGCCCCCCACAGGGGATGGAGCCTGCAACTTGGGTATGTGCTCTGACCTGGAATTGAACCATGACTTCCTGGTTCATAGGTTGACACTCAACCACTGAGCCATCCCAGCCAGGCTTGAAAATGTTTTTAAATCCACTAAGTCAAAAGTAGAACTATCCAGTCAATATGTATTTCTTAGCAAATGTATTCCCAGGAAAACATTTCCTAGCAAAGACCAACAGAAACAACTCTACAGATGATAGTCTGACATCAATCTAACAAAATTCCAACCTGGAATTTAATACTTAATTTGCAGGCACTTAGAAAATAAAAATATAGCAATTATGCATTCTCTCTCTATATTATTATACTAGTGACCCAGTGCATGGATTTATGCACATTGAAAAAAAATTAGAAGTGGTTGGCGGGCTGGGACTGGGCAAGACAGGCCGGACATGCCCTGGAGCCAAACTCCCACAGTCCTTCCTGGCATCTATGGAGTGAGCGGGGTCCCTCCAGCAGGTGGGGTCCCTTAGCCTGGCCTGCAGGGATTGAGCCGAAACCAGCTCTCTGACATCCCCAGAGGGGTCCCGGAGTGTGAAAGGGCACTCTGCAAAGTTGCTGTGTACAGGGTGTAGAATGCAAATGCAAGTGTGCAGTAAACCAGATTCGAGGCCAACAGTGCCCCAGCAACAACATAACCCACGGCCAACGGTGGAATTGTGCAGTGGGCTCCCTCCTCTCTGGTTTCAGGGTGCGCCACCTGAGAACTGCCACTGCCAAGTCCCTGCAGCTCGGCAGTTCCTGTGCTGAGTGTCTGCCCCTTGGTGGTCAGTGTGTGTCATAGCGACTGGTCAGACAGGTAGAGGGACACTTAGCGTATTAGTCTTTTATATATATAGATCTCTTATAGACAGCCTATAGTTGTACCATAATTTTTATCCATTTTACCAATCTCTGCCTTTAACTGGAGAAAGTAATCCATTTCCATTTAATGTAATTACTAATGGGGTCGGATTTATATCTGCCATTTGCTATTTCTACTTTAAATGCCTTAGTTCTTTTTGTTCCTCTGTTTCTCAATGACTTTTATTTTTGTTAAAGATATGTTATTTTAATTGCCTTATAACTTCTTTCCCTATATATTTTAAAGTTACTTTCTTTGTGATTTCCCTCAGAATTACAATCTAGTTTGGAGTAATACTATCTTGAATTTCAATAGTTTACAAAAATTTGCTCATATATATCTCTGTTCTGTTCCCCATCTCAAGCAAAGTTTCAAATAAAAAATACATTCTTTTATATTTACCTGTGTAGTTACCTTTACCAGTGCTCTTTACTCATGTAGATTTGGGTTATGGTCTGATGTCTTTTCATTTAGGTCTGAAGGATGCCCTTCATTATTTTTTTTTGCAGAGAAGGTCTGGTGAGTGTTCGGTTAGTTTTTGTTTATCTGGAAGTATCTTAATTTTCCCTCCCCTTCTGAAGGATATAGATTTTTGATGGACAATATTTGGTTGACAGTTTTTTTTTTTTCCTTTCATCTGCATATGTCATCCAACTGCCTCCTGGTAAGAAATCAACTGCTAATCTTACTGAAGATCACTTTATAAGTGACGAGTCACTTCTTTATTATTGCTTTCAAGATTCTTGTCTTTCAGTAGTTTATGATGTGTCTCGCTATGCATTTTTTTGAGTTTACCATAGCTGAAGTTTGTTGAGATTCATAGATGTTTAATATTTTCATCAAATTTGGGAAGTTTTTGACCCTTATTTCTTCAATTATACTTTCTGCCCCTCTTTTGCGACTTTCATTATGTGTATGTTGGTAAGCTTGATGGTGTCCTACAGGTCTCTGAGGATCTGTTCATTTTTCTTCATTACTTTTCCTTCTGTTACTCAAACTGAATAATCTCAATCTATCTTCAAATTTTGAGGTTCTTTTCCTATGACTCAAATATGCTGTTGAGCCTGTCCAGTGCATTTTTCATGTCAGTTACTATACTTTTCAATTCCAGAATATTTAAAAAGTAATTTCTATCTCTAAAAGGCTAATACGCTAAGTGTCCCTCCACCCTCTTTAATATTTTCAATTTTGGTGAGATTGTTCTTGTTCTTGTACTTTACTCTAGGTGTTTAGAGATGGCTTTTTTTAGTTCTTTGCACATATTTTAAATGAATGATTTAAAATCTATTACCTAGTAAGTCCAATGTCTGGACTTCTGCAGGGACAGTTCTATTAACGGTTTCTTTTCCTGTGTATGTGTTATACTTTCTTGTCTCAATTTCTTGTTGAAACTGAAAATTTTAAATAATATTATGTGACAACCTTGGAAAATCAGATTCCCGCTGACCCCTGTTTCTTTTTGACTTACCTAAACCAACTCTGTCAAGTCTGTATTCTTTACATCTAGGACTGGCTAATGATTGAACCAAAATTTCCTTATACACTTGGAAAAAATAAGTTTCCCAGTCTTTGCTGAGGGATTCTGTACTTGTTTTGGGGCACACCTCCAACACTAAATAAGGTTGTTGAAAATTCTGCCTTAGTTTTTACTTCCTGGTGCAGAGCCTCTAGGTCAGCCATGGGGGAGAGCCTCACATCTATTTGTGTCTTTCTGAACATGGTTGGTATATAGTCTTGTGTATGTGCTTGGCCTTTTATTAGAATCTCAAGAATATGTCAGAGCTTTTCAAAGCCCCTTGTAAGTGGGGTATTTCAGGAACCACCAGATAAGGTCAAATAAAGACAATTACTTGGCAATTAGGTTTTGAAAGAGTTCCACCTCTGTTTTGTCCCTTTGGTACCTGAGAGGCTGCAGTGGGAATAGGGCTGGAGAGTGGAGAATGGGACCAATGCATGTGAAAATGGCCCAAAGTCAGACATTTTACTTGATTAAATGATCCATAGACTTCTGCAAGCCTAATTATTAAAATTCTGGAAAATATGATTTTATAAGTTTAGGCAAGTTTTTTTCACTGCTTTTATGGAGGAACAAATTTTTGGTGATCTTTACTATTTTCACTGCCTTCCTGCTCTTGGCACTGGCTTTTAAATTGGCAGAGCAGTAGCCATACTGTGTAAACTACTCTAACACTACATTTGAGAATCATATCCTACTGCAAAGGAATGAGATGGTTGAGGAGGCTATATCGGAACATAAACATTGCTTCTCTGTCTTGAAGGGTATAATCATGTTTCAAGGACAACACCAGAAAAAAATAAAAAACAGCATTAATGCCTGGTGCCTAAAGGAACACAATAAATGCTGACTTAATAAGTTATAAACTAAGGCCTAATTGAGTGATAAATGCAAGTCTTACATAGAATTTCAGGGAAGGAATTCACTAGGGTGGAAAAAAAAAGCATCACAAAGAATAGAGGTCTCTGCTTGGGTCTTGACAGAAGCATAGGAAAGTGGTGAGAAGAGGGAGGAACATGCCAAAAAGGAAAGCTTGTTCAAAGTTTTAGAGGGTTTTAAATCTTAATACAAGCCTTTATATATTCTGATGCCAGTCCCCTATCAGGTATGAGTGTCAGCATATATGTTGGTACTAATAAAGAAAGCAATAGTCGCTTGTCTTGAGAGGAAATTTCACTGATGGGTATAATGGGAGATACACTTATTAAGAAAGGGACTAGTTAAAGGCCATGAATGCTATTGGAAAGGAGTTAAGACGTGATTCTATTGGCTGAAAGATTACAAACTATGACCACAGCTCTCAAGCCAAATCTGGCTGGCCAACTCTTTTCTTGTCAAGTTTTATTGGAATACAACCATGCCAGGGCATTCACTATTGTCTATGGCTGCTTTAGGGCTACTATGAGTAAATTGAGTAGCTGCAACACAGACCATATGGCCCACAGAGCCTAAAATATTTACTGTCTGACCCTGATATTGGCCTTGACTCTGACTTTCACCCTCTGCCTTGCACACATTCAGGCTGTGGCCTCAACCTTGGATAAGAGAGAAATTAAGGATACAGAAAAAACTGAAGAGACTGCTTCAAAATATCTACATATAAAGTGAACAGCTAGGATGGGGAATTATTCAGGACTTATGACAGGCTGAAGAGAAAGAGTATAAGGTCCAAGATGACTCCCAAGGTTGTGAAGTTGTATGATTGGTTGAAAGATGGTAATAATAACTGAAATTGCAGGTTTGGAGTACAATTAGGTGAAAGTATAATGAATTTGTCTTTAAACACCTGAAGTTTCAGGGGTTAGGGAAACTCCCAACTGGGATACTTACTTTCATACTAGAAATCCTGCAGAAAAGTAGCCTTTACATTTACTTAAAAAGATATTCAATCTACTGTATATTATAAATATATTCATATATAAAATATCGACTTAATTTTCACTATAAGATAACTCATGTATTAGAGAGCTGAAGGATGATCAAAATCTCTATTAAGAAGAACCTCCCCAAATGGGAATTACAGGAATGATTCAATGAGAGAGAAAGTGAGGTCATTAAAAACCCTGATGGAAAGAAAAGGTGCTCCACCAGAGCAGAAAAAGCCATAGAGAAGCCTGGGAAGGTCAATGGCCACATCTTTAGAGATTTCTGCACTTGATTACATGCTTCACCCAAGTGATAATTAAACCAATTATCGTATTGTATTATAACTGTTTATTTGTGTAAGACCTCACCAAAGTTCCTTGAGTGAAATTTTTTTCAGTGGAAAATTCAACCCACTGGCTTATAGATAACACAGTGGAAGTGAAGGAAGAGACACTGAATATAGGTATTTGAATAAAACATGGACTACAATATTCTCAGGGGCTGACATTTGCTAGGACAAAGAGAAAAATCTATTTAACCGGTAAAGCAGTGAACCTTTATAATAAAAACAAAAGTTCCTTGTAACAAAAAAGCAAGTAATAGGGTGTCTGAAACTCTTTAGTATAGAGATCTTTACAAAAAGGTTCAATTAGTAGACAGATACAGGGTTACAAATGGAGATTCTATAGGAAACATCTGGGAGCCTTCAAGGACTTTAAAGAGTTCACAGGCATTTTATGACACCAATTTTATTTCAGAACCAATTAATTATATTCAAAAACATGAAGAGGTGGTTTTTTTTATTTAGTTACTAATAAAAATAGAAAAATAAAGGAAGAAATTAGAAGAGGATGAACAAAGATTGGAGATACTGCCCAACATGAAATGGTCTGAGTTGGTTACCACTCTTAAAAAAGGAAAAACAATGTATATAAACTCCCAACAAAGGTATAGAAGGAGGTGGCAAGAGAATCAGTGGTGTGATTCTCTGATGAACCACTAGGTGGTGGCATTGGCCCAGGACAGTTCAGTTGTGGGGGTTGGAAATCAGGTGTGTGTTGTAAGCAATTGCTTGGCCATTTGTAGGCATGGGTCTGTTAGAAGGGTATCCAACTTGATTGTTAGTAAAAACTTTGAAAGAAAACATTTTCAAACAGGAAAATTCATCAACAAATTATCAAAGGTTTACAATAAAATAATTGTAAAAAATACAACTGTACTTGTCCACTCACCTTTACTACATTGTCCCCTGACTGTCCGTTATTTCGTAAACAATCTAGACATATAGCAATTTGTGGGTCACTTCTGTGATAGTCTTTATCATCCTGATTTTCATCCCCTTCTTCATCTACTTTAGGTTTGTCAACTTTTGAAGTATCATCTGTACAATTTAAACAAAACTCAGATATAACCCAAAGTTGATACTGAAGTTAAGCAACAATATTTATCAAAACAAAAATCAAGTTTGAAGAATAACTGAAACTTTCAATACTTTTTAAATGATCCAACTAACTCAACAATGAAAATACTTTTAAAAAACCATCAATGACTTACTGATATAGCCTAAGATGTCTAGGCTCACTGGGGCATCCAAATGAAAGATTCAGGACTAGCTACATTTTGTCACAAAAATAATTGCAATTGGTGATTAGATCACTTAGAATGCAGACGGTATAAAAATACTTCCAAATTCTATATATATTCTAATTTAAACTGAGTACTTTTTCTAAGTTCTCAAAATTTCAAATTATTAGATATTCATAAAATTAACTAGTTAAATATAATGAATAAAATGAATTCTTTTTAAACATGTTTACAGCTATAAAATGTTAAAACTCCATTAAGGAAATCTGAATAATATACTTCATATTATATCCAAATGTTTTAACCTATGAAATACCTGCAGCCTACATATAGTTTTACTGAGTGCCTGTAACTCTGTTAAATATGCATTGTGCTAGGCTTGAGGGAACAATATTGAAACTAGAATTATCATCCGCATTCTCACAGTGGTCAAGGTACAGGAGGAGAAATAGAGAAGTCGGATAAGGCCTTTGATGGAAGAGGTAAAAGAGACTATGCAGCCACATAAAGAAAGGTAATAAACATAAACTGTGGGGTGAAGTAGAGATTCAGGGAAATTTTCCAATGGAAAGAATTAGCCAGCCAAGCATTAGAGTATGGAAAAGCCCCGGAAAAAAAGACACATTAGCTCCTATAATGACTGTATAAGCATTATGGTAGTATCATAAAAAGCAAGTGGGTTCTCTTCTGCATTCTTTCTTCTACATATTAATATGGAACCCACATAGACAGTGTCACCTTTTAAGAACCTAACTCCCAGCTCCAAGAAAAATCCAAACTCTCCATCTAAACTAAAAACAAAATACTTTAGAGAGGGAGAAAAACAAAATAGGTTGTAGTCCTTCACAACTCAACCTATAAGATACATAGAAACATGAACTAAATCTAACAGATAGCTTCTGATGACATTCCTCTGGAACCACTCCTCTTGAAAAGGTAGTCAAAACTTGGGAACATTTAGTCAACTTTATATCACCTATGTTTTTACTATAGTACTACTATCTAAATTGTACTTTACACTTGGGTAAAACAAGCCTTTAGTTAAGTCATTTTTTTTTTCCAGACCTGGTTTCTTTGCCTATTTTGTTGTTATAGAGCAGAAATAATCCCTTGCTATCTTCTCTATGATTCAAAACTATGCTCAAACCTCCCCTACTACAGGAAGTTAAGTTAAACTAAAGAAACTATGATCCCAATTCTATAGATGAAGAAAGAGAATTTTCTGACCCATCTTAATTATTATGTGCAATTGACAATCCTGTGATCTTATGGAAAAGCCAGAGATGGGAAATTAAGCTCACAATGAGCCTATAAAAACACATGTACATATTTAAAGATTTCAGTGGTACTTAGGTCATCTTGAAATCAATCTTATATTAAATAATCCTGAAAGGATACTTTCTTATAATTTTAGGTATGTTGTACTTTTTTTCTTTGTGTGAATTATATACTTACCAAAAGCCTTTTCTCTGCTCAGTAATGTTTATTATTTTGCTAAAATTATTAAAAATTTACTCATTGCTGAGTCTCCAGGCACCCAGAAGAGAAATTTGGACACTTAGCACTGGTGATGGGGAAAACTCCCAAAAGCATCTTCTAGATATATAAAAATATATTCATTATATAAAAATTTGTATCACTTGAGCTCTACCCATGAAAACTTCATTCCAAGATCCCCTTGCTATGCTGTCAGCCACATCTCAGTTCCTTCTCCTATTCAAATGTACAAACTAAAACAAAATCCCTCACTGTTTAGTTGCAGACTATAGTGCTTTCTTTCCTTCAGTTTCCTTTAGCTCTCTAGCAAATAATGCAATCAGTAGTCGGTTTTCTGTTTTATCTCCTTTTTCTCTTCCCAAAGTCCAATTTCCTATTACCTTTAACTGGAGTGATCTCATGATTTTATATGAAAGGTTCATAATATAAGTAAAAGAGTACATGAATTTTGTACAGGAGACACTTGAGCTTGAAGAGAGATACTAGTTGACCAAAGCTATTAAAAGCTAATTTGTGAGAAGCTGTCAGATACAAATGTAAGAAAAAGTCACCTTGTCCATTTTCTTGAGGCTTATTTTTCTTCCAAAACTCAGATTCACGCTCAAGTTCTTCTAATTTAAAAGAAAAAAGAAGTATAAACATAATAGAAACAGTCATGAAATGTGTAATAGAAATGTTGATTTCATAAAACACAGAATTCTGCAAGAAGCCAAAGAGTAACTTACGTTCTCGTAGTCCAGGGACCAGTTTAAATATGATTTCCTCTAATGTATTATCCAACCTTCCAAAGGGGAAAAGAGAACAAAGTAACAATGAAGATGTCAAAATCCAATACATAAGCAGCTGGGGATCTATCTTATATGTACTGCAAATGTAGAACATGCACAGTTTCAGCACTACTACACCAAACTCCTCTGCATGCGGAGCACACACCCCTATTTCTAGCCTTTCCCACAGTGGTAGGTTGATAACAGTCCTAGTCCCCAGCTCTCTCTACATACACACCAGTGGTTCCCAACCTTTTTTGGCCATGCCCCACCTAAGCATCTCTAAAATCCTGATGCTCCCCCTGTGACATATTTCACGTGGAGGAAGTAGGCCACTAACTTGGTCTAAACAAGCTTCCCAAGGACATGGCATCCATAAAAGAGAAAAATAAAAGAATGACAGGACAGTTGAAATACTGAGGAAGAAATCACTAAGAAATTTTTAAAAAAAATATGAAGTGATATGAAATGCATAAATGTCACAATATATATTTATATACTGTATATGAGGCCCCTAGAATGTAAGAAATGCAAAAAATTCACTGTTAGTAACTCATTCTCGAATTGTCCCCTGTGGGACATGTGCCCCATTATGGGAACCACTGATCTACACCCACTGAACATGACTCCATCCCTTAATCAAGGGAGGAATTCAATCTCCCCACCCCAAGAATATGGGCTGGCCTTGAAATATGCTTGAAATATTGTGCTTAGTCCTGAGCCCAAGCCTAAAGAGGCACTGCATGCTTTTGTATGCCCTCTCTCAGAATCCTGCCAACCATGAGAACAAGTGTGGAGAATGAGGCACCATGTATAAGAGAACCCTGCTGAGGCCACCTCAGACTAGGTCACTGACAGCCTGTCCCCAGTCTGAGAGGCTGCTCTCAGCTGGGTCTACCTACCTATCCAGTCAACTGCAGTACCATGAGTGAGCCCAGCCAAGAACAGAAGAACCACCTAGATCTGTGAACTGCAGAACTGTGAGGAATAAGAAATGTCTTTTTTTTTTTTTTAAGGGTGGTTGGTTTTGCAACAATAGTTGATAAACTCACTCTCAAAATCTCTACTACAATTCTGGCTCTTTCCTATGAAGGAAATAATCTCCATTCTTCTCTTCTGAGAGATTTAGACCATTTAGTCATTCTATCTTCCTAGATAAAAAATGTAAATATTTATCTTGACATTACGTTAGTTTTTTCCTGATGAGAGTGTAACCCTTCCTTTCCTTTACTTTCTCTTGCTCCCAGAACACCCTTTTCTCTCTTCATACCGTCATCCTGCTCAGTAGCATTACTCTTCTCTAACTACAAACATTTATACTTTCCTTGCATCTTAAAAAATCCAACCTTTATTTCAAGCTGTAGGCTGTTTAATTGGAAAAACTTTGAAAGCCAAATCTACACTATTTGTCACATACTCTGTGTTTTGATAATGTTTCCCCAAATTATCCATATCTGCCAACTAAGTAGGTTTAAAAATTATTTTAGAATTAAAGTTTAAAATTATTTTTAAAGTCATTTTTCTCCTATATTGCTCTGCAACCGTTTCATAGGGTTGTCTAAAACTGCTCCTTTCAGGAAAGAACAATTGGGTTTTCTTTTTTTCTATTTACTCTCTCTTGGTCCCTAAGTATTTTTCTTTTCCAATGATCTGCTCTCTTGACCTTTTCAGTAGGCTTTTGTGACTTCATATAAGCAAATAGCTTTTATATATATACACACACACAAACACAAACTATACATCTCTGCTGAGCTTAAGTGCCACATTTCCAACAGATGCTTAATATCTCAAGCACCTCCTTTTGTTCATCTATGTCAACACTATCTCATCCATCTCCAACAAAACATTGAATACCACCGTCATACTTTTCAAAAATTAAATTTAGAAATGAGACCAAAGACTCAAAATGCAAGAATTATCTTAATACATGCACGTGCCTCTCCCGACCCCTTGATTCACACGTTTAAGTCACTATGCTTCACCAACAGTTCCTTCTCGATATTTCCCCCATATAGCCTTCATGCTTCTCACCCTTCTACGTCCTTAATTACCACAGTACTTAGAGGACAGAAGACACCTATTTTCCTTTAACTGGACATACTCATAATGATAAAATTGATGCTTAAGGAAGATTCACCATTTGCTCTGCTCAAGAACCAATTTCTTCCCACCGCCTGGCTTCAAGTGATTTTATAACTTGAGTCTAACCTACAAACCATAACTAGTGTTATTCTCTATCTCTCTTCCCTAGCCAATAGGCCTATGCAATTTTCCATAAGGATGCCTTGTCTTTTTGCAATCTGTTTCCCTCATGTTCTTTATCCTGGCTCAATTACTCTTTTCCTACCCTCCAACCAAACCAATGTTACCTTATTCTTCAAGACTTAACTCAAATACTAACTTGTTCACAAAGTTCCCCTGACCATTTAGTAGTAATATTTAAAAAGTAGCATTTCTCAATTTAATATTTTCATCAAAGTTATATATATGTATAATATACAAGTCAAACTTTCCTGTAAATCTTGTATTAAAATAGAACATTCTCATCCTGATTCCTACAACCCCAGAGGAAACCACTTTCAAACCCAACCAGTTTCTTCTAATATTTACTTTTAGCAAGTCAGAGGTAGGGTCTGAGAACTGTCATTTCTAACAAGAGACTCATAGTTTGGGGACCATACTTTGAAAACCACTGGGCTAGACATTTACCTGTAGATAAATTATTCAAACGACAGCCACTAAAATAGAAAAAACAAGTCTGAAATATAAGACTTGCAAATCCAGATTCGATGGAATGATGGCAAACATCACACAGAAATGAACATTACATAAGGCTATGAATATCTAGTACTGTTTTTAGATGTGTACTTTCCTAAGATCCCACAATTATCTGTGATAGAGCTATGGTAGGAACAGTGGGGGAAAAATAAGTTTAGTGGTAGGGACAGCTGGCTTGAAGCTGGGAAATGACATTTGAGTTTGCTGAGACCTTAGGCAAAGTCATGGTAAATTTCAATTTCCTAAACTGGAAAAAGGGTTTGGATTAGGATCTTATAGACCATTTGCAGCTTTAAAAACATATGATTATATTTAAGTAAATGGCAGTCATTTTTAAAATTCTGAGTTTAAAAAAATTTAATAGTACCAAGATTAGTCTTCCTCACTATTAGGTCTGCTCTCTTTCTACTGCCATGTAGTTCAACAAAAGTGGTGTATTGTGTAGAATATTAAAATACTGAAGCAAAACTACAACTAAAGTAACTCTGAGAGCCTGAAATAGTTATAATTTTAATTTGGAAATGTATTTCTTAAATATTTAATATGTACAGTCGTATTTTTTCTATTTCTTCTTAAAATCTGTATTAATTGAATCAAAGTGCCAACAAAAATATTACAATGCATAATAAAATTAAGCGTTTATGTATTTACTTACCTCAACATTTCTAATGGGTTTGTCTCATGAACCTGGTTGCCGCACCTGGGACAATCATTGCTATCTTCAAAGTGCTGAACAATACAAGTCTTACAGACTAAGAAGAAAGAAAGTGTTAGGTTAAAATGCATCATTTAAACTGAATAGTCCTTAAAAATTACCTACTATAGGTAGAGTACTATTCTTTAATCACACTTTATAAAACCTTAAAAAAATTGTAACACTGGAAAAAAACCAACTGAAATAAAGCCTGCTGTCACAACATAAAAAGTATATACCATTTTGTTGTTTTTCTTAAAGAAGTAGGGTAGAACCAAAATGAGGTTTTTACCTTAACTGAATTTACTTCTTTTGAATGCAAAATAAATATTTCTTAAAAGAAGTTGTGAGTTTTCAACGTGTTTGGATTACTTTTCATTGGCAGGGTGCTCCTGGATCAAAGCAGGGATTACAAGGGAACTTCCGGCCCTGGTGGAGCATGAGGGTCTGTCTGCACTCACAGGTCCCATGATTCCATGGAGCACAAAGGCACGAGAGGCAAAGTGAAAGAATGACTGCAAAACTGACAGGGAAAATAAAGATTCTAAACTAAGATAATAGAAACATGACTTGTGGTGTTTTTTTTTTTTTTTTTTTTTTTACCACAAACCTATATATAGCTTACATTTCCTCCAAAAAGTACTAATCTCTCTCACCTTTCCCTAAGATTCTATTACCTACTATACCAACTATCTTGCCCAAAAACCTTAGACAAACTATTAAAAATGTTTACGCACTTCCCTATCCTAATACCGCCACCTCCATTTCACTACCCTTTATAATAATCTGAAAATACAGATAGGCTTCCCCAACCCCTACTTGACAACTCGATTACAAAATATTTCTTTTTCCACTGCTCATGTCCCACACTGTCTAAAAGAAGTAAAAGTTTAAATGACTGAGCAAGAGTAAACTAAAGGATTCCTACCACTGAGATTAGGTCTGAAAAGTTCAAGCAAATTACATATACTAGTTAGAGCAACAATGGTCAGGGAAGAATTCTACTGGGTATCTAACTTTAAAATCATTAATACATATAGGAATATCTTGGCACTTCCTTTCATTGATCCAAGGAACATTTATGGAGGGCCAGACTTTGTATTAGGAGTTGGGGTGCAAGAGTAAACAAAATTCATACCCTTATGGAGCTTATATTCTACTTGAGAAGACAAACAATTTAGTAATAAGTGAGACTAAAAGCAAAAAAGAACGGCTAAAAGAACTGGGAGCTGGCAGCTATTTTAGACAGAGTGATCAAGGCAGGACTTTCTAAGGTGACATCTGAGCATATTTTTTTGTTAAATATACTTGAATACTTGAATCCCATATTACCTACCTCTTTATACCATTACATACAGTTATTAGGGAACACCCTTCAGCATAGTTCTCTCAAAATTTGGATAAAACACAGTATTAGAAAACATTAAAAATAAAAATATTTAGATACGAATATAGCCTCCGTCCTCTAAATCTCTTGGTCCCAGTCCAGCTGTCGTGGCTCAGTGGTTGAACATGGACCTATGAGCCAGGAGGTCAGGGTTCAATTCCCTGTCAGGGTACATGCCTGGGTTGCAGGCTCAATCCCCAGTACGGGGCGTGCAGGGGGCACCCGATCAATGATTCTCTCTAATCCTTGATGTTTCTATCCCTCTCTCCCTCTCCCAAATATATTAAAAATATTTTAAAAACCCCCACAAATCTTTGTCCCAAAAAGGTTCTAAAAGTCTTTTAAAAAGTCAAAATAACGTTTGGGAAAGGAGGGCTGCCTTGTTAAGCTGCACTGTAGTGGAGGATTGAGAAGCAGGATTCCTGGTATTTGCTCTTTTCCCAGGGACAATAGGCAAGTCTGAAATTTGGGAAAGAAGGCAAAAAAAAAAAAAAGATTAGAGCAAGAATGAAGGGGTATTACAAAGTCTAATCCTGGTGATTCAAAAGGTTTATCATTCTCAAGGATTCGGGAATTCCTGGTTGTCTATCAGCCTAGGCCAAATAGAGAGACACGTGATATGCTCAGAGCAAGCCCTATGCTGAGTCAGCCAAAAGGCTGAGGGTAGGGGCCTGTCCTCCCAAGGACAAAATACTAACCTATGTTGCTGAAGAAAGAAATGGAAAGCTCATCCATCCAGAGGTACACAAAGTTTCAAGAATAAGGCTGTGTTAATTGCTTAAGGCCGAGACAACACCAGTGCCCCAGGATGCTGATGGAAAATACTAATCTATATTCCTGATCTGGACTGTCCAATATGGTAGCACTAGCCATGTGTAGCTACTGAGCACACGAAATGTTGCTAGTTCAACTTGAGATGTGCTTTACATGTAAAAAATACAGCAGATATCAAAGGCTTAGCATGAAAAATATCTCAATTTTTATATTAATTATATGTTGAAATAATATTTTAGACACATTGGATTAAATAAAATATTAAAATTATTTTATTTGTTCCTTTTTAAAATGTGGCTACTAGAACAATTTAAATTACACAGGTAGCTCACTTTTCTTTCTACTGAACAATGCTGTTCTAGAGGAAGATAAAAAGTCCCATCTGGAGGTCAATTTATATTTCACATCGTTTGCAATAACCTTATGTTATTCTAATTTTGCAGATGAAGATGAGTTTCCTACAGGCAAATAACCTGTCTACTCTGATGAATGGCATAGAGATTTGAATCCAGGTTTTCTGACATGAAATCAGAAATTTTATATCAAATTTTAAAGATTTTAACTTTACAAAGGGGGAAAAAAAGGTTATATAGAAATAACATCTCTTCCAGGTATGAGCTCGATCTCCGTCTCCCCCCCTCTCTCTAAAAAATCAATAAAACAGCTTTTTAAAAAAACAACCCTTGTAGTAAATACATCTCCCGCATGATTTTAAAAGCTGTTAATAAAGCCCAACCTTATACAAAGTAGAACCTGAGAAAATCCAAGGCAGAAGTTCAGTAAAGATTTGCTTTCCTTAAGATGTTTACAAAATCATCACTGCAAATCTACCCTTTGATTCTTAGCCTTTAATTTGGTTTATACCAGCTATAAAACATATTTTTAAAATATCTTAAAAGATTTAATGCCAAGCTCTTTAATTGCTCAACTGCTATACATACTGGTTAACTCAACAGGTCCAAGATAAAAAGGTCCAGGACTGGGTTAATACTCTATGGAGACTAATTACAATCTCCATTCTCACCAGCCACCTACAGAAAGATGCTGTGGCCACAAGAAACACCTGGGTCAGAACGGGAGTTAGGCTCACCAATGATATTCCCAGTTGAAAAACCACTTAAATAGCAACAAGTGCTAACATTTCCTGAGCACTAACCTAGTATCAGGCTCTGGGCTCAGGGCTTTGTATAGATTAAAATAAGGACTGTTACCATCCTCCTTTGGCAAATGAGAAACACAGTACTGGAGAGCCTGAGTAAGCTGTCATGGCTGCTCACAGCTGCCCAGCTGGGTAGCAGAGATGGCATCCACTCCCAGGCTTGTGCATCTCCAGGCTTAAAATCCAACTACTATTCTAGGCATAATAAAGTCAATAACACTTGATCCCTGGCATCAAGATTTGTTATTTTTAACTGATCTTTATATTTAGCCCAACACAACCATCATAAAACTTCTGCCTAAAGCTTACAAACTGAAATCCTTCCTTTTACCATTTCTTAGATTTGAACTAAGCTGTTGCACAAATCAATAGAGTCATGTGTCATCTAAAATGGTGGTTCCCAAATTGAGATGGGCACCACAATCACCAATGAGATTTTTTAAAGAACAGATTAATGGGCCCCATCCCAAAACAACTAAATCAGAATCTCCAGAAGATCAACAACAGGACTAACTTTGCAAAGCTCTCCACCAAGACGGTCAAAGAGAACTGGGAAATCCTGGCCAAAGGAGGCTAAAGCTGGCCACAAAGTCCTTACCAGTGAGTACCTCTGATAGGTGGTATAGGATTTGGCCCTCTGCCAAATCATAATCAGAAGTCACTTTACTATTCACTATTAGGAAATCAGTCATGGGACAAAACAATCGAAAAAATATGGGATGAAGATACTCTCCCTGTAATGCAGAGGCCAAGGTAGGACAGCATAATGCTCTAGACCAGTGGTCGGCAAACTCATTAGTCAACAGAGCCAAATATCAACAGTACAATGATTGAAATGTCTTTTGAGAGCCAAATTTTTTAAACTTCTTCTAACTCCACTTCTTCAAAATAGACTTGCCCAGGCCATGGTATTTTGTGGAAGAGCCACACTCAAGGGGCCAAAGAGCCGCATGTGACTCGCGAGCCGCAGTTTGCCGACCATGGCTCTAAACAAAAACAATCTGGAGGCAGACTGCCTGGATCTGAAACTCAGTACTACCACCGGGCACATTAATTACTCTATGCTTCTATGTACAAAGGAGATAACAAGGATACCTATCTCACAGGGTTCTTGTAAGGATTAAATGAGATAATACATGTCAAATGTGTAAATAAGTATATCGTAACAAATATTCAACGAATATTTGAGCTATAACTAGAAATTAGATCACTAGATGAGCATAAAACCATAACAAGGAGAATCAGTAATTGAATACTGAATGGCAACAGACTATGATTAGTTTGATGCGTCCATCTGAAATAACAGATGATCTTGTTAACAGGACTTTAAATGTCTATTATGTATTGGTATTAATCCTCTGAAGCTATGACAGCCCTAGAGATAGTCTTACAGCTCAAGTAAGATATTTTTTACACATTGCTTCACCTGAATGGGAACTGCCTATCTTTGCATGTATGGTACTTCTTTTTCTGGGGTGAAGCGTCCAAGATTGACCAATACTTCTCTATTATACATTCCTTCTTTAACTTTATATCCTATCCTATATAATAACGAGGTAATATGCAAATTGACCATCACTCCAACATACAAGATGGCCGCCACAAGATGGCCAGCAGGGGAGGGCAGTTGTGGGCGATCAGGCCTGCAAGGGAGGGCAGTTGGGGGCGATCAGGCCTTCAGAGGAGGGCAGTTAGGGGTGACTGAGCTGGCAGAGGAGAGCAGTTGGGGGCAACCAGGCCTGCAGGGGAGGACAGTTAGGGGCGACCAGGCTGGCAGGGGAGGGCAGTTAGGGGCAATCGGGCTGGCTTGGGAGGGCAATTAGGGGTGACCGGGCCAACAGGGGAGGGTAGTTGGGGGTGACCAGGCCTGCAGGGGAGGAAAGGTAGGGGTGACCAGGCTGGCAGGGGAGGGCAGTTAGGGGCAATCAGGCCACCAGGGGAGCAGTTAGGCATCGATCAGGCTGGCAGGGGAGTGGTTAGGGGGTGATCAGCTGGCAGGCAGGGGCAATTAGGCAGGCAGGCAGGCAGGCAAGCGGTTGGGAGCCAGCAGTCCTGGATTGTGAGAAAGATCCCAGATTGGAAAGGGTGCAGGCTGGGCTGAGGGACACAAACCCCTGCCCCATGCATGAATTTTGTGCACCAGGCCTCAAAATTCCAACACAGTCCTACTGGTTTAGGAGCTACTTTGTTCAGTCTTTACACTTTGCATATAACTGCTCTGAATTACTACTGCATGTTGATTTCATAGTTTAACTAATAAAGAGCTATTCTATATCCTTATTTTTCAAGTTCTTGAGAGGTGGGTGTGTTCTTCACAACAGGTACAAGAACCATTGTTGTTGCTATCTTGTATGTATGGTCTACCCACATCTCTATGTATCAGAGAGCTAGCTTTTCAGCTCTGATGACACAAAGTAATCTACACAAATTTCTCTTCTTGACCACTAATCCTGCTCTTATCCTATATAATAAAGGGTAATATGCAAATCAATCTAACAGCAGGACGACTGGTTGCTATGATGTGCACTGACCACCAGGGGGCAGACACTTAACACAGGAGATGCCCCCTGGTGGTCAGTGCACTCTCACAGGGGGAGCGCCGCTCAGCCACAAGACCAGAAGCCGGGCTCACAGCTGGTGAGCGCAACAGGAGTGGTGGAAGCCTCTCCTGCCACCAAGGCAGTCAAACATCCCCCGAGGGCTTCTGGACTGTGAGAGGGCATAGGCTGGGCTGACGGACCCCTCCCTAGTGCACGAATTTCGTGCACTGCGCCTCTAGTTGATAATAAAACAATAGTCTTTTCTCTCATGTCGTTGGTGTTATCACTCATTGGTAATGTGCTATTTTTTTTAAAAATATATTTTATTGATTTTTTACAGAGAGGAAGAGAGAGGGATAGAGAGTTAGAAACATCGATGAGAGAGAAACATCGAAAGTTGCCTCTTGCACACCCCCTACTGGGGATGTGCCCGCAACCAAGGTACATGCCCTTGACCGGAATCGAACCTGGGACCCTTGAGTCCGCAGGCCGACGCTCTATCTACTGAGCCAAACCGGCCTCGGCGGTAATGTGCTATTTATTAAAAGTGATCAAATGCTGACTCCTTTGGTAAAATCATCCTAAGGTGTTCATTTTATCTGTCAACACAGAAGCACTTTCCTTCCTTCCTTAGCACATTACTATCTTTATGTGCCCTTCTTGAGTAACACTCATTTGATACAGTTTGCTTCAAAAACTTTATTATCTACTAACAGTTTTTAAGTAAACTGTGGTCATCTACAAAGAGAAGAGGCGACAGCTTCCTGATTTTGATACATATTCTTATAGGTGAAACTGACAATATTAAAAAAGAGTTTTCCAGTATTTGCTTCCATGAGACAGTATCTCTTGGTTTCACTTATATAAGGATCTAATAAACACCTTCCTTCTGTTATGTTATACATGGTACATTTCTTTTGAAGGCCCACGTGAGTTGCAATTTCATGAAGAACATTTAGGATAATATTACTTCCCACTGAGAAGAATGCTATATGATTTCACCAACACAGAGGATCAGGCAGCAGCAAAGAAGAAGGATCTTGTGTCAAGCAGGCCAGGAGACCAAAATGTCCTAGAAGGTTGTACTTCCATAGACAGACTTACAGAGTCAGGGTAGAGTTTGGTAGCTCAGTGAGTGCAGCAATGCCCTCATAACCACCTGATCAATATAAATTCTTATCAATCATAATGATCACTTCTCACACATACTCCTGATAGCTTTGTTCTACTATACTTCAATTTTTCTACCTGTCTCTTCTTTCATTATACTTGCTCAGTTAAACTATTAACCCTGGCTAAATCCAACATACTCTGTTTCTACAGCATTATAGCTGTGGGAGAAAAACATGCACCTCGCTGATGGTATCTCACCTTAAATTCATGACCCTGAACCTAAAGTGGGTCCTTCATCTGCCAGGCGGTCATACTCAACACCCCACGTCCATTATACTTCATACCTTCTCCTCTCTCCTCAAATCCTCAACACATCCTCCCCCAATCTCACTCTCCACTTATGACCTCACTTCCTCTTTTACTGAAAACAAAAGGGAAAAAAAACCCGAAACAAAGAGAATTTACATCACCATATGACTAGCATCTGTACTTTGTGCTCTTGCCTGTTTCCAGAAGTTTCATGTGCCTATCTACAACCAGTCTCTGCTCTGTGCACTCTATCCCCTCCCGATGACCTAAGAACACTGCTTCAGTATTCTCCCCTTTCACTAGCATTGGTCTTTTGCTGTCTACTGAAGATTTAAACATATTCCTCATCTTAAACAACTGTTGACCCTACTTTCCTTGTCAGCTGTCACTCCATTTCAGAGCTACTTATACTCACTCTCTCCAATTCCTCTCTTCCCATTTGTTTTTCCCCACCTCTTTTTTAACCTTCATTAACATGAAATACTTACATAATCACAGTATAATGAGCAAAACTAGGGAATTTTCCATCCTCTCACACTTATCCAGACTTTCACTCTTTACCACTCCATGAAACTGCTCGACAGGATTATCCATGGCCTCTGTGTTGCTAAGTCCAGTGGTCTATTCTCAGTTCCATCTTACTCAACACAGTTGACTCAGCTGATCCCTCCCTCCTTCTTGACATTATGTGTGCTTTGCCTCCCAGGATCCTACCCTGCTTTCTCCTATCTTACTAACGACTCCTCCTCAGCGCCCTGGAGCTTCATCCTTGGTCCTCTTCTCTTCTTTGTCTACACTCGCCCCCTTGGTACTTTCATTGTTTAAATATGATATATATGCTGATAATCTCCAGACTCACACATCTGATTCCCAACTGACATCTCCATTTGGTGTCTCCAAAAATAGCCTCCTGATCTTCCACCGTCAGCCTTTTCTATATGATTGGATGGCATCTTTATCCTCAAGTTTCTCAGACCAAAATCTCAAAGATATCCTTTAAGACTGACTTAACTCCTTGACTCTTTTTTCTGTTATGACCCACACACAGGTCATTAGCAAATTTGGCTTTACTTTCAAAATAGAACCAGAATCTGACCACTTTTACCACTACCACTGCCTTGGTGCAAACCATCACTACTTCTTGCCTGAACTATTGCAACCACCTCTTAACAGGTCTGTTTTCAATAGTAGTCTGAGTGATGCTTTTAAACATAAATCAGATAATGTCATTCCTCACTCAAAATCCTGCCTGAAATGGGTCATTTCTGCAGTGAAAGCCTAATCCTTACAGTGGCCCTCTGAGAACTGCACATTGTGCCTGTGGCTCACATCCACCCTATCACCTCCTGTGCTCTCCTCTGCTTACTGCTGTCTAGCCACACTGGCCTGACCATTTCTCAACATGTCAGGCACATGCCTGCCTTAGACTCTTGGCTCTTTCTATTCCCTCTACCTGAAATATTCTTCCCTCATTCGTGTAATTGGCTAACTCCTTTATCTCCAGAAGTCTATTCAAATATCACTTTTTCTTTTCTTTTTTACAAATGTCACTTTTTTAACGAGGCCAACCTAGAACACAGGCTTATTTTAAATTGTAATACCTTCTCACTGACTGCCCAATTCCCCTTACCAGCTTGACTCTCCCTTTTTCAATACCATTTATCACCTTCAAATATACACTACTAGAGGCCCGGTGCACAAAATTCACGTACAGGGGTGTGTGTCCCTCAACCCAGCCTGCATCCTCTACAATCTGGGACCCCTCGAGGGCAGTCAAACATCTCTCTCACAATCCAGGACTGCTGGCTCCCAACCGCTCACCTGCCTGCCAGCCTGATCACCCCCTAACCACTCCCCTGCCAGCCTGATCGACGCCTAACTGCTCCCCTGATGGCCAGATTGCCCCTAACTGCCCTCCCCTGCTGGCCTGGTCGCCCCAAACTGTCCTCCCTTGCTGGCCTGGTCACCCCTAACTGCCCTCCCCTGCAGGCCTTGTCCCTCCCAACTGCCCTCCCCTGCAGGCCTTGTCCCTCCCAACTGCCCTTCCCTGCAGGCCTGGTCCCCCCCAACTGCCCTCCCCTGCAGGCCTGGTCACCCCCAACTGCCCTCCTCTGCTGGCCCGGTCACCCCTGACTGCCCTCCCCTGCAGGCCTGGGTTCCCCCCCAACTGCCCTCCCCTGCAGGCCTGGTCACCCCCAACTGCCCTCCTCTGCTGGCCCGGTCACCCACAACTGCCCTCCCCTGCTGGCCATCTTGTGGTGGCCATGTTGTGTCCACATGGGGGCTGCTATCTTTGCCCACGTGGGGGTGGCCATCTTGTGTGTTGGAGTGATAGTCAATTTGCATATTACTCTTTTATTAGATAGGATGATTTACTTATTTTCTACTGTGTCACCTAATGTATCCCAGGTGCCCAGAATTGTACTTGGAGGAGGAGGTGCTCAGTGAATATTTATGGAATAAATGAGGACAGGGTTAGGAACAGTAAAGGGAGCCAAGTGCACTATTGTAGTCAAATCAGAAACCTGCCTACGCTTTCAAATAAAGGGAAGAGATTCTGAGTTTACTAGTAATCTTTTTGACAACTAAAATGAGTTAATTCAATATAAACTAAAATCTGTTTCAGTTTTCTAAAATGTTGAGTAAAGAAATGTCAGTAATGAAGCCTCTGAGGGAACATAGCTTTTGTTCACTGGTATTTAAATTTTTGATATAATATAGTACTAGTAGTCTGGGAAAAACCAGTGTTATGAAGCCTTGGTACCTATAAAAAGTCTTCAAAGTATCGAAATGGAAATTACCTTTTGTCTTTTTTACAGTTTAGACTGTACTTATCCTTAATGTTTATATTCAATCCTTCTGTTAGATTGTTTTTCAGATTTGACTTTTTTTTTACCCCATGATGGATGATGGTCATTGCCACGCTTCCAAGCCCCAAGACCTCTACCTTCACATTTACTTTCACTCTATAGCTTAGAAAGAGCTCAAGTTTTGGTGGCTGACTTGTGATGGGTCAGAGTGGGTGCAGAAGGGTCAGTGGCATTAATCCACCTGGGAATCCAGTAATGGGTCAGCCAGTCAGTCCGGCCTGGGTAGTGGTGTGCAAGGACTCGACAGTAGTAACAGCCTTCTTTAGTTTCAGGTGTTGCAGGCCATGGGCAGCACGTTGGATCTCAACAGAGGGCATCAAATAGAGTTCCTTTAGAAGCCTCTTCCTCTCCTCCTCGGCTTTTTTCAGGAGAAGGTGCCTTGTGAAAATAATGTAATCCTGCATCAGTTCATCTGGACCTTTTCCATGCTGTGTTCTTCTAATCTACTTGGAAAGTGGGTACATACCCACTGAAATGCGAACTATTGTAATGTCATAAGCTTCTAAGGAAAATATGACTTGCCACCCTTCTTGCAGCTAGAAAATCAGAACTGTCTTCCATGCCAATCACAAATGTCTGAAGAGGATACTGGACTTGGGCCTCTTTTAGCTGCTTCAACAGGGTGGCAACAACCAAACTGGAATCCAAGCCCCCTGATAAAAGATACCCAATCCTTCTGTCTATCATCAAACATTTTAGAGGCAGTGTCAAAAAGGACCTGGAGGCTGCTCTTCATGGTTTCTATCCCAGAACCTGGGAAGTTTCTCCACACTGTCACAGAGGGCGTGCAGAGGTTCCCTCTGCAGTGATTATATTTAACCACTTCCACCGACGCAACTTCGCCATTTGGCTTTAAATCCAAAACTTCAGTGTCCCAGAAGAAAAGGCTCCACTTAAAAAAAAAAATTGTGGAGTGCTTCAAGTTAACAAGACCTTTAGCTTCTGAACACATAGCCAAAAATCCATCTTCAATTACAGCTTTAAACAAAGGTCTTACTCCATAGGTATCTCTTCCCAGGAACACTTTCTTATTGGCTGTATCCAGTAAAATAAATGCAAATACACCATCCAACATACAAATCACATCTATTCAATTCTTCCTTTGACATAAAGATGGATTATTTCACCATCCACGTTAGTGTGATATTCAAGTTCAAAATGGCATTGTAGCTTCTGGTGGCTGTAGATTTCTCTGTTGTAACATAGCCACAAATAAGGATATTCTTCACTCAAATTGGCTGCATTCCAAACAGCTGGTCAACCACCACCAACCGGGGAAAGTCCAAAGCAGCAGTTGGTATGTCCATTGACATTCTCAAAGCAAAATGCATCTGGACCCCTGTGTGCAACCTTCATAGCCTTCAGACACTGAACAGAAAGGCATTCATTGCTGCCAAAGAGGGCCCAAATGCCAAGCATGGTGCAATGGAGCTATGGGCTCTCTGGGAGTGAGCAGTTCGGGTGAGCAGGTGGTACAGCGTAGCGATCCAGGCTGGGGATAGCAGGCAAACAGGGCTTCTGCTAGACTCTTAAACATACCTGTGCACTGACCATGAGTTCTAATTCTGAATACATATTGTAGGTTACATATTTTCTTTCAAATAATCATTGGTATCAGTTCCAACTCATTATGACATAAATATAATTTCTTCTCAGAAGCCAATATAACAGTTTTATTTTTTATCTATCTTTTAGTGTCCACTATGATGTTTTGCTCAACTGTTTAAACATTCTTATTTAGTGCAGCAAGTTTTCAACCTTTTATCTTATGGCACACACAAACTAATTACTAAAATTCCATGGCACTCCAAAAAAACAGATTTTTTGCTAATCTGACCAAAAAAAGGTATAATTTTGATTCATTCACACTGGATGGCTATTGTTGTATTGGCTGTTGTGATTTTTTTAATTTGACAAAGTAAGGGAAAAGGGGTCAGTGCCACTAATAGTAAGTATTGCATGTTTTAAAAATTCTTGTGGCACACGCTGAAAATTGCTAATCTAATGCATAGTTTCAAAAGCTAAAAGAACCATACATCTCATATAATTCTTCTTTAACATTAATAATTGATGACATCTAGATTAAGACCTATAATTATTCTTCCTTATTTAAAAAGAATCATCAAAATGAGCACTATAATCACTTTCATGAATGAGTGACTAGTTTCTGCCAAAATACTGTTTGAAATATGTATTATCAGTATACCAGTGATCTCCTTTCTAGTATAACCCTAAAAAATTATATCTGTACCCACTGAGACTTTAATATAACTTCTTAGGCCTTTGATTTTTTCCCTAGTCTCTTAAAAAAAAATTTATTTAAACTAACAAAGAAACACACAAAATAAAACCAAAAACAGTTCATCTATTTCTCCCCTACCTCTGGTAACCACCAATTTATTCTCTGTATCAGTTTAGGGTAAAACAAACAAAACAAAACAAAACAAACCAAACCAACTTATTTAGATTCCATCTATCAGAGAGATTATACGGTATTTTTCTTTCTCTAACTTATTTTACTTAGCATAATGTTACTACAAATGGCAAGATTTCATTCTTCCTTATGAGTGAATAATATTCCATTGTGTGTGTGTGTGTCTACCATATTTTCTTTCCCTTTTCATCCACTGATGGATACTTAGGTTGTTTCCGTATCTTGCCTATCCTATATAATAAAGAGCTAATATGCAAATGGTTGTCACGCCCTCGCACCGGGCTAGAGGACCTGAGGCAGGGCTGGGGCACCTGAGGCCATGCCAGGGGACCTGAGGCTGAGCCCCCTGTCCGGTGGGGCTTGACTGGGGACCTGAGGCTGTGCCCCTGCCCGGTGGGGCTTGACAGGGGACCTGAGACTGTGCCCCCTGCCGGGTGGGGCTTGACCGGAGACCTGAGGCTGCGCCCCCGGCCCAGCAGGGCTTGATGGGTTGGAGCTGACTGGGTCTGGGTCTCGAGCGATTTTGAAGCACACGCAGGTGGGCAGGGACTTGACTCTGGGTCCTGCGGCACTCCCCTGACTCCGACAGGAGGGAGATTTTCATATACATTTTACTAATTTTCTTTAATCTTTGACACTTCTATTATAGAGAAAGGGCAAATAGCAATATTAAAATATTTCCTCTAATTAATTCCCTTTTAATGTGCACGAGTTTCGTGCACCGGGCCACTAGTCTATATATATAAAAAGCCAGCGACTGGAATGCTATAATGACCAGAACAACTGGTCGGTATGATGCCCACTGTGGCCAGCAAACTGGCCCGATCTGGGGGTGGGGCTGGCCAGCCAACCTCCCATGGCCTCTCCCCCCCACTGGCCCCACCTGATAGCCCCCCATACCCCAATAGGGGGCAGGGCCAGCCAGCTAACCTCCTGCAGCCCCTCCCCCCACCAGGCCCTGTCCCTGATGGGCCCCCACCACCTCGATTGGCCTGCTCCGCCCTTGACTGTCCCCCCCTACCTGAATAGGGGGCAGGGCCAGCTGGCCAACCTCCTGCAGCCCCTCCCCCCAGCAGGCCCCACCCCTGATGGGCCCCCACTACCCCTGATTGGCCCGCAGCCACTCCCCTCAGCCTGCCCCACCCCTGATCGCCCCCCTACCTCAATAGGGGGCGGGGCCAGCCAACCAACCTCCTGCAGCCCCTCCCCTCACCTGGCCCCACCCTAGATCGGCCCGCAGCCCCTCCCCCCAGCCAGCTCCATCTCCGATTGCCCCCCACACCAATTGGGGGTAGGGCTGGCTGGCCAACTTCCCACAGTCCCTCCCCCCAGCTGGCCTGGCCCTGATTGGCCCTGATCAGGGGCGGGCCGGCCGTCCAACCTACTACCATCTCCTTCTCCTGACAAGCCCGGCCCCGATCCGCCCTGATTTGGGCTGGGCTGGCCGGACCTCACCTGTGCATGAATTCGTGCACTGGGCCTCAAGTTGTAAATAATGCTGCAATAAACATGGGGGTTCATATATCTTTGCGAGTTAGTGTTTTTCTTTTCTTCTGATAAAGACACAGAAGTAAAATTGCTGGATCATATGGTGGTTCAATTTTTAATATTTTGAGGAAACTTTATACTGTTTTCTATAATAGATGTATGTACCAATTTATATTCCCATTAACAGTGCACAAGGGTTTCTTTTTTTCCACATTCTCAACAACATGATACTTCGTGTGTTTGATAATAGCCATTCTAGTAGTTCTGAATTTTATTTTGCATTTCCCTGGTGATTGGTGATGTTGAGCACTTTTTCATGTACTTATTGATGGCCATCTGTTATGGCTTCTTTGGAAGAATATCTATTCAAAATTTCTGCCCATTTTTTAATCAGATTTTTTTTTTTTTTTTTGCTATTGAGTTGTATGAGTTCTATATTTTGGACATTAGCCTCTTACCAGATATATGATTTGCAATTATTTTATCCCATTCTGTAGGTTGCCTTTTCCTTTTGTTGGAAGTTTCCTGTGCTGTGCAGAAGATTTTTAGTTTCATATAGTCCTTCCTACTTGTTTATTTTTGCTTTTAGTGTTAGATTCAGAAAATCATCACTCACCAAGGCCTATGTCAATGAACTTACCATCTACGTTTTCTTTTAGGAGTTTTATGGTTTCAGACATGTTTTACTTTCAAGATTTTAATCCATTTTGATTAAAGTATGTATGGTATAAAAGAGAGTCCAGTTTCATTCTTTTGTTGTGGCTGTCCAATTTTCACAACACTATTTATTGAAGAACTTGTCCTTCGCCCATTTTATACTTTTGGCTCCTTTGTTGTAAATTAATTGACCATAAATGCATGTTTATTTCTGGGTTCTCTATTCTGTTCCATTGATATATGTGTTTTTATGCCAATATCACACAGTTTTAATTACTATAGTTTTGTAATATAGTTTGAAATCAGGGAACATGATGCCTCCAGCTTTGTTCTTTATTCTCAAGACTGCTTTGGCTATTTGGGGTCTTTTATGGTTCCATAGAAACTTTAGTATTGTTTGTTCTATTTCTGTACAAAATGTCATTGTGATTTTAATAGGGATTGCACTGAATCTGTATATTACTTTGGGTATTAAAAATTTAATATTAATTCTTTTAATGGTATTAATTCTTCTAATCTATGAGCATGGAATATCTTTCCATGAATTTGCGTCTTCTCCAATTCTTTCATTAATGTCTTCTAGTTTTCAATATACTTTCAACTCCTTGGAAACAGTTATTCCTAGGTAATTTATTCTTTTTGCTACAATTGCAAATGAGATTTTCTTCATTTCCCTTCCTGATAATTTGTTGTTAGTCTACAGAAACACATCAGATTATTGTGAACTGATTTTGTATCCTGCAAGTTTACTGAATTCATTTATTAGCTCTAACAGTTTTTCGATGGAATAAAAAGCTTTGACAGACCTTTGATTTTTATTCTAAACATAGGTCTTTGCTCTAAAAATCAAGTGTTGTAAAGAGTACATTATTAAAAAGTTTGATTTATATCTTTTCTTCATTATAATGGCTACTTATTCAGAACCAATAATAGATTCAGATCCTGACTGGCTATATAAAGACAGGTATACAGTCAGGAAAACAGAGTTAAAGAGGCTCATTATATACATATACACTAGAGTCCTGATGCACAAAATTCGTGCACTCGGGGGATCCCTCAGCTCGGCCTGCGCTCTCTCACAGTCTGGGACCCCTCGGGGGATGTCCACCTGCTGGCTTAGGTCCAATCCCCCTAAGCCGGCAGTCAGACATCCCTCTCGCAGTCCAGGGCAGACTCCTCGCTTCTTACCGCCTGCCTGCAGTGGAGGCAGGAGAGGCTCCCACCACCTCTGCTGTGCTCACCAGCCATGAGTCCGGCTTCTGGCTGAGTGGTGCTCTCTGCTGGCAAGCGCAGCAGCAGTGGCAGGAGCCTCTCCTGCCTCTGAGGCAGTGCTAAGGAGCAGCCAGCCCAGCTTCTGGCTGAGCACTGACCACCTGCATTGAGCGTCTGCCCCCTGGTAGTCAGTGTGTGTCATAGCGACCAATTGTTCTGTTGTTCGGTCAATTTGCATATTAGAGTTTTATTATATAGGATTTTAGATTCACAGGTTAAAGAATTTTTAGAAAATATAGCCAAGCAGAAAGAAAAAAAATTAGGAATATGACAATTTAATATGAAGATGTGCCCGAGTCAGCTCTCCAGGAGGCAGAACCCAGGTCCAGCACTTATTAGCTGTGTCACTTTACCTTTCTGAGTCTTTGTGAAAAACACTGGAAAATGAATCTGAAATACTCTGCCCGCAAACCTTCTCATAGCTTGCTCCTTCTTATTACTCCAGTCTGCTCAAATGGTAACTCCCAAGAAAAAACTTGCTCTGTTTTATTTTTCCTCATAGCATTTGATACACACAGCATCTGAAATTGTTTATTCATGTATTGTCTGTCTCTCCTATTAAAACATAAATTCTAGGAGGGCACATACTATACCTGTGTTCTTTACTGTTTTGTTTCCACTGGCTAGAATAAAAACTGATAAAATGTAGATACAAATCTGTTAATGATTAAATACTACCACCTAACTAGAAGGATCCTTGGGAAGATTACATAAGACAATGAAAGTAAAGCTCATGACCTCAAATATGACATTCAATAAATAACAGCTATTAGTTTAATCTTTCATTAGCATTTATTTTAATTACTCTATGATTAAAAGTACAAGCTGCCTAGTTCAAGAGATGCTAGTATTATAAATGTCTGGTCCAGAGCAGTGTTTCTCAAACTTTAGTGCACCACAGAGTCACCTGGAGACTTGTCATTATACAGACTTCCAGCCTTATCCCCAGAGATCCTGACTCAGCAGGCCCACAGTGAGGCCCACAGATATGCGCTCCTAACAAGCTCCCAAGTGATGCTGTGCGTGGATGCTTCTAGTCAGCACCTTGCATAGCAAGTATATGTACCACAAGATTTTTAAACACTGAGTATCAATGCATCAAAAGTTCTCTATAACTTAAAATACTTGTGTATTTATAATAGTTGTTCAAAAACAATAAATGGTTGGTAGTACTTAAATTTTACCATTTTATGATTAAATTTTTCCTCCATTTTCCATATTACCACATAAAATCATGTCACTTAATTGTCACATCAACTATATTTAATTATCAATTAACCCTTGTTCTTTGCTTAAGTCAACACTAAGTACAACGTTGTGTTTTTCCAAATAATTCATTCTTAGGGGATTAATGCAATAATCTCTGAAAGGGCAAAAAGTACAAAAAGAATAAACTTTCCTATATTATACCACAGAATTCTGTGTCTACACCTTCCCCTTTTTCCTGAGAAAAGAATAATCAGATTCTTATAGCATGCTAACCACAGAAGGGTTAAGAACCAATGCACTGTATTCTCTACACATTTTAACTATTGGAAAAAAGGTCCTTTGTTCTTCTTAAGTGAAAAGTCTTGCATTTTAAATCAACAACCTCTACAGCCTCTATGTAACCTTAAAAAGCTCCTCAGAACCCTAGTGCAAAAGACAGAGCATACCTTAACTTAGAGCCATCAATCTCCAGTCCTCAACCCAGCATCTCTCCCTCTCTCTGCCTAAGGCACAAAAGACTCCCACCTATATTTTAAAAGGTAGTTTTTAAAAATTTGTAAGTGCTAACCAACACTATCTTACATGCCTTTCAAGCTACCTATCATTGCATTTGAATCTCTGAAAGGAAAAACACACAATAAAATAACTAACCAACTGGCTATTTACTTATTCATGTAAGCCTTTATTGAGCACTCAAGTATCAGGTACTAAGAATACACTTAACCCAAATCTGTCTGTGGTAGCAGGTGGATGGCATATCTTGGAGAAAATGATTTCTGAAGAATGAGTAACTGCTAGCCAGGTATACAAGAGAAGTGCATTCCAAGCCGAGCAGGCTGCTAAACAAAATATTTGCACATGGTGTATGTTGGATGGTGGGACAGAAACCGGTCATACCTAAGTAGCTTTAATTTATCCTGAGGGCATTAGGGTATCTATAGGAAATTTTGGGTCAGCTCAAGAGTGAGTGATGAAGACAGCAAGATGTTTAAATGATCACCACTATGACAGTGGTTAGGAGTGACTGGTGAGAAGTAATGAGGACCTGGATAAACAGTCATGGGGGAAGGAAGTGAAGGGGCATATTTAAGAGATACTAAGGAGAGAGACCAGTCAGGACTTTGCCCATTTTGATAATGAGGGTAAAGGGAGTCAAGTGTGGAATACACCTCTTGTTTGGACAACTGAGTGTTAGAATCTCATTCATTCATAGTTAGATATGTTGAGTTCCACCGACTTTAGATCATCTAAGTGGACATCTGGTTGGATTCTGAAACTCAGAGGAAAGGACTATGCCAGAAATAAAGATTTGGGAGATATCAACAAGGTAACTGACATCTCAGAGTAGATGAGCTCACACAGAGAAGAAAAAGATCCAAACACATGTGTAGAAATTTTTGTCTTATGAGAAGTTTTGCTTGATAGAGTTTTAAGTTCCCAATTATCTTTTTTTTAACCAATCTAACCCAGAAGCTAGCAAAGTGCTAATTATTTATTTTTAAAAATTCAATAATTATCTGTGAGAACATATTTATTTCCTTAGGTTTGTTGGATTACTAAAATTATCTTATAGACTTATAACTATAGTAAATGCAGATTTAGTTCCTCTAGTATTTTCTCATTTAAAACTAAAAACTCATATTTATATTTTAAATTTTTAAACTTTCATCTTTTTATAGAATGTCATTGGCCTGCTGAAGAGAAGTGATGTTAGTAAGCTTTTATAAGTCCCTCCCCTCCAACTTCTTGCCAGGATCCTGGGGCACATCTTGCCCTGCCATCTCTGGCTCCCCCTTCCTTCTGATTGGCTTGTCCCTTTCTCCTCCTTCTACCGAGCTGAAGTGCTAACAACATCAAGAGCTGCTGCAGTCAGCCATCCTGCTGGTCCTTCTGGCCCTTCTTTCTACATCTAACACAGAAGCCAGTCAGTGTTAGCTCCAGAATTTTTCAATGGGAGAATAGGAGAGCAACAACCTCTCTGATCTGAAGAGGGAAAAAGAGCTGACCTGCCTTTGTAGAGTATTTTGAAAGAAGAATAAAGCAACTTAATTTATCCATATCAAAGCAGGGAGAGCCACTCATGATCCCTACTTCCCACCCCAATGCACCTCTAACCACCCAAAAATTAATGTCCCTGCCTGAGAAGACCTAGGACCTATGGCTTTAGGAATTTCAGAAAACACTTTAGTTCCTTCTTTTGCATTCCATTCTACTGCAATAACCTGACACATACCTGTTATTTTATCATTCTGTTTCATTCGTAGTATTTTCATCACACTTAACACCCAATTTTATTTTATACATTTCTTTTTAAAAATATATATTTTTATTGATTTCAGAGAGGACGGGAGAGGGAGAGGGAGAGAGAGAGATAGAAACATCAATGATGAGAGAGAATCACTGACTGGCTGCCTCCTGCACGCCCCCTACTGGGGATCGAGCCAGCAACCAGGCATGTGCCCTTGACAGGAATCGAACCCGGGACCCTTCAGTCCGAAGGCTGGCGCTCTATCCACTGAGCCAAACCAGCTAGGGCTTTTATACATTTCTTAACTTGATTACTCTATCTTTCTTCACTTGACCAGAAAGTCCAGAAGGGCAGATTCCACGTCTGGTTTTGCTCACCACTAATAAAGCTCTATTTACATATTTCAAACTTGAACAGTAAGACCAAAATCTTTTATTTATAATTAGCTTCATAATAAGAATTATTCTTTACTTATAGTATCATACAAGTATAGTCTTTGTACAAAGTTGCCTTATTAAGATATTCTTTTTATATGACTAAGTCAAGACTGAAAATATTATGGAGTATCACAATGTCATTTAACACTTCTCACTTTCTTCCTGTCCCATTTGGTCATCTTACTTTTCTATTTTATACTGCTCCCAAATCACAATGCCACTCTATCTGTCCCACATTATACATAAGAAAACCAGGTAATATCAAAGACCAACCAATGACTGAAAAAAACACTACTTTGTGGTGCTATTTATTTTATCAATACTAATAAGAGGGTATTTTACTAGTGAGATAATTTTTGCCTTATATAAGCCCTATTGTAACTACAAAGAAAAAAAATACATAGAATTCCAAGGACTGGATGTATATAAAGGTTAGCACTATGGAATCCTCAGACACTGGGTTGAGTACCTGACTCCATCATTTACTCTGTTCTTTGTTCTCTGTTGATAAAAGGTCACATTTGTTTTTTTCCACTGTCTTTTAATTACACTGCTGTCATTTTTATTCTCTCTCAGTAAAGGGGCTTGTTAACTTCCAAGTGATTTTTCAGGCCAGAATGACTGAAAATGCAGTTAAACTGTCACTTACCCTTTTATACCTTAAATTGTTGTTGCAAGCATAAACATAACACTTGCTTATAAATGGATTATTTATACTTCTAGAATCTTTTGTCTTTCCTCCCAAAAAGTTACATTTAAATTGGGATTTCATTATGCCCCAAATATTTTTTGAGAAGAACAGATATAAAATCTATATTATATAGGTAGAAAATGAAAAATTTGTGCTTTCTTATTTTCTTCCAAACGATTTGGCAGTTATTGCTGGAGACATCCAAATATAAAAGCAATGCACACATGTTAGAAGCAGAAAAGCAAAACAGACAGTGGACCATGTCCAGGTACCATGCTTGGTATAGTGGTAAACAAAGAAGTATAAGGTAAAGTCTCCACTCTAGAGCAGTGACATCCTGTTGGCTCTTCCTCCAAAACACATCCACAATCCAATCACTCTTCCCTACCTCCATCTCACACCTCATTACTCTAGGTCAGTGGTCGGCAAACTCATTAGTCAACAGAGCCAAATATCAACAGTACAACCATTGAAATTTCTTTTGAGAGCCAAACTTTTTAAACTTAAACTTCTTCTAATGCCACTTCTTCAAAATAGACTCGCCCAGGCCGTGGTATTTTGTGGAAGAGCCACACTCAAGGGGCCAAAGAGCTGCATGTGGCTCGAGAGCCGCGGTTTGCCGACCACGGCCCTAGGTGAAGGCCCTGTAATCTTCCACTGACCTGAGCAATGGTCTTCTCATTGATTTGCTCTTCCTTGAACCTGCCAAGGACATTCCTACCTCAAGGCCTTGTATTTGATTTTCCCTCTGCCTAGAATGCTCTTCCCATGTATTCAGAGTTCAATCCCTTCAAGTTTCTGTTCAAATGTCATCATATTGAAGAGGCCACTCTGACATTCTATATAAAATAACCCATCTCTCCTATCTACAAACTGCCTTTGTTCCTCTTCATAGCATTTATCACTAATGTGATACATATTTATTATTAGTTTTCCCTAAAACTCCTTGAGAGCAGAGATATTTTACCATCTTGTTCACTGCTGTATCCTCTGTGCTTAGAATGGTGCATGGCACACAGTAGGTATTCAATAAATATCTGTTGATGACATTTAACTGGTAATTGTTCAAGTTAAATAATTATATAGGGCAATAGTAAATTAGTACTTCAAGCCAGTTCATAGTTAACTGCCAATTGAACAGCATGGGCCAGTAACACTCAAGGAAATACACACCAGCATCACCTGGAAAGATTCTTCAAAATATACCTGCCCAGACCTCACAACATCCACCAAACCTCTCCAGGTGGAATTCTGAATATGAGAATGTTTAAACTGCTTCCTAAGTGATTCCATTTTTTACAAATTGTGATAAAATACATATAACATAAAATTTGCCATTTTAACCATTTCCAGGTGTTTATATTTTGCACTCTTGTTTAAAACTACAGTATAATATTTCAGTTCAGCAGAGGTAATATAATTGAAAGGAAGGATTAAAAAAAAGAGACCTTTTTATCTTAGAAAAAGCATGGGCTTTGGAGTTGAATACAGGTCCACTACTCATTAGCTGTGAGACTAGGCAAATTACTTAACTCAAAGTTTCCTCACCCACAAAATAAAGATAACCTTTTACCCTCTCTTTCCTCCCACTCCAAGGTTACTCTAAAGCTAAAATGAAATCTAGTAGATATATAAAATATCTAGTTTTGTGCAAATAAGCTTTAAACTAGAATTAATGGAATTACTTTCATTGAAATAGAAAAATAAATTCATATTGGCAGAACCACAAAAGTAAAATCCTGGCATAAGTGGCTATAAAAATTTTTCTTTCTCTATTGATAGGGCAGATGAGAAAGAAACTTGGGAGTTCCACAGATATGATCATCTTAGAACAGTAATTCTGAAACCTGAGTGCCTCAGAATCCCATGGAGAGCTGGTTAAATGCAGATTGATGGGTCCACTCCCAGAGTTTCTGATTCAGTAATTCTGGGCGGGGCCTGAGAATTTGCATTTCTAACAAGTTCCCAAGTGATGCTGAGCTACAAGTTATTAGTCCAAGGGCACAAAGTTTTGGTTATCCTAGATGAGGAAGTCCTGAGATCTACTGTACAGCATGGAGCCTATGGGTAACAATACTGTGTTGTATACCTTACATTTGTTAAGAGGGTATATTTAACTTTAGGAGGTGATAAATGGGTTTATGGCATAGATGTGGTGACAGTTTCACAGGTGTATACTTGTCTCTAAACTCATCAAGTTGTATACATTAAACAGGTACAACTGTTTATATGTCAACCACACCTCAATAAAGTAGTTTAAAAATAACAATGATTTAAAGTATGCATATTCTAACAAAGCCTCTGAGCAGATTAATTCCTTCAGTGTAATTTTTTTAAAATATTTTTATTGATTTCAGAGAGGAAGGGAGAGGGAAAGATAGAAACATCGATGAGAGAGAATCATTGATTGGTTGCCTCCTGCACGCCCCCTACTGGGGATCGAGCCGAAACCCGGGTATGTGCCCTTGACGGGAATCAAACCGGGAACACTGGTCCATAGGCCCTTGTTCTATCCACTCAACCAAAACGGCTAGGGCTTTCAGTATAATTTTTAATTAAAAACCTAAAACAGTTTACTTAAAACTATAACCAATAATATGCTTATTATTTTTAGAACATTTAAATGTCAGCTAAAAACCAACTAATTTAAATAATACAAGAATAATTTCATGCCACTAGTATCCCAATGACAAATTCAATCCTGAAAATATATTTAAAGTTAAGATAATTATTAGAATACTCATTGTTTTAAAAGTTAAAAACTGGATAAAAACAAAAGGTGCTAATTTTAAAAGAGCAAGTGTAACCCATAACTTCTGATGAGTACATGACAAAATTACTTACAGGTATGGAGGCATTCGGTCACTGTAGTTGGCTTGATCAGATACCCTTTACAGATGTAGCAGGTGATGTAAGGATTGAAATCTTTCACCAAGTGTTTCCTTTGGGTAGCCATTCGTAGTTAGCTAGGGCTGGCTTCAGTAGTTCGGGTAACGAAGCGTTTTAAGTGGATAAAAGTCTGATCCCAAGAGCTGGTATGGAGTTCCCAACTGGATATCCTGCGGCATGAGAACTAACATCCAGATCTATCACGAGATTGCTGGTCATCACTCCTTTTGGTGGTTCTGCTTTCCCATACCTGTTTCCACAATAATTTAAGAGATAAAACAGTATAGATTTGTCATACTGTATTAATACCATTATATTAGCAGCAAGTGTTACATGTTCTAAATTAGGTAAACAGGTGAAGAGAACATTGCCTTACTGTAACATTAGTCTGTAAACCTGCTACAATTTAATTCAGAATAGTGGCAAAACTGATCCACTCCTGAAGCCTCAACTATCCACCTCTATACCAATGACATTAAGGCTATTAACTCCAGTTTTGCCATCTTTACCTCTTTAGTAATGCATTCTGTCTGCTTGACTGCTCTATTAGGAGCTCCTGGCGATACAAGTTAAAGGATTAAAAATTAAAATCATTATTGACCCCATCAAAATGGTCCGTTTCCATTTTGTACCCCACAGCCAGTCAGTAGTCAAATCAAGTTGATGTCCTTTTCCTTTCCATCCACATCCACCTTCACTCCATCTTATATTCTGCTACCAGGTTAGCAAAGAACATCAAAGAGTGACAAAGAATGTCAGTGTCTCCTCTTTACAACCAGAAAAACGTTTAAATTTCTTAGCTTCTGGAGGCTCTATGCCCTCTATCCAACAACCCCTTCCTCTCCTCTATCTAGATCATCGGTTTTCACCTGCAAGAGGCACACTGGTGTGCCACAAGAATTTTTAAAACATGCAATACCTGATCATTATCAGGGGCACTGCCTTTTCTCTTAGATTGTCAAATTAAAAAATGACAATAGCCATCTGGTGTGAATGAATCCAAGTTACCTATTTATCTTTGTCAGATCAGCAAAAAAATCTATTTTCTGGTGTGCCAGAGAATTTTAGTAATTAGTTTATGTGTACCATGAGATGAAAAAGGTCTAGAGCCTACTTATCCTTCAAAACCCTTCTCCAAAGCTATCCTTGGTGTAATCTCTCCATGGTTTTTAACCCTTAATTCTTTCCTGTTACATTTTCCTTTTACATATTTTTAAAATATATTTTTATTGATTTCAGAGAGAAAGGGAGAGGGAGAGAGAAAAACATCAATGATGAGAGAGAATCATTGATCGGCTGCCTCCTGCATGCCCGCTACTGTGGATTGAGCCTGCAACCTGGGTATGTGCCCTTGATGGGAACTTAACCTGGGACCTTTCAGTCTGCAGGCTGACGCTCTATCCACTGAGCCAAACCGGCTAGGGCTCCTTTTACATATTTTGATTTATAGTTATACTAGAGGCCTGGTGCACAGATTCGTACACTGCAATCCGGGACCCTTCAGGGGATGTCAGACTTCTGGTTTTGGCCCGATCCCCGCAGGCCAAGCCAAGGGACCCCACTGGTGCACAAATCCTCTAGTATGCATATAAGATCTTTGGTTAATCTCTTCCTGCCCTCCCTGCCCCCTTCCCTCTGAGATTCATCAGTCTGTTCCATGTTTCCATGCCTGTGCGTTGAGCATCTGCCCCCTGGTGGTCAGTGCGCATCATAGCTACTAGTCCAATGGTGGAACAGTTACTTAGGCTTTTACATATATAGAGTCACTCTTTATCTCCTCTATTAGACCACAAAACTCTGTGCTAGAAACTGGTCGAATTTAGTAAATGTCTATATAACCTGGGCCAGTGGTCGGCAAACTCATTAGTCAACAGAGCCAAATACCAACAGTACAACGACTGAAATTTCTTTTGAGAGCCGAAAACCGACTTCTGTGCATGGGCCATGAAGTTTCAATCACACTGTATGTGCGTGCCCGCACGTGGTATTTTGTGGAAGAGCCGCCTGTGGCTCGCGAGCCGCAGTTTGCCGACCACTGACCTGGGCAATGTTACTTATCCTCTCTAAGTCTGTTGTTTTTTTTGTCAAACTGTAAAATGAAAATAAGACTGCCAGTCTCCTAGAATGAGGAGGATTAAATGAGACAATATACATACAACTAGCACACAGTAAAAGCTGAAAACCATTAACTTTTTTTTCCCCAGGCACGTTTAGCATAATTGACTTGTACAGAAGATTACTTAAAAAAAAAAAAAAAAAAGCTTTAAAGGTTTCTTGTAACAAATGTATCCTCTTAGGAAACAAGCATGAAAAGGGTGATTTCCTAAATTTAATTCTGTCAACAGGGACTTTTTTTCCTATCTTGGCTGTTCATTCATTGGTAAGTATGCATAAGGCAACTAGGAAGGTCAGAGGCGTCATCGCCATTGAGAATGTGCAAGGAACAGGCTGGGGAGACCGAGCGGCGGGGGCGGCAGCAGGAGAGCACTGACAGGCAGGGCTCTGGGTCCTGGTCCTTCGCTCGGCGTGACCTTCAGCCCGGCACTGACCATCCGAGCGACCATCCGCGCGGGCGTCCTCCGCGCCTGCCCCTCCACACACGGGCTAAGGGCCCGCCTCTCCCACAGGTAGGGCTGCTGCTGGGAAGCTCCCGGTAAGACAAGTTCTCGGAAAGGGGAAGCGCACGTCCGGACCCGGGGCGGAATGGAGATCCGGAGCCACGCAGCCCGGTCGCCACGGCAGAAAGGAAGCGGGGACGGGCAGTGACAGCGCAGGGGCGGCAGGAACTTTTCCGCGTCCTCCAGCGGCGGGACCGGCAGTACGTCCCCGGGCGCCCCACGCACAGTCCGCCCCGCCCGCCCGCCCCGCAGGTGCCCGGCCCCGCGGGCGCGCCGCTCGGCCGCCTCCCCCGGCCGGGCGCCCGCAGCCCTCTCCGCCCCGAAGGGGAGGCCGCGCCTCTGAAGCCCCCAAGCCCCGGCCGCCGCCGCCCCCGAAGGAGTCTCCGGGTCCAGACGGGGCGGGCCGCGGCAGGTGCCTGGAGGGGCCGGCGCTGCCCCCGCTCCGGGCCCAAAGTTGGACGGGAGCGCGGGGGCGGCGGGGTCCCGGCCCCTCGGCCGCCCTCCTACCCGCCGGATACCTACCAGCGGCCGCCGCCGCCGCCGCCGCCGCTCCTCGCCCGCCAGCGCGCCGGCCTCGCAGGAAGGAAAGTGAAAGAGAAACAGCGCCCGCCGAGGCCTGGCCGGTCCCGCCGCCCCGTCCGCCCTCCCCCTGCAGGCGGGAGCGCGCCGGCTCCGCGGGGCCACTCGGCTCGGGCACGATAGGGCGCGACGGGCCTCGGGCCCAGGGCCGGTGCCGCCCCCAAGGGCAACTCCACCCCCTTCCAACCGCCCGCGCCAGGGACTAGCCCCGCCCCTGGCCACGCCCTCAGGCCACGCCCCGGCCACGCCCCCCCCGCGACACGCCCGCGGGCCCGTGCTCCACGCAGGTGCGGGGCCGCCCCGCCCGTCCCGCCGCGCGCTGCTGTGCGACGCCTAGCTTTGGCCCAATTTTTATCTCCGTTCATCTCTCCACCACCAACCCCTCCCGGCCGTCTTTCATCATAACAATGTCTGCTATAGTTTTCCTGGCGGGTTTAGCAACAAAGGTCAGTGCTGAGAATGAGTCACCCTGCAGAACTCTACTGGGCTGCGTCTTCCCCAAGCCAGCCCCACCTGGGCCAAGAGGGGGATGAAGACATCCTTTCATTTGTGCCTTATTTTAAAAAATCATTAACGAACTTGCTACTGCGGGGTGGGTCCCGACAGCATGACTGTTGACAAATGTAAGCACTGGGGAGCACGGTGGGGGTGGGGGTTTTAGTGGAAAGGTAAATAGTTAGGACTGTAAGGGTCATAACTTCTAGTGGACTTTGAGATCTTCAAAGATCTTCAAAGGACCATTCATTGCAAAAAAAAAAAAAGTATTCAAAAGCATGCATGAAAAGATTCTTCAAAGTCATTCAATCCTATTCTGCATTCTACAAACTTACAAATTTCTACTACAACCATTATTTTGCGAAACATTAATTAGATCTCGTTCTTCGCTTCTTAGAAGACTGCAATCCAGTAATCTCAGGGTAGCAGGGAAAACAGTGTAATCTCCACCCGTAAAACAAAAGGTAAAACTAACATGACAAAGGGAATCAGCAAAGGGCAGCTTTCAATCTTGTGTAGAATTAGAAAGAGGAAAAGGTGTTGCAATTGCATTATCTTTGCGTCTGTATAAATGAGAGCAGTGCTGGTTGGTTAGGGAGGTGACAGTAGTGAAAGGCAGGGGAGAATTAATGATAGTATTTGCTTTATCTCCAAAGTATTTGCTTTACCTCCAATTGACAGGAGTCACCTTGGTTATTACCAGAGTGATCAACTGTGAAGAGGGCTCTAGTGACAAACCAATGAACCCAATGATCACTAAGCCAGCAACCATCTAGGTATTCAAAGATTCATTTCAAATTTAAAATACACCAAAAAGTAGACCAGGACAACTTCTTAAAATATCCCATTTATAGTTAAACTTATGTAGACTGTACATAACATTTAAAAATTACCATTTGTAATATAGCAGGAGCAATACATTTTCAGAAACAGCATTCAATTACCACATTTTTAAGGCAAAGGTGATCTTTTTTAAGCTAACATGCCCATTTCCAAGGTCAATCAACTTCAATAACTCACAGCAATCACAATGAGAATGAAAAACAAGTCAGGTCAAATGACTTTATAGCTGAAGGGTTACTCTTCAAACCTCTCATCTCGGAGACTAAACAGATCAATATGTGAAAAGTCACTCTATTTCTAGTGTATTTAAGGTACGTAATGGAAGATATTACCATACATACTACAACATATACAATATGACCTGGGATTTTCCTACTCTGCATGTGAACCTACTTTAAGTATATATTTTAAAGAATAACATTTCATGAAGTCCAGGAGGCTTAAATGTGATTGGTGATCAACATTGAGTGGAGTTAATTAGCATTCCCTGAAGAACTGAGCTTGAGGATGGATGTTAGGAGGATTTACATTGACAAAGGAGGGAGGGGGGTCACAAAGATGCTACAGAGCAGCACCCCACAATAGACGTGGAGGTGGGTTGCCATAATCGAAAGTGCAAATGGTGGACTTGAGGGTGGAGGAAAGAATTACAACCTTTGTAAGGAAATGTGTCCCTAGAGGCAGCAGGGTTCTTTAAAAAATGTTCAGTGGTCTCTTCTTTCCCCTCTTTCACCCTACCTTTCCCATCCCCCACCCCAGAAAAGCCAAAAATGCATAAGCACAAAAAAGAAAAATAAAATAAAAAATTCAAACATCTGTCTGATTAAAAAATAATAACAAGAGAAGGCAAGAGAGAATGTTACCAAGGGGTAAGTTTCCTGACCTACCTGCAGGTTCTTAGCATTTAAGCATAAGACTTTCAGCTGCTGTGCTGCCTCCTCTTCTCCCCTGGGGCAGCTCTCTAGTAGCTCACTCTTTAGTTCCTTGGTTCTGACAGTGGGGGCTGTAACAAACCTCTGAAGCCTCAATATGAGGGGTAGCTCTGATAACAAATCTCAAGTACCAGTGGGACCCTCAGTAAACAAAGGCCTGGAAGCAACTGGATATGCAGGGCCAGGAAAAAGAAAAGGCAGATAAAAGAATCATAGCTGGGAGTCCCCTTATCACTAATCTACTTCAGCTTTCTCGTTTTACAGAGGTAGAAAGCAAGATCCTGAAAAGTGGCAAATTCATAACCACAGAGCTGATTTTGGTAAAGCCAAGAACAAAATAAAGGTACCAGTTCCATACTGTTTTACACCTCTCAAGAGAACTTCTCAAGTCCAAGAACTGAAGGGCGGTCTGGTAAGAAACAAATTAAAGGAACAAAGGGAGAGAAGAATGGATGAAGAGAAGGCAGGAATTAGCTGTGTGGATGGTATTTAGGAGTGAACTTGGTGATTCCCTATCAAAGAAGCATAATCCCAAAGCAGTAACTTGTTTCACTTGAGCACTGATCGACATTCGCCCAGGGAACCACATATGGGGCTCTTGATAACCCTTGGAACTACTTGAAATTATCTACATACCTAGCGAATGTTTTCATTCCTTTATATTTTATGTCTAGATTTTTATTCCCATTAAGGCTGGGCAATGGATGGGTAATTCTGTACTGAAAAGTTCAGATTCCTTCCTTATCTAATGAATATATCATCAATGAACTGCTGAACTGCTGTTTAATGGCATAGCATTTTAAAAATAGGGTTATATCTTTACATTTGCCTGAAATATTAAATAATATGACTTTTTTCTTGTGAGTTATTTTATATATCTTAAGTATGCTATTTAGTCTTTTAACATGGAATCTCTCTCACAGAAAACTACCCTTCGTATTCTAAAAATCTTCTTACAGAGATTTTAGAATAGATTAAAATTTAAAGTGTCCTACTGGGTCCAAGTGTATTTATTTTATGCCTACAGATATTACAGCTCAAAAGTCTATGATTTGCTTAAAATCAACGGTGGAGGAATGGGAGGGGAACAGAGAACTGAAAGACTTCCAATCACCCTTGACCATGTCTCATTTTTCTCTTTTTTTAAAAATGTATTTTATTGATTTTTACAGGGAGGAAGGGAGAGGGATAGAGAGCTAGAAACGTCGATGAGAGAGAAACATCGACCAGCTGCCTCCTGCACACACCCCACCTGGGATGTGCCCGCAACCAAGGTATATGCCCTTGGCCAGAATCGAACCTGGGACCTTCCAGTCCGAAGGCCGACGCTCTATCCACTGCGCCAAACCGGTTTCGGCTCATTTTTCTCTTATGCAGCTCTCCCCTGCAATCAATAATTCTCAAGGACTCTCTCTGCTAAATGTCTCTTGAATCCTTCCACTTAACCTACCCTGGTTCAGATCACTCTCATCTCTACTTTCCATTACTTCAAGGAACTCTTAAGCAGTCTCCCTACAACTCTTCTCTGCCAAGACATTCTCCACAGCACACACAGCCAGAGGACTCTAACTACAAATTTGATCGTGCTGCTCCCTGGCCTTAAAAAAAAAAAAAAAAAAGCCCTTGTTCTTAGGATAAAGCCAAATACTTAATAAGCCCTTTCTGGACCCCCGTCACTTCTACACAGCCTCTCCCTTGAACTTCATGCTGCAGCCATAATGAACCTTTTTACCCTCTGGCTAGAGAGAAGGGTCTTCTTGCAAATGAGCACCCTGTCTCAATCTCCCCACCCTTGCTAAAGTTGACCAACTGCTACTTACCCTGTTCGGTATCAGGTGATCTCAAAGGTCACCTTCCCAGACACCTCAAAGTTGCTTAAGAGTTTCCTCACTATACATATACCACATACATACCTAACAACTCATACTAATTCTCTCAAGTCCCACATCACACTGTCTTGGATTATCTAACACAATTGTCTGGACAAACTACTAGTGTAAGCCCAGTAGGCACAGTGCTTGACTGTACATCCGCAGCAGAGTGGATGGCAAATGGTAGGCATCCAAATCAATACTGACTGAAAAGCTGAATGATTGCACCCAATCTAAAACGTATTCTGTGTACTCTTCCTTCAGTTTCTTCTTAGAGGGATCTTTACAAAGGATGGGCTGCCTCTAGGACTACTAATTAAAATCACACCAGGGAGTACAGACTTATCCACGAACAATTATAGAGCAATGCACCAAATTTATTAATAAAATGTTAAGTGAAACCTGATCAAAAGACAAAAACTCCAGTTGAAAGATGGAATACCAAGGGTGCTTAAGAAATTAGTCCCATATGATTGAGACTCTGCCAGTTACAAAGAGAGCAAGGTAAAACACCAAAAGCTATGGTATTAAATGAGAAAGCCAGAAAAAAGGAAGAGAAATTAAGTCAATATACTAAAAGTGGGTACAGATAAGTAGCATAAGTACAGGGACAAGATTAGTCTGCGAAAGGCTGTGCAACTAGCGAAATAAATATTTCAAAGTGCTTGAAATACATTATGCTAAAGAGACAGGTCGACATTTTTTTTCGCCTTTGAGAGTCAGAAAAACTAGCTGTATTTTCTTTACTGTGATGTCAACAATTGGCTGAAGCTAGTTCCATTTATACTGAAAGAACAGAGACTATCACTAAAATAGGTACAGACTCTAAGGAAAAACTGGATTTACTCCAATTATCAGGGCTGTGATATTTTAAAACATTACTATAGAACCACAACTGTTATTCTGGGAGATCAGATTAGATCTCTGAGGATCATAAATGAACAAATAACTCAAATGCAGACACTAAGAATATTCCATCAAATCTGAATGTGGATGACTCTAAGTTAGGAGTGGCTGTAGAAAAGTTAGGGAAAAAAAGTCCTCCCTTCCCTTCCCCCCTCCCCCCCCCCAAAAAAAGATGTGAAATTCATTTGGAGCAAATACAGTACAGAAACTCAGTAACATAATCATTCAAGTATCAAAGGAGACTAGGCACAGGGAGAGAACAGGTCCTGATTTTACAGGTAGCTATGGCTTAGATTTGGAACAAAGGTTCCCAGACTCAATCAAGAGAACGTGGTTTTTAGTCAGGACAAATCACTTACCGTAACTTCCTTTGGCTTCATGTTCTTCCTATGGAATTGATATTAATATCATCTTAGTCACTGGTCTACAGGGAAAACCTTTATATACTTGTATGTTGTTATAATGAGCATATAGAAGATTAAATGAGATGATAATTAAGAAGTTTTTTTTTTTTTTACATTGCAAACTTTAAAAAATACAAGGTCTAAGTGGTAATTTTGTGAACCACCAGAGTGGAATAGTACCACCCAGCAGAGGTCCTGATACTAAGACATATCCAAAGATTATTTGTAGAACAAATGAGATACTCCAGGCATGACAATCAGGGGTCCGGGACACAGCATAAAATAAGGCATGCAATGGTCAGAAAGTACTCCTTCCTCTGCACCAACATTCATCACACCCATTTAAAAAAATCAAGATGTGTGCCGAAACCGGTTTGGCTCAGTGGATAGAGCGTCGGCCTGCAGATTCAAGGGTCCCAGGTTTGATTCCAGTCAAGGGCATGTATCTTGGTTGCGGGCACATCCCCAGTAGGGGGTGTGCAAGAGGCAGCTGATCGATGTTTCTAACTCTCTATCCCTCTCTCTTCCTCTCTGTAAAAAATCAATAAAATATATTTTTTTTAAAAATCAAGATGTGGAAACCTAACTATTTCACTAAGCAATTCAAAATCACACAAAGAAAACCAGTTCCCCCAAAATGTTTAATAATTTGGGTTAGTTCAACAGTGTAGACCAAGCATGTTAAATAAACATAAACGAGGCATGCGGCCCACCGGCAGAGAGTTTGACATGCTTGGTGTAGACTTAGTGTGTTAAATCTTTATCCACTCCCCTCAAATGAAGGGGTAGCAGAAATGTTTTCCATTAAAATGCAAATTCTCCAGGCAGGGTCATAATTAAGCCCTTATGAGCCATCTCTTGAGCTATCTATTCCCAGCTCACCAGGATTAGTAGACTTCTTATTCCATAGGAGAACAGGAGGTTTTAGTTATAACACTTTAGCAGGGTATTAACGGAAACATTTTACTGGCTGGGAGGCCAGAAGGATGAAAGAAAGAGTATCTGAAAGAGGCTGGCAAACCACCAAATATGCTTCATAATTTTGTCTTGGATCAAAAACAACAATAACAACAAAAAACTTATTGAAAACAAAAGGGCAAGTTAATATGTCCATACTGTCTTCAACTTGACTAAGATACTGGTTGATTTTTAAATATGTTTGCAGAAAAAGCTAAGAGAAAACTGGCATAAATTAGAGCAGTGGACAGTAGCAATAATATAAGCTAGACATCCTTAATTCTTGACCTGCAGGGTGATAAGCTCTACAATAGTCTCAGATGCCGTGATAACCTGTCATTGATAGTTCAAGAAGAAAGAAACAATATTTGTCTTCAATTGTGTCTTTAATTCTGCCTGTTGAAAGAAGTCATCCTAGCTGACTGGAAAAACTGCCATTTACCAAACCTTCATGTGATACCTTCCTTAATGAGAAGCTGTAAAAAAGCACCAGCATCGAAGCATCGTAAGAGAGGTAATGAATGAGAAGACAAGATGGCTTTATAGAAAAGTGGTTAACTAAGTATGAGCTCTGTGAGGACAAGGTATTTATCATTACTGCTGTATCCCTGGGATCAAGTCTAAAACATAATAGGCGCTCATTAAATATTGGTTGAATGAACAGACAAAGGAACATGCAAATAAATGAAATCTGAATTTGCAATCAAGATTGCTCACATTCAAATTCTGGCACAACCTCTTACTGGCTAAGTGTCATAGGGCAAAGAACTATTTTGGGTCTCAGTTTTCTCATCACTTAAATGGATATAATAAAAGTACAAATCTCAGGAGTTTTTAAGAAGATTATAGGAGCTAATACAAGTAATGCAGTTAGTACACAGTAAGCAAACAAATGCTTGCTGGATTGATCTTAAGAATTTCATATCCATACCCTTTCCTGCTATTGGGACAAAACAGCAATAAAAATAGGATATAATTTAAGGCCTGATGGCCAACAAATACTTAGACAAATGCCTTAGTACAATTTATTTTCTTTTAAGAAGTACATGGAGGCAGCATTTGGTCACCTAACTTTCCTGCCAGGTGCCCTTCCTCCCTCTACAAGAATTTCACAGTAAGCTTATCTCTAAGTGCAAACTGAGTAAAATATGAAAAGCATGGCTTAAATTACTCATCTCAGGTTGAAACCAGGAAATAGCATGTCCCTGGGAGTCTAAAGAGTTTTATGAACACTCAGAACTCCAGCTGAGTGACCTGGGTATCGTCTTAGAAAGGCAGATCTTAAATGTGACATAGTAACCTAAAATGTAATCAATTCTATTCTACCCTGTCTGAAATAAGTTTGTGTAGATAGAAAAAGAAGGAAGAGTATGAAGCTCACAAAAGGGAAGTACAAAGCACAAGATGTGGACAATGTGTAGGCAACACTGTCTTGGACAGGAAGACACTGAACTTGACAAACTCAGAACTAGTCACCAGAGAAGTATGCTTGATCCTACCCAGGAGTGGGTCATGAAACCAGAGTTATCATCCTTCATCTTTGGCTCGGATTCCCAAAGTCACTTTATGAGTATTATTTTGTATTCTCACAAATAATACCAAAATACCGGAAGCACATACCTGAGCTGCAAAGTTAATATTTTGTGACTATTCCACTTAAATTTTGAGATATTCCTTTGTAATTTTAATTGACTAACATCATGATATTGTGTTGTATTCTTCAGGAAAAGATGTATCATTTTAGAGCTGAGGACATTAAGAAAATTTGATCAGCTTACTCTGGACCAAATCCAGTGGTGAATCAGTCAGGGCTGGACTTTTCCTGTTTCTGTAAAGCATATTTCCTTCAACTAAAAATGTTATGGGTAAGCCAGTCACAAAAGGACAACTACTATATGACCCCACTTATATGAAGTACTTGGAGTAGTCAAATTCATAGAGACAGAAAGTAGAATGGAAGTTCCAGGGACTGGGGCAGGGGGAACAGAGCATCATTGTTTAATGAGTACAGGGTTTTAGTTTGGGAAGATGACAAAGTCCTGGAGAAGAATGGTGGTGATGGTTGTATGTTCATATTACGCGCAATTTATTCATATTGTTGTACCAATATATTCATATTGTTGTACTTAATGCCACTAAACTGTACACACAAAATGATTAAATGATGAATTTTTTGTTCTGTGTATATTGAAATAAAAAAAAGTTATGGGGAAAAAAATCATCTCTCTCTCTCTTTTTTTTTTTTACTTTTCATTTGCTTTTATTTAACACAGTTCTCAAAACATTTGAGTGAAACTGGGCCTCCTCTGGTATGCAAAGGACCTAAAATAATATTTAAAAAATGAACAGGCAGTCTTCAGTTCATCCACAAAACAGTAGTGTTTCTTTCTCCAAATTCTGAAGCATCCAGTTTCTTTCATGTAGTCTAAAAGCTAGAACAAGAGTACATTTGTGGTGGAATGTATTGTCACTTGCTGATAACCAGTTGAAATACCATCATTGAGAAATAACCTTTTAAAGCCATACATTGTGCCACTCTTTCCCTGCTATATAATACAGATTACATAAACATTGACAAATTCACACTAATATAAGGATTAAGCATTTGCTGTATTGAAAGATCATTAGTTCTAATACTAGCAGTACTGAGTTACAGAGCATAATTTTTAATATTTAGTTATATTAAGTAGGGTAAGTTCCATGGACTAAAGGAAAATGAACATTTTTGTCTTCAAATTTACTATTGACACCCTAGTCTGAACAATTCTGCTAAGCACTGATGTTAGAAAGAAAAGTAAAAATCAAACTTTACTGTTGCTTTTTGCCATTTGGTAGCATTTTACCCACAGGCTTCGATCTTCAGAATATACCCTGGATTCAGTAGAAAAACCCTTTAAATGAAGTTTTGTACAATAAAAACTTCTCAGCAGTCAAAATTTAGACTGTAAAAAAATACATGCAAAACATACTTTTCTGAAAACACTTAACTTGGAACAAAGCACCAAACTACACAAATGCAGAATGAGAACAGCATTTCAAATCCACCAAAAGTAGTCATTATAAAAGGTGTAAAAGTCATCTAACTTCACCAGGCACTGTTCACTTTTTAAACAGGAGACAATAAAAAATATTGTCCACAAACAATATCCAAACTCTAAGGTAGATTTCAGAAAGCCTTCCATTTCATGCTTGAACAGCGACGAGGTGAATATGATCGAGATCTGGAACGTGATCTACATCCTCTACGACTATAGTAAGGAGAAGGTGGCCGCCTTCTGTCAATCTGATCCCTGTCTTGAGCAGCTCTCCATCCTCCTCCTCCTCTGTATGATCGGCTATAGTAGTCCCGATCATCATAGCCTTGATTGTATCCTCTGTCGTAGTAATCACGGCGGCGTGAGCTGCCATAGGTAGGTCTCCCCATATAAATTCCTAGTGTTGGGGTATGTGGTCTTTTTGTTATAGAGAAATCAACTCTGATTCTACGTCCATCAAGTTCCATTCCATTGGCATACTCTTTTGCTTCCTTGGCATCGTCTACATTTTCAAAGTATACAAAGGCAAATCCTCTTGAACGTCTAGATTGCTGGTCATATACGATAGACACATCAGCAATGGGGCCATATTTAGAGAATACTTCTCTTAGATCTCTTTCTGTAGTGTACAAGCTCAATCCAAATACTCCAAGACAACAGTTGGGATCAGGATTTGCCTCCGTTGCAGGATTGATCACCGGCACCGGTCGAGGCGTGTGCGGGAGGCAACCAGTGGATGTCTCTCTCTCACATCGATGTTTTTCTCCCTCTGTCTCTCCCCCTCCCTTCTACCCTCTCCGATTCCCGACATGATGTCTGCGAGTAGACATGGGAGAATGACTGTGGCTAGGACGCCTCCGATAATCTCGACTATAAGACCTGCTACGGGATCGTCCATGGGAGCGAGACCGAGATCGTGATCTTGTATAATGCCTCCGAGAACTTCTTCTGAATCTAGACCTGGATTCAGATCTGGACCTGGACTTTGATCTGGAACGTCTGGAATCTTCTTTGGAGCGAGACCTTGCAGGGGTATGCCTTGCAGATTTCCCAGATCCACGAGCACTTCCACTTCTGGCAGCAGAACGGGATTCCCGCTCGCCGTGGTTCTGCTCGCAGCTCTGGCTAATGACTCCGAGCTGCTGCTGCCTCCGCCGCTCGGCTCGATGTGCTTCAACCGAAGCTGCCAACCTCTTTGCACCTTCTTTGCAGGGGTTCGGCCGCAGCCTGTCAGCGCCCACAAGTTTCCATGCTGCTGAGAACCCAACCGCTCCCAAAATCTTCTCTTTTAGAAGAAGTAAGAGAAAATCACCAACAAACAGTAAGACCCTTGGCAAGTCGTTTCATGAGCTTTGACCTGCCGCTCTATAAAATCGCTTTAGACTTGAAGTACATAATCTCTAACAGGCCTTGAAATTCTTCAATTATATAGTTGCACAATTATGAAACATTACCTAAAGTAGGGGTCAGCAAATTTTATCTGTAATGGGTTAGATGGTAAAAATTTTAGGCTTTATGGACCATAGTTCCAACTATTCAACTCTGCCCATATGGGGCAAAAGCTATCAAAAACTGTATATAAAGGAACGTATGTAGCTGTGTTCTAAGAAACTTTATTTAAGAAACAGACAGTGAACCAGATTTGGCCCTTGGGATAGTTTGCCAGTCCCTGACCTGGAGATGATCTCTGTGAACAAGCATAGACAATAGCAATTAGAAGCTTCCTGTAGCCCAGGGTCAATCACTTCTACAATTCCAATAGCTTAACTACCAAAAGAGGGTGGTATCCTCTTCCTCCACACCATCACCATCATCAAATGGCTCAGAGAATTAGAAACCATCTTTGATTCTTCATTGTAAAGATCTGCCACGATCTTTTTTAAAAAAAATATATTTTATTGATTTTTTTAATAAAGGGAGGAAGGGAGAGGGATAGAGAGTCAGAAACATCGATGAGAGAGAAACATCAATCAGCTGCCTCCTGCACACTCCCTACTGGGGATGTGCCTGCAACCAAGGTACATGCCCTTGACCGAAATTGAACCTGGGACCCTTGAGTCCGAAGGCCGACGCTCTATCCACTGAGCCAAACCGGCTAGGGCTGCCACAATCTTATCTTTCTCCTATGTCACAATGGAGACAGTCTACCAACAAAGAGAAAGGGAGTATTAAACCAAAACATTCTCTCCTGTTTGTCAAGGAGTAGGCTTTGTCTCTGCCTTCAAGACACCAAACAGTCTTAGTGGCATTTAAAGAGAAAGTGTTTTCCCATTCTACCTGAGATTCTAGAATTGTGGTCTAGAGAAAACACAGGGCTTCAAGGGATAAGCTACCTGCTCACTTAGAGATAGCGCTGCACACTGGCCTGGCCTGGGAAGTCAGGCTGGAGGCATGTGTATGTCCGCTCCAGCCTCACTGTGGCCATTCTCAGCAGCCTCACTGCGTCCTGGGCTGAGAAGAGGCCCTGGAGGACAGAGTGGTGAGAACTCACCATCTCCTCTCCTCTGAAGGATCGCAGCTGCAACAAGAGAGGACACACTTGTAATAAGAAAGCTGCAGCTATGAGAACTAGACGTGACCTGACAAACTAAGGAGACAAAAAGGATGCTTTTAATTCTCTGATGCTTGAAAGGAATTTATGCAATCAAAGACAATTGATGTGACAATATTCTCCCCTTTTAGATTTTTGGATGACTGTTTTATGCAAATCAAGAATAATCTGTGAAGAAGATAAAAGAGTTTCCAAGTAGACTTTTCATACAAGTGATCAGACTGAGGTCCATTCACTACCTATATTGTTGAGTTACAAATGAGGAGCTTTTGATATTCAGCATTTTGATTTACTAACTTAAGAACACTGCAGAAAAAAATCCAAGGGAGAGAGGTAATTACATGTATTAACTTATTTTTTAAAAAAATAAGGTTTGTCAAGAATTGTTCTTGATTTAAACAATTTATAATGATATTTCACTTCCTAAAAAATTTAGAAGGATGATGCTTATCACATATACTGACAAGGGAGTTAATTGGAAGTTGATGATTATAAATTAGTAGATCACCATTTCCTTTACAGTATTTCCCGAACAATTTATTCTTTAATCCCTTTTACCAACGAAGTCTAAAAGTTTTAAGTGGGGTGCTCATTTCTACCAGAAAAGGAAATAATTTTTGTAATTAGAAACTGAACTTACAAGCAAAGGCATGAGTACCTGATTGAACACTGTGCTATACACTGAGTGGCCAGATTATTATGATCTCTGAACGCATAATAATCTGGCCACTCAGTGTGTGAGAGAGTGTGTGTGTGTGTGTGTGTGTGTGTGTGTGTATTAGAGGCCCGGTGCATGAATTTGTGCATGGGTGGGGTCTGGCCAGCCTGGCCAGGGGGAGGGGACATGGGCGGTTGGCTGGCCTGCCTGCTAGTCGAACTCTTGGTGGAGGGGACAATTTGCATATTAGCCTTTTATTATATAGGATATACACTGAGTGGCCAGATTATTATGCATTCAGAGATCATAATAATCTGGCCACTCGGTGTATAAGTTAATTCACTTTAGAAGTATCAAATAATAAACTAGTCATTAATAACATTGAATATGTATAAGACAGCTTTTAAAAGTTGACATTTTTAATACCCATACTCAACAACAATGTGAATGTTTCACACACCTGTATTCTGATTAAGTTCATTGTTTCAATATGCCACATTAAACACACATACTTCACACACATGTTTATTACATGTTACATATTGCACAGATTTATTCTACATGCCTGTTATGGGTTGTGTCCCCCCCCCCCAAAAAAAAAAATGTTGTTGAAGTCCTAACCCCTGGTACCTGTGATAGTGACCTAATTTGGAGATAAGGTCTTTGACAGTATAAGTAAGTTATAATGAGGTCAGACTAGCGTATTTGGGCTCTTCATCTAATAGGACTAGTGTCCTTGTAAAAACAGGAGACAGACAGCCAGGGAGAATGCCATGTGAAGACACAGATGCACAGAGAGAAGATGCCCTAGATGACAGGGCAGGGATGGAGCAGCAGCAGTAGCAGCAGAACTGCACGCTGAAGTGGGGGAGTACCCTTTACACTGCACGTAATTCTATATATTCTTTTGAATCAGTTCAGAGGAACCTGATATCCATGAATACTTACACTATCTGGCATAGAACTAATATGTGCTATGTTTAGCTGAACAGTTACAGAGATGACTGGTACATATATGCATAAATGTATAGTACATATATACATATATATCCATGCATATGACAGTATATTTTCAAGACCACATGTACTAAGAACTAGAGAGATATATGTTGGAGGGGGGTTGGGGTTTTTTTGGTTAATCCTCACCCAAAGACATTTTTTCCATTGATTTTTAGAGAGAGGAAGGGAGGGAGGGAGGAAAATAGAGAGGGAGGGAGAGAGAAACATCAATGTGAGAGAGATACATTGATTGGCTGCCTCCTGCACCCACCCCGACTGGGGCAGACATGGAACTAACAACCCAGGTATGTGTAACCCAGGTATGTGTAACCCAGGTATGTGCCCTTGACTGGGAATGGAACTCTAGGCCCTTTGATGCACTGGCTGATGCTCTAACCTCTGAGCAACAGTGGTCAGTGCAGAGAGATATGTTTCAACAGTACAGCCACACTCACTTTTCTGTTTATAAGACACAGACATCAAGACTTAATTAACAATTAATGTCAGTAAATGCATGGCATTATCTTTGGAGCGCTATACCAGAACTGTTAGCATTTATAAGTCCTGACCCTTGAAACCATTTAAATGGTACATATGGACACTCCATACCGTATATGGAAACATCTATAGTATTCAGACTCAAAGTGTAGACAAGCAGACCTTAGGAAGTAAAACTTACTGTGATAAACAAAAAAATGTGTTTGGTAATGTTATCCGTTGAAGATGCTGTTTCTTCATGTATTATAATGCTTGTGCTATAAAAATGGTCATACAACTTCCACCATGAAGATAGGACTGAGGTACAACTTACTCATATCTTTACAAAGACAAAAGCTTACTAAAAATTCAAACCTTCTACTGGATGAATACGAGTTCCTTTCAGCTCAAAATCGCATAGTTTAAAAAAAAAAAAGCTTCGAGGAAAGGTCTGAAAAGAATTCCTGTTTTTATATGGAGAGTTGCCACCCATTTTCTTATCCACACAGAGGGTAAACACAACGGAATTAGCATGCACCTGTTATCTAAGGCAGGCACCACCATTCTTACGGGGAGAGTCATCGTTATTTTCCACTTCCGTCCATTCAGGTTCAGTTCTCTATCTCATCCCTGTCAGCACAGCAGTCTCTGGGCACAAAATATAAGATGTTAACCAAGAAACAAGAAGGCAAGCAAACAAACTTCCAGTTACTTCTGGCCCAATAACTCACTTCCTCTCACTGACCAGCATGCGAGTTCTCTGTGGCTATTAAGAAACACTGCTAATTACATTGACCAAATCATTCCTGAATGACTGTCAAGCATGATCATTCTTAGAATCTGTGAAATGGAGACGTGAAAACAGACCTCAACACATCACCCTGTCCACGTTCCTGTCCCCTCCTGTGGAGTCCGGAAGTGGTGGTGACACCTCTAAATTCCTGTCTTCAGCTCCATCCAGGTAAAAGGCACCGCCACAAAGCCTCCTGAAGATCCAGCCCATGAAGTTTCCAACAAATGGAAACCCGCCCTCCATATCAAAGTCGGCTTCCTAAAGCAAAGCTGCCTCTGCTCCCTTCCCTTGCCTCGTAATGAGGATGTGAGGACCTCTAGCAAGTACCCAGCTCTGTGCTAAGAGATTTACGTGATTCTTGTTTCTTTTTTTTCCCTACTGCAACCCTGCGAGACAAATAAAATCCTTGTCCTCGCTTTACACACGAGGAAACCATGCCACAGAGAGCTTGTATGACAACCTAGATCACGCAGCTCATGAGGAATGGAGGCAGGAGTGGAACCCAGCGAAGTGGCTCCAGGACGGTCCCTGTCTGTCCCACCGCCTTCCAGACCACTTTGATCTGCGGCAATGCCCCCGGGGCCTGGCACCTTATTGCCACTCTTTCCAACTCAGAACCTCTGCTCCACAACTAGACCAGGCTCCTCACGGTCCCGCAAACTCAAGGTGAACACCAACCTCTAGCCTTTGCTTATACTGCTTCCCAAGGAGTGGAATGCCTTCCCTCCTCATCATTAACACCCATTATTATACAATTCCACATCTTCCCAACCTGTTCCTCCTTCCAGCCTTTTCCCCTCCTCTGAGTCTTTCCTGCGGGAGATGAGTGCGCCTGCTGTTTAACCAGCACAGTGTCAGTATTGGTGTTTCATGCTCTCTATCAGTGCAGGCGGCAAACGACCTGAAGGCAGGGACAGAGAGGGCTCCGCACACGTCAGTAACTGCGGCCTGAATTTAGAGTATCCCCTATGGCCACACGGTAAGTAAAATTAATGCGGCGAACCGTCATGGAGTGACCCTCAGTCTAAGACATCATCTCAAGACTCTCCGGGTAAAATTAACGGCGCACATAACTTCCAGAACACTCTGCAACCTCCCACCCAATCCCCCCAGTTAAGCACGTCAACTAAGTGGGCACTTCTATGTTTGGATATAGCCAGTCAGCCTGTGCGCATGTGTTCAAATGCAGCCCTGGAAATGTAATGTGGAGTCAAAATGTTGTTTTGAAAAAGCTAGTAAGATGGGGAATGAAAAAGAAAATGTGCCCAGTTGCCATTCCTTTTTGCTTTGGATCATTTATTTAGCGAACGCTTCCTAGTACCTACATGTTAAACACTGTGTGGGGCACTGTGAAGGATGCCACCATAGTCCTCCCGAGGTGTGTGCGCATGTGTGTGCATGTGTGTGCCTGTGTGTGCACCTGTGTGTGAAGCAGCTCGCCTGTCTGAGAATTTTTAAATGTCAGAATGATATTCTTGTACATCAGAAACAGAGAATAGAGGAAACTTGCTCTCTTACTACTATGGCCAGATTTTGCACACAGTTTTGAGAGGTTATAAAGATACGTAGAGATCTGGGTCCGAATCTGAAACATTTCTGATTTTCAGTGACTTTTTTTAAAGAGAGAACAGCAGAAAGCAGGTGTGGTCTAACTGGTACCAGGTTCCTAGCACTCAAGGCACTGAGACAGCCTTTCTGTTTCCACAGAGGCCTGGCCCCCCGCCATGGCCACACTCCTGAGTACCTAACAGTGGCCTGCACAGACCAAGCCAGACCAAGGTGTGGCCTGAGTTCCCCCGACCTAACACCGGCCCCGTGCTTCTATAGCAACCATGGAACCTCTGTGGGGCAATCAGCTAACAATTGCCCCAATGTATAGCAACCATGGAACCTCTATGGGGCAATCAGCAATCAGTTCCCCCGACCTACCACCGGCCACACCTAACACCGACCAAGGTGTGGCCTGCACAGACCAAGGTGTGGCCTGAGTTCCCCCGACCTAACACCGGCCCCGTGCTTCTATAGCAACCATGGAACCTCTGTGGGGCAATCAGCTCTCACCAGGCCAGGCCCATTATTGCAGTTTGATATGAGAAATCTTCAGGTGGCATCTTCTAACAAAGAAAACATAGAAGGCATCTCCTTGTTTATGCATCTAACTAGGAGATTTCCAGGGGAGGTTTTAGAAGGAATGTTTTCATAGCGTATGTAACACACACATCACTCGGAGAGGGAGAATAAAACCCCTCCTAACTCCACACAGTTCCATGAGCACTAGGCATGTGCCGCGATCAAGAAAGGGATCACAAGAGCTCCGCGCTCCCTGGCAGAGAAGGGCTGTAGAGTCTTTGCAGAAAGGGGAAGGGTGCCGAGCACCCCTCGGCAGGGAGGTGGGGCCAGGGCAGCTGGAAGGAAGGGGAGCCGAGAAAGCACTGGGGCACGGAAAGCTGTGAATCGTTCATTCCTAAGTCAGACACTGCCCACGCTTGACTCAAGTTTAATACTATTATCAGCTATCTATCTTGATGCTAGAAACCGCAAAACATACAAACGGTAGAGATTAAAACAAACACACACAAACAGAGCCTTCATTTTGGAAATCTTCCAGATGCAGTTAAATGAGTTGGTGTGTGCACCACTGGCTGGTTCCACACGCCTTCACTCTCCAGGGCTCACTAGTAGCTGCTGAACTAGGATGGTTACATCATTTTACCTCAACAGCTGTCTCAGTCAGTCCAGGCTGCTGTAACAAAACGTCATACGCTGGGGGAGGGGGAGCTTACGGACCACAGAAATTGATTTCTCACAGTCCTGGAGGCTGGAAGTCCTATATCAGGGTGCCAGCACGGTTGGGTGGTCGTGAGAACCCTCTTCCAAACTGCAGATAGCAGACTACTGTTGTAACCTCATGTGGCCAAGAGCAGAGTAGATGTAGCAAGGTCTCTAGTCCCTTTCATGAGGACGCCACCCTTATGACTATCTACTCCTAATGACCTCCTAAAGGCCCATTTCCTAAGGACAGCATACAAGGTAGCAGGATTTCAACATGAATTTGGGAGGGACACAAACATTCAGTCCATAACATCAGGTATCCTCTGATTTCTTTATATATATATGCTTTCAGAGAGGGAGAGAGAGAAAGAAACACCAATGATGAGAGAATCATTGATTGGCTGTCTCCTGCATGTCCCTGACTGGGATCGAGCTTGCAACCCAGGCATGTGCCCTGACCAGGAATCGAACCGTGACCTGCTGGTTCATAGGTCGATGCTCAACCACTGAGCCATGCCAGCTGGGTGGGTATCCTCTGATTTCTAATGTGTCCTCTGAGACCTCCACAGAAGGATTCCCTTGATTGTAAAGTTTTCTTCTATAAGACCCCATCCATTTTTAATAGAACGAAGTAAGGGAACATGTAAAAGTCAAATGACAGATGGGTAAGGGAAATTATGTAAGGAAATAAAAAGGATTACTGATTAAAATGTAAACAGATTAAATAAGATCACCAAGCAATGCAAAACACCATGTACATTTGGAATTTTTATGAATGTAGTGGTCGCAAACTGCAGATGCCGGCATGCCAGCAACAATCTGTCTAGAAATGGCTTTAAAAGGGAAAGAGAAAATTATTTGCCCAAAAGCAACTGAAATCTGCCAATGACAGAAAGCTCGTAATTCCCACAGAGCAAAAACATTGAACATTTATTTTTTGATGAAGAGAGCTCAAATTGCCTGTCTTCCCCCACTCCCACTCCCCCCCCCCCCGCCCCGCACCCCCACCTTGCCCAGATATCACTAAAGCTCGGTCTGACCAATGGAGAGTGCTAGTAGAGACGCATCCTCTGCTCTGGGTGTCACTATTTCCCCTGGTCCCAGGGGTCAGGACCTGGAGGCAGAAAGGTCAGGATTTCTAGGAAAATGTAAAAACAAGCCTGAGGGAGGGGAATACAACCCACCTCATTATCATGATTTCTGAGAATTAAGTAGCTGGGTGTGGCTATTCTCTCCCCCCTGCCTACCAGAACTCATATACTTCAAAAGATGAGTCTCTTCTATGTAAATGAGGCAAAATTTTCATCCTAATAAAGCAAGACAGGTTTTAAGTCTTCCAGATCAGCCTGCAGACTCTACATCTTTGCTACTTCAGCTGCAGTCCACAGGCCATCAGCATCAGTACCACCAGGGAGCTTGATAGGATGCAGAAACTGGGGCTCCAGGTGATTCATACACAATTAAAATTTCAGAAGCATTGTGAACGTACAAAAAATATTTCTTACTCCTGGGATTAGACATTTCTCTCCCCAGATGCTAGGGATCAGTTAAGTTAGATAGGCCAATCTGACAATCTGGTGCTATCATTCATAGCATCAAAATGAATGATAGTTAGGGATTATAACACACTGATTTTAAAGAAAAGAATCCATGAGTCATTATTTATAACTAGTGACCCGGTGCACGAAATTCGTGCACATTAAAAGGGGGTTTATTAGAGGAAATAATTAAATATTGCTATTTGCCCTTTCTCTATAATAGAAGTGTCAGAGATGAAAGAAAATTATTAAAATGTATATGAAAACCTTCCTCCTGTCAGAGTCTGGGGCTCACCACGTGACCCAGAGTCAAGTCCCCGCCCACCCACATGCACCTCAAAATTGTGTGAGACCCAGACCCGACAGTCCCCCCCGCATTGGGCTAGATCCAGACCCGGCCAGTCCCACCCTTGTCAAGCCCTGCCAGGCAGGGGGTGTAGCCCTGGCGCCAGGACGGGGGGCTTGGCCTGAGGTTCCCAGCCCAGACCAGGGCCGGGGGCGTGCCTTTAGGTCCTCTGTCAAGCCCCGCTGGGTGGGGGGCACGGCCTGAGATCCCCTGTCAAGCCCCACTGGGTGGGGGGCATGGCCTGAGGTCCTCTGTCAAGCCCCACCTGGTGGGGGGTGTGGCCTGAGTTCCCCCGACCCAGCACTGGGGGTGCACCTTGAGGTCCTCTGTCAAGCCCCGCTGGGTGGGGGGCATGGCCTAAGGTACCCTGTCAAGCCCAGCCAGGCAGGGGAGCACAGACTCAGGTCCCCTGGCCTGGTGCTGGGGCAGAGGGGCGCAGCCTGAGGTCCCCCATCAAGCCCCACCAGGCGGGGGGGGGGGGGTCTGAGGTCCCCAGGTCTGGCACTGGGGCAGGGGGAGCAGCCTGAGGTCCCTTAGCCCAGCACCAGGACGGGAAGCACACCTTGAGGTCCCCTGTCAAGCCCCGCCGGGTGGGGGGCATGGCCTGAGGTCCCCTGTCAAGCCCCATGGGGTTGGCGGAGGTCGTAGCCTCAGGTCCCTGCTGATTGCTCGTTAAAGCTCCTTATGGGAACTTGGCCTCAGCTATGGGTGCAGCCATCTTTGTGATGGAGTGATGGTCAATTAGCATATCCCCTCTTTCTTAGATAGAATAAGGAAATAAACAAATGGGTAAAGCAAAAGCTCTTCTTTTTTCTTAAATTTTTTTAAAATTGATTTCAGAGAGGAAGGGAGATATGTTTTTATTGACTTCAGAGAGAGATAGAAACATGGATGAGAGAGAATCACTGATTGGCTATCTCCTACACACCCCACACTGGGGATTGATCCCGCAACCAGGCATGTGCCCTTGACCAGAATTGAACCTGGGACCCTTCAGTCCACAGGCCGAAGCTCTATCCATGAGCCAAACCAGGTAGGGCAGCAAAAGCTCTTCTTTATAAGAGAATGCCAACTTACCTATAATAATAAAAGCGTAATATGCTAATTAGACTAGACAGCCGAACGACCTTCCAGACGTCCTTCTGGACAAAGCCAGGGCTATGAGGGCCGAGGCAAGTCATTGCAGCTGCAAGGGCCGAGCCCCTTGCACGAATTTTGTGCATCAGGCCTCTAGTATATATATAAAGAACGCAAGTTAGAAAATCACCATTTTGCAACCACCATCGTTATAATGGATTCAGGCTAGAATTTCCAGAGATCCTAAAACCATCAGGTGTAAGTTTGTTGGGGAGTAGGACAGTTACATAGCTTTGTAGCTGTCCTACTATCTCTCAACAGACTATTTCTAAATTACAAAGGGGAAAAGGGACTTTTCCAGTGAAGAAATCCGTTGGATACTACCTAAACCAAGTGACCAAATTCAATGTCATTAGTGATGTGAGCAGACATCATGTACCTGCTGAGGTGATGCACTTAGAAGGTTGGGATATCACTTAGGTGGTATTTCTGCCCAAAATGCATACCCTAACTCTAATCATGAGGAAATATAAAATAAGCCCACATTGGGAAACTTTTTATAAAACAAATGTCCTATATTTTTAAAAAATGTTAATGTCATGAAAGGCAGACAGAAAGATTAAAGAGGCTTGACAACTAAATATGGTGTGTGATCCTAGACTGTTTCCTGGATTGAGACTTCCTCCCGGTGGTTATATGTACATTGTTGTTAGAAAGGGCGTCATTAAGGCAGGTCTGACATTAGATAATACTATTGTATCAAGGCTATCCTTCCTGAGTATGGTAACTGTATCTCCTTTTTAGATGATACAAACTGAAGAACCTAGGAGGTGAAGAGTCATAGCTGCAACCTTTTTTATTTTTTTTATTTTTTATTTTTTATTTATTTATTTTTAAAAATATATTTTATTGATTTTTCACAGAGAGGAAGGGAGAGGGATAGAGAGCCAGAAACATTGATGAGAGAGAGACATCAACCAGCTGCTTCCTGCACACCCCCCACCAGGAGATGTGCCCGCAACCAATGTACATGCCCTTGACCGGAATCGAACCTGGGACCTTCCAGTCCGCAGACCGATGCTCTATCCACTGAGCCAAACCGGTTTCGGCGCTGCAACCTTTTTTAAAAAAAAATCCTCACCTGAGAATATGTTTTATTGAATTGAGAGAGAAAGGAAGGGGAGAGAGGGAAATATCAATGTGAGAGAGAAGCACCCATCAGTTGCCTCCTGCATGAGCCCTGATGGGGATCGAACCAGCAATCTAGGTGTATGCCCTGACTGCGAATCAAACCTGCAACCTTTTAGTATACTGGCGACACTCCAACCAACTAAGCCACCCAGCCAGGGTTGCAATTTATACTTAAATAGTTCGGTGAGAAGGACTAGGGTTATAAACCTGTAGGACATATAATTTGATTTACCCATAAAATTTTAAGTTGTTTTATATAGATACAAATTATAAAATTTTAGATTATATGTATATACTAGAGGCCCGGTGCACAAAATTTGTGCACTTGAGGGAGGGGATCTCTCAGCCCAGCCTGTGCCCTCTCACAGTTGGACATCCTTAGCGCTGCCACAGAGGCGGGAGAGACTCCCACCACAGCCACTGCGCTCACCAGCCGTGAACCTGGCTTCTGGCTGAGCGGCACTCCCCCTATGGAAGCACACTGACCACCAGGGGGCAGCCTCCTGCATTGAGAGTCTGTCCTCTGGTGGTCAGTGTGCATCACAGCAACCTGTCATTCTGCAGTTTGGTTGATTTGCATATGAGCCTTTTATTATATAGGAGGATGTTATAACACACACACACACACACACACACACACACACACACACACAGTTTCTTAAACTTGGTGACCTACACAGTATCAAATCAATACCAAAAGTACTCATTTTCAGCAAAAGAAACACAAAGAGGAGGAAGAAATTTGAGAAAGAGAAAAAGGGCAGACCAACAGTGAATTGGGGGTGGGGGAACTTTTGCGATGACTAAGTGGCTTTATCTTCTAAGCTATCCCTCTTAGCATTTTCTGGGTTCCTACGTTTATCATCTTCTGAGGCTTTTGAGAGTGTGAATCAGGAGGTCAGGGTTCGTTTCCTGGTCAGGACAGGCACCTGGTTTCAGGCTCCATCCCCACCTAGTGGGGGGCGCGTACTGGAGGCAGCGATGGATGGTTCTCATCACTGATGTTTCTATCTCTCCCTCTCCCCTCCTCTCTGAAAACAATAACAAAATTACATATTATATATATGTATTTATATTTTAAACAAAACAAAAAAAAACCCAACATACTTTGTGAAGCAGCATTCTCTGCTAAAAACACCCCTCCCCTCAAAAACAAACAACAAAAGACCCCCCCAAAAATAGCTCTACCATTTCATATCAATTTATTCCCCATTATTTCAAGCAGGATAATTAAAAAAAACAAAAGGCAAAAAACAAAATGCTGCAGAGAATGGAAGTGTTTGGCACAGATGACTAATAAGAGAACTCAGAGGATCTGCTATGTCCCCGTGAGTCTCACAGCTTGGTGAAGTCCCGGATTACACATGCAACCACATTCAGCATTCACAGCATTTGAAACCATCTGTCTATTGTCAAGTTCTTCACGTGTCCTTGTTGTCTGATGAAGTGACAGTGAGCAGGTAGTGGTTCGGTCAGGCCAGAAATAATTTTGCTGAGGGCCCACCATGTACCAGGTACTAGGCCAGGTGCTTGGAACCCAATGTGGATTAAGCAGGCATGACTATCCTCACGGAGTTTACATTCTAGGAGAATTAAATATTAATAAAATTAAATTAATATCTATTAAGTAAATACTAGTTAAGACTACCTAAAACAGTGGAGAGCACACCTCTAACCAAAGGAGGGGAGACTAGTACAAAAAGTTTTCCAACCCTAGCCGGTTTGGCTCAGTGGATAGAGCGTCGGCCTGCGAACTGAAAGGTCCCAGGTTCGATTCCAGTCAAGGGCACATGCCCAGGTTGTGGGCTCGATCCCCAGTGGGGGACTTGCAAGAGACAGCTGTTCCATGATTCTCTCTCATCATGGATGTTTCTATCTCACTCTCTCCCTCTTCCTTCCTCTCTGAAATCAATAAAAATACTTTTTTTTTAAAAAGTTTTCCATGACAGCCTTAGGATCACATAACTTCAACAACCCGAGTGACTTGAAAGGCCACATGTTCGGTTGATTATCCAACGCTGACTCCCCTAACAAACAGCTTTCCTCCCTATTGCAAGACTTGTCAGAGTACTTTATAAGGAGTAAAGATGGACAGAAACGTATACAAATTAAAAATTATATTCACAATTCTAAAAAATGTCTTTATAAAAGCAAATAACTTCAAAACTGTCCTCTAAAATTATCACTGTCTCATTTGTAGTTGTGGTTACAGGAAATGGGACATTTTTACAATTTTTGATGTCACACTCTGTAGGTCTTGCTGAAATCATTAGGTTCACAATGAAACTTAGCCTAACACAATCAGGTTTAAAACTTTTAACGACCTGTGTTTAGAATAAAAGACCTATAAAATATATTTCCATTTTGAAATTGCAATGAAAAGCAAATGAAATTTTTAGAGAAAGTAGAAAACAATAAGAAGGAAAATTTCCATTAACTGGTAGTTGGTTTGTTGGCATACAGTTTTTAAAAAATTAAAAATATGACTCATACAAATATTAACTGGGCATGTGTCAAAAATTTGTTGAAATCATTAATGAGGAAACCAGCAGGATGATACGTCTGGTTCAGTGGATGACAGGAAAGACTGAAGTGTGTATAATCAGTGAAAAACTGAATACTGAAATAAGATTGCTAATTTAGATACAAAGTTGGTTGATGTCCTATAGTCTGTAAAACTCTATAAGCTTTGGGGGTTCTCTTCTTTACCAGACAGAAATCGCTTGCAAGTCATCAACCTACGATTAACATTTAACTACAATGAGTCTGGGTCCTAATTGAAGTAATTAGTAAGTTACATAAAGGTACATTGCCCTAGAGAATTATGTGATTCTGACGTAACACTGAAAGGACACGCGATCATTCTTGTGCCCTATTCCTTAGGATTCGGTACTTTTACATCAATACGCAACAAACACTCAGCTATACAAAACCCTCTTGCATGGGTTAGTCTCGATGGGGGCATGCTCCGGAGACCTACATTAGCCCTTAAAATGCTTCGCACCAAGGAGAACGCTGATGGCTGGTGCTGAACATCTCCCCACACACACACCAGGGCTGCAAAATCACTTGCTTCCCTGTTTATTTTTTTAATCCCATTTGGCCTCTACTCTTCTCTATCAGAAAAGCAGCTGTCTACCCTGTGTTGTTTCAAGTCATTCCCATCTATCCCCTTGTATGAATACTAACCCTGCCAACCTTTCACTGGTAACCCAAAAAATCCACTCCTCCAACATAAACACTAGTACAAGTTCTGAGTCACACTTTGATAATAAGCATCACGTGACATAGTATAAATGGCCAAGCCCTCCACCACCACCCCTTGTTCCAATAGTAAGAGGCACACTGAAAATATTTATTATGTAAGTTCAACGCCTTAACCTCTGCTAACTGAAAACCAATTAAGTCACAAGAAGGAACTTTACAAAGCCTTCTAAGGAGTCAATCTGGTAAAAACTTCTGGCTCTATATTACATCACAGCTACAGTATCCCTCATTTAGAGCTGCAATAATTAGTAATAATGATGGCTGTGATACAATGTGCCAGATACTGTGCTAAGGGCTTTATAAATCTTACCCTATTTAATCCTCACAACTAGTTTGTATGATTAGAGCCATTATTCATATGAATAGACTAAATCACAGAAGATTTAAGTTAACTTTCCCAAAATCACAATAGTGGTGGGTTTCAAATTCAGGTTATTTAGCTTCAGAGCTCACAGGCTTAACCACCGTGCTACGAGAAAACAGAAAAATTATAAAAACAGGAAGGAGAAGAAGAATACTTGTATGTCACTTTTTTTTTTATAGGCAGGCACTATTCTAAGCAATAAACGTATAAAATTTCTCACAATAACCCTATGGATTAAGTACGACTATTATTCCCAATTTATAGAAGAAAAAGCTGAGGCAAAGAGTGGTTAAGTACTCGTTCAAGGTCACAGTGCTAATAAGATGCAAAACTGGGACACAAACCTGGACAGTCTGGCTCCCAAGTCCTTGAAGCCACGCTGCTGCTTGTTGCAATTTGAAAAGCACAGTGTAAGTAAACAGTCCTAACTCTTGAGAACCTCTGAGGTTGGAAATCACCACATTAAAGCACAGAACCGTAACTAAGTGTTCATTATGATAATCAAAAATCATCAAGAACAGATTAAAAGGTTTTCATTCAGCCTTGTTAAGAAGGCAAAAAAAAGGAACACTTAAGCAAAATTTCATCCAAGATGAGCTTCTAAAAAAATAAATAAATAAATAAAAGTGTTTTTCTGGAAAACCAACTCAATACAGAAAAAATGAGGTGTTACAGTAGCTTTTACAAACCCTTCTAAAAGAAACTGTTTTTGTTCCTGCAGCTCTGGGGTTTCTCAGAATCCCTCAGGGGCTGTGGGTGGTTGAGGAGGAGGGGGAAGACAGGACCCCTGCTTCCCCTCGCCACTTTCAAGCGAACAGCTCTGTTTATATGTTTTACATGTTGGGTTTCCCCATAAACTTTCGCTTTGATGGGATCGAGGCTCCCATGAGAACTTGGTCTGAGTGGGCAGACCTTCTCGACTTATAAAGCCTCCCTCGTCCTCCCCCAGCTCCCCAAAGTGGTCCTTCACAGCCTTTCTCCTCTTGCTTCTCAGATCTCGTACCCTAGTCATTCTCCCACTTGACTCTACCTTTCCCTTCTCTACCAACACGAATCATGACCACAGCTAAAGACCAAACTCCCGCACACAGCCCGCGTTAGGTCAGATGGGGGCGCACTGAATTCGTTTCTTTTACTGGCCCTACTTTATAGAGGATCAACGGGAGCTTAATCCACCCACTGTCCAAGGACCCCTGCATGAGGGAAGTAGGATGGAAAGCTGGACTGCTCACTCCGATGGCCCCCAATTCTTAACCAGTGTGCTGTTCACCTCTCGGTCCACACCAATCCATGTTCAATGGAGACTCTGTTCCAGACTCAATCTCTTGAAAACAAAGGAACAAAAAACAAAACAAAAAACACCTTTCCTTCTGGAGCAGCCCTTCACAGAAGCACCTCAGCACTCACGAGGCCACACTCTGCCTTCAGGGCAGTATCATCCACCCAGCTGAAGCGAATGTGTATGACATCTTCTCTGTGTTCTTTCAGACACGAACGTGCGCTTGGCTCTCCAATTAGACTGTCTCCCAGAGAGAGGGACTATATCCCCTGCTCCTTCTGCAGCCTCCCTCTCCTCGCTAGTTACTTAGACAGGTTTGAGCACAGTGTAGGGAGATGCTCAATAATCAGTGTTAAGAGCGCTGGCCGGTAGTCGGGACACCTGAGTTCTAGTCCCGTTGTGGGCAAGGCCTTGTGGGAGACTGTCATTGTCTCCCACCCCGTCCTGTGTCCTCAAGGCTCACCTCCACCTGTGAACACCTGTGGCTTTACCTCTGGCTCTGGGAGCAGGCCAGGCCTGCAAAGAGAGCTAGGATGGATGGGAAAGTTGCTGGGCAAATATCCCAGCTTCCCTGCCCTGTGGGTAGGACTCTAAAGTCTGTGGACTGTCTCCCTGAGTTCCCTCCGGGGACTCAGCTCCACGTGTCCACAGCAGTAATTCTCCTGAAGATCATCTTTACTGGCTTCCTCTTCTTCCCTCCCATTTGCCCACTTCCCTGGGGGTGTGGGGGAATTCTTCTCCCTGTTTCTGGGGAACAGCTCTCAGATAGATCACTTACTCTCAAATCCTTGTCTTGGGCCTGTTGCTGGGGAAACCGAACTGAGATTTCCTCCCCTTTATGACTCCTTTTGTCCACCCATTAAACCAGAGGGCTGGATAGAGGCTCTCTATGGCCTCTTCAGGCTCTAACATCCTACGCTTTCAATGAAAAAAAGCAAATTTCAATATCAAACTAAAGCTGACAATGGAGGTTACTTCTTAACGACAACCCTGCATCCTATCTGGGAGCCGTAGCTGCACTGCACCTACATCAGTGCGGAAGAAGCGGGCGAGGTGCTGCCCCGACCTGCCCAGATCCCTCATCACACACCCTCTTCAGCACTTGCCGGGGATGCTGCTGGCCTCAGCTGTAGAGACAGATCCTTGTTGCCCAAGGTCATGCACTTTCCCAAGGTAGCCAACGTGCAACGACGGGGGGATGCTGAAGTATAGACACCTGCCAAGTAGTCATCGGCCCAAGCCAAGACTACTCTGAGGAGCAATTCCAGCTGCAGGCTCCCCATGGGGCCAACCAACGTCACCTTGGGCTTGCACACCCCTAAACTTTTCTTCTGCCTCTTGCTTCCTTCCCCCGCTTTGAAGATGACACCCTAGTAAACATCCTGAGCGCCACATCAGCGTCTGCTCCCCAGGGAACCCAACCTGTAACAATTACATTTTAACGTTTGTTTATTGTGTCATGGAAATCACAGACTCTGGAACTCTGCCGAGGAAGCCGGGCTGTTCCTTTTCATGCTGGAAGACCAGAGAGTGGCCGAGACGAGGGGGAAAGGCTACGTTTTCAACAAAATGGAAACGAGGCAGATATAAACCAGCTATGTATGAAATGCAGTTTCAGTTTCTGAACAAGAGCTAGAAATACATAAAAGGGCAGCATAGTTAGTGAAACTGAAAGCCGAGAACTCGGATGAGGCTGTCACAGAGGGTGCAGAAACAGAGAACGGTCCAGTGGAGAAGGAAAACAAGAACGGCCCTGCCGAGGAGGAGCAGACTCAACATACCAACCACACTCAGTCAAGTTCACGGGGGAGAAACACTCCATCGGGCAGAGGGCCCTTTATTCCAAGAAGCTACATCCAGTCCACAGGAGACATCAGACCGTGTATGACAAAGGCACATGCCATCCAGGCACTTCCCACTCACTCAGTTCCGGGCTGGACCATGGGACTGAAGAGGCCGGAGATTCCCATGGTGCAGCCATGAGGCGGGGCCTTTCCTGAGAACTCTCCCAACCAAACTGTAAGACAGACACCTCTCCAACCCACAGACAGACCTGCCCCCAGGAGGAATGCTGCTCTGCCAGTGGTGGTGCCCAACTGGTGGTGCCTGGCCACCTCCTGTGCGGGGCTGTGACCTCCGGGAGAGTAAGGAGTGCTAGGGGAAGGAGAGTAAGGGACCTTCAGAACAAGGTGGTCAGGAAAGGCATCCCTGACCAGGTGCCACCGGGGCAAAGACCAAAAAGAGGTAAGGAGTTCATTTGGTGGTTATCTGAAGGAAGGGTGGCCACGTAGAGAGAAATGAAAGTGCCACGGGCAGAAATGATGCTGATGCCAAGGAATAGCAAAAAAAGAACAGCAAGGAGGCCAGCGTAGCTGAGAACTGGGCGCTGAGGTCAAGGGGATGAGGACCAGGTCTGTATGACCTTCTGGAGCACTGTAAGGGCTGTGGCTTCTACTTGGAGAAGATGGGAAGGCATGGGAACATAACGGGGTAGAGTGACGTGATCTGACCCCTCTATTTCCCTTCTCCAGACTGGTTTTTCTCCATAGCATTTCTCACCATCTATTTATTGACTGTCTCAACCCATCGGAAGATAAGCTCCATGAGGGCAGACATTTTTGTCTATTCTGTTCACTGCTGTCGATTCCCCCAGTGTCTGGCACCCAGTAGATAATCAACATTTATTGAATGAATGAATGGATCACCTTGAGAGGAACCTGAAGAATTCTTTTCCTTAAAAAAAGAAAAAAAAATATAATATATATTGATTTCAGAGAGGGAGAGAGAGAGAGAGATAGAAACATCAATGCTAAGAGAGAATTATTGATTAGCTGCCTCCTGCACGACCCCCACTGGGGATAGAACCCACAACCTGGGCAAATCGAACTGTGACCTCCTGGTACATAGGTCAACACTCCACCACTGGGCCACACTGATGGGCCTGAATAATTCTTTTCTAAATGGCGATATGAATCCAGGGAAGGAGAAGAATGTTTCTTCTTCCTCGGAAGGTCTGTGCTTAAATCAATGTTGAAGCCAAAACAACGAATACCTAATTATGATCTCTTTCAGGCACCAGGAGAGGGCCTAAAACTAAACATACTTCTAATTTCTAAAACTGGATGCCTCGATGCAGGGGAAATCACAGAAGCCGCAGCAGTTTGGGAGGTATTGCATTTATGGAATTCGTTCATTAAACACATTTTGAACAACAGTGTCTTCCAAAGGCTCCACAGTGAGATTTAAAATGAAGAGGATTTCACAGATATTGCCTTTCTGAGTGCTACAGTCTGGCCATTCCCAAGGCAGGAGGGAAGAGGATGGGGAGGAGGAAGGAAGCATTTACAAACTACTCTAGTTCCCTCTTTATCAGGATGGAGAATCCCCTTTGAAAATCACTGACCTAGATGATTCTCAGAGGAGCCTTCTGGGTGCATCTTACTTAACTCATTTGCAGCATTTGTCACAAGCAATCATTCTCTCCTCCTTGATCTGCTTTCCTCGCTTGCCTCCCAGGGCATCACCCTCTCTTCCTTTGCCCCCTACTTCCTTGCCTGATCACTCCTGAGGTGCTTTGCTATTTCCTTCTTTCTTCCTAACCTCTGGATGTTGACTACCAAATGGTTCAATGCTTTGTCCTCGTCTCTCTCTCTCTACTCATTCTATTGCTGATCTCATTCAGTCCTTTGGCTTTAAATGCCATCTCTATGCTTTCAACACCCACCTCTCTCTCTCCTCACCTCCAGATTTATCTCCAACCGCTTCCACGGTGTTAGTTTTCTATGGCTGTAGTAATAAATTTTCACAAATTTAATGGCTCAACACAATGATTTCCAACCTTTTTCATCTCAGGGTGCACACACTAATTGCTAAAATTCTGCAGCACAGCAAAACATATATTTTTTGCCGATCTGACACAAAAATACAGGTATAATTTTGATTCATCCAAATCAGATGGCTATTGTGTTAGTTGTCATTGTTTTTTATTTTTATTTGACAATCTAAGGTAAAAGAGGTCAGTGCCCCTGACTAAATAGTCAGGTATTAAATATTTCAAAAATTCTTGTGGCACACCAGTGTGCCTCTTGCGGCACGCACACCAGCTGAAAATCGCTGGCTTAAGGCAATGCAAATTTATTGTCTTAACGTCCTGCAGGTCAGACATGGGTCTCACTGGGCTAAAAGCAGATGCTGGCAGGGCTGTGTTCCTTTCCTGGGACCCTAGGAGAGGATTCCTTTCTTTGCCATGCCTCTCTTCTAGAGGCCACCTTCATTCCTGGGCCCAGGGCCGCCTCCTCGATCTCCAAAAGCCGGCAATGCTGTATCCCTCTGACAATCCTCCCCGAGTTGTATTTCCCTCTGGCCAGTGCTGGAAAGATTCTTCCCTTTTAAGGATTCAGGTGGTTTATATGGGGCCCCCCCAGATAATCCAGGATAATCTCTCCATCTCAAGGTTCCTTAAATTTAATCACATCTGCAAATCCCTCTTGCTGCCTAAGATGACATATTCATAGGTTCTGGGAATCTGGGGGCCATAATTCCACTTACCATACTCTGCACCTCCAAAGGGATCTCTCACGGACACCTCATCCCTGGTACGTCCAAATTTAACTCCCATTCTCCCCTCTACCCTGGATCTCCTCCACCCACAGCTTTCCACATTTCAGTTAATGGCAACTTCATCTTCCTCGTTGTTCAGGCCCCAAACTACAGATCATCTTTGACTCCCCTCTCTCTCCTATTCCACAGCAAAGTCACAAAGAAATAGACTTGGTCTTCAAAGTATATTGTGAATCTGACAATGTTTCACCATCTCCACGACTACTGGTCTAAGCCACCACCATCCAGAGTAGAATTTCTGCTGTCCCTTCCTAATCGGCCTTCCAGTTTCCCCTCTACAGTCTGTTTACAGAACAGCCAGCATGACCCTTAAAAAAATGAAGTCAAAAGACAATGCTTTTCTGATCAAAATGCTGCAATGTCTCCCTAGCTCGTTTGGAATAAAAGCCAAAGACCTCTATGGTCTCCACTCTCCACCCAAATTGCCTTTCTGACCTCATCTCCTGCTACATGTCCCCTTGCTCTCTCCGCTCTAGCCACACTGGCCACACGCGGTCCGTCTGCCAGTCCAGGTGGACCTCACTTTAGGACTTGGCTCTCCTTGTTCTGTCTGCATGGGATACACTTCCCCAACACCCTCGGCTCATCTCCTCATCCCTCGTATTAGTTTTCTATTATTGCCGTGAGCAATTACTACAGATCCAGGGACTTGAAACAACAGCCATATTGTCTCATAGCTCTGTAGATCAGAAGTCTAGGTACAGCGTAGCTCAGCGGGTCCATGGCTCAGAGTCTACAGGGCCAAAATCACGGCGTCAGTAGGCCTGCCTTCCTGTTTGGAGGTTCTGGGGATAAACCTGCTTCCAGGCTCATTAGGTTGTTGGCTAGATTCAGTTTCTTGCAGGACAAGCCCTGTTTCCTTGCTGGCTATCAGTCAGAGGTTGGTCTTCACTCTTCCCGTGCTTTGCTCAGGTCCCACCCACCCACTTCAGTATTAGGAGGTTGAGCCTCTCCGTGTTTTGAATCACTCCAACTTCAGCCACATCTCTCTGCCCCAAACCACTACCCACACTTTTAAGGGCTCACTTGATTAGGATTGGACCACCAGGATAATCCACGATGATCCCCATATTTTAAGGTCAAAACTTTAATTAAAGCTGTAAAGCCCCTTTTACTATGGAATTTGATTTATAGGTTCAGGGGTTAGGGCATGAGCATCTTCAGGGCCTTTCTGCCCACCTCACCTACTTCCCTGACCATGGTATTTCCTCTGCAACCCAGCTCTCCACTCCCCACCCACCTTTCACTCCCCTTTTCCTGATTGCCTTTTTCATTTTTCTACTAGCTCTTACCATCTTATAACAAACCATATAACTAATATTTAATATTGTTTGTCTTCCCCTGAGAGAAAATAACTCCATTACATCAAGGAGCTTTGTTCACTGATAATCCAATGACTACCCAGTAGACACTCAAAGAGTATTTCTTGAATAAACAGATAAACCTAACCTACCCTAGAACATTCTCTAACCCTGTTTCCACAGATTTTTTTTTAGTTTCAACAGTTTGAAAACACTAATTTAAACAGATTCCTGATTGATGATGAGGAATATGGGTAAATATCAAAGACCTGATATTTTAATATGCCCCCTAGCTAAGATCAATAGTAACTATTGATCTAAATTCCCATTAATAAAGACTCACAGCAATGCATGCTGGAAAAAAATGTTTATTATTTCTACAAAAATGAGAACAATTTATTTTTATGTTATTACCCAGATATACAAGTAAAATAAATTGAGTTGTTGAGTTGATCTGGTCTCAAAATGTACAGAAAAATAAATGGAATAAAATTGTCACACAAGCCTCTACAAATGCCTGTGGGGTGGAAAAACTATCCATAGTGGCTTGAGGAAATACCAGGAGAAGAGACAGAGATTAGCTGAGGTTTAAGATGACCAATTGCCATCAGTCACGTTAGGGCTGGATAGAGGATGACAAAGTTATAAAGAAAAATAATAGAATAACTTTGGAGCCAAAGGCAGTTTAGAAATCAAATCCCAACATTATACAGAAGGGAACTGAAGCTCAGAGAGGGTAAGTGATTTGTCTAATATCACACAGCTAGTCAGAAAAAAAACAACAACTGTTACTTAAGGATCGTGACAAAAATCTGTATTTACAGATATGGACTTGTTGCCAGCAGAAAGGCAAAAATGAAGAAAAGCATATTTTAAGGGAAGAATAAATAAGGCATATTTGGAATAGGGTTCTCACACAAACTAGCAGGAACTGATGCGTAATAGTTTCTAAATCACCACCTTCTGCCTTCCGAATACCTACAACAGGAATGCAAAGGCGCACAATAATTCAGGTCTATATTTAAAACAAGAGATTGTTTATTTGGTATTTAAGGCAATCTTTCATTCACTTTTGATAACTCTTCATTATGGGGAAAAAAAAGAGATTGGTTTATTAAGGCAACACACACGGAATGATTTACTCAATGGGAGAGCATCAATGTTAGGCAGAGGGAGAAAATAAGTCTATTTTTGGAGTCACCAATCAACTTTCCTCACCATGGTTACCGGCTGTGTTTCATAACTTTCCAGAATCACAGATGATTCAAAATGACCTTGGTAATAATTTAGACCAAACCTCATATTTTATACATGGGGAAACTAAAGCTTTGAGAGGTGGGAAACATTGTCTGACACAACAGCCTTCTAATGACACATCACGACAGAACCCAAGTCCCCTCCCCTCCTACGGAAAAATCATTACCTCAGAAAAAAGGTACCCTGAATTTCTCTCTGGGTTTTATTCATTTGTCAACTGTATGAAGTTGTTTTGGCAGTTAAAATCTCCGTATGTTTCTACATGATTGGGAAAAACCTTTTGAAAACTCCATTTTGATACTGCTCACTTCAATACAACTTGAAGATAGAGATGTGTTCAATCCTGGCTCATACGTTTCTTAGGTTTTAACCTGTGTCCTACCAGACGAAGAGGCCCGCCTGAAGGAGAACAGATAAACCATGGGCACTATTCAGTCCCCCACGAAGTTTGTTATCCCAGACGTTTAATAGTCATATTCTTTGATCTCTCTAACTTTCTTCCACTTTCATGTAGATATATATGTATGTGCATATACACACATACACATACATGTGTATATTTGGAAAGATCTAACTTGGATATTTGGTAGGGGTAAATCAGACTAAAAAATAAAGCCCTAAAAATTTTCACGCCATATATTACTAAGTTGAATTCACTTTTAAAATGACCCTTACTCAGTAAGAACAGATTCTCAACACTTCACAGAGAAATCCTGTATTGATTCATCCAGCATTTATTATACTAGTAAGTGCGTACTCCATGCCAGGGACTGTGTTATGAACTGGGGTACCAAAAGATCGCACCCCTGCCCTTGCTGAATTCACAGTCTAGCAGGGATGGCAATGAATGGACACTTGTCACAGCAATGGTAAGTGCAATCACAGTGGCTGGTTAATGGAACAATGGGGATGGAATGGAGGGGGATGACCAAATTCCACGGAGGTGGCAAAAGACCATTTGGAAAGAGAAGAAAATTATCAACAGGGCTTCTTAAGGGAAGAGAAGGATTTTTCCAGGCAAAGAAGATAAGGGATGCATTTTAGATGGAGGACCCAGCAGGTACAAAAGCAGAGACAAATGTGGAATGGCTTAGTCAGGCAGCTGACAGAATGCCGGCTCCACCTCCTCCACACCTGTATCCCTGAAGCCAATGCCAGGTGGTCTCCCTTTATACCCAACACCTATCTCAGGGGACCTTCACTGCCACCAGGCAATCGTACTTCATGTCCTTGTGCTACTTACCCTCCCACTCACCTAAGCCACTCTTTCATACCCTTATCTTTCTACAAAGCCTCCAGCATTTCCTCCCCAGTCCTCAGCCAAGAAGTGAATAAACTGCTACGTAGGGAAGTGACAGGTGGCAGAGTGGAGAAAAGGTAGGGCCAGGTCAGAAGGCTCTAGCTGATACCCTGGAGATTTGAACTTTATCCTCAGGCGCAGAGGACCATGGAGACCAGAGAGGACTCTGGCGGAAGGACTGTAAAGGGCAAGGCTGGAGGGAGGGAGGTCCATTGAGGAAATTAACGTGAATGAGAATTAACTCAAGTCAGTGGCCAGGAGGGAGACAAGATAATTCTAAGAAAATAAAATCAAAGGCCTATTTTATCATTGAATGGTGAGGAGACAGAGGAGAGGATTCCAATTTCTTAGCAGCATAATTATATTTAATTTTAATCTGCTAGTTTGAAAGTTTACTGCCTCCAAGAAATTGTAATTAACAATTTTTAATATACATAAAATTGTATTATCTGATTCTAGGAACATCTTTGTAATAATAACAAAACAAGTAACCTTCGAACTGAGCTAAGCCCTATGATTTTTGAGAAAATCGAATCATCAATCTGTCATTAGCATTGGAAGCCCCTGAGAATAAACAGCCCCTTCGTCAAGAGGATTACATTATATATATATGTATATATATATGCATATATATATATATATACACATACACACACACATGCATACATACCCACATGTGTATATTATGTGTGGGCCCCACCCTAGATCAATTAAGTCAGAAACACTAGGGATGGTTCTCAATAACATATTACTGATAGTTCTTGCTAAAGAGCAACCAGGGTTGAGAACTATTAGCTAGACCCTTCCTTCCCTAAGTGTGATCTGTGGAACAGCAGCATCTCGTGGGAATTCAGAGAAATGCAGAATCTCAGGCCCCACCAAGATGAATGAATTGGAATCTGCCATGTAATGCCATCCCTAGTGATGTATGTGCACGTTCAAGTGTGAGAAGCACTGGCCTGGAAGAGTCAGCCAAGTGGGCAAGCTCTAAATAAGACTTATTGATGAGATGAATCAATCCCTCACCTTAAAGATCTCAGATTGGCCCAGCTGTATACATGTATTAGGTGTAAAGCAATTCCTCAGGAACTGTCAGGACAGCTCCCTACATACTGGACAGAAGGCTAGAGGCCAGTGCTATCGCAGTCTGGCGTGATATGTAACTGTCACAAGGAGATCAAAGATATACCCCATTCATGAGAACGGAAGAGTCTAAGGAGGCAGGAAATGGGCCCAGGGAAAAATACAAAAGAAACTTGAAGTATCCCTGTAATTATTGATGTTTTTAAAAATCTGAAGTTAGATTTTAAAAACAACAACAACAACAGTTCTTCTCTGAGGTCTTAAATATTTCTCTCATCCACACAACAACCATTTTTTCTTTTACGTGTACAAAATCTCTAGTCAAAGGCCAATATAACAAGATGTCTAACCTTGGTAAATACGTAATTCCAATATTCTTTCTTGCTAATCAATTTGGCTAAGAATTGCTTCACAGAAAATGCGGCAACTATGAAAACTGCTCGTGATTCCAGGTCCAAAACCGAAATGCTGTTATTGGCGTACATCTGGTAGATCACAGCTAGGAGCACCAGGGCCAAAACCAGAGGTGAAAGATCTTGAGGGCAATCTGAGGGTGCAGCTGATTTAGTCCCAGGAGGCAACACTGAAGACAAAGACACAGCATAATGTTATTAAATTCAAATTTACTTGAACTTGAGCTTTAAAATTGCTCCATCGGAAATTCAAGATAAGGTCATCAATTAAAGTAGTTTCTGAAAAATAGAAGGAAACAAATATTGGCTCTCGGCACAGCCATTCTCATTAGTCATGGTCACCCCAATGACCTCTCCCTTTCTCTCCTCCTACTCTTCTGACCCCAAAGAGACCATATTAGTTCAGAATTGAGAGACAGAGAAGATAGGACTTGAAGCAGAAGCATGAGAGAGGCGAGGAAGAACACAAGAAACATTTAAGAAACAAAGGTGTTTAAACCACTGGGCTAGTAGCTAGCCCTACCTATACATCAGAAGCAGCTGGGGTTCTTTTAAAAATTACTGATTCCTTGGGGTCTAATGAAAACCAAGTTAAGTCAGAATCTTGGGATGGAGGAAATCATCTGAATTTTTAAAAAGCATATATTAAAAGTTAAAAATGTTGTTTCGAAGTTAGAATCCTTCCTCACAACTGTGATTCCAGCCCTCACTCTGTCTCAGAATCATTTGAGGGCTGGAATCACAGTTCTGAGGAAGGATCCTCACTTTTTAAAGCTCTGGACCCATTCAAAATCATTCCCTAATCCAGCTGTTTCCAACCTTTCGGACCTCATGAATCACCAGCTGGCGGCCACTGCTCCCAAGGTTTCCTTTTGGACCTCACAGACCACCAGGGGTCCACGGACCACAGGTTAGCGACCACTGCCCTAATCCACTTTTTAGCACTGCATCACTTTTTTTTTCATCTCATTCATTTTATTTTTATCAACATGACCCATGCAAATTATGTAAAAACTCAAACAGTACTACCAGTACTACTACTGCTGTGTTAAAATGAAAACACAGCAGTAACCCACATCACCTCTCCACTCACCTCCAAACCCACTTCCCAAAGGCAACCTACTTTAAAAACATTTAGCTATCTCATTTGATATTTAATTATATATTCCTAAATAATACATTACTGATAGTTCTTGATTTATTACCTTTCAACTTTAATTTTGTAACTCATAGAACTGCTGATGCCCTGTTATGTACCAGCTTACTCTCTTTCAGTCGCCGCACATAGTTATATCAGCATTGTTTCCCAGCCTCTCTTGCAGTCAAGGTTGATATTCAGTCTGTATGTTCCAGTGCTGTTGTACTAATTGTTATTAAGATACTTCCACACTGGCTGGTAAATGGCTGCTCTCAAACCCTCCAGGGGCCCTTTTCTGCCCCTATTTGCCATAATCTGGCAAACAAAGGGCTAACGTTTGATACAGCAAGGAGCTTCCAGAGCACTTTTTTTATTTCTTAAAATTAATTAATTTAATTAATTTTTATTTTTCAATTACAATTTGCACTCAATATTATTCTGTATTCATTTCAGATGTACAGCAAAGTAGTTAGAAAGTCATGTACTTTACAGAGTGGTCTCCCGATGCTTCAAGGACCCACCTGGCCCCCTATTATTAACTACTAGAGGCCCGGTGCACAAAATTCGTGCACTCAGTGTGTGTGTGTGGGGGAGCAGTTCCCTCAGCCTAGCCTGTGCCCTCTCACAATCCGGGACTGCTGGCTCCTAACTGTTCACCTGCCTGCCTGCCTGATCACCCCTAACTGCTCGCCTGCCTGTCTGATCACCCCTAACCACTCTGCCTGCCTGCCTGCCTGGTCCCCCCTAACTGCTCACCTGCCTGCCTGCCTGATCCCCCCTAACCACCTCTGCCTCAGCCCCCACCACCGAAGCTTTGTCCAGAAGCACGTCTGGAGTGACATCCGGAAGGTTGTTTGGCTGCCCAGTATAATTAGCATATTACACTTTTATTATTATAGATTCCTTGTGCTGTAATCTACATCTCTGTGACTGTTCTGTAACTACCAATCTATACTACTTAATCCCTGTACCTTTTTCACCCAGCCCACCCACTGTCTGTCTTCTGTATCTATGAGTCAGTTTCTGTTTGCTTGTTTATGTTGTTCTTTAGATTCCACATATAAGTGAAATCTTATGGTATTTGCCTTTCTCTGACTTCTTTTACTCAGCATAATACCCTTTAGGCCCATCAATGCTGTCACAAAAGATTTCCTTCTTTTTTTATGGCTGAGTAGTATTCCATTGTGCATATGTACCCGAACACTCCTGCTCTATAGCAAATCTGTGTTAGGACTGGTCAGTGTCTGGGCTACCATTTGTTGAACATTTTGAATATTGTCCCTAAGTGTGGCCTTGTGATTACATTTTTGCCACTGGAATATGAGGGAAAGTGATGCGTACCACTTACAGGCATGGGCCTTAAACCTTTGCCCCTCATTGTTCTATCCTCATCTTATGAGCTGGAACATAGATATGCTACCACCAGGTTTTAACTAAGCAGATCAGGACAGTGTCTCAGAGGCTGGCAGAGCAGCAAGATGGAAGGAATCTGGGTTCCGTGGAGTCTCTATTATAGCAGCTTAGTCCTTTATGATAGTACAGTAGTGATGTACACTATGATCTATGTACATATTATCTGTAAATCCAACCTCATTCTATGTGTCTTTTCTTGTGCTATTATTTTTCTAGAGTTTATAATCATCCTTTTTTAATTTGCTAGGTTTTCTGGATCAGTAAATTCATCCCAAATGCTCCACAGGAACTGGAAAGCCCCTCTGAAGAATATTTTGCACTTGGCCAAAGGGATCAGATTGTCTATCAGTTTTGTAGTTGTTTACATCTGGAAACTACTGGCGGATCTTCCCCTATTCTGATCTGGACTGGCTTCTCTCTAGGGCTGCTGTGCTACCATCACCTTGAAATTTCTCTTTGCTGTTTTCCTAAAATTTTCTTATGCTTTTTTCCTATGTTTGACTCCCTGTTTCCAGAATCCCATTTATTATTCTTTCTTGGTTTATGCCCACATTTTGGTAAAATATACCATCTGGTGGTTTCCTGTAAAATGATGCAGAAAGATAAATTTTGAGACCTTTCATGCCCTCAAACTGTCTTTTTTCTATCTTCCAATTGATAATTTGTGTAAAATTCTAGATTGCAAATAATTTCCCTTGGGATTCTGAAGGAATTATTCCATTGTCCTCAGGTTCCAGTGTTAAGAAATCTGGTACCGTTTCAATTTCCAATCTTTTCGCATGTGATCTGGAGTTTCCAGCTTCCCCCGACCCCTGACCAGATTTAGGATATTTCCATTTATCTTATACTAGTGTTCCCGTTGCAGGAAAAATCCTGCAATAGGGTTTCCTGCTGCACTCTACCCCGCCCCGCCTCCGCTCCTCCCTTGTCCCCCGGCCCGCCTTCTCCGCCAGCCCACCCCGCTCTCCTTCCTTCTCCCCCGGCCCAGCCTCCGCTCCTCCCTTCAGCATCTCTTGGCTTCTTTCTATGCTGTCTTGATATGCAAATTAGCCTCCATCTTTGTTGGGGTAATTTGCATACTCGTCCTGATTGGTTGGTGGGCGTGGTTTGGTTGGTGGGTGTGGCTTGGGCGTAGCAAAGGTGCGGTCAATTTGCATATTTGTCTATTATAAGGTATGATCTTGAAATTTTACAATGGTATGTCTTACACATTGGTGGTATGGATCTTTTTTCATTCTCCTGGCTATTTTGTGAATCCTTTTAACCTACAAATGTATGTCCTCCAGTTGTAGGAAAATTCTTGCATTACTTCTTTGGTAATTTCATCTACTTTTCCCTGTAGTTTCTTTCAGGAAGTCTTATTAGTATGACATCTCCTTGCTAAATTGATCATCTAATTCTATTGTTTTCTCACCTCTTTCCTTTTGCTTTTATTTCTACTTTATTTTCTGGTCCTTCCAATGAGTTTTTTTGTCATGTTACTTTTAATTTCCCAGATTGTTATTCTACTATTACTTTTTTACAGCCCTGTCTAATTGCATTAATTACATGTAGGTTAGTTTTGATTTTCATTTTTATTCTTCTCCTTGCAGTCTATTTCCTCCAGGAATTTTTTTTCTCATTGTTCTGGTTTCTGTCTTTTAAAAAAATGGAATGCTTCCTTTAAATGTCTCATACTCCATACTCATTGGCTATCTATTTGTATTTAAGGGTAAGACACTAAAAAGCTCTTTGCGAGTTCCATGTTCATGGAATAGAGCAGGGGTCCTCAAACTTTTTAAACAGGGGGCCAGTTCACTGTCCCTCAGACTGTTGGAGGGCCGGACTATAGTTTAAAAAAAACTATGAACAAATTCCTATGCACACTGCACATATCTTATTTTGAAGTAAAAAACAAAACAAAATGGCAAAAACACCTGCATGTGGCCCGCAGGCCGTAGTTTGAGGATGCCTGGAATAGAGTGAGAATGGGCAGTGAGTCAGTTTTGTTATTGTGGGACCTCAGATGTCAGAATCTATAGGATTTTTCTCTAGGGGGGCTTCATTTTATCCAGAGAGGGATCCTTTAATATCCTGCCTGGGTAGGTAATTACTTAGCTATCCTAAGATCTGGATAGGTGAAAAGAACATAGGGTCTCACTGTTTGGTATACATGTAAGTTCATTAAGTTCCTGTTTTCAGTTGAGCATTTCACCATTCCTCTCTTTTTTGCCTGGTATCCCTAAATCTGGGATACCGTTCATTTACCTCAATTTCTCCAGAGAAAAAATGCCCCGTCTCTGGCAAGGACTTCACCTTGCTGCATGCGATGGGGAAAGTTAACTGAGGGTGCGGTTCCATTTACAGACTTTCAATCAATTCCTTATTGTCAGCCTTGTGCCCCACTTCAAAGCCTCTAATTCTAGAGCCTTTCTGAGACGGGGGGGGGGGGGGGGGGGGGGAATGAACTGGCTGTTCCTTCCCAGTGTCTACTCCCAATCTCCTTCTTCAAGGGCACTTCAGTATCAACTTTCTTTACTACACTAAGTCAGTTGCCCCAGGTCTCTTTGCTTTTCATCCTCCAAAAATTAGTTGGCATCTCCCATCTGCTGTTGCCTCTTCTCAGGTTCACCATTTCTATAGTGGTGTTTCGGGACGGACTGACAGTAAACACATGTTCGGTCCACCAAATTCTAAACTAAAGTCCCTATAACTTAAGTCTTACAACCATAGAAACTGCCCCAAAAGATAAGCCTTTGCCAATTTTTTAAACACTCATAATTTTTCTGTTTTCACAGACACACCAGATTAGCTAAGATAACTTTTCCAATTATTTCAATGTTTATCATTTTCTTTTTTAATATAAAACATGTATCAGGAAAACCTTTTTCTGGGTGCCCCAAAAGACTTCTGATTTACTAACCCTTTTAGTTTTAAAAGATGGTAGAATTTAGAACATTAGATTACAATTAAACCAAGAAAATACGGATTTTCATGCAATAAAGCTGCTTCCTTTGACTCCTTTCTTGCCACTTCATATCTCGTCGGTGGTGGCCTGAGCTGAAAGGTATTTGCCTGGATAGTGATCAAGTGCTTTCCAGGAAGATGTCTGACTCCTGCACCAAGTCATCATCAATATTGGAGTCTTAGCTGTTTTGCTTCCAAAGATAGGCAAAGGAGAGATGATCAGAACATTTAAAAAAAATAATTAAGCACGAGGCCTTTTCTCATATCCAAAGGATCACAACTTTCCCCCTCCCAACCAGAGGATACAAAAGTGAAGACTCTTAGCCTGAAGATTTTGATCTTGAAGGCTGAAAAATCCAGGACTTGTCCTAAACACCAAATTCATAGTTATAAAAACAAGAAATAACTACAGAGTAAAAGTAAGAAAAAAAACGATTATTATACCGTTGATGTAATTCCACCCAAAAGCACATATTTTGGACCTGTCAATACTTATTTTGGCCTCCGGCTACTACTCATGACCTCCCTGAGAAGAAAACCACGTATCTAACAAAGAAAAGCGATTCCTAAGGGGAGGGGGAGATTAAAATGTTCTATTTCTTAAGCTGGGTGGGTAGTTACATGGATGTTCACTTTTTAATAATTCGCTGAACTGTACATTTACATTTTAGAAGTTATATATTTGTCACATTTTACAATAAAACGACTTAAAATATTTTTAAAATATATTTTTATTGATTTCAGAAAGGAAGGGAGAGGGAGAGAGAGATCAATGATGATCGGCCTCTTGCATGCCCCACATTGGGGATTAAGCCCACAACCTGGGCATGTGGCCTGATTGGGAATCGAACCATGACCTCCTGGTTCATAGGTTGACGCTCAACCACTGTGCCATACTGGCCAGGCAATAAAAAGACTTTGAGCAGTTAACAGAAATAAATGAAAAGGCAGAAATTTCATTTGTGGTGAAAGCACAGGGCTTTCATCTCACTTGGCCATAATTATTAGACACACTGACAGTGATAAAAGGAGAAAAGTCATTCTGATTTACCCTTCAATGCCTAAACAAGAGTCCCACCAAACTTCAATAGTCATCTCAGTTGTTTTATTTGAAACACATTAATTAAAAGAGTTCTTAAACTCCATAGTTTACCTTGAATCCCTTAAGGTAATATGGATAACTTTGCATAAGACTGTTTATTTGCAAAGAGCTTTCACGACGAATCCCTGGAAAATAGAACAGGTATTATTTTCTCCCATGCTGCAGATGAGGAAACTAAGGCACTGAATAGTTATTAGCAAGGTCACTAATAGTGACAGAATCAGGACTGAATCCAGGTGTCCCATGTCCAATACGGGTTCCTTAAATATTTTATGAGAAAGAACTTTCAAGTTCTGAATCCAACAACACAATATCAAAGCTGGTGGTTTCTATGACATCTGTGGGTCTCCTGGCATTCTCTGGAGGGAAGGGAAGATTCACTGGGTATGGCTATGAAATCTGAGTCATTAACTAACCATTCTGAGTCATTACACTCATTTCTAGTTAAAATAAAAATTCACCTGCTGTTTCAGAAGTTTAACTCAAATGCAAACAGGAAGCTTAGGAGTGGTCACTAACTTTATGTTTAAGGGGAACGAATGCCTCTTTCCCTTCTCACAGTTTCCAAAGGAGGCGCATTCCTGATGCACGTCTGTCTGCTTGCCCTGCACCATCTCCTTCCCCATGAGGTGGAGCCGTTTATTTGGTTGGTGTGTGGCAGCCACGGCTCTGTTTCTCAGTTCTTTAATGGATGGAGTTTTTCTATCAAATATACTAGCCATGAGAGATTTGGCCTCAATCTTTCTCTGTACCTGGACAGTGAAAGGCAGAAACCTGGGTATTTCTGCTCTGCAGACTCAAACTTTCCATCAAATAGAACTGAAGTCTAGACTAGGCTGTAGATGGCGCATGAGACTCTTTTGGGCTTCACACCAAGCTATGCTTTCTGATCCAACCTTCATCAATAATGAAGTTAACATTTTGGCTATTGGCCAAATTCTTATCTGTTCCTTGATTGGTGAGGAAGAACTGGTGCTTTTCATGAGTCCTCCTCAAAAAATGCCATCACCTGCCTTCGGTTGGAAGTCTGAACACGTGGACTGGATTCCTCAGCTCTCCTCGGCGGAGTTCTAGGCCCACAAACAATGGTGTGGGCAAGCTGCATGGTGAGGAAGCTTTCTAAGATTCTGTGCAGTGGGTACCTTATTCCTATAGAGGAATACTAAACTGAGGGTCAGATTCTTCCCAGAAACAGCTCTGCCACACTTCTGTGACCTGGGTAAGTTGCAATCTTTCCAGAAAGTCTTTTAAAAGACGTTAGCTTCCTCATTCTTTTAAATGAAGGAATAACTTCCCTATCTTTACGGTACTTTCCACTCCATGGTCTAAAAGCTCAGAAAGGCTTTAATAATAAATGTATTCCAGCATGTTTAAAAGACACTAACATTGTTATATAATCATTTTAACACCTTGGCTCAATTTTAACACCTGAGCATCAATGACCTTCTACCTCATGCCTTTGTCACTTCACCATCCTCAAATTCAGCCACACTTAGAATTGACATAATTGCTCATAACTGATCCCTCCATGAGGATAAGATACTCTGAAAGTTCCTCAAACCCTTTGTCACTAGCCTCAGAATCATCCCTCCACACTCCCATTTCTCTTTTCCTTGTTCTCGCTAAACCAGCCATTCACTACACTTCCCGCCATCTCCATCCAAAGTTACTGTTTCATTCTTTGACTTCTCCCTCATCCAATTTGCCAACAAGCCCTCTCGCATTTACTTGTACAATGTCACACCCAACCCACCTGCCCCCCACCCTAATTTAGATTCTCACTGCTTTTCTTCTGGAGACGATTTTATTTTATTTTATTTTTTTTTACATTTAAAATTATGGGAGAAGCCAGGGAAAGCTTAACTGTAGTAGCCAAGTTCCACTGAGTCTCTGTTCCCATCTGCTTTTTTTTTTTTTTTTTTTTTAATTTCTTTATTGATTAAGGTGTCACATATTTGTCCTCATACCCCCATTGGAGACGATTTTAATAGCTTCCTAACTGGGACTACTCATTGCTCCTCCAATGCAGATTAATCTTCTCCAAGCACAGCTTTACTTACTAGTACATCATTCCCTCCACTTCAAATACCTTTGATGGTTAGCTACTGCCTACTGAACAGGCTCCTTAGCCCAGCATTCAAGGTGTTCACAATACGATCCTAACCTTGCCATGCAGCCTTCTGTCCCACTATCCTGACCCCAGCTTTTTGTCCCTCCATTTCTGGATATCCTTCAAGTCTTAATACAGGCTGATCCTTACATCACTGCCAGTTGAAGTCCTACCAATTCTTTACGGCTTTGCTCAAGATTCCTTAATTAAGTCTTCTCCAATTTTTCCTTCTCTGAAATCACAAAGCATTTTTGCTATGCCTCTCTACCAGTTCTTCCACGTAATTCATTCGGCTTTTGGTTTCCTTTCTTATGCTCCCTACAAGCTTCTCACAGAAAGGTTGTCCATGACTTATTAATCTGTACACTCCGTATACTGCCTTGTATATAAGCTGAGAGGTTGAAATACTAAGTTAACTTTGTATCCATTTTATAGCACATAAAATAATGAAAATGTACTTAATATCACCAAAACTAATTATGCTAAATTCTTAGGAATGCCTAGAAACTATTTTTGTAGTTACTCTTGTTAGATCAATATAAATCATTTTATTTAAACTAAAATTACAGGAAAGTTGTGCATTCTTATTGGTTTAACTATAGAGATGGACAAAATCTTAGAGATCATTTTATTCCCACACCCTCATCTCAACCACCAATTCTCTAGGTAAGAAAACTGAAGCTTTGAGAGTTTTGCTATTCCCATGATCACATAAGTCAGAAATCATAATGATAGCTATCACCATTCATTAAGGGCCCAGTGTACACCAGGCACTTTACCTATGTTATCCCACTCTTACAACAATCCTTCAGGGTAAGTGGTATTACATCCATCCTCCTTATAGATGAGAGAATGCTCAGAAAAGTTAGGTAACTTGCTACAGAGAGCCAGCCCTGTCTGTTAGGGCCAGAGCCGAGCTTCAGGCCCAATTCTATCTGGCTACAAAGTTTAGGCTTTTCTAATTAAACACTGTGGCAGGTGTCTTTCCTACTGTTTCTCCACCAGTGAGTAATTATGCTAAGCAAGCACGCACGCACACTTGTAAGTCGTAAGCCATTTTATTTGAAATCCTGGAGGCACGAAAACTCAATAGTAGCTTCATGGCTATCAAAGCTCTAAGGTTAATTACCGCCAACATTGTGCCTCTGTCAGAAAACCTCTTCGATTTGGAAAAGATACATGTTTTCAATGCTTAAGTATACTTTCCATTTTAAACACTCTGTTTGTCCTACCACATTCAGCAAGTATTCGTTGAGCCCCTAGATGGCCAAGACACATGGGAGGGAACAAAACTGAGTAAGATATAGTCTTACTCTCTGCGAGTTCATAAGCAAGAGGCAATCAGTCAACGAAAGGCAGGAATCACTCCTCCCCCACCTAGGGGAGCTCTGGCTAGTTCAGGGACAATCCTTGGGTCTCCTCTCCACGCTGCACCTTGGGCAAGTCATCTCGCGGCGTCTTCATTTCCTCAGAAAGCAACGGGTAAAAAGCAATGACTTGTGCCAAGCAATTTCAAGGTCCTTTTTGGCTTTACATTTCTACGATCTCTGAGCTCACGCTTGAGATTATGCTTCTGTAGGTGACCACGGCCACTGTGAAGGGAAGGGAAGTGCTGGATGCCCAGCCTTCTTTAGAAGTGACTTTGGAAGTGCCGGGCTCTAAAAATACCACCACAAGATTAAGGCAGACTAATATGCTTCCCAAGTTTAGTATGTATCACAAAACCAAGTTTACCCTCTAAGGAAGTAGAGTAGTAAGCACTACATTCAAATCATTCTCCCATTATATCGTTGGCTTAGTATTATAGCTTTAATTCTCTACAACCCCCGTAAGATGCTTAAAATATTAATTTTAACTAACTTCTATCTAGCCTTCTGTGGAGTTAAGTTAGCGACATTAACAACAGAGTTAAGCGCTCCGCAGAGATGTAAATCCTGTACTCATTTAGTTAAATTAATACTTCGTAAGTTCTGTCTGCTATGGACCTTCCCAAGTGGCAGCTAAATGTGGGGTCGGTGCACAAGCAGTGGGAAGAGGAGACTGTGGAAATACCACTATTTTAAATACTAGCGGAAACATACACTACTGTGGGAACTCGACTTTGCAGATTTCATTTCAATATCCTCGCTTTTTTTTCAACTAGCACATATAATATTTTTAATCGTCATCACTGACTTATACAGTAACACACTTTCTCTTTGACAAGGCTCCCCATGCCTTCTCTTTCTTCAGACTCAGCATCTTAGGAGGTATGTGCAAACCCATCCTGTGCGGTAAGTTAACACAGCACAAAGGAGGAGATCAACCAACCAAAAAACTTAGATGAGAAAAAAAATTAGAACGGTACCCTCTTAGTGCCTGACCCAGAAAGGCTCTGAATTTCAACTGTCAAGGATATTCCTACCAAGAAATCAGGAAAAAAAGAATGTATGTCTTCACTAGTCAATAAATACTAAGTGCTTAATATGTGCCAGGCACAGTTCTCGGTGGTAGTTACCGCAGTGAACAGAACAGGCAAAGAGATTCCTGCCAGAGTGGAGCTCCCGTTCCAATGCAAAGAAATGGGATTTAAAGAACAGCACTAAATAAAATCGTTCCATATAGCGATGGAATACTATGAAGAAAAGGAAGTAGAACTAGGAGGTGGTTCTTAGAGCGAGGGATATAAAACTACTTAAGGTGACCAAGAGGGCCTTGCTGAGTAAAGTCCTAAGTGATGCGAAATTTTTATTCTTAATCCCACAGGGAGGTCACAATGATCAAGTTTCATATTAATGGCAAAATATTAGGATTTGGCTATTACCGCCCCCCCCCCCCCCCCCCCAAAAAAGAGCCCACAAACAAACTCCCACCTAAACCTTTAAGTAGGACTTCTCTACTTAGGAGCCACTTCTTTTTCTCTTAAGAGCCACTAACTTTTAAAGTTGCTAATTATTTTAGAAGGACTTAAGTAGAGGCAATTACTAGAAGGATTCTCTCAGAGCCCAATACCTCATTTGACGCCATCCAAATACTGAATGAGACAGGTCCCAGCCCTGCAGCGAATCAGCGCTCCTCCACCGGCTCCTTAATTCAGCCAGGTGGAGTCTTGTAACCCTTCCAAGAACGTGGCACAAGCCTTGGGAAATCTGGGCAACTTGGCACCCCCAAAGTTTTCCCCAAATTGTGAAAGGGGATTAAAAAAAAAAAAATGAACCGCCCCGGGTTTGCAGGAACTCTTCCCCGCCCCTCCAGGCGTCGTCGCTGCAGGAGGGCCGCTGTCCGCGGGTCAGAGGCACGCGGCGGGGACGCGCGCCCGAACCTTCCCCGCATGAATCATCGGTGCCGGGTCCGCGGGGCGATGATTCATTCACCGCCCCGGCGCCCGCGGCCACCCGCTCCCGGCGCACTCGGGCGTCCGCACACGCAGCTCCCTTCCTGTTCAATGAACGTTTCCCAAAGTACAAACGCCTGGAAGCCGGCGACGTGCAGACCCAGGCCGGGCGGCCGAGAGGAGAGGCACCTTTCGGCCGCTGCCCGAGTTCCCGGGCCCGGGAGGAGGGCGGCGGGCAGGTCCTTGCGCCCCTGCGGGCCCCACCTCCCGCGCGCGCGGGCAGCGCCGCAGGGGGCGCGGAGGGCGCACAGGTGGGTCCCCGCCCGCCGTCTGCCGCCCCTCCCGCCACGCGCGGCAGGCCGACGCGCCTCGCCGACGCGCCTCCCGCTCGCCCCTCTCCTCTCCGTGACATCTTATGTAATAACTCGAGCGGATCCACACGCCAGCAACGCGCGCTGCCGGGCCCGTCCCCCGGGCGGGCCCCCCCCCCCCCACCAGCCCACAGGCCCCCCGCACGAAGCGCCCGGGAGCGCGGCTTCCCGGCGGGGGAAGGGCCGGAGCGGCAAACCCGGCTGGTCCCTTCCTCGGAGAAGGCGCTGCTGTGGCCGGTCCCCGTCAGGAAGCCGCGAGCGTCACCAACTGCGTCAGCTTCTTCAAACACATTTCATGGTCTCCTTCCAGCCCGGGAGCCGGCTGCTCCGGTGGCGGGGCCGCGGCCGGGGGGAAGCCCTCCCGAGAGGAGAAAGTTCCTCGGGGCCCTCCCTCCGCCCGCCCCGCGCCCGGCCCCGCCGCGCCCCCCGCCCCGCCGCGCCGCCCGCCCGCCCGCACCGATGTCAGGTTGGGCAACTTGTGACCCCCCGGGAGCCGGGCCGCCTCCTCCCGCCCGCCGGGCTCGCCGGGAGCCGGGGCCTCCCCCGACCCAGCGGAAAACAGCGACGTCAGAAACTTCCCCGGGCCGCGCCGGGCAGAAGAGGCGCCGGGTCCCCGCGCATCGCCCTTACCTTGCTCTCCAGAGGCCACGATCCGGGCGGGCGGGCGGCGCGGGGCGCGTGGTGCGTGAGCGAGCGCGCGCGTGGGGCGGTAGGTGAGGGAGCCCGCGCCGGCGGGGGCGGGGCGGGGCGGCGGGGGTGCGAGCCGCGCGGGGCGGGGGCTGGGCCGGGCCGGCCCGGCGGGCGGGCGGGCGGGCGCGAGGAGCGGAGCGGGCGGCGGGTGCAGGGCGAGCGCGGAGGGGGCGGAGGAGTTGCCGCGGGTTTGTTTACGCATTGCTGCCCGGCTCGGGGCACAGCCCGCACAACCTGATTGGACACAAACTGGGGCACAGCCTCTGGCGGCCGGCCGCCCGGCCTCCTCGAGCAGCCGCCGCGCGGCTCCCGGAGCGCCCTGCTGGGCTCGGGCCCCCGGCGGCGCCCGGGCCTGGAGGGGACGAACCTCGGCGGCCGCGGAGCCACACGTTTGCCCTGAGCTGGCAGTTGCCCACCTGTAGTGGCCGATTGGCAGGGAGAAATTAGAAACTTCTGACGCTGGAGACTTCGCATCCTCTACCCGTAGAAGGGGCACTCCTCCCCCCCCCCCCCCCCCCCACAGACGAGGAAGCGTGCCCTTGAATGGATGGAAAGGCAGCTCAAATGTTGATATGCCCCTTGGACGATGGTCACGCCGAGCCTTCCTGTATAAGCCATCCCAGGGGATGCAGTTCCTTCCCCCGTCTCCAGCTTCTCTGCTTGTAATCCGCCCCCCCCCCCCCGCCTCCCTGCGCAGCATTCAAAGTTGCCACCCCCAGAAGTGACCTTGCCTCATGGTGCTCAAGACCCTCCTACGACTCCCCATGTCCTCAAGCCCCAATCCTTTCGTCTCAGAGTCCCCACGGCTGGGCCTCTCCCTTTCAGTCTCCTCTCTACTGCCCAGCCATCACCCCAATGAGCCTGGTCTTCAGATGCCTCATCAGATGCCTCTGACCTTCCACAAATGATTTTGATCCCACTCTGTCTCTGCCAGGAAACGGAAAACCCCAGGGCTCCCTCCACCTGTCAAAGCCTCATATACTCAGCATGTCTAACAAGTGCAGCTCCCCCCCGACCCGCCCCCTTCCCCCCCCCCCCACACACACTTCACGCGCAGAATGCCCCTGTGGCTGGCATCAATGTGGCTTGAAGGTCAGTCGTGTGCCCACTCTGTGCCCTCACTGTCTGTGGATCCTGAAGCACAGGAGCCCGGTTTTAACAGGGCTCTGAAGATGGGAGAGGTGAACGCTGTAAGAATGCAATTGTCTGAGTGTCTGCAGTTCTGCTGGGACTAGAAAAACTCCAGTCTATCAAGAGGGTCTCCTGATAGAGGGCTCAACGAACCTCATTTTGCAAAAAGCAAACACTTTCAAAAACTGAGAACGCCCTCCATTTCTTCTATGTCTCTGTGTCTGCCCCCTGCCCCCATCACATTTAGCTATGTACCCTCTATACACATGATGGGCACTTAATAACCTGGGAGGAAGAAAACTCAGATGTTCTTTAAGTTAAGGCTCAAATGATCAACGTGAATATAGTACATCAGGAAGGAATAGACATGCATGGCCATGAACCCAGTCATTTTATAGGTAATTTCTAGGCTCAGAGTCCCTCAACTCTGACAGTGTCACTCTGCAATCAGACACTGGAGAAGTGGACCCTGACCCGACCTGACTCTTGGGATGGCTGATTTCTTTCTTTCATGATGTGCTGCTTCCTCTGGGAAAGTTGTCTTTGGACTCTGAGGGTGACTCCAAACGAGAGTCAAGTTTTCTTGCCCAGACAATTCAGTAGTGACTTGGTTACACAGGAGTTGAAAGAACTGGAAGTGTAACCAGGGTAAGGCGAGGCAATCCTGAGATGAGCAAGTACTGGATTCAGCTCCTCCCCTAGGGCTGGAGGGACAAGGGAAGGAGGCTGCTAGAACCATGAAGGGCTTGTCCAATGGGGGTTGGAGCCTGGAAGGAAATGCATCTACTGCTGGGGCTGCCTCCCAAAGCGGAGTGGGAGAAATCCCCTGACTTCTTCCTTCCTCCAACCCTCCAGGGCCACCCAGTGGTAGAAAGCAGGAGAAGCCAATGGACAAGATGACGGAAGGCAGGGTCAGCCCCTCAAACGGAGAAGAGCAGGAAAAGGAGAATGGGTCTGAGAGAGCAGTGGCAAGTGACTAGCACTCCCAGCACGGGTGCTGCACCTGGTTACCTCTGGGACTCTTTCTCAGAGCCTGCAGGGCAACACAAACTTTTTATTTTCTTTTTTCCTCTTTGCCCTTTTGCTTCCATTTATCCATCTATTCTCTTCTCTACCATGTATCCTCATCTCTAACATGATGCCCTTATACTTCCCTTTTCTCTCTTACTGTCCTATCTCTGGCTCTCATTTTCCTCTTTGTGTTCACATATAATGCTCCTGACCTCTTTTCCCCATGGAGTCTCTTCTCACCTCTGCTTGTCCTACCCCTTCCTGGGCAGGATGGCAGCCTTCTTCAGCTGACAGAGATGAGAGGCTCCTATGGGAGGCAATGGGATTCAGAACTATCATATTGTTGTCCCTCTAGACCTGTGCTAGATAGTTAACACATTATCTCATTTAACTTCCAACTCATACCTATTAGCTGGGCACCATCTATATAGAAGCTAAGCGACTGGAACGACCAGTCGCTATGATGTGCACTGTGGAAGCTAAGTGATTGGAACGACCACTCGCTATGATGTGCACTGTGGAGGCCAACCGGCCCAATCGGGCCCAATCAGCACCCCCAACCTCCCACGTCCCCTCCTCCATGCCCTCCCAGCCCCAATCGGCCCCTATCTGGATGGGCCGGCCGGACCCCACCCGTGCACGAATTCGTGCACTGGGCCTCTAGTTGAATATAAATTTGGTGGCTTTACTATTGCCCATCATAGAGAAAGCTTTGCTAGCATAGGTTGCCTTCAACTTTGTGACAGGTCTCTACCTTTCCTCATCTATGTGTCATCCTCCATTATTTCTCCATTATTCTACATCTTTTCCTTTCATTAGCACACATCTTTCTCCTAAATCCCAAGCCTCTAGAGTCTAATACATCTCCATTCTAAATCTCCAAAGATTGAGAATAGGTACTTGGAGGAGGTCGAATTTCAGCTGGCTTTTGAAAGATAGGTAGAATTTCAGTAAATGGAGGTTGAGGAAGGGCATTCTTCATGGAACAGTGAATATTATGTCCCAACTTAACCAAAACCCAAAAGACAGCTAGCAAATAAATCCAGATTTCATAAATTTGTTTTTAGGTCCCCAGTTCTTTAAGACAAACTACTCAGAAACTCAGATTACCCCTAACTGTATTAAGTAGACATGTCATTCATACAATTAGAAGCATAGCATTTTAAAGCCAGAAAGACACTGTCTAGGCATTGGCCCAACTACCCAATTTTAAGTGAGGGAACTGAGGGCTAACTGGAGTATCACTGTAGTTAAACATGAGCACTAGAGTTTGAGTACCTGTATTTGATTACCTGTATTCCAATCCCTGCTTTGACCAATGTTAGGCTATAGGACCTCGAACTTATTTGTGTTTTAAGTTCCCTCAGCTATAGAATAGGAAAAAAATGATAGCACCCACCTGTGGAAATTAAATGTTTTTATGAGTAAAACGCATGGCCTGGTGCCTGGTGAATATTATTATGATTTCCCGTGGCTATTCAGCTAGTAAATACCAGAGCCAGAACTGGTCCGTCAAAGTCTTGTCAGCCATAACTGAGCTATCCCCATTACTGGAAGTTATGTCTTAGGGTGCTTGTTGAAGGCCACCTGTGAAAATATGGTGCCCCTCCCAGCTGCTGCTTCAAGTTCTCAGTAATCCTTCTGGCTCCCGTTGCTTACACCTCCTGCTGCCTCCTCTGCCACCTGCGCCTGCAATCCTGCTGTGCAACCAGCACCACGCTGTGACCTTCCAGAGAGAAGGGGGTCATGAAAAAATTAGCAATGGACATGCATTCCACAGTCGGCAATATGGTTTACAAGTTCTGATACAGCCATGTTTTACTAATTGAAATTTCAAAGGACCGTTCACATTTCGAAAAATCATGGAACTAAAGGCATTTGAATCATCTGTCATTCCTCAGCCTCCAGAGTCAAAACCGCCCGCTTCAATTTTGGCAGTTTCTTAGAGGAATTCGCTGGGACCAAGAAAAAGCCGTTTTTTAATTGAGTGTCCAATCCTTCAACCAAATTGCGATGGGCGAGAATCTTCATTGTCCCTCCGCCTTTCCTTTCCGAGTCCCTGGTTTCACTTTTCAGAACTCCTCAGCACCATGGTCTTCGTGCAGTCTCTCCTCTGGAGTAGAAGCCGCTAGACCTTACTTATCTCTAGAACCTAGCTTAGGATCGGGGCATAGCAGGCACCCACGTGTTGTTGAGCCAACTGACGTGAGCAATGCCACACATACCAAAAGCATCCCTCCCCCTCCCCCTCCAAATCCTCGTCTCCGCAGCAGACTGTCCTCAGCTAGTCGTCAGCCGCTACACTAGTTCACCGCAAAGCATGACAGCAGCTGAATGTGAAAGAAATGTGCACCTTACGATACAAACTACATTGAAAGGGGTTTATTTTAAGGGTGTAAATCCAGGCAGTATTTTAAGAAGGTCAGGAAGACATTTTTGGGGCATCTGGACTCTCCACACAAACTGAAGCTGATATCTCCTATAAATAAAGGCTATGTGACTTGCATTGTTACCATTTTTCTTTAGAGTTCTTGGGTTAATTTGTAGATGACTTGTTTCTACAGGTGGCTATATTAATGATCCTGCTCAAGTCATTTCTTAAAAGGCACAGTTTTCTTTGTCCCAGTTTTCTCTTTTACTTCAAAGCCAGACTGATGACCCAATACTCTGATCACTCACTGACTCTTTTTCATTTACATCCTCTATTTCATCTACATGTTTCCGCTAGGAAGCTGGAAGGAACCCAAAGGGCGAATTCTAGATTAACTCCTCATTTGATAAAAGAGAAAACTGAGGCACAGAGATGTTGGTGGCAACGCTCTCATCCCATGCTCTGTCCACCTAAAGGTGAAATTCCCATCACCAGCTGCCCTCCTGACTGCCCCATTTTTGCCCATCACCACTATCCTTTGTGCCCTTTAGGATTAATACGAGTGATGGTTGACTCTCCTCTTCAGGCCTCCTCTTCCACTTCTGGGTATCTCCTCTCTGACTTGTCTTCCTAGAGTGAACTGGCCCATGGTTCAGGGCATTTTCTCTTCACAACTCTGTCTCCCTCCAACCTTTCTCTTATTGCAGAACCATCTTAATATAATTTAATATTTTTACAGTTATAATAAAACAATTCTATTTTGACAAATCAAAATCAACATGCATTTAGACTATCAATCAAATACAAGTTTATTATTGTCAAGCCTTCCCAATTCTGAAACATGTACCAGTAACTAGCTGTGTGACCTTAGGCAAGTTGCTTAGCGTCTATGAACTTCAATGTGCTTAGTCTGTTAACTGGTGTTATTATTGGCATATGTGCCTAACTCATAGGGTTGTTTGAGAATCAGATGGAATAGTAAATGTAAAGTAATTAACAATAGTAGTTGATAATGCCTAGTATTTGTTGAGATCTTACTCTGGACCAGGCATTATTCTAAGCTCTTTAAATGAATTATCTCATATCGACCCTACAATATAGATTCATTATTATTTGTAAATGGAAAAAAAAAATGAAACTCAAAGAAGTTTCAAAACTTTCCCAAGATCAACAAGCCAAGAAATGACTGAACAAGGACTCAAAGCTGGGCAATGAAACCTGAACAAACCCGTATGCTACAGACTGGGACATAGAAAGCACTTAGTAAATGGTAGCTATTGTTGTTGTTTATTATCAGTATTATCACCTTAAAGAAATGAGAAAAACCTTTTCTCTGAGTTCCTTCCAGATTTCTTTCAGAAGTTGAGCCTTACCATCATGTTAGCAGGAGATAGGTAATTCATGATAATCCAATTTGCTGGGTACCACTTGCTTCTGCTTCCCGAAGTCAGGCTGGAAGGATGGTTAGGGGTTCTTGCATTGCTGGGGCTCTGTAATCACCCAGGCCCCCCTCATCCTCACTGGGCCCTGGAGTATTCTTGATAAAATGGGCAGTCTCTGACCCAAGAACAGTTCATAGTGATAGCCCAGAGATTTGTTCTGAGTGTGCTTACACTTACGTGTGGCCTTTCTCGTGGACGTGTGTCTAGCTCTGTTTGTTTGTTTGTAGACATTTCTGCCTCAAAAGACAATTTAGAAAAGAGAATTTCTCTAGTGGTGTCCCAGGAAATAATTCTTTTGGTCTCTATTACTATTTCAGTTCCTTCCCTTAGGGCATTTTTTGCTCCATGATCATCAAATGGTCTGATTTAACTGTCTTATTCCCTTTGATGATGCTTAAAACAAAACAAAACAAACCCCCTCATTACTGGTTTTGATGTCCCTTTCCAGGTGTTCTGTGCGTTAGTCTTTGGCCCGCTGTATTTCTAAATTGTACTTGACACTCCAGGCCTTCCATGTTCCCTTGCTTTCCTCGTGTGCCTGTTGCCCTGTGAGCATCTGAGTGTTTATATTTGAACATCTGGTCTTTTTTGATTCATAGTAAATATTGACCTTGGCCTTCTAATAATGAGGTTTTTATAGATCCTAGCATCATAAAATGCTAAAGCCAGAAAGACTTTGCAGATAACAAGGGTCAAATAATTCCTTGTATAGTAAGTAATCAAGACCCAAGAAGTCAAATGTCAGATGCAAAACTACACAGCCTGTGATGGGGGAAAGCTAGAACCAGACCCAATATTTCTGCTTAATTTGTTTCTTATCAGTTGGATTATGATGCCTGGAAATAATGATATGATGAATTTAAAAGTGTTTTCTACTGAAATGTTTGTATTTTCACATCAGTGGTTTTCCTAATACATTTCCAGGAGGCTCAGAGGAATAGATATTCCAAGATAGCAAAAGTATCACCATAAGACAACATGAATTACAGAGCTGGGACCGTGTCCCTAAATGATCATCTTTCTTTTCTAGTGGTACTTGTATACAGCAAATTCTCAACAATTATGAGGTTGAGGATGATGGTTAATGATGACCAGTTCTGGTATTTCTCTGCTCTTAGTCCTTCCTACTGTTTCATTCTCTCTAGTTGCAGCTATTTCTGGGTTTCAAGCTTCCTGGAAGCCTGGCTCATTGAGTGTAGAGAACATGAGGGTGATGGGTAGGTATTCAGTAGCTGTCTTCCACAGTGATGATGATGACGATACTTCAAATGGTTAGAGATCTACCCCAAACCACCCCCGCACCCTCACACACACACATTCTGAAACTTTCTGAACTTGAGGAAGTGTGTTCCTAAAACAATACCAGCTATTGCATAAAAGAAGCATTGTCTAGTCAGGTAGTTTGAAAAACTGGGCGAAACAGAATTAAACACTTTAGGATTAATTTGTTTTGTTTGCAATGGAATTCACAGGATCTTTAAAACACTAATGTGAATCCTGAATTTTTAAAGAGGGTGATGAAATATGTAGAATTTCCCCAAACACACTTGACCATCAACTCATGTATTCCTTAAATATCTTTCTCATGGAACTGGTGTAACATGGAATGAAGTTTGGGAAATGTTAAATATCCTTTGGGTTTCAACTAGAGTATACAGTACTCCATTTGTTCTAAACCTATCTGTTTCACATATTAAGATGCCTTTCCCTGGGCTTTGTTTTCTTAGATATAATGACTTAGCCTGTGCCTCTCTTCTCATTATTTATTATTTCAGAACCTAGATGGTATTATTTCTCAGCCTGAATTTCTCCAGATAGAGAAATCATAAGTTGTTTGACCTCATATGTGAGCTGCTAAATTCCCATAATCATTTCAAATATCCTGTTGTAATCTATAATTTTCAAGGTGCAGGGTCAAAAAGTTAATGATGACCATAACGAATGATAACTAACATTTTTGAGTGTGTATGGTGGGCCCAATATTATGCTAACAACTTTACATGTAACTTCCCACTTAATTGCCACCATAACTCTATAAGGTGGATATTACTATATGTTTCCATTTCACACATGAGGAACCTAAAGTGCACTTAAGTAACTTTGCCCAAGAAGGTCCCATTTAAGGCTGCGAAGTGGGATTTGAATCGGATTGTGTTAAACTAGTAAGGATTACCAGGCACTGCCCTTCCAGTGTTAGTTCTATTTTTTTAATGTAAGTGCCCCGCCTCCCCCCCGCAAAACCAGAATCCTTTAAAAGCAGAGGACCTCAGTTTCTTGGCTACTAACCAGAGGCTAGTATATTAGCCTCAGCTGCTTGCCACTTGGCCCTCTTCATAGGCCATCTCATAACACGATGGCTTACTTCTCCAAAACAAACTAGAGTTTCCTAGCAAATTGGGTTACGTGTTACGTAATGTGGTCATGTACATATATCCACGGACATCCTGTCACATTTGCTGTATCCCATTGGTTAGAAGCAAGTCACAGGTCCCATTAATACTCAAGGGGAGAGGATCACTTAAAACATGAGCACCAGGAAGTTGGAATCATGGGGATCACCCTGGAGCATTATCTACCACAATTGGAGAATCATAACATGTATGTGAGCAGTAGAGTAGGGGTGAAATTCTAGGAGCCACCCCATCTCTAAAACGTGCCCACATGAAAACCTTGCAACAAGGGAAGCATTTTACTTCTCTCTCATTCTCCATTTCAGAAAGTGCTCCATCTATAGCTCAGCCCTCAAACAGAGGAGGTATCTCTAGCCAGCCCATCCCCCAATCCAATCCACCAAATAGATACTAAACATGGCCTTCCCTCTGTTTACACAGTTTCCCCAACATTCTCAGTTACCACTGTCTTTCCCCCAAACATTGTTTGGCTGCACCACTCAATGCGCTTCTGGATCCCACTCCTTTACGAATCCACTCTTCAGACAGCAGCCAGGTAGCTTTTCTCAAAACACAAATCAGCTCCTGTTATTCTCCTGCTTAAAATCTTCCATGGGATGCCTTTTGAATGTAAGTGACGTTCCAAACTCCCTACAGGAACTGACCTTTACCTATTTCTCCAACCTCATTTGTTTTATTACATGTCTATACACAACTGTATTGTTTAATTTGTTATAATGACATATATTTTAGATTTCATAATGTAAAAATAATTCAAAGTAGCCCTAGCCAGTTTGACTCAGTGGATTGAGCATCGGCCTGTGGGCTGAAGGGTCCCACGCTTGATTCCAGTCAAGGGCACATGCCTGGGTTGTGGGCTCGATCCCCAGTGTGGGATGTGCAAGAGGCAGCCGATCAATGATTCTCTCTCATCATTGATGTTTCTATCTCTCTCTCTCCCCTTCTCCCTTCCTCTCTGAAGTCAATAAAAATATATTAAAAAATAAATAGATAAAAAATAAAAATAATTTAAAGTAAATAAAGTTAGTGTTATTAAACAATCTAACAAAGAACACGATATCACTTGAACAGGGTAAAGTAAATTTTAATAAAGCAAAGCACTTGAGGCTAAATTTTTTTGAATGAAAGAAACATTATTTAGCAATTACAGTTTTATGGGTGATCCATTGCATCATGTTCCAGATAATTTGATCCAAAATGAGATATCTTAAATTAGATGAGTTTTTTTTAGATGAACTTTCGAAATAATATAAAATCCCAACTTAATCTAATATATATTGAAGGTAAGTAACAGAAGAGGTTTGTCTATAAAGTGGTGAGTATTATTATTTCAGGAGAGGGGCAGACAAAATTTATTATATATGTAGCTTATTCACTGAGCTTAATCAAAATTTGAAGTTATAAAATCATGTCCATAATAAAATCTAAAAATAGGATAACACATTTATATAAGTTACTTTTCCTACATTTCTAATTGGCTAGAATCAGAAAAATTCACTTTCTGTTTGGGTCCAACTTATTCATTGATCATGGACTACCCAAGCCACCTGGGTATGTTTTCCCAGATGAGCACAGCCTTAACAGAAAGACAGACTGGAACTGAATCTGAATTCTACAGCCCAATAGCTGAATAACCTTATTCAGTGCATTCAAATTTTCTGAGCCTCAGTTCCCTCATAAGTAAATAGGGATAACCTCTCAGAGTTATTTTAAGGATGAAATGAGGCAACTTACTTATTGACACAGTGTAGGTATTCGGTGTATGTTATATTCTCTTTTTTTCATCACAGTTTGGCTAATCAATCCAAAGTAGCATGAATTGATCTACTTTCTATTTCTTTTCCCATTATGTTAGACCTGGGATCAACTTGGACAGGAGAAAAAAAATGAGAAAAATATCATGAAGGCAGAATAATCAAGACATGTCTGACATAGAGAAAGAATGAAACAGAAGCCACACCTGGGACGAAGATTTCAGTGGGAAGTGATAAGCCACATAGGAATGCTGAAGGAATTTGTGTTTATTTGTGGATAAGTAATTTATGGAAATTATGGGACACTTTTTGGGAAATTATATTATTTACTTATTGAATAATTTATGCCACTGTTCCTCTCCCCTGCATTTTGAATGTAATGAATATTAATTTGAATTAGAAAATCTGAATGTAACGCAAATGTATCACTTATATTTCTCACCAGATGTAGTTTTATCAGAAGAGTATTCTTTCACTGTTATTTCATTTCCAAAGCAACGGGGCCTTCTGATTTTTTTCAGATTATTTTTGGGAGAAAAGACATTGCAGTTACTTGCAACTTAATAAACCAATTTCTTTTATGGCTTCCCACTTCGGGATGCTGTTAGATTGTGTTGGCATGGTAGGAAGAATCTTTTTATAAGTTCTACAAACTCTTGGTGGTTTTAACGTTGTAGATTCCAAAGTATCACTGCATAATTTTTATTATGGAGAATCACTGTTTCATTAACTTCTCCTGATTTGGTTAATAACCTACCAAAACAAACACAATGAAAACTCTCTCCCGTTCTTTTTTAACCCCGAAAACAGCAGCTTATTCCCTGATTAACAATGGTGTGAGGTAACAGAAAACATACATTGGTCTCTGCCCCTCGTTCCTGCCACAGAGCTCCCAAATCCCTTGTAATTTCCTAAGTGAGAAGAGCACTTGAAGCATCTTTTGTTCTAATGAGGTGACTCTAGGTGGGCTCCTGGTTGGCTCTTGGATGGGGCTGGTCACCAGAAAAACCAAGCCATGATTAGGAGCTTGGAATTTCAGCTCCCCCAGCCCCATCCTCCAGAGAGGGGAGAGGGGCTATGGCGTCACTAACTGATCATGCCTATATGAGAAGCCTCCATAAAATTCCAAAAGTATGGGGTTCTGGGAGCTTCCAGGCAGGTCAACACATCTACAGCCATGGGGACAGAAGCTCCTGTGCTCAGGACCCTCCAAGACCTTGCTCTGTGTACCTCATCATCAGGCTGATCATCTGTATCCTTTATCACAGCCTTTAATAAACTGCTACAAGTGTCGCCCTGAGTTCTGTGTGCTGCTTTAGCAAACCTTGTTCCTCACATTCCTTTAAGGGAAAAATCCTACACTTTATCATAACTATGATATTAGATGTGTTTTTTGGAATACAACCATTATGTTCAAAGTTTTCTTCTGTTCCTATTTGCTAAAAGTTTTTTTTTAGATATTGCTGCTGAATTTTATTAAATATTTTTTCTTTATTTAGTAAGACAATTAGAAACAGTTTCCCTTTATTCTGTTACTAGGATAATTTATGTGACAAATTCCTTGTGTTTTGGGACTAACCCAAGTTTTCTGTGATTGTGTGTGTAAATAGGAAAAACAGAAAATTTGAAATAACTAATCTCTGAGAAGTGAGATTAGTGGGAGGTGACAATGGGAACCCTTTTTAATTTATATATATTTGTGGACAATTTTTATTTTTGAAAAAGAATATGCATTACTTTGATAATTGAAAGGTCTTGCTAGAAAAGCACCAGCAAGATCAATAATCAGGGTAAGGGCCTAATTTGAATGCCCATCCCCCAAATGCTGGGATAGTCAGGCAGTCCATCAGGACTCCTATTTACATGGAGAACTCTTCCCAGGATAAATGATTAAGGGACTCTGAAGCTGATAGTCAGATTCTAAGAAACTTGTCATATTGCTCAACAGAGAGGAGATAAAGAGTTGTTGAACCTCTGGGTTCAGCATGCCTCCAGGAAGGTGGAGCATTTACTGTGAGGAGAAAAAACACATTTATGAGTGCTCAATACATGGGTGGTGGTGACTCTTTATATGTCTTTTCTGCTTCCATTCCCACTCTGCAGAGATTTTACCAAGTCCCTCTCCTAAGGTGGCTGAGCAAAAGAGAAAGGCCATCCTAAAAGGTTAAAAATAACTGTAACCAACCACTCTCTCAGACCTCCAAGACTGGATAAAAATGTTGTCCCAGCATCTAGAACTTCTTCAGTGATGGCTCTAAGGGCAGTAGAGCCTAGTACTAGAGGCAGTGGAAGGCATGGACACAGTGTTGGGGTGCAGTGGGGTTCTAGGCATGTGTTGGAAGAAGCAGTGCAGAAGGGCAATAGTTGAAGAACCCACCAGAAGGTCATACACTGGGAAGTAAAGGGTGTCAAATACGATCTCTTGAGGTGGATAGACACAAATGCCCTCACACTCATTACCCACATGGATGCCAAGACTGCTGCAGCTCAGAGAAACAGGGTTACACAAAGAGGGTGATGGAGCCTTAAGGCAGCTATGGTAACCTGCTGCCCTCCCTCGTTCTTCCAAAACACCTTGTTAGTGCCATCAGAGTGGCTCAAGTCAGCCTCTGTCTCCCCCATCAGACTGGACTCCTGGGAGCTCAGAGACCACTGTGTGTCTAATCTTTCATATTGTTTTCCATATTTGTATCCCCAGAGCACTTATCCCAATGTGTATTCAACAGGGTTATTGAACTAAATGATGAGCTTGGGCTGACACTTTGTAATAAGGAGGGGAGCTACAAAATTAGAACAAATGATACTAGCCAGAGACTTACCACCAAAAGGAGGATTTCTACAAATTGCAGCAGTGCTCCTGGACCAGATATAGAAACAAAAATTTGAGATAATACAAATTATTGTTTAAAAAAGAAGTCCACAAGGAAAGAAATTCACTGTATTCTGTCAGGAGCGGTGATCAGGAATAGCTACAGAAAGTAGCTTGTTTGTGTGCTGTCACATAACAGTGACAACACGATTGAATTCAGAATCTAGAGGGAGAGGAAAAGGAAGAAAAACATCCATTAAGAAACTTAATTTAAAAAAGGAAATAAGACTAAATTTCTAGATTGAAATAAATAACTGTAGTTCATTTATAAAATAATACAAAAACTTTAAAATATCTTCTTGAGAAAAATCTATGTTGTTCACTAGAGTAGTAGACAAAATCACTGGAGGTAAAAGGGTTTCATGGGAGAAGGGAAACATTCTACAAATGAAGAAACAGGAAAGCATGTAACGTCTGTCAGATCAAATTCGTATCAGCAGTTGGGCAGTTAGGATCACAAATGACAGGAAATATCATTTTAATGTGAATCACCGCTGAGTGACTAGGACTCTATGGAATAAGTCACTGGAACTGGGAGGAATACTGAATCAAAGAGAAATTCTTTGGGGAAATTGTTCTGTAAGGACAAATCATGCCTGAAAAATGCAGATTCTCAAGGGATTACAAAAATCTATAGCGAAGGGAACATATGGTTGTGGTCAATACTGAGTATTATCAGCCTTCCACTAGATTGCACGCTGGAGATAACCCTAAATGTTGAGATTTTGTGAAACTGAGGGCAATGTTTAGTCAAGGACAGATAGTTGTCTTTGAGACAGAAAACATACAACGCTAAATGATGGACCTTTTGGGTTAATAATTATAGAGGGAAATCCTACTTAACATCCTTATGAATGACCTGGACAGGCAAAATCTCTAAATTTTCAAATAACACTAAGCTCTTCTGAGAAGGGAGACACAGAATGTTCTTCAATCAGGACATGTGAGCCACCATAGCACCGTCATAAATTCCACTCAGGAGCCTCAGTAGGCAGGGGTCAGATAAGACCCATGAATAAAAAATAATCCAGTTTACACTTGAAAGATGTTGGGTTTATACCATAAAGAGGTTACTCCCTGCTAGTAGGTTATGAACAACAAAGAAGACCCACAAGTTGAGTTATTCTAGACCAGTGGTTCTCAAACCTTTTGGTCCCAGGACCAAAAAAATTAAAATTTATTGCCCTAGCTGGTTTGGCTCAGTGGATACAGCATCTGCCTAGAGAGTGAAGGGTCTCGGGTTTGATTTTGGTCAAAGGCAGGTGCCCGGATTGTGGGCTCGATCCCTAGTAGGGGGCAAGCTGGTCAATTATTCTCTCTCATCATTGATGTTTCTATCTCCCTCCCTCTCCCTTCCTCTCTGAAATCAATAAAATATATTCTAAAAAAATTTATTGAGGACTCCAATGAGCCTTTTATTAGTTCATTTTAAAATTATAAGAAACCCATTACATATTATTATAAATTAAAAAATTTCAATTGACCATACTTTCCAAATTTAAAAAAAATTGTGAGAAGAATGGAATTGTTTTTATGTTTTTTTGCAAAACTCTTTAATGTATGACTTAGGAGAAAAGAGTGGCTGATTATATTTGCCTCTTCATTTAAACTACTTCAATGTTGTTTTGAGTGAAGTAGAAGAAAATCTGGTTTCACAGTTATATAGATGGAGAAGGAATATATTTTCATAGGCTTTTAAAGATAATTGTAGACATTGTTCTTTGATACTACACTAAAACTCACTAAGTGATTTTTGGGGGGAGCCTATTTGCAATGGAATCTGAAACTATATTAATTATCTTTTCATATTCTGTTATATTAAAATTCATTTACCTTACACTTTGAGTATCTTTAAAAATGTAAACCCATGCATAATTTGTGTAACAATGAATTATTCATTTGGAAATTATTTACTGACTGAATTCTATAGTTCTTCCAAATGTTGATGTTTCATTCTACAATATAAAAATGCATTTACTGGTATCACTATATTTCTCATCAGAAAAGCCTCTAAGCATTGAGAAGCTCCCATTTTCAGTGAGGAATACACGTTTTCCAAAATTCTAATTTTTGCTTGAAAATGCAAATTTTATCATTGGCAACATATACACTCAGTTTTATTTCTTTGAGTGACAGGTTTACTTCATTCATTTTGGAGAAAATATCTGCCAAACACTGTAGTGGTATTCTTCCAGGCTTTCTTTCAAGTAAAACTGGTGCTTCATGAAAAAAAGCAATGAGTATGGCTCATAATTCAAAGAGCATGAGTGCTTGCCTCAAGACAACTCTCGTATTTATAATGCAGCAGAAGTTGTTTATCTAGCACATGTGTGTTACACAGGATATTAAAAAGACATTCTCAAGGGTTAAAACTTAATGCAATTAATTCTTATTGTTCCATTAAGGACATTCTTAAGTGAAATGAGCTTTTTTTTTTTTTTACTGTGAGTGCACGGTGAGGAATCCAATGGCCACTAGAACTAAAGGGTCAGCAGTTTCACCCACTGTTACTTCTGTGCCATCAATGCTAATCCATCACAGTAACAAATACAAATTAATTTTTCAGTAATATTATGAAGTAGTTTTCACTTTGCGCTTACTCTGGGAGGGTCTCAGGAACACCAGGGCTTGTGGATTACAGTCTAAAGGCTGAACGCATTGCCTCACCTTAGCTAGACAAGAAAATGCTCTGTCTCATCCACCTAGTATCAGAGATTAAATACAAAGTATTTTATAAAATATTAAATATCTGCTTCTCTTCTGTAGCTGAAATACCTTTCTTTGAACATAAAAAAGATTATTTGTAGTTTAGTAACTATAATTATTCAGGACTGGATGAACTATGTATTTGAGAAGAAAGACAAATAATTAGGATCTTATTTGGGAAAGAGAGGTTTGTCTAAAGTTTAATAAGTCCTGATTTAATTAGACTGGTATTAATGAGCACCTGTAGAGCTTTGTGCCATATAAAGAGGTATATATCCAGGTTCCTGCTCTAATAAGAACTAGAGTATAGTTGGCAAGGCAGGATTCATAACTATAATAAGGGAAATGAGAATTCAAGAACTAAATGGAGATGCAGGACAATAATACCAGAATCGCTGCAAGGCAACTTGTGATCCAAAGCTAAAGGAGTGGTACCAATGATCGAGATTCTACAGTTGTGGGTGTTTCTCACCAGTCCTGGCCCCGCGCTGTTTCTCACTGTCCTATCACCAACAGCCTCCACCCAACCCATCTTCTGATCCTGCCACCCGTGAGATCGGTCCCACAGGATAGAAGGTGCTTTGTCCTGACTGGCATGGCACCCTTAACTAGTGTTTATTCCCACCGTTTTCCTTCGTGTTCCTGGCTTCTGGGGCATGTGCAAGGCTGTACTTCAGAAGCTGCTGGAGGTGATACTCTTTTCCTTGCGTCTGTGAAAGCCTGAACATTGAAATGGAGAGAATTACGCCAAGTGGCATGGGCGGTGCTATAGATTGAATGTTTGTGTCTCCCCAAAATGTATACTAGTACTTGGAAACCTATCCCTCCATGTGGTAGTATTTGGAGGTGGGGCTTTGGGGAAGTGGTTAGGTCATGAGGGTGGAGCCATCATGAGTGGATTAGTGCCCTTAAAAAGATAACTCTGAGAGCTCCCTTGGCAGAGCTCTGTGCTGCCACAGGGAGACACAGCCCAAAGATGGCCACCTGTGAACCAGAGTGTGAGCTTTCACCAGACCCCGGATCTGCTGGTACCTTGGTCTTGGACTTCTCAGCCTCAGAACTACAGGAAATAAGTGTTTGCTTTTCAAGCTCCCCAGCCCATGGAATCTGTTATAGTAGCACAAATGGACTAAGACAGTTGGGGAAGGAAGAAGCCACAGCAGGCGAGAAGTGGTTCCTGAACCAAAGAAATGCAAAATCTAGTCAAATGGCCAATGTGGGTAGGAATTGCAGACATCTATGAGAAGAATAAAAACTAAGTAATGTATAAAGGTTGAGTCCAGAGAAATAGATTACTTACCCTCCCATCTCCCCTTTTTTCTACCCCATAAACACTTTGCAGTTATAAAGTCATTTCCATGAAAACTAATTGGATTCAAAGTATTCCATCTCTCTTTCCAAAGAAAAAAATGCAGACACTTCCCCCACCGCTGAAATCACTGATCATTTTGTAATCTCATGCTGAGAAGGCCATTTCCCACTTTATAGGAGATGGCAATCCCCAAACTGTGCAGTGTAATAAAATAGTTAATTTAAGGATTAAATACATTTTAACTTTGAAAAGATTTAGAATTGCATAACATGTTTCGAGAAAATAAAACCCAGGAGAGTGGCCAGTAAAGATGGTGGTGTGGGTAAATGTGTACTCAGAACCTCCCACAATGACATAAAAAGTACAACTAAATCACAGAACAACCATTCAGAACACCTGAAATTTAGCTGAACAGAAGTCCTATACTAAGGATTTAAAGAAGAAGCTACATCATGAGACTGGTAGGAAGGGCAGAGATGCTGAACGGGATGGTTCCACACCCAAGGATGGCAGGTAAAAATCAGGAGGGATATCTTGGCTGCAGAGGTCCTCCCAAGGAGTTAAGAGGTCCCAGACCCACACCGGAACCCCCAGCCCAGGATTCTGATACCAGAAATAGAAGTCCCCATAACTTCTGGCTGTAAAAACCAGTTGGGGTTGTGGCTGAGAGAAACGGAGGGTGGCTGGAGTCCCAAGCAATTCCTCTTAAAGGGCCTGAGTACAGATTTACTCAAGTTTACTCCCTCTAAGCTCAGCACTGGGGCAACAGCTCGCAAGATGCCAAGGACATACAAGGAAGAATTGAATTGTCTGGCTTCAGGAGGAGGGCTGGAGGAGCAAGCTTTCTCCCAGATAGAAGTACTGGCAGAGGCCATTGTTCCTTTTCTGAGCCCTTCCTGCACAGAGCTGGCAGGCAGGTGCCACGTCTGAGTCTCCATCAACCTGGCTATCACTGTTAGCCCTGCCCGGGTGATCCCCTGAGACCCAGTCGCACCCAACCTGTGGGCCTGCATTGACTTACCTTTTCCTTTAAAGTTGTTAGGAGGGCAAGGGCTTTGACTTACCTGTTCTTCAACAGCTAGTACAGAGCTAGTGGGTGATTGATAGGTATTTGTTGAATAAAAAGAATTTCCTTAGAAGTATCATTGCATACAGTTTACATTACCACCTGTGTGCACATACCTCCTCAAACATACGAATATGACCGGATTCTCAAACTCTTGCTAAGGCATCTCTCTAGTTATAGTAATAGTAGTAGTTGATATTTATTAAACTCTTAATGTATGTGCCAGACACTGTCCTAACTGCCTTACTTATTCTTCACAACATTTGAGAGGGGTACTATTATCATTTCCATTTAGTTAAGGAATGGATGAGTGACATGCCCAAGGTCACAAAGGTAGTAAGTGACAGAACACACCAGGATCTGACAGTCAATCAACTGGCTTCAGGGTTTGCACTTTACAAAATGCCCAGGTAGAAACTTAAATGTGTTGACCATCAACTAACAGACAGCCAGCTATTTCTCCAGCAAAATGGGTTTATGTAGGAACAACAAAGAACTGCAATGTTGGACATGTAATTTAATGCAGAACCTAAGAAACAGAAGAGAGGAAACTCTTTATTATAGAACAGTTGGATCACTATTATAAACAAAGAATTCTTCCTGTTGAGCTCCTCAATTGACATAGGGAATGAGAGCTCCTCCTTCTGGCCTCCCAATTTAATTTTAAATGAGGTTTCTGTTAATTAATTTTTACAAATGCAATTTATATGGGACCTTATCATTGGAAGAGACTTCAAATATCCTCTTGTCCCAGTGACCTTCAATCGGGAGCATTTGTATTCCCAGGGCCATGAGAAGGTTTTTCAAGGAGTACTTAAGTACGGAGATTTGAAAGAGATTGGGGTTATAATTTCTAAGAGAGCCACTTTCCGGAATCTCAGAAAGCATGGGGAAGAGCATCTATTTTCGGATTCTTAACTTCTATTTTATTATTACAGTTGATCGTTTTATTAAATTTGATCTGCCTGCCTGGGTTGGGGGGCTGGATGAAAAAGGTGGAAGGTAAGAGGTTACAAATTGGCAGTTATAAAATAGTCACAGAGATGTGAAGTATAGCACAGGAAATATACTCAATAATACTGTAATAACTATGTATGGTGTCAGGTGGGTGCTGGACTTATCGGGGGACCACTTTGTAAGTCATATAAATGTCTTACCACTCTGCTGTACACCTGAAATTAATATTGAATGTTAACTACAATTTAAAAACAAAAAAAGATCAATTCGATCTGTCTGAGAAGTGGCTCATTTTCCCACCTTCCACAAGGAAGATGTGGTCCTTGATTATGTAAAAGCTTACTTTGGTGCCTTGCTTCAAGGTGCAAAACTTCTTGGGCACCAAGCCAAAGGGAGGCCTTCTTTAATGAGGACAACATGCAGCCCAGGACAGCCAATGAGTAAGTTGCAGCTAAGCACTATCAAGAGGAAAATAGTGAGGAGTGACAGAGAATAACAAGGAGATAGGTGTCTTCTTAGAACAAGTGGCAAGGTGACACCTGTCATTTAGGTGATATGGAAGGTGACACTGAAGGATGAGGCCATTTTCTTGTTTTCTGTTCCAAGAAGCAAAAGGCGGGAAGTAGTATTTGTTGAGCATTGCAGAATACCAGGAGACTTATACCATCTGACTAGTTCCCATTTTACAGAAGAGGAAAACTAGAGCTCAGGAGGCTAAACAACCTTACTAAAGTCACAGCGGATTCAACCCCATGAGTTGAAAGTATGTGCTCATGTCAACACCTGTAAGTATTGCTAAGGAGAATGAATCATCAAAGAAAATAATCTTCTGCAAAGAACCAGGAGCTGATACTGGAGGGACTACAGCAAATATTACAAGGAAAGATAGGATGCAGCTATTTTCAGATGAGTTCAGGTGTTTGTATTGAATAAATGCTAAACACTGAGGAAGATTGGGGTTGTGATTTCCGAGAGCCACTCTCAGGCATCTCTGAGAAAGCATGGGGAAAACACTAGAAAGGAGTAAAGTTACATAGAGGAGAGGCCGTTGATTCCTCAGCAAATTTCTGGGCAAGCTCATCAGCAGAGAGGTTAAGAACCCAAGCTCCAGCATCAGACAGACTTTAAAGAAACCAATCTCAGTTCCTCCACTTTCTAGCTGTGAGCATATCACTTAGTGTCTCTGAGTCTCAGGTTCTTCATCTGCAAACAGGAGTTGGTAATGCCCCCTCTGTAGGGCTGTGGTGATGAACTCATGTATGTAAAGCATTCAGCACAGTGCACGGTAGATGGAAAGCATTTAAGTAAACAATAAACATTATAGCTATAATTGCTCAAATACATGATTAATCAAATGACTGGTGAGTGCTCAGAAAAGGAAATGGTGATAGTCAATCACTCTACAAATATTTATTGAGTACCTACTAGGGATCTTTCCTACTGAGGAAAGAGACGTGACAAAAAGGAATTGTGATTTATAGTCTATCTGGAAAAGAAAGATTTGGCTTATTCATTAACTATCCCAAGTTTCCATTACTGGTTACACTGTGTACAGTTCTTTCTGCTTGATCTGGCAGGGAGGTTGTAATTCTGCATTTTTGTGTGTGGCATTGCAATCTATCTGTTGCCATGGAGAGACAAAGTGAAAAGAAGGCAAACCATGGCTTCAATACAAACAGTGTCAAAGAACAAATATAGAAAAAAATAATGAAAACAAATGGAAAAAGCAGAATGGCTTTCTGCTTGAATGTGTATATGACAGCATGAAACCTCTTTTGTCGTGAGGTAAAATAGGAATTAGAATCACTACCCCATATTCTAAATACTGGTTTAAACCCACATTTTAAAATGCATTAAACTAGCCATGAAGATATAATAAGCAGAATGGAGAATATATTAATTATAAATTATTTCTGTACTTTATTTTTCTGGATGGTTAGAGCTAATTTTATAGCCATGTTTTTACTCTGGGAACCCAACACCTGGGTTGTTTGAATTGCAAAAATGATATAAGGGTGTGTGGTTTCTTTTCATTTAGACTTGAAACATTTTTGTTATGTCATTAATTTTGCATTCTCTTGCTTCAAACACAGTCTCCTGTAGAAAGCATAGTCCAGGGATGGCCTTAGACACAATGAGGCCATCCATGCTTATTGAGAAGCACTTACCATGTTTCATATATTTTCAATACATTATTTCACTAAATGCCCACAACACACCCATGAGGCTCAGATTAGATAAAGCAACTAAGATTCAGAGAAGCTGATTTGCCCACGATCTCACTGCTGGAGGGATGCAGGTCAGGAATCTGAAACTTGAGTCTTCTGACTTTAAGCTCAGGCTCTGACCACTTCATGATGCTACTTCTTACCAGACAATGTGGTTTAGAGGCCAGAACACAGGCAGGGGGGTAGGAGACCTGGTTCTCATTCCCAACATTCAAAGCTTTGGGATAGCGAAGCGTTTACCTTACTTTTCTAGGGTCATTTTCTTATTTGTAAAAGAAAAAAATGGAGGGTGAGAATGCCTGGGATCACCTTCCCTTCCCATCTACAATCCTATGCTTAATGGATTTGCTATGGAGCAAATAAGCTTGAACTTCAGGGCCCTCCCTTGTATGGCTCCTGTAGAAGCTGGGTGTGGCAGGGAGCTGTGGAGCATTCTAGGTAGAGAGGAAAAGCCAGGTCGCCATCAGGAAGCATGTCTGTGCAAGCATTTCTGGAAAACTGACAGAAGAGATCTCAGAGGAAAGGCCCTGAATGTCTATGATTCCAGGAATCTGAAGTCTAAATAAATATTCGCTTTTCTACCTACCGTATTTTCCGGCGTATAAGACGACTGGGCGTATAGAAGATTTTCCTGGGTTAAAAAGTCGTCTTATACGCCGGAAAATACGGTAATTTGTGTTCACAATTTCCCCCTCTTCCCCCCTAAGGAGAACCTGTTGCATAAGCGTCAGGATGTGCCTCACAGGGTGGTCCTGTGGTACGGTAGGAAAAAGAACAGTAAAGGAGGGGGAACTAAAGTACCCCCTTCTGAAGCCTCCCTAAGCTGCCAGGTACCACAAGGTTTTCAGAACCAAAGTCACCAGGTAGGTGTAGTAACACACTGTGAATGAGACCGAATTGGTGGTATCAGACTTTCCATAAACATCTGGAATGGGCCACTTTACCCTTCTTGCTCTGCAATTGATATTCAAGTGAAAAGGAAACTCATATTTATGGTGTGCCCATCAGGTGCAAAGCACCAAAAATGCATTGTGTGTGTGTGTGTGTGTGTGTGTGTGTGTGTGTGTGTGTGTGTGTGAGAGAGACAAAAATATCCTGCAATCTCCTGCACCCCCAGGCCCTTATCAAGGTCTATTAGGCTGATAGAGTGAAGTTTGGGATACTGGATTGAAGGTACAAGAACAGGAATCAAGGGCTACACCACATTACCTGAAAGAGCTGGAACCTATGGGGATTTGAGAGTGTGAAGATGTCTGAGAGGCAGGTGGATAGCATTAGCCAGAGAGGCAGGAGTATTAGGGAGAGAGAGATGAGAGACTGGGGTAGCTGCCACCAGTGTGGGACCTTGAACACTTACTTGGGTCAAGAGTTTTCAGGATGTTTTGTTCTGTTACATGTTGCAATAGCAATTACTATGGCAAACACTTTCTAGACTATGTCCCAGGTGCTATTCTTTACATCTTAGTAATACATTTAATGTTGAGACTCTAGGCTTCATCTGTAGGAGAAGCTGAGTCCCCAAACTGAGTCAAGATCATTGGAACTGGATGTTAGGGCAGAGGCAGGGATGATGGTCAGGATGGTAGGAAGGAGGACACGGATGGACAGACACAGGCCTTGCATCTAAATTCTGTAAGCTCTGTCCAGCTTACCTATAATCAAGGTAGGTTTCCAAGAAACCAGGCAGCAGGCCTTGAAAAGATTTATTCTACTCTGATTGCCTGCTTCTTGTCATTTCTAGACCTGTAAGGCAAATCCTATCATTACTTTTATTTCACAGATGAGAAGACTGAGGCTCAGAGGTAACCTAGTAATCTGCCCAAGGACATTCAACCAGGAAATGAGGGAGCAAGGATTTGATCTTAGATGGTCTGACTCTCAAGTCCAGGGCTTAATCATATGTGTACTGTTGCTCATCAGCCCCATTTGTCCTCTTTAAAAAGACCTATTCAGTTATACATTGCTTTTCAAGATATTTTGGAATTGATTTCTGTTTCTTTTGAGTGGGACACTCTGGTTAGGCAGGGTGGGAGAAAGAAGTTTTATTTGAGGTCCATACATGGTCTTCCAACATCCCCAAGTGGTCCCTATGATTATGCCTATTTTTTTACATTGATTTTAGAGAGGAAATGAGAGAGAGAGAGAGAGAGAGAGAGAGAGAGAGAGAGAGAGAGAGAGACAGACAGACAGACAGACATTGATTGATGGTTGTCTCCTACATGCTGATCAGAGCTCAAACCCGAGACCTGGCACAGCACAATGCTCCAACCAACTGAGCCATACTGGCCAGGGCTATCCCTATTTTATAGATTCCGTGATCGTCAACGACAGCCAAAATCATGGCACAAGAATCTGAAAAAATGTCTGTTGACTTTCATGTTCGATTACATTGTTGTATTTTGCCTCCATACCTATAGATCTCTCTTAGCTTTTGGAAAAAGTCATTTTTTTCAAAGTAAACATTTTTTAACCTAAATGCTGAATGAGTAAGAAGATATTGAGGTTTGGCAGGAAGGAAACAGGCCACGAGTTCTATCACTCTGTCTCCTGGAGCCGGCAGTCCCTTCCAGGGCTATTCCACATTAATTATGAGGGATGAGTCCCAAGGGGAGCAACAGCAAAACAAAGACGGTTTGCAGAAAATGAGATTTGTGAGCAGAGGCCAAAAGAATTGCAGTCATAGATTTCAAGCAGATTTCTCAACTCCTCCTACCTGAAAATGGCTTGGCCAGCTTTGAAAATACAGTTGCCCAGGGTCTAAGCCAATGGTCTCAATCAGTAGGTCTGGGAAGTAGCCCTCGAGGCCTGGTCTGGGGACAAGGACCAGAGAAGGGCCAGGTGTGTGTGTGTGAGTGCAGCAGGGTACATTTCCACAGGAGGCCCTTAGCACAGCAGGTGCATCTTGATGAGCACTGATGGCTGAAGACCTGGGTTCAAATTCTGGTTCTGGCCCTTATAGTTTTTCGACTTTAACCATGTCAGTTCATTTTCCCAAACTTTAATATTATCACCCAGGAAATGGGTGTGTTTTGCTACTTTACAACTACCTATTGTGTGGTGAGGATTATTTAAAATAATGATTGCCAAATTAATCCGGAACACAGCATGTGCTCAATGGCTTTCAATACACATGATTTAAGGATAAACTAAGATTTGCGTTGAAAATGTCTATCAGACACAAGACTGTGCCACCAGGAGAAATAATGAGTTTCACTCTGGAGATTTGAAATAATTTGCTATTTTCCTGGCATTGACTACTGCTCTACACTTTCAAGTTTCCTTACAATGAAAGAAATTGGCCCTGTCATTATTTTCCAACTAAGAAAAAAATCTGCTGTAAGACATACCATTCATTTTGAAAGGAATTTTCAACAGCACACGTTTATCAATGAGTAATTTTATTTAATTCCACAAATGTTCATCAAACATGCTTCTTTTCAAATACTACAAAGCATTGGGCAACTCCTGAAAAGTCTGTTATCTGTTAAATGGCTGCTGGGGGGATTCCTTTAAAGGCTAAGTAGGAACCAGACCTGCATTAAAGTGTTTAGAAGTATCAACTAATTAATTTTCTTCAAAGACATGAAAATCGTTTAGACTTATGATGGTAGCATTGAAGGAAATGAATGACTGCCATTCTAACAAATAACTACTCCCCCTGCAAGCAAAAGTTATAGAGTGCTAATCCTCCAACCTTTACAGCAGAAATACCAATATCTGCGCAAGTGGACACATGCATTCTTGGGTTTCATACCCTAGAATGGTGAGACGTGCTTGTCCTGCTCTTTCAGAATGTGATCGCCCAAGTCCAGGGCTGGACACCAGGAAATGAACCTGTTTTATGCTGAATTTTCACAAGAAACAGAAGGGACCCTTTTCCAAAGACAAAATTGAATTCGACAGACCCGGAGTGCCCTTTCCCAGGATTGCCTGGTACAGGTGCCAGTCAATGCCAGTCAGTAGAGCCCCCGTATATGACAACACCTGCCTTCTTTTCTCTATGCAAAAGGACAAAGCTGGTTCTGCCGCGTGATAAGCTTGCTCAGCTGCCTCAGTTTCCCTGGTATGTTTAAGAGAAGGTTCATCAGTGGAGACCGAGGTTGACTTTCTATGTGGGCCTCCATCACAGACATTCATACCCAATGCTGGTGATGGGACCCCTGGTGATACTCGATGCTTTCTTTTACAGTCTACATCCCATGATTGGTGTTGCTACACACTCCTCCTGCCACCACCAAGTCAAGTTCTAGTTCACTGACAGACCAATAGCTTGGAAAGACTTGGCTTTGACATCAGAGAGAGCTGAGTAGATCTGCCCATGCCCAGCTGTGTGACCTTGGGAGGGTTAATTAACCTCTCTAAGCCCAGGTTTCCTTATCTATACTATGAGAGTGGTAAAATGAATTTAATGTAAGGATTAAATGAAATGATGCTTTTAAAGCACCCAAAACTTAATAGGCTGACCTTAGGTCAGAAGCATAAATTTAAAAAAGTTTAATTTTTGTTCCTGGCCCACTGATAGTTACTGGTTTGGTAAATGATGCATTAAAATAATAAAAAGTAAGAGAGTGTAATACAGGAAAACCTGCATTTCTGAAAAATGATTAAAACTATACCAAAGCCATAATAATCAATTCCTTAGAAAATCAGGTTATAAAACTAGATACTTCTCATGCTTGCTACAAAAACACATACACAAGTATAACCATATTAATGGGAAAAGTCATGGAGAATATGCAGAGATTATCCATGATACCTTATCTGTAGTGAGATTTTCTCTTTATGCATAAATAAATTTTCTCAGTTTTCTTCAATGAATATGCATTACTTATGAAATTAAAAATTCATTTCTAAACCGTTTTATAGTACTTAAATGGCATTGTTCATTTAAAATATACCTTTATCCCAGTTCCTTTCTTCACATTAAAATACTGGCACTGCCTCAGTGGTTGAGTGTCGACCTATGAATCAGAAGGTCAGGGTTTGATTCCCGATCAATGATTCTCCCTCAGCATTGATGTTTCTATCTCTCTCTCTCCCTCTCCTGCCTCTCTGAAATCAATAAAAAATCTATTTAAAAAAATACTGGCACTCCTGATACCTGAAGCATCCTCCCTGCAGGATGGCACTGAAGCAGCAGGTGCCCAGGCCTGTGTCCATGGTCCTGGGCTGAGAGACAGGGAGAGAGGATGTAATGGAGGACCAAGGAAGAGTGCCCCTTTATCATCCTGCTAATGGGATGGGGGGCGGGGGGGGTGCATTGCTAGATTGAGCACTGCTGGAAGGTTCAAGAAGCAAAACAAAGGAATTGTTCTGAATAGCATGGGCAGAAAAAGGAGAGGCTAAGTCAAGAAATGATCTTCCAGGCAGGAAACCCATGTGGATGCAATGTTGGTGAAGTGAAGAGGGGCAGCCAGTCAGGTCTGTCACTCCTGGGTTTCTCCCTCTATCTCTACCTGCTTCCTCTGTCCCAATGGGACTGCACCACCCTATCCCTCTTTATGGCACTCCACAGCTGTATTACACACACACGCGCGCGCGCGCACACACACACACACATGCACACACACGTGCACACATGTGCATGCGCATGTAATTCCATGTTGTTCAAACCCACCACAATATGAGGCCCTCCTCCTGGCCAGGTTGAATCAGGTGGAGGATCTTCCCGGGGTCATCTAGTGGCAGCATGGAAATGGAACAAAAAGCATTGCTGCCAACACCAAATTAGCCAATACTGCCCTGAGCTGGCGATTCTAAACAACATCAGTGATAAAATACTCCTGGCTGGGGAGAGCTGCTCCACCTCCACACCCTGTCCCCTCCACCCCGACCCACCCCCAGGCGACTCTGACCAAGAAGGAAGAGCAATTCGTGAGCAGTCTCTAATTCCTAGTGCCCTTCACAGTGATGCACGAGCTAGACCAGGCGTGCAGGAGTTCACCATTTGGGAAAGGGTGGGGGGAGGGGCAGCTGAAACACACAATTTCCTGTTGGGTCAGAACCTCTCTGCCACAGTTCTCCCTGTATTGCTTTCCAGAAGTGTGGAGTTCCCCAGGTTCCCAGGGACATTTCCCCTTGTGGCGTCTCCGGCATGGTTACACCCTGCAGTGACACTCGGACACTGGGATGGAAGCAAGGCCTGGAGGGCCAGGGGGACAATAAAAGGGGAAGCTACAGGCAGAACAGATGGACTGGACCAGCAGGATGAGGGGCTGAGGCCCTGAAAATGTTTTAAAGCAGGGCTTACAAATGCAGACATGTGAATTAAATGAACGAAGCCGGCTGGTGTCAGAGGAAAAACACTGTACCGTCTTTACAATTTGTCTAGAAGGTCTGGCCTTCTCCATGCAACACTCGTTTTCCTAATGTGGTGGGAATAGGTACATATCTCTATATCTGTGATGGAAAAACACAACACGTGGGCACTGTGTTGAGGAGAAAATCGGGGGATTTGTAGACAGAAGCAGGCTTGACCCTTCTGAAGGGGTGGCCACTGCACTCTGTCACTGCAGGAATGAGGGTGAGGTGAAGTGGGGGCTCCTGATTTGACAAGATAATCTGGAAGTCTGGACTGTTACATGGACTCTTCTAATATCCGAATGTTGGTTCAATTACAAATAACAACCGCACTGAAGGACCCACGAAAACACAGCAGATGTGACCTAAGGCCACTCCTTATTAATGTTTGCATCAAACAGAGCTTCCTCTTTGTTCCCCAAGGGAGGTTAAGATAACAATTTCCTGTGGAGGCTGGGTCTTCCTAGAGAGGGTGTTGGTCATATCTCACAGCTGTACCCCCGAGATAACTACCCCATGCATCCCTCATACCCTCATTCCCCTCCCCCACTGGCAGTTAGTCACTGGAGAGTATTCCAAGATTAAAGATGGTTATGTCTTTTTCTGAATCACTTCTATTCCCTGGGTTGAAAACTCTTCTTGTCCTGAAGGCCATGGCCAAAGACAGCTCCAGAAGGTCTATTTAGATGTGCATGTAGTTGGATGGAAGGTGAGACTTGAAACTGCCTTTGTAAAGCACTTTATTCTAAGATTGAGGCAAGGCTGAAAGTTGTCTTTATCAAATTTTGAAGAGAGGGCTGCCTGAGGCCACCATAATGGCTCCATCTCCCCAGTGGAAACATTCTTAGGATAAGATTAGATACAGCTGGTCACACAAAGACATTAATACAGGAGGCTTTTTTGTGGTATCTTAGGAATAGTTGCATGCTGGCAATTCTTTGAAGCCAAAGGAATGAATCTTTACTAGAGAAATGCTGATCATGCCACCCTCTGTTTAAAATCCTTTTAGGATTAAGTACAAAGACCTAAGATCACTTGCAAAGCCCAGTTTGATCTGCCCTCTGCTTGCCTCACTGCCCTTATCTCCCACAACTAGTTCCTTGCCCCACACTGAACGTTATTTGGTTCCTTGAGTATGTCACACCCTCTCTGGCATGTCTGTATTTGGCTGACTTCTACCTTCAGGCCACTGGAGATGTCACTTCCTCCGGAAAGTCCTCCGTGCTCTCCTCCCCTCCCACACTCCTGGGACTGGGCTAAGTACTCTTCCTATGTACTCTTCCCAATCGTACAATTTAACTGTATTAGATTGTTCTGCTGCAGGAGGGTTCTCCAGGAAGCAGGTGCAGAACTGCAGCCAGGAGTGGAAAAGACCGGGCAGTGACATCTGAGAAAAGAAAAAAGGACTGGATTGGTTTCTTAGGGCAGCCACAACAAATTACTACAAACTTAGTGGCTTAACGAAATAGAAATATATTCTCTCAAATATATTCTCTCTATTTCTCTTAACGAAATAGAAATATATTCTCTCAAGTCTACACTGAGTGGCCAGATTATTATGATCTCTGAATGTATAATAATCTGGTCACTCACTATACATATATATATGAGGCCCAGTGCATGAATTCGTGCATGGATGGGGTCCAGCCAGCCTGGCCAGGGGGAGGGGACATGGGTGGTTGGCCAGCCTGCCTGCTGGTCAAACTCCTGGTTGAGGGGACAATTTGCATATTAGCCTTTTATTATATAGGATGTACACTGAGTGGCCAGATTATTATGCGTTCAGAGATCATAATAATCTGGCCACTCAGTGTAGAATTAAGGTGTGGGCAGGGCTGCACTCCTGCCCTGAAGGCTGTAGGGTAGAATCCATTCCTTTCATCTTCTACCTGCTGGGGGCTCCAGACATACTTGGCTGTGGCTACCTAACTCCAGTCTCTTGCCTCCATGTTCCCACTGCCTTCTCTGTGTCTCTCTCTTCTGTGTTTGTCTCTTATCAAGACTCAGTTGAGGTCCATTCTGATGATCCTTAAATAACTCACATTATGAAAGACTGCCTTTTCCAAGTAAGGTGGTGTTCACAGTTTCCAGGAATTAGGAGGTGGACATATATATTTGGGGGCCACCATTCAGCCCACTAGAGGGAAGAAACAGCCCCACTGCCACTGGGGAGCCGAGTTCTGTGACAGACTCTCTATTGGTTCCCAGAGGAGAACCAATACTGAACACAGTGATGCTGCTCATGCTCCTCTCAGCAGCACATGCTCGATGCCCATGTGTGTGTCTCCTTAGTCTTCCGGCCTCACGAATACACCCATTCCTGCACGCTCACTTCCCTGAGCCCTTTAAGTTCTCCCTCTAGGTCTGGCATGGCGATCAGGCACTTGGACCTTTCAGCATGGACCAGAGCTTTCTCCAGGCTTCCAGGAGCCACCTGGCAGCAAGTTTGTATTGTTCCCTGGTGCTTCCTGTATCTTGAGAGAGTGAGCGCAGTATGAAAAAACTCTCCCTTATCCAGACCAATGTTCCAGCCCCTTGATAAAGCACCCTGATCTCCTCTTTCAGCTCTTTGGGGTCATGGCCACATGCTTCCCTTATCAGGCCCAACATAGCCTTGGCTGGGTGATGCTGTGACTTAACCCTGGTTTCAGGCCTGATGTCCAGGAGAGGAACAGGGAGCCACCTGTTGCCTTTCTGGGGAAAACCCTCCGGACAGTTTTCCTGCGCAAGGAATGTTCTAGCTCTTTATGGACAGGGTGGGCCACTCCTGCAGGCTCAGCTGGTGCAGAGAAGTTTAGGGAACATTTACTCAAATCTTCCAACTCCATGTGTCACAGCCCCAGATTTTGCCAACGAGGGCCTGCCTTTGGGATAAGAACCTGTTTTGGTTGAGCATTCAATTGTCTTTGAAGTTCAATAACCCCTTTAAATCCTGCACTTCATCTTCAGCTTTTCTGGCCACACATAGTAAGAGGGCTTCTTTGTAGAGATTCCTTTCACACTTAGTTTCAATTGTTAACTGTTCTCAGCTTTTCACTATCCCCCTGTAGGGCATCAGTGCAACTTAGTGGTAACCATCCAATCCCATTACCTTTGTACTTACAAATCTCAACTACATTTCAAATGCTCGGATCGGTGCATTCCCCTCTGCCTGCGGGCCATCAGCTCACCACTGGTGAAAGTGGACTGCATCTCCCGCTAAGGGCTATCTTCACATCACCTACCACCAGGAATGGGGTGGAATGGCGTGGGTCCTCAGAACTAGCTGGGCAGTGAGTGACCCAGTCCCCAAGCCTTTGTCTTGCCCCTTGCTTTCTCAGACTGTTCTTGGTGCCAACTCTTGCAAGTTGAGTCCTCCGGGAAACACATGCTGAAATGGAGTCAGAAATGCCAAAGATTTGTTAGGGAGTAATATCCGTGAAAGGACAAGGGGGCGAATCAGGGTCGTGTGGAGAGAGCCATCAGACCGGAATGAAGACTTGACAAAGTCTCTGCCAACCCAACGAGAGCTCTGGAGCAAAGGCGGCCTGTCAAACAGTCTGAGGTCGAGTGGCAATGGGAGGCCTTTGTACCACTGCCTTGCTCAGCCATTGGCTGAGGAGTAAGGTTCCCGGATCAAATAAGGAATGCTATTACATTTGCATTGCAGATAAACAAATTTTTGTAGTATCTGTATATCCCATGCAATATTTGGAACATACTTATACTACAGAATACTCATTGCTTATCTGAAATGCACATTTAACTGGGTGTTTGTGTTTGCTAAATCTGGCAACGCTAGCTGGGGGTAACTCCAAGAAGTGCATGCTCTCAGCGACCACTGCTCTCTCTGCTCCTCCATTGTCTGGGAGCTGCTCTGAGGACAGTGTGACCTGGGCTTGGAAGCTGAGGTAGACCTGAGGGTGCTAACTGCTGGAGGCTGTCAGCTAACCACACTCCTGGTCGCTGGCCAGCAAGTCCTTTCCAGAAGATCTCTGCATCTGCCCATTATGTTCCATTTAACTTTGTCTCCCTTGCTCAGTGTAAGTCTAGGGAAGGTGAGAAAACTGTCCCTCTTGTTTATCTTGTGTCCCCAGTACCAGGCGCAGTGCTCGGCTCCTGGGTGATGCTCAGGTATTACTTGTTAAATGGAATTATACTTAAGGCTTTAGGAAGGACATAACGAAGTGCTCTTGTCCTCTCCCTGGGCAGAATCACACTCGGAGTTTGCTGACCCTCGATGGCTTTCCATGCTGCGTGTGCACTAAGCGGAGGCAACGGGGAGAAGATCAGCTTTGAGCTGTAGAGTCTGCGTTCCCGGCCACTGAACTCTACATCAGAGCTAATTATTTATGGAGTTAATTAAGTGCTTTCTAAGTAAGTAAAGAGGGTTCTAATTGAGGAATTCCAAGAGAGACCTTGTAGATGAAGGTTGGAATTTGGTGCTGTTATCTCCACGTCTCTGTCCCGCAGAGGGCCCGACCTCCACAGACCCTGCACAGAACTTAGCAACTTTCATCCCAGACGTAGTATCACCATATTGCTTCTGTGCCATAAGCCAGAAATCCTTGCCTCACCCAACTCCAGGATGCAGTTTCCAACCACTGAATACGTTCTGAAGATCCCACCCCATTTTCTCTCTGAAAGGCATGTCTGCCTCTCCGTCTGTACAACTACGTTCACAGAGTGGATCCTCATCGTCTCTCCCCAGGAGGGGAGTATGCCAGTTGGCCTCCCTGCCTCGGGTATTGTGCCCTCTCCAATTCATCTTCCACACTATTGTCAGGCATTTAGCTTTAAGACTTGAAAGTAAATCTCATCCAGTCAAATCAATCAAATCGTGTTATTTTCTTCCCTTAAATCTCTGAGCGGTTCCCCTCCTTTCAGGATCATGTCCAACCTCATCTGTTACTCTGCTTGCCAGAAGGTTTCTTGCTCTGCTTTTAAGTGTGCAATCTGAGGATGTCACACTCGTTCTTTACATAATTTATTGACTCACCATTTGCTGATATGATAAAGTCCAGCCCTCTCTGCGTGGCTTACACGGCCCTCTGTGGACTGGACCTGCCTTCATTCTGCCACATCCCTGCTTACACCCTTGCTGTGGCTTACAGTCTCATGATCACATCACACCCTGTCATATCTACCAGTCTTTGTTCAAACTGGTCCCCCTGCCTGAAACTCCTCTTTCTCTGCTCTACCTGTTGCCTAGATCGGCACTTCTCAGAGGCTCATGGGGAATCAATCACCTGAGGATCCTGTTAAAATTAATATGCTGATCCATTAGGTCTGACATGGAGCCCCAGCCTCTGTATTTCTAAAAGGTCATGCCATTGCTGCTGGTCCAGAAACCACACTCTGACTAGCACAGGCCTAGACCACACTTGTCTTTCAAGTGTCACTGAAGGGTTATCATTGCCCTGAAACCTTTCTTGAACCTTCTAGACGTCATTGACACTTTAAATTCCCATTCCTACAGCTCCCCCTGACCTCTACCAAAACACTGGTGACATTTCATTGCATTTTTCACTTTGTATGCATCTTCTTCTCCTAGACTGTAAGCTCCTTTAGGACAGGAACCACGTCTTATTCATCCCTGGGATGCCAGCCCTCAGCACAGTGTCTGTAGTCGGCATTCAATAAAAGTTTGTTGAATGAATAAATGTGGAGTCATACTCAGGAAAATAAAAGGTATATTCAGTATAGAGAGGATTCTCTTTCTTCCTTCTCAACTTTCTGATGCTAGACTTGAAGCTACTCAAGTAGAACTCCTTTGGCTACAAATACCCAACTCAAATTTGCTTTCTCAGATTGGCTCAGGTAGCTGAGAAGGAGGGATGCTGGGAACCACAGGGCCCGGGGCTACTAGAGATCCCACACACAGGGACTTGTAGCCTTTTTCCTAGAAGGTGCTACTGGTTGACTGGGTCTGAGTTGCCTTCTGTGCATCTCTCATTTCTGCTGGTCTCTGCTGCCTTTTGTGTCGGCCTTTTCATCTCCTACAGCAGACAGGTCTATCCCAGATTGTCAGGCTCTGGGCTCTCATCAGACTCAATTTAACATCACTGCAAAGGAAAGTCTTGTGCCTACACCTGTGGTCATGGCAGAGTGTGAGTGTGGGAGATGGAACTGAGTGGTGGGAAGTAGAGTATATGTGTGCACATGTGTGCGCAAGGGAGAGGGGGTATATGGGGGGATGGGAGTGAGCAGCAGGTCTGTTAACACCTCTCTCAGAGCAATATCTACCTCTCTCAGAGCAATTGCTACTCTAATCAACTAAGTTACCCACAGTTGGGCAGGGGGCGAGGGTGGGGGGAGAACTATCACTAACATACAGTGGGGAAAAGGGAGGGAGACAGGCAGAAAGGATGCATGCTGGGAGGCAATAGTTATCTTGTCCCTTCTACCGCCCGCTGGAGGCAGTACTGGTGCAGTCTCTCTGGGGCAGGTACCTAATTTCCATGCGTGGCAGTGTCCTCTGGGTTGGGGGGGCGGGGGCGGGGGCGGGGGGCACTTCATCACGCACGTGCCGAGTTCAGCAGCAGCACTACAGAAGCCTCGTAGTAAGTAGCAAGGTATGACTTTTGAATACTTACTAGCTTTGGTTTTTCTCACCTATAAAATATGACTAATAATAATACCCACCTCACAGAGGTGTTGGGGAGCTTAACCAGAATGACATATGCAAAGCGCTAACGTTTATTGAGCTAAAAGCAAGCATGCGAAGCAGGGCCCACTGTTCCTGTTTAGCGGTCCCGGGAGGTGAAGTAACTTGCTCTAGGTCACGCAGCTCGCCGATTAGAGGGTGGCATTTTAAGCACGGTCTGTCTGATTTCTGGCCTGTGCTCTTTTCCCTGGAGCCATAAAGATACGTCTCTTTGTACTGGGGTTAAATGTCAGCCTGTTACTGTGTAGGAGCCCAATTTGACCACAACTCGCCCTGTCCCCGGGGGGGAGGACAGCCCCACAGTGTGAGGTGCTGGCCAAGGACCGCACAGAGTAGTTCTATCATTACAACGGAATCTTTGCCTCCAAAAGAAACGAAAAATGAGGGAAAGCTCCTGGGAGGACATTTTTTAAATACGAGTAATAATTTACCTAAAAGAAATGTTTCTCCACGAAAAGAAAATAACCTAAGCGCGAGTGCACACTTAAATACCCGACTATTTCCTGTGCAGTTGTTCTGATGCCAGTTTTAAGACTGTCAGCCAACTCCCTGCCAGGTCACTGCCTTACAAGACTGATCGCTAGGCTGGCTCAGGAACTACAAACGAATACTGGCCTAAGCAAAAGCACTGGTGGCTATAAAGAAACAATGGGATGCTTCCTTAAACGGATGAGGATCATTTGGGGATTATCCGCCAGTTTTTTATCAGCCTCTTCGGGGCTTTCCTCAGGTGCACATAATCTGCAGAGAAGTACAGGTCCCTTTCACTGGCCGCAGTCACCATCTATGTCTGTCAAGGACCTTGGAGTAGAACAGCAGCATAGCTAGTCCCCTGGGTCCAAGAACTCTACCATCTCTGATTCTTGCAGCTCACTTCGAGACAAACTCAAAATAAAACAAAGCCCACCCAGAAGCAAGAGAAAGGAACAAACCCCAGAAAGGTTTTATTTTCCTTTCCTGAATACTGTTCTACGATTGCTTTTACATAGTTCATATATTTTCATATTTCAAAACCATTTGTTTTTATCATTGTCTTTTATAAAAGAAAAAATATTGAAAATGAGCACATATACACAACACACATACACATTTTTCTAAGTTTCTTTCACCACTCTGAAATGTTTCTGGAACAATCTAAGTTGAATGGTTTGCCAGTGTGACTGAAAATACTCTCGGATAGCTAGAGAAGTAACAAGAGCAGCTGCTACATCCTGGACACACACACACACACACACACACACACGTGCAGGGCAAAGCCAGAAAGGATCTCTATATGTTTCAACTCATCTGACCTTAACAGCAACCCTATTAGGTAGGGCTTTTTCTTATGCCCATTTTACAGATGAGGAAATCAAGGCATAGGTTATCTCACCTACGGGTATCCAGTTAGTAAGTGGGGAGCTGAGGTGTCAATCCACATAACAATAAAACAATAGTTAACACTTATTAATCATGTATCATCTTCCAGGAACTCTTCTAAATGCTTCACATATGTTAACGCATTTAAGTGTTAGCTCATTCTGAATGTTGCCTTTTTAAAAAGTGCCTTTATTCAGGCAATTTTCTGCTCAGAGAAGTGGAAAAGGCCATGGGTGAAGCAGGGGTCAGGCAAAGGGATCTCCAGGGTCATTTCCAAGTGGAAAATCAATGTTTGGAAGGGGCTTACAGGTTGGTGCAGGACATCATTGACCCTTGTCAATGTTAAAGGCCACTGCATACCAGTGCTGGTTATATTTACACAGTGGGCTAAAATTAGCTGGCAGGCTCTCCTGGCAACCGGGAGGATATATAAGGCTCCCTCTTTATCTAGTAATGCTAATTTAGGCAAAACCAAAAAAGGTCCTTCTGCTGTTCTCGGTGGATAGGCATTCAACAACAATAACATCCTTTTCCCTCCTCCTCCTCTTCTCTACATTTTAGGAAATTGAAAATATCAATCCAGACTCACTTTGGTTCAGAACAAATACCTACAGACATGAAAACCTAGTGGGGGTCCTCTAAGCAGGAGGGTTTAGGGACTCCTCTCAGGTGGAAATAGAACAAAAATAAAATTAAAACATGTTACCTGTGTTCCATGAGCACTGGAAGAGCAATGAGCTTAGAAGGGCACCAGCTGGAGCAATGCCATTGAAGTGCAACTGCACCATTGGGGGAGGGGTGAATGAAGGTCCTGAGCTCCCCAGTAAATACCACCCAGGTGGAAGCAGGCCTAGACCCACCCTGGGCTGGGGCTGTGAATGTTGCCACCTCTTTGAAGTAGTTGCAGTCTGTCTTGAAGACAAGTGAAGCTGTATGGGCTCAGCATGAAAGGGTGATGTGACCAATTAGTGATGTCACCCAAGGAATAATATCAGGGCATGTGGTGGGTATTTGTGGTTCATCCAACAGACACGGGGATTGGAAGAGAGAGTGGAGTACCTAGGCTAGGGTATTAAATAGTCCTGGGTTCAACTACATGGTATTTCTGAGGAGACTGTGAAGGTAGCAGAGAATTGACTTGAATTCACTGCTCAACCCTAGACCTGTGCTTAAAGGGTACTATGGTCTGAATGTCTGTGTCCCCCCAGGTTCATGGCTTAAAATCCTGTGACGATGTTAGGAGGTGGGCCTTCAGGAAGTGCTTAGGCCTTGAGGGTGGAGTGTGCAATCATCACCACCATCCATCTCCATAGCTCTCCTACATTTTGTACAACTGAATATAGTTTTATCTTTTAATACATGATTTTAACTCATTTATAATTGTTGATATGACTGGCATGTTAGAAATTAGGTCCTTCATATTGCTTTATATTATGGATAGCAGGAAAAATAATGGCCTTATGCTTATGTAGAATCTTATACTGTATGATTGTGTTTTCTTTGCTTTGCTCCACTTGTCTGTCTGTGTTCATGCCATACTGTTTTGATTACCTTAACTTATGAATACATCTAGATGTCTGGCAATATAAATCCTCCAGCTTGCTTTATTCATTGCATTAAGTGATGGATACAGACATGTATGCGTTCGCGCACGCACACGTGCACGCACACGTACATACATACATGGTGTCCTGAGCCCCTTTCACAAGATTGTTGTAATAGATTTGTGAGTTTGTGAAGGTTAGGTCATTTTGCATGAAATTTGGCACACCTCCTGGGCACACCTCTTGAGTTATGGTCTATATTGATTTCCATACCTCACTTTTCTACCCCTGATCAAAATAACCCACAGACAAAACCAAAACTGAAATTCCTCCTCACCTATGGGCCAGACTTCTGAGAGCTGGAGGAACAGAAGAATAGCAGAAGGGACAGAAGAGCAGTTCTAACTGTAAAAGGGAATCAGCCTTGCAGAAATTTCCCAGATCCAGTACAATCTTAAGAGGGGGCAGAATTTCAAAGCTTGCTGAGACAATGGTCATTCCTATTAGCTCAACTGCTTTGGTGTGGTGAAATTGTTTGTAATTAGAATTCCTAGACTTAAATCCCAGCACTCTCACATACTATGTGACCTTGGGTAAATCATCCCATCTCACTCAGTTTCATTATCTATAAATGTGGATGGTATTATCTTCTTTGCATATTTCATCAGATCATTGTAATATAGTTACACAGGACAAGGGACAAGGAAGAGGAGCATGGCTGTGGAGAGAATGTGTGTGGTACAGGCAAGATTCAGAGCTACAGTCAAAATTGCCAGTAGTTAAGGGGCAGAACGAGAGCTCACAGCAGGAAACCAAGATTCAAGGTTGGTCCCCAAATTGAGTCAGCATAGTCCTGGCCGGTGTGGCTCAGTTGGTTGGAGCATTGTCCCATATACGGGAAGGCCACCAGGCCAATTCCTGGTCAGGGCACATACCCAGGTTTGGGGTTTGATCCTGGTCGGGTGCATACAGCAGGCAACCAATTGAATTTCTCTCTCTCTCTCTCTCTCTCTCTCTCTCTCTCTCTCTCTCTCTCTCTCTCATCAATAAACATGTCCTCAGGTGAGGATTACAAAAAAAAAGAAGAAGAAGAAGAAGAAGAAGAAGAAGAAGAAGAAGAAGTTGCATCAGCATGGCAGAGGACAGAGGTTAGGAGGAGGTTGAGCCCCGTGGCCATGTGGTGGGAAGCAGGGATAGCACACATCAATGCCACAAATGATCTGAGAGTGGGCGTAGTGGGGGGAGAGACAATGATGCAAAAGAAAGAGCCAGGTCCTAGGTAAAAGGAGGAGGAGGAGGGTGGATATTTTTCATTTGCCTCAGAAGGCAGGAATCAGCAGTTAGGGGCAGATGTAGCAGGATGGTAAACTGCTCATGGGAAGATCAGAATATTCCCACCCAGTGCTTTCTAATGTTATCAATGTAGCATGCAATAAAGTCATCAGCTGAATGCAGGGGCTGAGGAGTATTAAGAAATGAAGAAAGTTATAGGACTAAGTTTTGTTGTTTTTTGTTTTTGTACAATCCTAGGGTGGGTAAAAGGACAAGACTTTATCATTTTAAAATGGAAAATGTAGATGTTTTAAATAACTTCCTCATTCCTGACTTCTGTCTCCCCCATTGCCCTTGCTCTCTTTCTACAGCCCTTCTTTACCCATTCTGTTCAGCACCCACTCCCCTCTCTGTCACCTCCACTCTTTCTCACAGCCCTCTGCCTCTCAGCCACTTCTCAGATACTGAACATTTCAACAAGACTTATTTTTAGAATCTTAGACTAGAGTTTGGGGATTATTCAAATATTTTATGATTTCATTTTCATCTTCTTTGATGGCTTGTTAGTTATAACTCTTTGTTTTGTTATTTTAGTGACTGCCTTAGGGTTTATAGAATTCATCTTTAACTTATCAGAGTCCACATTCAAGTAATATCATGCCACTTCATGGAGGTGTAAGAACCTTCCAACAATATACTTTCAGTTCTCTTTCCAGACTTTATGATATCATTGTCATGCATTTTACACACATGCCACATTGTTATACTTTTTGTTTAAACAATTACCTTTTGAAAGAGATTTAAAGAATGAAAAATCTTACATATTTACCCATGTAGTTCCCACTGCTGAAGCTCTTCTGCGTGTGCACCCATATTCCCATCTGGTATGATTTTCCATAATTTTTCTGTAGTGTGGGTGTGCTGGTGATGGATTTTTTTCAGCTTTTCTATTTCTGATAAAGCTTTCATTTCAACTTTGTTTTTGGAAGATATTTTCTGTGGGTATAGAATTCCAGCTCAAACATTTTTTTCGGCAACTTAAGGATGTTGCTCAGTGTCTTCTCACTCATTGCTTCTGGTAAGAAATCTGTAATCCTTCTCTTCGTTCCTCTGATTTTCTCTGCACCACTGATTTTGATCATTTGGTTATAGTGACCCTTGGAGTACTTTTACAAAATATATTTCTTGTGCTAAGGGATTTTTGACCGTCTTGGATTTGTGGGTTTATAGTTTTCATCAAGTTTAGAAAATTCTGGTCATTATTCTTTCAAATATTTTTCTGTCCCTTCCCTCAGTTACACTTACATTAAACTAACTGAGGTGCCTCCACAGCTCACTGATGCTCTGTTCATTTAAAAAAATTCTCTTTCTCTTCTGTTTTTCATTTTGAATATCTTCAATTGTTCCATCTTCGAATTTACTAGACTTTTCTTCTGCAATATCTGATCTGCCATTAATCCCACCCAAAGCATTTTTCATCTGACACATTGTAGTTTTCATCTCTAGAAGTTGAATTGGTGTCTTTAAAAAAAAAAATCTTCTATTTACCCTTTTGAGCATACGGAATGTAGCTGTAACAGCTGTTTTAATGTTCTTGTCTGCTATTCTAACACCTGTGTGAGCTCTAAGTTGATTTTAATGGATTGTTTTTTCTCCTTATTATGAGTTGTATTTTCTTGCTTGGCAATTTTTATCGGATGCCAGACACTGTGACTTTTACATTGTTGGGTGCCGGATATTTTTTTGCATTCCCATAAATATTCTTGAGCTTCTCCCCGCTGGAATCCAGTTCAGTTATTTAGAAATACTTTGATCTTTTGGGTCTTGCTTTTAAGATTTACTAGGCAAGACGGGAGCAGTGCTCAGTCAAGGGCTGATTTCCCCCCACTACAGAGTCAGAGGCTTCTGTGTACTCTCCCGAATGCTCCATGAATTATGCAGCTTCCCAGCCTGTCTTTTGGGAACAGGTGCTGTTCCCAGCTGTACGTGATTCGGTGGGCACCACTGGCTCTAATCCTTCTGGGTGTTTCCTTCCCCAGCCTCATGTAGTTTCTTATCATGCCTGTGCTCAGCATTACTCAGCTCAGTACACAGTGGGGACTCTCTTGAGGTTTTTAGTGTTCTCTGCACGCTGCTTTCTCCTCCCCAGAATTCTGCCTGCAAACTCTAGCTGCCTTAGTCTTTCACACCCGCAGTCCCATCCCTCAACTCAGGAGTCCATTGCCTGGTACATGTGCTTTCCTCACCCCTGAACTGAAACCTGTGAAGTCTAATTGTAGTGCTCACCTTGTTTGCCACCCAGCTCTCAGGGATCCTTCACTGCCTGGCGTCCAGGGTGTTGAAACTATGTCACATATATGTATTTTGTTAATCCTCACCCAAGGATATTTTTCCACTGATTTTTTAGAGAGAGTGGAAGGGAGGGGGAGAGACATAGAGAGAGAAACATCGATGTGAGAGAGACACATTGATTGGTTGCCTCCTGCACACGCTTTGACCAGGGCTGTGGATTGAGCCTGCAACCGAGGTAAATGTCCTTGACTGGAACTGAACCTGGGACCCTTTAGTCTGCAGGCCAACACTCTATCCACTGAGCTAAACGAGCTAGGGCTATGCCACATATTTCGTCCAGTGTTTGTTTCATGTGGGAGAGTAAAGCTGATCTTTGCTAACTCCGTCTTGGCTGGAATCAGAAGTGTCAACCTAATGTTAAAATACTCCCGAGACACAGTTATCATGGAGTCTACATGGCTATGAATTGTGTCAGGTTAAGGTCTGAAGGAGCCCTTGGCAGCATTCTTTGGAAGGCAGCGCATGATGGCTCCAAACCCCCTTCCCAGAGGACTCAGTTTCCCTCGACAAGCCATCACTCCGCAGTGCTCATTCCGAGCGGGGCTTTATTTAGAAATGGCAAGTTATTGTAGATTTACAGAGACACTCTCTACCCCCTCCCTGGGAATTTACAGGAATGGTAAGATCCAAAGACAATCAGCTGACTTCGATCAGCAGAGCTCCAAGTCATCTCTGATATATTGAACGCTAAGGGTTGGAAATTCATAGGCCTCTGAGCCAAAATGAGATTCACATTCAATATAAATAAGAATTTGTCTGTGATTCTGCAGTTTTGTTCCGTGACCTGGTGCCTCCTGAAAAAAAATAGAAATGTCAGTGGCTGGCGTGGAGAAGCATGCCAACCAATGTTGTGGCCCGAAGGGCCAAGACGGCGCTGGCTCCAGAGCCAGCTGGCACGCGGCCATCGCCAGTGGGAAAACCATTCCTGTGTGATAAGACAGCGACAAATGCCTTCCCTGTGGCTGTGATTAAAGCGGGCTCTGCATTATGGCACAGTGCTTTGAGCTTCGCATAGCAGTCATTTTTGCTAAATATTCATATGCTTATTTATACCCTCCCAGGCCTCCTCTGAAATTGGGGAGTTTAAAATTTCAGGCACAAACTATTTCCCTCTTTTGGGAAGAAAAACCCGTGGACAAAGGAGCAGAGGAATTGAGAAAGGGGTGGGGAAAGGGAGAGGTAGATGGTTCTGTAATGAGCTGTGTGTCTCCCCTGCATGCTCGGTAGGAGGGAGCTGCTAATCGTCGGCTAGGGCATTATCAGCGTCAGCTCCAGTCCCAGGGGGCTGTGTCTTTCCTAACCCAGAAACTCAGAAATGTGTGTTGAATGAATGAAAAAGTGAATGAATAATCTATAAAAATGGTGCTAGCTCCTCTAGGGCAAAATGTTGTCTTTGTAATTATAAAATCTAAACAGGGTTCCTGGCACATAAAAATAACTCAAACACATGTTTTTGGATTAGTTAATGAGTAATCAAGGCAAGAGAGAAAGGAAGAAATATAGAGCGAGGGAGGGAGGGAAAGAGGAGGAAAGGAAGGGAGAAAAGGAGGGAGGGAGGGCGGAAGGGAGGGAGGTGTTTGAGAATAGACAGTTGGGCTGGCCATCCACTTCCCAGGGCCAATGCACTTGGCTGCCAAGAAGCAACATTGTTTGTCTTCTCCAGCTGTTTGTTACACCTGCTTTGGGGCCATAAATCTCAGGCCCTTATGGTCCACAATTTGTCAGCCCATTGTAACTTACGTAGCATCTCAAAGGTTTCCAGCTGGCACTGGCAACTAGGAAAATGTAGTATTTTACCTCGGAGGGATGGTTACCCTCTCAGGTGGACTTCTGCTTCTTGTCACCTCTAGCCCCTCTTCTACCCTGTCCTAGCCAGGGATGGTATGTATGCGTGTAGGAAAGAGAGAGGGAGATGCTGGGAGACAGCTTCCCTCTGAGACCTCTGGAAGCCCACTTGTTAGCATCTTTGGCTTCCACATCCCCTTCTACATTCACATGGAGCTCTGTTCCTGCTTACGGCAACGTAAGAACTCCCTCTCCTTCACCCGCTACAACCAAAAGTTCAGCAGGTGCTCTCCCTAATGTCTTGTCACAGCCATGCAGCCGGTCCCAAAGCGCCAAAGTTTCTTTAGGCTTCCCACTCCCTGGTTCCACTATGAGAACTCTAGGGCAAGATCTGTCTTGAGACAGGCAGGTGTTGAACACAGGCATGGGCATCAGCTCCCAGAGTGCCCTTTGCAAGATGTTGAGTTTCCAACCAAGGCACAGAGACATGCAACAGATCTGAAGGTACTTAATGCACTCTTATCATTTTGATGATAAAACTATATTCTTTATAGCACTTTCATTAGCTAAACATATCCTATCTAATAAAAGAGAAACATGCAAATTGACCATACCGCTGCTACGGCCCACAAGCCATGCCCACCAGCCAATCAGGAGCAAATATGCAAATTAACCCAACCAAGATGGCAGTTAATTTGCATATCCAGGTGCAGAGCGAAGACTGAAGACAGAGTAGAAGGAAGCCAAGCGCTGCAGAAGGGAGCGAAGCTGCAGAGAAGCTAGTGGGGCGGTGGAGCTGGAGGGAAGCAGGCGGGGACGGGGAGAAGGGAGGGAAGCAGGCGGGGCTGCGGAGAAGGGAGGGAAGCAGGCAGGGTGTCGGAGACCGCTGCAGGAAGCCCTATTGCAGGAATCTTCATGGAATGGGCCTCTAGTCTATATAATAAAAGCCTAAGCAACCATTACAGTGGAATGACCAGAACGACCAGTTGCTATGATGTGCACTGACCATCAGGGGCCAGACGTTCAATGCAGGAGCTACCCCCTGCTGGTCAGTGCACTCCCACAGGGGGAGTGCCACTCAGCCAGAAGCTGGGCTCACAGCTGGCGAGCACAGTGGCGATGACAGGAGCCTCTCCTGCCTCCATGGCAGCGCTAAGGAGCAGCAAGCCAAGTTATAAGGAGCAGTAAGCAGGTGGGCAGAAAGGAGTGAGGGATCCTGGATTGCGAGAGGGATGTCTGCCTGCCGGCTTAGGTACAATCCAAGGACATCCCCCGACAGGTCCCATACTGCGAGAGGGCACAGGCTGGGCTAAGGGATCCCCCCCGCCCCAGTGAATGAATTTCGTGCACCGGGCCTCTAGTGTGTGTGTATTTGTGTGTGTGTGTGTGTGTGTGTGTATAGTATTAGTATAAATAATATATATGAGGGGGAGGTGCTTTGCTTTGTTCGCAGGCCTTTATCCTGGGAATCAAGAATAATAAAATATTACAGGTTTATAGCACCAAAGCAAGCAAACAAAAGTACAGTGCAAACCTTTTCTTTAACCCTTTGCACTCGCTTGCTTTTTTCTCGATTCCTTTATTCTAATGCTAACCGTGTCGAGTCACACTCGACATCCGAGTTTAAAAGGTTAAACAATGTAGTCAATCAAATATTTACTGAACACCCACTTCATAGTAGAAACTCTGCTAAGTGCCAAGAGAGAGCTCACTGATGAATAAGATATGGCTCCTGTTTTCAAAAAAGAGTTAAGAAGGCCCTAGCCAGGTAGCTCAGTTAGTTAAAGCAGTGTTCGGATATGCCAAGATCACAGGTTTGATCCCTGGTCAGGGCACATATAAGAAGCAACCAATAAATGCATAAATAATTGGAACCACAAATCGATGTTTCTCCCCTCCTCCCCACCTCTCTAAAATCAATAAATAAAAATTAAAAAATAGTTAAGAAAACAAAGCACAGTAAATGAACAATTAACTAATAAAAAATTAAGTATTAAGACTTTGTTTATATAAAGCAATATGGAGAAATTATATATTAGGGTTGCTTCTAAACAATGCTTTGCAAGTAATTATAAGTACAAGGACCAAACAACATAAAAAGATTCTTAAACTGTTTCAGTCCAATTGAGTATGTAATCTCACTGAACAACTAAGCTATTCATTCCCATGGTAAATGAAAGTCTGGGGGTGGGGGTGGTAACCACATTAATATTTATAAGGTAACTAAAGGCCCAGTGCATGAAATTCGTGCATGGTGGGGAGAGGTCCCTCTGCCCAGTTTGCGCCCTCTTGCAGTCTGAGATCCCTCAGAGGATGTCCAACTGCAGGCTTAGGCCCAATTGCCCCAGGGATCTGGCCTAAGCCAGCAGTCGGACATCCCTCTTTCAATCCGGGATCCCGCCCGCCTGCTCACTCCTTATCACTTGCCTGGCTACTCCTTAGTGGCAGGCTCCTTACCGCTTGGCTCGCTGCTCCTTAGCACTGCTATGGAGGCAGGAGAGGCGCTTGCCAGCCATGAGCCCAGCTTCTGGCTGAGCGGTGCTCCCCCTGTGGGAGTGCACTGACCAGCAGGGGGCAGCTCCTGTGTTGAGCTTCTGGCCCCTGGTGGTCAGTGCACATCAAAGCAACTGGTCATTTTGGTCATTCCACCATAACGGTCGCTTAGGCTTTTATTATATAGACTAGAGGCCCGGTGCACAACATTCGTGCACTGGGGGGGGGGGGTCCCCTCAGCCCGGCCTGTGCCCTCTTGCAGTCAGATATCCCCCAATGGGGTCCTTAGTGCTGCCACGGAAGCGGGAGAGGCTCCTGCCATTGCCACTGTGCTCGCCAGCCGTGAGCTGGCTTCTGGATGCTCCTTAGCACTGCCTCAGAGGCAGGAGAGGCTCCTGCCATTGCTGCTGCACTCACCAGCTGTGAGCCTAGCTTCTGGCTCCTGTGTTGAGCATCTTCCCCCTGGTGGTCAGTGCGCATCATAGCGACCAGTCGTTCCGCTGTTCAGTCTATTTGCATATTAGCCTTTTATTATATAGGATTAGAATAATAGTGCATGACGAGGCTAACTATGTTTCAGGCACAGGCAGCACACTTTGCTAGCATTATCTCATTTAAACCTCACAACAACCCTATGAGACAGAGACTATTCCTGAGGCTCAGAGAGGGTAAGTGGTCTCACATAGTGCAAGTGGTAAGAGCTGGGACTTGAACCCAGAACTGTCTGGCTATGACTCACTGGAAACTTACCTCATCTCTTAGCACCCCCTTCTGAGAGGAAAGAATGAAGGAAGACTTGAGTTCTACAGGGGAGCAGTTATACAGATTGGCTGGGGACAGAGAAAGCAGCATTAATTCTCTCAGGTACACTCCACCAACCACATAAGGGGAGAAGGAAGAGTTTAAACATCTGATTTCTGCAGATTGCTAGAAAGGCAGGTCTTCATCTCAAACCACATCTGAACATGGGCTGGTGGGCATTACATGAAATAAGAAGGAACATGGAGGGTTGTTATTCCTGACCCTTGGTGGAAGAGTGTATGTAAAGATCAACCCACACATTTGAGAAATAATCCAGAAAACTGAACTTTGCTTTCTAAAAAATGAGCAAAACGCTTCCCTGGGAATCCATGATCCTTCTAGCAGGGTGTGTAGGAGCCCTTGCGAGCAGTGGTTCCCGCCATGCCAGCCAACACGTGAGAGCTGTGTTCACCGTGCAGGAACCTCTCAGGTGCTGACCTCATGTTGGTGGTTGGAGTATTGTACACTATGGAAATCTGTAAATGCTGCAACTCCCCCTGAGAGCTGGTTGCTAAATATTTACCAGCACATCACTGCCTGCAAGCAACAAGGGTTTTAATTAGCACCCCTTCACCTACCCTAGGGACCTGGTAGAGCTAAGGTGCTGGAAACTGGGAATAGAGTGTGTGTAGGGGAGTTAGAGCAAGTGGTAAAGATGCTACAGATAGTGATCCCCACATCTGGCTGCATGCTAGTTACCTGGGGAACTTTTAAATGATAAAGACTTCTAGATCCAATGAAGTACCTAGCATAGTTGACACTTGGATCAGTAAACATCCCCCTCCTCTATGTGACAAAATTATTTTAATAGTAATTATGTAATGTCAGCAATAACTGATTGTGTTACATAAAATACATAAAAGTCATGTTTATGTAATGTATGCAAAATATGTTATAGCTATGCATACATAATCCTATCTAATAAAAGAGTAATATGCAGTTTGACCATCACTCCAACACACAATATGGATGCCCCCATGTGGTCAAAGATCCTGCCCCCATGTGGACACAAGATGGCCACCACAAGATGGCCAGCAGGGGAGGGCAGTTGGAGGTGATCAACCCTGCAGGGGAGGGCAGTTAGGGGTGACCAGGCCGGCAGAGGAGGGAAGTTGGGGGCAAACAGGCTGGCTGGGAGCAGTTAGGCATCAATCAGGCTGGCAGCAGAGTGGTTAGGGGGTGATCAGGCTGGCAGGCAGAAGCGGTTAGGGGGTGATCAGGCTGGCAGGCAGAAGAGGTTAGGGGCAATCAGGAAGGCAGGCAGGTGATCAGTTGGGAGCCAGCAGTCCTGGGTTGTGAAAGGGATGTCCCAGATTGGAGAGGGTGCAGGCTGGGCTGAGGGACACGCCCCCCCCTCTGTGCACGAATTTCGTGCACCGGGCCTCTAGTAGATAAATAATATTATATGTAATAATATTTTTGACTAATTTTTATTTTATAGTTAACAATTAAAAAGAAAGAACATCCTTCAATTTAAAAATGTTATTTGATATAATAGAGTGAATGCTTTTCATTATAAGTTCTATAAAACTATTTGATTTTCTTAAAACTAAGTGCATGTATTACTTTAATAATAAAAATAAATACATTATCTGAAAAAAAATTTGTTCATGTATGGAATAAAAGTTACCCATGCCAAAATAAAATGTTGTATTTTAAAATTTATACTCTATTCACCATTTTAAATTTGAAACAAATAAAAAACTTTAGATGATTACATAGAATGGCAAACTTGAAGTAACTCAAATTCTGTTGCTTGGTCTTAACTAAGGCTATTACTATGTGTTCTTATTTAGAATGCAAGAAAGTGTAGGACTATGGGTACTGGAAATGCAATTTGAACCCCAAGCCTGAGATTCCAAATGTTAAAAACTTTATCTAGAAATTAATTATGTCAGCGAGACTGGATTGGGGGCTGACTGTATACGGTGGTTCTCCAAATTAACGTCCATGTAGGACAGTGGTCGGCAAACTCATTAGTCAACAGAGCCAAATATCAACAGTACAACGATTGAAATTTCTTTTGAGAGCCAAAAACCGACTTCTGCGCATGGGCCATGAAGTTTCAATCGCACTGTACGTGCGCGCCCGCACGTGGTATTTTGTGGAAGAGCCACACTCAAGGGGCCAAAGAGCCGCATGTGGCTCGCGAGCCACGGTTTGCCGACCACTGATGTAGGCTATGATGTTTATTAAAGGATAAGAAAATGTGCTACTTGAAATTTGAGTATATATGACTTAAATGCAACAGCAAGTGCTTAAACCAAAGAAAGATTTTGTAGTATTTTATTGCTAACATAGTTTAGCAGATTATAACAATAACATTGTCCTTTTTTAAAAAAAAAAAAAAAACAACCAAAAACATTTTCTATTGATTTCAGAGAGGGAGGGAGAGGGAGAGAAAGAAATATCAATGAGAGAGAATCATTGATCGGCTACCTCTTGTATGCCCCCTACTGGGGATGGAGCCCACAAACTGGGCATGTGCCCTTGACCGGAATTGAACCTGGAACCCTTCAGTCTACAGGCCAACACTCGATCCACTGAGCCAAACCAGCTAGGGCAACATCATTCTTTAAATTCTCTAAAGACAAGGCACCCACTTACTACCTGCACCTGGGTGTACTCTTCCTGCCACCCTGCCCTTGTCATATCACTGCCTAGATCCCTCAAATCAAAATATTCAGGATCTCTTGGCGGGGGAGGGCCTGTGAAATCTATATTTGTAAAAAGCTCTCCCACGTGATTCTAATGATCACACTGATATGGGAACAACAAAGACACACCTATGACTTAAAATCAAGGGAGGAGGCTGGGATATCTGAGGAGCTGCTCAAGTCTCCAAATCTAGAAACCTCATCCCCGGTTACACTGGTTGGCAGATAAACTATCACTGAGAACAATCATGTTAAAAGAACCTCAAAGTGAAACTGTAGAAAGTTTTATTTTTCACTGTGTCATTAAAGACACTGAACACACAGATATTTACAGGTTAAAACAACAAAACATAGGCTTTTATTTAATGACATATTGAGAAGAGTCTATTATTTTGCTATCTTTCTGTACAATGCAAAAGGATTTTAATAAACTGTTCTCCCTCCTTATTGGTCTCTCTGTCCCTTCCCTGACCATATCAAAAAGCATATTCTCAAAAAAGTAAAAATGGTTTTTTGTGTTTTTTTTTTTTTTAAAAAAACACACTTGTTAGATGTTACTCTTGTGCTCACATACCTCCAATGGGCTTTCCCCTCCCTCAGAGTGAAGGCAAAAATCTGGCTATAGTTACAAAGCCTTACATGTGTTCCCTTCCGCCCACCACCACTGCCTCTTCTAATTGCATCTCCTCACTGACTCCATTCCAACCACATTGGCCTATTGCTGTTATTCCTCTAACTCACTAGGCATTCCCACCTCTGGGCCTTTGCACTGGCTGTTCCCTCTCCCTGGAATACTCTTCACACAGAAATTCACATGGCTTCCTCTCTCACCTCCTTCAAATCTCCCATATGATATAAAAGAGCTTTATTTTTCTACATTGCACCTAATATCACATGGCATACCATATATTTTACTTGTTTATTTTCTGTCTCCTCTACTATATTTTTGAGAGCAGAATTTTTATGTTATGTTCGGTAGGTACTGTGTCTCCAGTGCTAGGGCTCTTCCTTGCACATGATTGACATTTAATAAATATTTGTTGAGTGAACAAATGAATCAAAATGCACCTGATTTTTCACACCTGGCTGGGAATGGGGGATGTACCTCTACACACCTGGCTGGGAATGGGGGATGTACCTCTACACACCTGGCTGGGAATGGGGGATGTACCTCTAAGGGGAGGATTCAAGTTAACCAAGTTCCCAAGACTGATGTGCCAATGTATGTCTTTCCAATGAGAACCAGAACTGTTAGGCCAGTAGTGATGTGCATATTGAGAAGACGGACATACTCTCTCCCAATAGACAAATGTATGTAAGAAACCAAATTATGATCAAAGGTAGCTTGGTGAGCATAGAGTCAGAAGAAGGAGTTAGGTGAAATGGATGTTAAACCTCAATAGACACAGATCAACCCTCTCTCAAGGGAGAAAAGAGTCTACCAATGTGACCTCAAGGTCTGTTGTCTGTGACCTTCCTCACTGGTGTTTGTTGCTTCCTTTGTATGTCTCCAATACTGACTAATCCCAACATATATTTAAAATTTCCCCCATAATTCTCATTACAATCAAGCCTAATTGTTCTGCAAGCCATTCTCCCTAAGGGAAGTTAGCACATCTCTGTATTAAAATAATTCTCTGAGACCCATCTTATCTCCCTCACTCCCACATCTACAGCCAGTCGCATCACTATTGCCTGCAGGCAAGAATATAATGTCTATTATCTATTGATTAAAGGCATCCTGGAAATTCAGTAGCTCACAAATATAACAAACTGAGCATCGTATCTCTGGAGTAAGCACATTTCTGAAATGGATGCAGGCATTTCTGCAACAGCCAGAAGACTGCTTGGCTGTCAGACCAGGTTCATGCTGGGTGTGAACATGTTTATAGCTGCTGTGTCCTAATGATTTACCACCAGATGGTCTATCAGATTATAAGGGGAACTGAACAAGGAATAGTGGAGTTAATCTACTACATATGGGGTTTGGGGTTTCTTTTGAGTTGTTTACCATTGTGTAAAACTACATGATAATATAGCTTATGATATAGCAAAGGGTAAGGAAAGGAGGAATTAGATAAATTAAAGTGAAAAGAATTTACATGATTCACTTATCGAACATTTCATATTTATTGACCATCTACTATTTGCTATGACCCATACTAAGTCCTACAGACACAGTAAAGGATGAATAAGGCAGATTACAGTATCTGACCTCTTGGAGCTAACAATCCAGAGGATAAGATAAAATTAAACAATAATTACAGAGAAAATGATTAAATAAGTATAACTGTGAAAAGTGCTATGAATGAGAACAGTGTGCTGTGAAAACATAAAATAGAAAGGACTGATCTAAGCTGGGATAGGTGGTGGTGGTGGAGTATTGGAGATGACATTCCTAAGAAACGGAGACCTAAAGAAAGTGCATTAACTAAGTTGGCAAGAGATTGGGAAGAGTGTTTCATGTAGAAGGAAGAGCACATGCAAAGACACAGAGGCAGGCAGGAGCATAGCATCTTGGGAAAAATGCAAGGCTGGTCTTGGTAAAGGGCATCCATCAAGAGATGCAGATGAATAAGAGGAGCATGGAAAGCGAATAACATTCCTAGCTGTTAACAATTAGGCTGCTTACTGGTTGGAGGAGTTACTGCTGAGTTCACATGTAGAGAATTTTGTTACCTATCAACAAGGAAAAAGTCAATGTCCTAGTGACTAGGACAGTGGTCAGCAAACTGCGGCTCGCGAGCCACATGCGGCTCTTTGGCCCCTTGAGTTTTTAGCAAAGGCCAGCTTAGGAGTACCCTAATTAAGTTAACAACAATGTACCTACCTATATAGTTTAAGTTTAAAAAATTTGGCTCTCAAAAGAAATTTCAATCGTACAGTTGATATTTGGCTCTGTTGACTAATGAGTTTGCCGATCACTGTCCTAGTCTATGGGATGGTAAAGCTTTTAGATAAACTAATAATACTGAGGACTGGGGCTTCATCTATTCTATCTCATACAATTTCAGTAACTTTGAAATAAATACTTTTCCTACAAGCAAGAGTGCCCAAAATGTTCTTGGTAGATGAATGTCAGTTAGAGAATTGGGCCATCCTGTGAAGAAATGCTTTCTTCCCGTGTTCTGTCTCTGTCCTTTGGAGTTCTTCCCAGTGATCAGGCCATCCTTACAGTTCGAGTCTGCCTTAGAAGGATACGGGCATTTGTGAAAGTCTTTTGCTGGAAGATTAAAAGATCAAAAGAAACAAGGCTTGGATTCCCAGACCACTGGTGGTCTCATTGGATTTTCTTTCCTTATTTTATTTTATTTTTGTTTCCAGTTTAAAGTATCACCTGAAATTCACTTGGTTTCCCCACCCACCCATATCTCTTGCTCCAATTCTTCCTGTGTCAAATCAGTAAGCAGAATTTAGCAACCAATAGAGAAAGACTGGCCTGATAGTCCTCAATGGTACTGTTCTGTTCATATCCACTAGGTTCAAGATTAGTTTATCAATTCACAAAGGAAAAAAATAAACAAGTTTATTATGTAGTTTGGGGCTACATCAAACTAAAAGTTTTCTGCACAGCAAAAGAAACCATCAACAAAATGAAGAAGGAACCCACTGTATGGGAGAACAAATTTGTCAATAATATATCTGATAAGGGTTAATTTCCAAAATATATAGAGCTTATATAACTCAATACCAGGAAGACAAAAAAATCCAATTAAAAAAAATGGGCAAAGGACTCGAATAGACACTCCTCCAAAGAGGACATACAGATGGCCAATAGACATATGAAAAAAATGCTCAGCACCACTAATCATCAGAGAGATACCATAATTAAAACCATAATGAAGTATCACCTCACATCTGCCAGAATGGCTACCATCAATAAATAAGCAAAAAACAAGTGCTGGAGAGGATGTGGAAAAAAGGGAACCCTAGTACACTGTTGGTAGGAATATAGACTGGTACAGCCATTATGGAAAACAGCGTGGAGTTTCCTCAAAAATTAAAAATGGAACTGCTGTTTGACCCAGCGATCCCACTTTCAGGTATATATCCTAAAAATCCCAAAACATCACTGAGGAAAAATAAATGCATCCCTATGTTCATAGCAGCATTAGCTACAATAGCTAAGATCTGGAAACAGCCCATCAGTAGATTAGTGGATAAAAAAGCTGTTACATTTACACAATGGAATACTATGCAGCTATAAAAAGAAGAATCTCTTACCCTTTACCACAGCCTGGAGGGACCTAGAGAGTATTGTGCTAAGCAAAATAAGCCAGTTGGAGAAAGAAAAATATCACATGATCTCACTTATATGTGGAATCTAATGAATAAAATAAACTGATGAACAATATAGGTCCAGAGACATGCATGCATGGAACAGAGGGAAGGGGACAGAAAGGGGACAGGAAGAGATTAACCAAAGAACAATTATGCATAATCCATGGACATAGATAATAGTGTGGGGAAGGTCTGGGGAAGGGTGGGGACTGGGTGGAGGGAGGGAAAAATGGGTGGTATGGGAGACATCTGCAATATCATAAACAGTAAAATAATGGGGGGAAATATTAATTCTGTAGTAGGTTAAGAGAATGGAGGCAGCTGATAATCATTCTTCATTTACATTTTCACTCAAGAGCCACTGGCTAAATGTCTGTATGTGCCAAGCCCTGGTTAGGGTCGGGGATACAACGGTAAATAAAATTACCCAGGCCCTGTCCTTAGTGCGGTGGGAGATAGAGACACGTGAACACGCACTGGCACTAAGAATAGGACTCAAAGAACTAACTTGTCCAAGATTGTACATGCTAGTGGAAAGTGGAGTTGAAACTTCCTTCATAACTCATTCAGAAAACATATGTGTGTATGGGTGAGCTTGTGTGTGGATGCCTGGGGGATACACCTTTGCCAATGATGAAGTTTTCCCCATCCAGTCACGTGAAGCTTGGAGAGGCGAAATGACTCATCCGTGGTACTGGAACACAAACAACCTGATTCTCAGTTTACATACATATATCATAATTTAGACTCAGACTGGCTGGGCAAAGGTTTTGAAATAAGAGCGCAGGCTTAGGTGCTGGCACCATTATGGGCAAAAAGAGAGGTATGAAAAGCAAGAGCAAGTATGGCAGATGATGCCATGAGGAGCTGGTTCTGGCAAAACTGTGGGGTGTGCTGACCAGGAGGCGTCAGCATCCACCTAGGACTCCCACAGGACCCGGGATCCCCGCTTTCCCAGGATCTGGGAATGTTTCCTGAAAGGCAGATTAGACAGTGTGTCTGCCTCAGGACAAGGAGAGCTGAAGAAAGTCTCCAGCTTTTGGTAATATGTAGCAGCAAGCGGGTTGGGAAGAAAAAAAGATCTGGGCTAGGAAAGGCTGGACTCGAAAGTTTTCGTAGACCTAGACCAGGCTTCCTTGAGATTTGTCCCGGTACTTCCTACGTTGTTGGAAAGTTACTTCTCCAAATCGGTGACCAGACTTGGATGCTGAAACGTCAACTTTGGGAAGGGAGGCGGAAAATCAAGAAGCCCCAGGCCATGGTCTCACAGAGGGCCACCATTGTCTTTGTTTTATATCTTTTTGATTGTTTGTCACCGACCTGGAGCTCTCTTCCATGTGACAGCACTCCATGCCCGCTGATGGTAGAAACATCACAGAGAACACTCTCCAGAGAAGCCACTGGAAGAGGATAAAGATCAGTGCTTTTGTTTGTTTGTTTGTTTTTCATATTTTTTAAATTTACATTTATGATTGAAAGTATTACAGATGTCCCTTCCCCCCCCAATTAACCCCCTCCATCCATCCCCTCTCCCCCTCCCCAGGCCTTTACCACATTATTGTCTGTGCCAATGGGGTATGTATATATCCATACAAGTTCTTTGGTTAATCACTTCCCACTGAGATTCGTCAGTCTGTTGCATGCTTCGATGTCTCTGGATCTATTTTGTTCATCAGTTTATTCTGTGCATTAGATTCCACATATAAATGAGATCATGTGGTACTTCTTTCTCTGACTGGTTTATTTCGCTTAGCATAATACTCTCCAGGTCCCTCCATGCTGTCTCAAAGGGTAAGAGTAGAAAAACAGATGTGGTACATTTACACAATGGAATACTATGCAGCTGTAAAAAAGAAGGATCTCTTACCCTTTGAAGATCAGGGCATTTTATTATTTTTTTGTTTTTTTAAAAATATATTTTATTAATTTTTTTACAGAGAGAAAGGGTAAGGGATAGAGAGTCAGAAACATCAATGAGAGAGAAACATCTATTAGCTGCCTCCTGCACACTCCCCACTGGGTATGTGCCCGAAACCAAGGTTACATGCCCTTGACCAGAATCGAACCTGGGACCCTTGAGTCCGAAGGCCAACGCTCTATCCACAGAGCCAAACCGGTTAGGGCAGATCAAGGCATTTTAATCTTGGATAATCTGGTGATTGACTATCTTCTGCAATTTTATAAGGTAAGAGTTCTTAGAGGGCAGGACCCATGTTTATCCTTGGTGCTTTAAACTTTTTAAAAAAATTATTTTTGAATTTATAAAAATAATGTTGTTAAACACTATAACAACACAAAGGTACATAGATATAAAAGTGAACATTCCCATTCGTAGCCCCTTTCACTCTCTCACTCACTCCCACCTTAGGCAGTAACCATGAGTAGCACCAGAGTGTATGCTGCAAGATTTCTCCTCATGCTTTCACAGCTCCCCGCCCGCCTCAAACACAGAGAGTTATGTTATGGTAGAAGAAGTTATAGCTTTTCTTTTCTACAAGAGTAAGAACATACTCTATATTTCATCTGCGATTTACAACTTAATCCATCACACATGGATTTTTATGTCCATCAGTCACAATTCTGTTAGCTTAGCACTCACAAATGGAATGACACTGATTTCCCCTCCCTTACAAGTTTGCCACAAGGATTAATCATACATTCGAATCTACTCAAGAATTTTTTTTTAAATGGTACCCAAGGTTTTGAGATGGCCCCTGATGTATTATTTTACAGGGAGACATTATACAGATTAGGTGGTGAGTTCCAAAGAGAGTGAGGACAAGGAAATAATTTCTTGTTTTCCCACTCTGAATGGGACACTTTGTGATCTGCATTTTAGAAAAACATGAAAGTGAGGTCAGGCTTGGCAGGGGAATTGCTGGCTACAAGCTTTTAGGACAATTAAGAAACAGCAGGACCGTTCTGGCACGAGCTTCAACCAGTTGGCAGAAAAATGCCTCTTCGGCTCCTACGGTGACTGGCAATTCGAAGTAAACAGTGAAAATCGCCTTTCATGTCTGTGGGCAACTTCTTTGTTGAGTTTGTGAGTCTTGTCAAATTCTCTTTGATAATGGGGTGTCTCCTCTGTGAGGGCAAGTCTGACATCCATAAAGGTTATTTCAACTCGTAAAGAACAAAAATTCAGAGTTCGGAAACCTTGCAGCTTTGCTCAAGGAGAAGTGAGATTTTCCCCTAAAACTTTTTTCTTTTTTAAGGCCTTGTTACCATCTACAAAGACAATGTTTTATATGAGGAGTGACATACTAATAGGCATTTTGAAATATTAAAAATAGCTCACAGACCCCTGTTATTATCTTTGCTCAAATCCAAGGACTTGGAGCCCTAGGTAGAACATTATTAATTTAAAATGTCCCTACTCACTTAAATTATAAGCTGTCAATAAATATCATTTCTATTCCAAATTCAATTTACAGTTCTCTCTGAAGCTACCTTGCTCCTTCCACCCCCACCACCTAGCCAGGGCAGCGCCAATGATGACTTGTTGGCTTGCTTCTGAAAAGTTCGAAGTTGAGAGCTGCGCCCTGTAATGGCTGAGTGTGGCCTTGCTGGTCCAAAGCCAAGTCCTACCACATGTTTCCTTAGAGCCTCCATAAAGTGGGGAGGATGGTGGCCCCTACCTTATAAAGTTGAGAAAATGAATGAATCCATTACTAAAGCATCTAGAACACTGCCTGGACCACGAAGGCTTAGTTACTACTGGATCTTTTATGTTTAAAGACACCCCCTTTAACTTTTCGTGGAATGAGGCCAGTAAGCTATTTATGCTACGGAAAACCTCACCTCGTTCCCTGTGTCGTAACAGAAACAAAGAGGAAGAGGATGGTGTAAAGTCCAGTCACGCTCTCTTCCATGTATTGGTCAGGTAAGAGTGGAGTCCTGGAGTCAGGCTGCCTGGCTTGTCTACTCATGACTTGTACCATGAACAAGTTTCTTAACCTTTCTGGGCCTCCGTTTCCTGACTTGGATAACAGTTCCCTCTGGTCACAGGGCTGTTGGGAAGACCAAGACAGTGTGGATAAAGGACTTAACACAAAGTAAGTGGTCGATCTAGTTAGCTACCAAGTTCATTCAAATGTGACAGATTCCAGGCCACCCATTGAGCATCTACTCTGTGTCCACTTAACTTCATTTAATAATAACCAAGGAATACTCCTTACACGGTAAGGAGACTAAGGCTTTGGAAGGTTAAATTATGAGTAGCAGCTCTTAACCTTTTGCACTCGGATGTGGAGTGTGACTCGACACGGTTAGCATTAGAATAAAGGAATCGAGAAAAAAGCAAGCGAGTGCAAAGGGTTAATATTGGAAGGTGATGGAGCTAAAATACGTCAACCCATGTCTTCACAATCACAGGCTAGCACCCTCCATGCACCATGAGTATCTGGGTAAGCTATGGGCTCTGGGGTCAATTGATAAATAGGCTAGAGGGATTGTATTTTTAAAAAATTGAGAGAGAGAGATAGGGAGTGGGGAATGGTGTGGGGGGGGGGGAGAGAAAGAGGAAGAGAAAGATTTGTTGTTCCATTTATTTATGCATTCTTCTATTTGCCCTGAGGGGGTCTCGAACCCACAACCTTGGCATACTGGGATAAGGCTCTAACCAACTGAGCTACCTGGCCAGGGCCTGGAGGAATTGTTCATCCCTGCCTTCTGCTTGCTGTCAGAAACCTTTTTGGTTGTTTATTTGTTTTACTAACCCATGTGTAAAAACACATCATACTTCTCACAGTTCAACAATATAACAGTTTTTCCATGACTGTCGTCTTGGGTTCTTTCCCCTCAAAGTTTCATGAACTTCCTAGAGTATCTTAAACGACTCTGAAAATCTTCAACCAGGAGAGCTTTTCCTTTCCCATTGATTCTAAAACAGTGAGTTGACTCCTCTCCTTCCTGGGAGCCCCTTTTTAAGTCATTACAAATAGCATCTATCTGTACAGTTCTCAAGTGACCTTTAGTGCAAACATTTCTTTCTTCTTCCTGGGACTGGTTCTGACATCATTCTCCAGGAACACAAAGGCCTCCATGGGATTGATTTATCCTGCTGAGGGTTTGGAAAGGGTCTCTCCTCTGACCATGTCTTAATTCAAACTGTGGGGGGAAAGGCTGAGCCATGCGGCTCTTCTCTCTTTCTAGTTTCCTTTAAGGTTTTTTTTTTTTTAAAGCCAGTTATTCTAGCATCTGCTTGGAAAACTTGATTGTCCCCAGTGAAAAGTATGGCTTTGTATCTTTTAGCCAATTATGTCTTATCTTTGGCTACTTCTGCTCTTTTTTTATTCAAATCAGCCAGCGTCTGTTCCCAGGATCCAGTGCCAAGGTGCCACCCAGCTCAGAGGAACTAATCTTTGATCTTTTTCTTTTGCCTCTTCTTGGTAGCATACATTAGTTAACATCCCGAAGTCTCCCACATTGATTCCCTTTGCAAATTTACATGGGGATTAAAAAAAGAAAACTTTAAAAGGAGAGCTATGAAGGCTATTCATATTAAGTGCTGAATTAAGGTAACCAAAAGCAGCGTGGTTTTCTCTTGAGTTTGCTCTTGTCTGCGTAGATATCGTGTGGCTTAATGGGAAAAGAACTGCCAGTTTAGCGCAAAACACAGGGCTTTTCAGCGTCGGCTTCTCCCGTGTCACAATCCCTGGTAAGTTACCCAGGTGACAAATGGTGGAAACCAGCCCCATAGGTAGAAATGAATGTCAGAAGAGAGACATGGGGTGGCACATTTCTTACCAAGGACAGTCTCTGATATTTGCAGTTACTCTTCTTTAGCTTTTTCTTGCAAAGAGGTCCCCACTTTAACAGCTAACAGTGGTTTTGCAGTCTCACACTGACATGGAATTTTGGTCTAACATTTGAAGAAAATCTTTTATTTATGCATGATGATTCTTCTGAATTCTAACTCATGGCTATAGGCATTTTTAAGGTGAGAGTGGTGTACATTTGCAGCAGCATGGATGGAACTGGAGAGCATTATGCTAAGCGAAACAAGCCAGTCAGAGAAAGATAAATATCACATGATCTCATTCATTTGTGGAATACAATGAACAACATAAACTGATGAACAAAAATAGTACCAGAGTCATAGATGCATCGAACAGACTGTCCAACCTATGAGGGAAGATGGGGGGTGAAAGGGGTAAGAGATCAACCAAAGGACTTGCATGCATGCACATGAGCATAACCAATGGACACAGACAGTAGGGGGATAAGGGCATGTGCTGGGGTGTGGGGGCAGCTGGGGAGAGGTCAATGGGGGAAAAGGAAACTTATGTAATACTCTAAACAGTAAAGAATTTAAAAAATAAACATAGTTTTAAAAAACTGGAAAAAATAAAGTGAGAGTGGTGTAACTCATGTAAGATGGAGTAAAAAAATACAGTTTTGAGAAGTGTTGAAAAGGATTTTTCCATCACTCAATCTTTCAATCAACACCCACTTACTTAATGCAGACTCTTGTCAGATGGTACGTTAGACCCCAGCAGTAGCAGGAAGCAGACACAGGCCCTGTGTTCCAGGGGCTTAGACACAGCTGGTACCTTCTGCAGACAGAGTAGCAGTTTGAATGTAAGTTGTGGCTTTTCTAAGTCAGGCTTAAAGCTCCCCACTTGCCTTGAAGCCACGTAAAAAGGGTGATTCCCAGTGAAATCCCAGGCAGAGAGAAAAAGATGCTGTGATTCCCAGGCAGACTTGATCTCCTGGGCATTTTCCTAAGGAGTTGGAGCTTTTTTACCCATGAACCTGGGTAACGTAATCCTCTCTATGGCTTGGAGAGCAGTGGCTAGCCTAAAAAAAGCATGGACAAATAATTGCCCGTGGGCCAAATACAGTCCACGACCTGTGTCTATGTGGCTGTAAAGTAAGAATAGTTTTTACATTTTTAAACGTTCAAAGGAAGTCAAAAGGAGAACCATACATTGTCACGCACGGTAACTAAATGAAATTCAGTTTTCAGTGTCCGTCACGAAGTTTCATTGGCACTGAGTCACGCCCATTCACTTACGCATGGTCCGTGGTTACTTGTGTGCTGCAATGGCATGGTTGGAAAGCTGCAGCACAGACTGTATAGTCTGCAAAGTCTAAAACATTTATTATCTGGCCCTTTAAAGAAAATGCTTTCCCACTTCTGATCTAGAAAATTTTCCGGTGCTGTCACTCACACTGTGTAGTTGTGGTTATTTGCTGAGAGACACGTTAACCCAACAGCCCCTTCCCTCGGTCGGGCATGAAAAACCAAAAGTTTAGGAAGAGATAGAGAATGGCACATTTATAAACAGGTTCAAATTTTCTTAAGCCACCAACATGGGTGTGCAAGAAATATAACATTGTTTTGCATAATGAAACTTGATGCACTTAAGGTGAGGACACGATCTCAATCATTTCTAGAAAGCCTCTGTGTTTTCTCAGTCTTTTCATCTTCGAGTTCAAGTTAATGCGGGATTTTCTCTCTTGTCTTCCTTCTTCCCTAGTGTGAGGACCCTCCCCAGCACCCTGGCAAAGGCTGCCTCTCCTGAGACGCTCCCCTCCTCGGGTTACTGACATTGCAGGAGGGCACAGGATCTTGCTGCTTCCTGCCTCAGCGTCCCTTTGTCACTTCTGCCAGGACCCATCGGTGCTCCTGAATCCTCCTCAAGGGCATGGAAACTTGTACCGCTCTCCCCCGGTTCCCTGGGGCTGCTGCAGATCAGCCCACCCCCAGCCTACTCCAGCCTTGGCATCCTAGGTGCCGAGTCCGGAACCAGGTCTGTCTGACAATGTCCTTGGACTTCATAACGCTATCCTTCCCCTTCACACTGCCAGCTTCTTGGATGGAAACGCCCCCGGGTCTGCTATTGCTCCCCAGAGTGGTGAGTCTGGAGCTAGAGGAACAGGGTGCAGTCTCCTTCAGGGCTGTGACAGAGGCAGGCAGGGGGAGGAGGCGGCGGCGGCTGCTCGGTAGGCCTTCAGAAAGGGGCCTGTTTGTCTCCCCCAGTTCTGTGCAGGTCCCAGCCAGCTCAGTCAGACCTATTGGCTCTGATTGATTCAGCAACTTTGGGCTCTCGTTGGGCCAGATGGAAAATCAGTCCCGGAAAAAACGAAAATGTGAAAAACCCAGGCGGAGAAGGTCATCCACCCCCTCATAAATCTAAACACACTAAGTCCATTGAAGGACTTGCCAGGAAAAATGCTATTTTCCGTTTTCTCTGTGGGTTCAATTTATCTTTACTGCTAAGTAGTCAAGTTGAATTAGATCCAGAATCAGATACAATTTGACTCTTTTTCCTTGAAGGAAGTCACCCCCACCTTCCTGCCAGGGACCTGGCTGCCCCGTCCTCAGGAATGGCTTTTCCCAAGTGCGGACTCACGGCAGATCTTCCTCTTAGATATCGGGATCGGGTGCCTCAGAAGGTTCCCTTTCTCGGACAAATGAGTGGTTTTCTCTTTCTTGCTCTAGCTCACTAAGGATGAGAAAGTTACTCAGGATGGCATGGTACTTCACTGGGCTTTGTTCTTTGAAGACGGCAGCTTTTCTGCATCTTAGGACCTATCTTGGCCTGAAGCACAGCCTCATGGAGCATCCTGACCATTCAAGGTTGGAATTTTGAGAGAGATGTAATAGAATGGAATACAAGGAAGGTCACACCTATCCAGGCAACTTGGATGGACAAGTTTACCCTAGGCCTAGGGTCAATGAGATGTTGGAATAGGCATGGGAATGCCCACGTCTCCACAATATTACCACAATTCTGCATAAAGATAAAATATACAGCGTTTTGAAACATTCCCCAAGTTTTTACTAGCAAGAATCACAGTTCCCATCCTATGCAGAGAGCAGAGAGTAGAAGGGAGACGTCTAGCTGTATTTCCCATCTGAATGGCAGAGGAGAAATCGGTTCCAAATTTTCCATCTAGAAACTACTGGTTTCCCCACATTGGTTGGATAAAAAAGGACAGGTGTCCTAAGTCAAATCCCTTCAGGACAGAGTGAGAGAAATCTTATGTCTTACTACAAAATCACAAAGTCTTTGATATATCTCCCTTCAAGAGGTGGGGCTTAGTTCCCCTCCCCTTGGGGGTAGTAACTCACTTCTAATGCATACAATATGGCAGGTGTGACCTTGTGCCACTTACAAAGACTCCTTGCTCTCTCTTTAATCACTCCCTCTGCAAAAAAACAGCTGTCATGTCACAGGAACACTTAAGCAATAGTATGGAGAGGCCCACATGGTGAGGAACTAAGGTCACCTTCCAACAACCAATGAGGAACTGTGGCCTCTTGCCAAGGGCCATGTGGGTGACCACACTAAAATAGATTCTTCAGCCCCAATTAGGTCTTCGGATGACCCATCCCTGGCCAACATCTTGACTGCAACCCCATGAGAGACCCTGAATCAGAGCCACTGAGCTAAGCTATTCGCACATTTCTGACCCACAGAAGTTGTGAGCTAATAAATGTTTGCTGTTTGAAGCCACTAAATTTTAGAGTAATTTGTTAGGCAGCAATGGGTAGTTAATAATCTTCCTTGGATACCATTTCATTTATGGTGAAAATTTTATTATACGTGTTATTTATGACATATACATTTACGGTTAATAATCAAACAACAACAACTAGTTAGCTTTCGAAAGGAATAGGGCTGATAAAATAAGTTATCATATTAGTTTGTAGCTGAGCTGCCTGAATTTGACCAGGCATGGTCAAGGAACTTGACCATGTTCCTAGATAATGTAGCAAAAATACTCAAATACTCCTCCTTGTGGGTCAGTTGAGTGAACAAAGAAGAAGTGGGTGTAGGTTTGTCAATTTCACTTCATTGCAATAGCTGAGTTAAAGAAGATATTGTGATGATTTTGCAATATGCCTGCAAATTCATTGATACCCCTCCCACTGAGAGCAAGGAGTCTCTGCCCCTTCCCATGGAATCTGGGCCAACTACAGTGACTTGTTTATAACCAGTAGATGACTCAATCAACAGCCCCAGCTGAAGTCTCAGCCAAAAGCCAGTATCAACTACCGGACACACAGCAATGACATTTCCCAGTGATTTCAGCCCCCACCAACAAGTCACTCCCACCTGTCAGGTACCCCCCACCCAGTCTTCCTACCAGAAGCTGCAGAAAGAAATCTTGGAGTAGCGACAAGGTAGACCCTCTTTGCCCGTCCAAATTCTCATCTTACAGAGTTCACAAGCAAGATAAAATGGCTGTATTTCGCCACTAAGGTTTGGGGCAGTTTGCTACATAGCAATAGTAACCAGAACAGACACACTGGAATAGTTTTTTCTTCATCTTTCAGATTAGTTGAAAACAATCCAATTCAGAGACAAGAACTAATTAGCCAACTGAGTTTAGGCAATGCCCTTTAAAGGACTTAACTTCAGGGCAAAATGTAAGGGTGAGCAGGACAGTGGCAACATAAGAGACCAAGTGGAGAGACAACTGCATGATTTTTGCTCTGTTGTAGTTTTCTGTTGCAAATTGCAGTTCTCCAAGGAGACCATTAAAAAGCTCATTAGGCAATACGTATAGAGATAGAAGCAGTAAGCATAAATTTCATCTTCAAATCTTTCCCCTACTTTAAAAAAAATTTGCAAAAAAATTCAAACAGAGAAATACAGAAAATAATGAGACACATTTATATTTACCACTATCACCCAATTCTAAGACTAACATTTTTGGACATATTTGCTACATATCTATTTTTAAATAAGAAATTAGTTGTTAGATACATCCCCACTCCCACTCAATTCCAATTTATCTCACTCCCAGAGGTAACCACTATCCTGAGTTGATGCTTCTCCCTTGCCTTTGCCTTTTAATTATTTTAAGAATAAAGAGTTCTGAAAGTTGTCATTGCATTTTTGAGAGCCAATTTTACTGATATTGTCATTAATAAATAAACTGATTTGGTTAAGACACTACAGATGAATGTTTGCTCTCTCGCTGATGGATTAAAAATCCTAGGACACATGCTCTCCATCTAGTGGTAAAAACAGGATAACCATAGATGCATATACGTCTGATATAGAGGAATGAACACATATAAAGTGATGTCTATGGATAGGATACTCTTCTAGCCTCTGTGAGGAATACAAGAATGGACCAAGCACAGACTCTGGCCTGCAGGATGCTCACAGTCTACAGAACATTTACCATGTGCTCAACCAATACATGGGAATAAGGAAACTCAAAGAGGCCAAGTAACTTGCTCAAGGTCATACAACTAGTGAGTGGCAGACAGCGACTCAATCTCACAGTTCTAACTTCAAAGCCCATTCTAAAAACAGCAAAGTTTGGTAGTACTTCAAATGTTATTTTGATATTAAAGCAAATGCAGATTTCTTATAAAGCAGAATGCAAATTTTGATGAATTATAAGCCTTAAAGACGAATCTTCAAATAAATCTGTCCTGTTTCTTGGGTGTCCCCACAACCTCAAGTCTAGGAATTTCTGCCTTTAGGGGTTCCTGGGGAGAAAACTTTGAGAAGCTCTGCCTGGGAATGGCATTCTAGCATAGATTAAGCGATGGTTCAGAGAGGGGAATGGGGCACTTGAAACACCACTAGTAGCCACAATATTAAAAAAAAAAAAGTTAACAGCTGGATCAGCTGGGCACTGACCACTCAGACCAGTGCACTGATCTATCAGATCAGACACTGAACATAGTAACCAGCTTAGCTATGTCTACACTTACCATCTTCTTGGGGGAAAAAAAAAAAAAGCTTATGCATCCTAGATAAAGGGAAGGGATAGAAGAAAAGGCAAGGGTTTAATGAACTATCCACCAGAAGTTCCTTTAACATGTCCCAAACCTCCTCTTCCTCCTCTATTTCCCTGCCTCCATTAGTCTCCCAAATTAGAAACCTTGATGTTCTCTTCCACTTAATTTCTTGATTAGACTAGAATCCAATCTTGATTTCTGCGGCTATTTCATTGGTCCCCTGGTCCTACTCTGAGGAATAGAGAGAGAATAAGGTGTTCATGGGGCAAAAGCCCAACAGCTATGCGTCCGGTGGGAGGAAAACTTTCTAGATGGAAGAACAGGACAGAGTGAATATGGGAATGGTTTGTGCAAAGAAGGTGGCAGTCACATAGTGGATGAGGGGAAGAGCCCAAGAAGGTAAAGTCAGAGAGGTAAACCGAAGTCAGGCTATGGAGAGCATGGGTGAAACCCCTAGCCTCATATAAGCTCTTGTAATGCATTAGCTAGTTAAAAGACATCCTGGGCTGCCTCAATTGGAAAGGGAAAGCCCATATAAGGACACAAAATGGCCCATGGAGCTCTTCCAAGATATCTCCACCCCTTTTCCTCCCCACCTCCCATCCCCCGGAAGTTCCTGAATATTCTTCCCCCTTATTGAATACCCTCCCCTCCCATTAAAGGAACCTCAATAAAGGCAGCGAATTCCGATAAAGGGGGCTGTTCTGCTTGTGGAGTCACCTACTCTCTGTTTCAATGCTTCACTATTAAATTCACTTCTACTTTAAACTCTATGTGGGCTCACATTTGATCCTTTTCTGTGCAAAGCCAAGCACCCACAGTAGGTCACAGACCCTTGGTCCTGGATTCCCCGAATGCCTGCAGTTTGGACTGGGGTGGTAGAGGACATGGAGGCAAGAGAATAGATATGGAATATGGTCTGTAGGTAGAGTCTATAGGGGGTCATCTGATATTATCTAGTACAATTCATTCACATGACAGATGGAGTATAGAGAAGTAATGTCCAGTCACTATCTATAAACAGCAAAGCCACTCTGACAAGGACTCTGGATTCTCAGTCTGAAACACTTCCCTTTGTACCACACTATAATTGCCCTTCACATCCACAAGTTTCCCATACATACTCTCAATCAACCATGGACTGAAAATATTCAGAAAAAATATTACATTGCTACTGACGTGTACTATATAATTAGCCCTATGATGGTTATATCTGTACTGAACATGTACAGACTTTTTTTTTTGTCATTACTCCCTAAACAATACAGTATAACAACCATTTGCATTGTATCGGGTATTATAAGTAATCTAGTGATGACTTAAAGCATATGGGAGAATGTGGGTAGGATACATGCAAATACTAAATCATTTTATATAAGAGACTTGAGCATCAATGGATTTGAGTATCCATGGGGATCTTAGAACCAATCCCCTGTGAATACCGATGGAAACTGTACTTTATATTTTATGTGTGTGTGTCTTTATCTCTCACCAGATTATAACTTCCTTGAAATCAGAGAAGTAGCCTTATATTTGAATTACTAATTCAACTTTTATTTTGCAAAGGCTATAAGCAAGCCACATGGTAGATAAAATGTTATAAGACATAGTTCTACACTGCCAGGATCACTCAATCCAAGGCACATAGAAGGAGCTCCTTGAAACACACCTTAAATTAAAATGAAGTTGAAAAATATACAAAGGTTCCAATCTACGTAAGGCAAAATCCCATTGACATTTTGAGAACTTAGCTTACTTGAGTTAAGAGAGAGGGAAATACTAGAGGAAACCCACTTTAGCTCTTTACAGAAGATAACAGCCCTCGCATGAACTGTTCAAACTGACCCTAAATTGGAAAAGTGTTTGCATAATATCTTCCCTCACTCTAAACTCAGGGAGGCATCTTGCATGAGCTTAGTGGAGGGTCCACACACCCTTCTCAAGACTTGGCAATGGAGACCCTGGTGAAATGGGTGAATGAATGGCAAATAGCCCTGGGGAAAACTCTCTCTTCTCACTTCTGCCTTTAGAATGATAACACAGCATGGGCTGAGCCTTTATCTTAGGAGGTCGTTTTATCCAGAGGGACATGCAGGGCCAGGTGGAAACCAAGGGAAAGCAAACCAAGGGGCTGATTTCTCATAAACTGTTCTGGCTTTGGCTTCAGACTAAAATAAAGGAAAACAGGGAGAGACTTTGACTTCATATGTTGTTTGATCCAATTCACTAAGATAAGGGAGCAAAGAGGGATTTGGGACATAACCAGGAATAAACTATAACCAGGAATATAGTCATAACTAAGAATAAATAATATTCATTTAACTTAATCATATCCTGTGTTATCTCATTTAGGAATCCAGGCTTGACAGGTAATATCTGGAGAGATGTGCAGATTCAGTCCAGGTAAGGGAACCCTTTTCATCTGGTGTAGTTGACAGAATCGAATGCAGCCATCTGATAAACCTCAATAAAAAGATGCCACTTGGTTTCAGAGAGAATGCCAAACACCCGCACTCATTATTAATCATGAAGTCATTGAACATTGAATAACTCTGGTACTAATGATAAGTGAATTTAAGCTCACTCCCTATAGATTATATTCATCCTTTCTCTATATACTGTATGTGCAGTGTTGGGTAAAGTCCTTCTTAGGACAGAAGTTTTCTGTGTTTTTAGCTTCTCATTCTGTGTCTTTCCTCCCTCCCTGACCAGGTTTGCCCACCAAACAATGTTCAATGTTCCCAAATAATTCCATTGATTCCATAAATCCTCACACTTCCTCAGAACATGGATCTCATGCATCTGTCTGGAGGAAAACAATGTGATTAAACTTATTCATGCTATAGGGTGAATGACTGAATGTGTTACTCATTCATCCTTCAAATGGATAGCTCTTAAGGGTAGAATGTTGTGGAACAAGGGCCATGCTCTAGCACCTCTTGACATTATCATGCACTCTTTTCCCATTTTCCAATTTGTAATTATGTAATTGATAATTAACTGGTTAATTTCTTTCTTTCAATTAGATGAAAAGTTTTCAGAGGGTAAAGCCTATGTCTATTCACATTTCTCAGCCTAAAGCTCCAGGACTGACACAAAGGAGACTAATACATACTTGTTGTGAACAAATGACTGAATTGAATTTTCAAGTACAGGTGAGACAAACCTTTTCATACCTGTTCCAAAAGACAAAAGTAAAGGAGGGGAAATGGTGCCATAGTCTCAAGAAAATGAAAAGATTCTTGTGGGAAGCTAATGTTTTGTCTATAATAATAAAAGCATAATATGCTAATTAGACCAGACGTCCTTCTGTACAAAGCCGGGGCTGGGAGAAAAGCTTGGGTCGCAGGTGTCAGAGGGAAGCTGGGGCCAGCAGCTGGGGGAAAGAAGGCCTACTCTTGCACAAATTTCGTGCATCGGGCCTCTAGTTTTAAAATAAAGCACTGTGCATAAATGTCTTCAAATTAAAAAGAGAGAGAGAGAGAACTCATTGAGGGATTTGGGACTCATTGAGGCTGATAGGTAGATTTTTAAGGAAGCAAGTCCCAATTAGCTAATATCACCCCTTAGATCAGAAAATGAATCATTACTATTCTTTCCTCCCTCTGTCCCCTCTGCTGTGATGAGATTAAAGATTTGGAAACATAACAGCCAGTCTGAGCCCTGTGTTTTCAGCTCTCCCACTTACATCCATGCCCCCTACCCTTCTCATTCCCACGACCAGCCCACCCAGACCCTCTCTTTCTAACCACTTCATGCTCTTTCTTCTCTGGCTTTCTCAGCGATGAGACAATAATAGGATGTTGAATGTAAAATTTGCCCATTTCACACAAGGCTCAGCCTGTACTGCAGAAGTGTCTTTGCTCTGCCTGGGTTTCAATAAAAATGAGATAAAATAAGTAAGAGTCAGGTGCCTAGTGGGCACTGAAAACAGGCAAGTTTTTCCCTCCATTCTTCTTGGCTCATAAAACACTTCTGAACCACAGCTGTCCAGCAAGGATCTCTCTATTTTCTGGCCTAAAAGGGAGGTTAAAATGTTTGTAATTAATTAAACTGGAAGGCAGTGAGCTGTAGCTAGAAATGTACTGGTATATATGTAACAATGAGCTAAGAAACTCTATGTGGCAATAGCCTGTAATTCCCTAGATAAAGGACTTCTTAAAGAGGGTGATTTATCTTTAAAGCATTATTCAGGTGCCTTTTAAATATTCCTACTGTTGCTATGGAAATCACCCCTGTAAAAAGAATGTATGCAAATGCAGAATGTATTGCCAGATGCATGAATGGGGGGGGGGGGCGGTGCACAAAAGTGGCAGGCGTGTTGACTCTTGGTCTCCAGCTATGGACCTGGAGAAAAAGAGCTAGAATGTGGTTGAGGAAGATGGAGGGAGTGCTGTGGGGTGGATACCACCAAAGATAACTCAGCGCCTGATAAACCCCATGTCCTTCAGGAATCTCCAAGTCTCCACTCTACTACTTAGTATGACCATTATGTCTGTTGTCTCAGCATTCCCATGATTAGCATCTCCTTTCATTGTCAATACCATTCTGGATTAGTAGATAAACCAAACAGTCACATAATCACTATAGAATATAACTCCCCCCATACAATAGAAGCAGTGCTAAAGTGATCCTGTTAGAGCTATGATCGATTATATTTTATGCACAGGTTTAAGTCATTTTTAAAGCTATTTTTCTGGGTAGGAACCATCTCTTTCTTTCTCTGCATGTCTATCACTTCTATCACAGCTTCAACTGAGCAGCTGTGTCTCCACCTCCCACCCCCGCCCAAAAGAAACAAGTTGTCTGCTATCATTTCACAAGAAAAGAATCAAGTTGTGTTGAGTTGTGGATACTGGGCATCAGCTAGGCCAGTGATGGTGAACCTATGACACGCGTGTCAGCACTGACATGCGTAGCCATTTCTGATGACACGCGGCCGCTGAGGTTCATTAAATACAATTATATATAACAATTATACATTTATGTTATTTAAACTATAAATATCATGAAATAATGATTTTTTCCTCAAAGTGACACACTACCAGAGTTATGCTCAGTGTTTTGGCGAAGTTTGTTTGACACACCAAGCTCAAAAGGTTGCCCATCACTGAGCTAGGCTCACTCACCAGTGAAGCAACTAGATCTTACATATTAGCTTTCCAGATTACATATTTCAAATTTGTGCTGCAAGAAAACACTTAATTACTGTCTATAGTGACCACTTTGCAGGTACGTACATCATTCGTGGTGTATAAAACTTGAGTATAAAAGGGCACTGGGAACATTACAGAATCCTTGGGGAAGGCTGGAGAACCAGGTTTAGAAAATGAGCAGGCACGGAGTGTGAAGGCCAATCCTAAGCCAAGATCAATGCCATAGAAGTTATTCAACATGGACCGTGCTGTCCTGCTGCTGGGCATTGGACCCCACTGGAGGCACCAAGTCCATGGCTGCCCCTGCAGACTGGACATTGCTGCTGTCTTTGCTGTCACCACCCAAATGGCTGATCCATGATCCCTTCTTCTTCACCTAATTAGTTTCTGATTCTAAATCCCAGATGTATGCATCTGATGGGCCATGCCTAGTGTGGGTGCTTAGGCTCTAGCTGCAAGTGAGGCTGGAAGAGTGAATATCAGTCCTTTTCAGCTTCTATAGGAAGAGATGAGTATTGTCTCCCCCAATTTCACAAACATAGAAAGAAATTCAGATGCTCTGCAGCCAAAACAATGTCTGCCACAAGGGAAGGTAGTATTAAGTCCGAGACTGTCAAGGTCTCCCTATATAATCTTCAGAAATTAGATACCTAAAAGTCATTTGAAACCAAGGTCAAATGTTCCTAAATAAAGCCTTAAACTAGAGCTCCCTCAATTTTTATTTTATTTTTTAAAGAAGGGGTAATTTTCAATCATCCAAAGATTTGGCTCTTATACTGACAGAGGAAAGGGGAAGAAGGAAGAAAAAATGCTGATTAAAACTATTGGGGACAGGCGAAGTTCAGAGTCCTGGATGGAGAAGGGAGCACAGTTGCCAATTTTTCACCATAATCTGCCATTAGCCACCACAGTATGTGAGTAGTGGGGGAAGGATAGTGTAATGGAAGGATGGGAAGGCACTGAGTCAGGCGGCCCAGAATCCCAGCCAATAGAGAAGGTGAGGATGTGACCTGCAGCGGGGGAGAGAAAGGTCACGGTGAGCTTTGGGCCACAGGGCGTGGTATCCTCAGCAAATCTTGAACATCTGGGTACCACATACAGCAGGTTGTGACTCAGAGGCATCCTTGAAGAAAGAGGACAAATCGATTATATAAGGCAAAAAAACAAAAACAAAACAAAACCACAGGAAGGCTAATCTAATTGTGAGACAGGCCAGCTGTCAGGATGAGAAAATTTGCCAATGTGTCACTTTCCCTACAGCTGATAGAAACCCAACACCAATTAGCTCAGGCAAAAAAGAACTTATTGGAAGAATAATGGGGTGCCTCATATAACTGCCAACAAAAGGGGGAAGGGGCAGTTGTCCCCCCCCCCCGAAGATCAAATGTCCCCAGGACACTCTGTCTCTTATCTCTCTTAACAGAGAAGGCATCACTGCCTTGAATTGCAGACGAGAACCTTTGGCTTGGTGGGAAACAGAATTGCTCCCAGGGCCAAGGTCCTGCCCTGTGGGTTCCACCTCCAGAAGAGAGATGGCCCTCTTCTTTAAGTTCTAATTCTACAGCAATACCCAGGTCAGGTATCCCAATTTAAGGTTCTGGCCACTTTAAAGGACAGTTACTAGTTGTGGACAAACTGCTAACATTTTCCCCTATCCCTAGGGTGATTGATTATGGATACCAAGGTGGTCCTGATTGATCAGTCATGGGTTCATTTCCCCTGGACCTGCCAGCTTGCAAGAAACAGGGTCATGTAACACAGATAAGGCTGCTGGGGTCCCCTCCCAGTGAGTCAGAGCTGTGCTCAGAGAAGGGAGGACCAGTGTGAGCTCCAGTTATTGTCTGTCACATCCAACAATCTGGATGGGAATTTGGGCACAGAGTCTTTCCCTGGCAGGAAACAGGTAGGAGCCATCCTATTAAAAACCCTGCCGTGCTGTTCCCCATAAGAAGGTAGTGGACCTTGGAGAAAAGCATGGCTGTGAGCACCTTAGGGCCAGGACAATTCATCACCTCTGGTACCTCACCTTGTGGGTGCTGCATAATGGTAGGGTGGAAGGGAACTTGTCACAAACTCAATCCAATAAAGTTCTGGCAAAGAGCACACCTTTAGTTGAATACAGGCAATTGTCCATTATGTGTACCTTACGACAGGGGAGGACCTGAGGTTTAAGGGGGACAGGGGTAACATGCACCAGGACCCTTAGGGAATCATGATTGGGAGGGTGCTTAGGGTGGCCAGGTTCTCATACCATGCCCAACTTATTATCCCAAGTTTCCACATACCATCTCTGGCAGCTGTCTGATTGGTTTTATAAGGGCTAGCTTGGAAATGTCCGAATATAAAGAGAGTTTATCTTTCCTGCCTACTGGTCACTCCTAATGTACCCAAGGCCACATTTGAAATGTCGGAAAGCAGTGACTAGCCAATCTGTATTTATGTTCCAAGCAACTGTCCTGAGAGATCCTTGGTGGAATGGACTTCATCACACAGTTGTCTGGATATCTTACAAACAAAGCCTCAATTTGCAGACTGGGTGTAAGTCAGTGTGACTTACGTGATCAGAGGCCATCTGATGTCAGTTACCTTTCCCAGCCTGGCCTAGCAGCTTTGCTGGATCCAGACCTTCAAGAGAACAGGTTATGATATTTCATGTGTAGTTCTTAATGCTGGCAGAATTTTCACAATTACTTTATAAGCAAAAGTGGGTAATTCATAAGCACTTGAAAAACTGTAGTCAAGTTTATCCTTCAAGGCTCATGAGAACGGAAACTGGCATCTGCCTCCTATGTTACATGGGCTACCAAACATTTTATATGAAGTGATGTTTTCAAGACCCAGTGACATGCCCCCTCCAACTCTATATAATGAGTCAAATCTAACAGCCTTCTTCTGTGGGAAAATAAAGCTACTGAATGGATTCAACTGTCATTTGTTACTTAAAAATGCCTCAGGTTCATCCTTTTTTTTCTACTTTTACTGAAGCTTCTGACTTTTGGACACATTCTTTTTTTTTTTTTTAAGATATTTGTATTGATTGCAGAGAGGAAAGAAGAGGGAGAGAGATACAAACATCAATGATGAGAGAGAATCATCGATCGGCTGCCTCCTGCTCGCCCCCTACTGGGGGTGAGCCTGCAACCCTGGCATGTGCCCTGACCAGGAATCCAACTGTGACCTCTTGGTTCATAGATCAAGGCTCAACCACTGAACAACGCTGGCCAGGCTGGACACATTCTTATTATTAAAAAAATGAAAGCTCTGTCCTTTTAGGGATATATGTCAACATGTCAGCTGCCTTGTCACATTCTTTGCTAATGCCAACGTCATCAGAATTTCAAAAGCTGAAGCAAAGAATTGCATTTGAAATGAATGCCACCCTGAGCAGGACCAGCTGAGGGCCAGAAGCTTCTGGTGGAGAGTATTTAAATCCCTTTACAATTTGATCTTCCTTACCCTTTCCCAGCCTCCAAGGCCAGCGGGAACAAAGGAGGTGTCATATTCCCAGGCACAAAAGCTGCCTGCCTCCACACTTTTAGTACCAACAACATGCTTTCACTCTTCCTGCCCCCACCCTGACAAAGCATTGTCTGAGAATCACTTTACTGCCACCACTCCCCCTGCCCCCTCCCCACCCCGTCCCGTGTGGGTGAGAAAAAAGCAGATTACACATAGAGGTGTAAATACCATGCCTTCCCACTGGCTTCCTGGCACCCAGTGTCCTGCTCAGGCTTACAGATTTCCGGTTAAAAAAAAAACAAATGTGTTGGCCACCTCATAGTCAATAGCTATAATCAATAAATTCAGTGTGTAGGCCCACGAACACAAGCGCATTCCATGCATGTGTCCTCGTTTGGGGTTTCTCTCCCATGTTCGCAGTAATGGTTAAGTGAGGAAGCTTTCACATTGGACATTTTTTTTACATCAGGAGAAGCACGGGAATGTCTCTCGGAGCCCCGCGTTTCAGAACCGTTAGCAGCAGCATGTAGAAAAATATCCAAGAAGCGATTTCATTTCCATGGCAGCCAGGACCCAGACGCCAAAGCTTTATAGATTAAAATCAATGCCTGAATTACATTCCGAAAGCCAGAATTGCCTGTCAGACTTCAGGACCAGCAGCGCCAAGTGATAAATGAGGTGAAGAGCCCCATCCAGGCTGGGGAGTGCGGCCGCATCAGCGAGGACTTCTGTGTCTTTTCCCAAGCAAATACCGAATGGAGTGAATTACTAGGGAACAGCAAATGAATGTCAGGAATTTGAGATGCGGGGGTTATAATTTACTAATTACTGGGAAAAGATGAACACAAAGTCAATGTGTGGAAGAATGTGGGGGGGGGGGGGGGAGGGTGGAGTCGAGGAGACAAAGAGAGTGTGCAGGGCATGCAGGAGGCTCCTATTTTCTGTCCTGGTAGAAAGAGATGGATTTTAGAGGCATGGATACCCGGCTCAACTCCTAGCTTGGTTATTTCCAGCCTATGTCATAAACCGCAAAGAGCGTTAAATAAGATAAATATATACAAACACCTAGTCTAGCACCTGGCACATAGTAGGCGGTCATTAAATGTAAATCCTCCCCCCAGCCAGCCCCCTCTTATTCCTGTCTTATTTAGAACAGGAATGACATTAAGACAACTGATGTTGCTCAATGATTCAGTGTTAGAGAATGGGCCCCGCTGCCTCCATAGCAGGTCATCAACATTTAAAGACGGCAAAGCAAGGATGGAACGATGGAGCACTGAGAAATTCACAGAGGTGCCTTCACAAAGACTGGGCTCACTAAAACATTGCATAAATAATATAACTTAAGATGCTGTTTTCTGCTATTGGTGTAAATCTGTCCAATGGCAAAATAACGACCCATAATTTTATTTTCCAGTGTTCTGGCATCTCTCTGGTGACACTAATGCATTCTTGGAGCCCAGGGGGAGCTGGGTGCAACAGTCCATCACCCCGGTGCTCCTAACAGCATCCAGCAGCCAAGATGGGGACTCATGGGGTCTCCTCTCTGCCACAAGAAAGGGATAGGAAGGATGCCGTCTAGAAAGGTACCATGGTGTAAGTAAGCAAGACCTGGGATGGGAGCCCAGAGATGGAGGTGCTTGTCCTGGCTCACCCATCAATCAGTTGTGAAATGACAGGCTCAGACCAGAGCACAATTTTCCAACCTATTCTTACTAGTTCTTTAGGATAATGTAATGAATATATCTTGAGCTCCCCTCCCCTCTCCTTCCTCCCCCCCTCCCCCGCCATATCCACTGTTCCCTTCTTGGTAATATTACCCTTGATTTTAGCTGTGAATATGGCTGCTCAAAATACAGACCACATTTCCCCGCCTTCCTTGCATCTTTGCCATGTGACAAAGTTCTGGCCAATGAGAAGAAAGCATAGGCAGTGTGTGCAACTTCTTGGAAGTGTCATTGGAGAGTGTATATATCCTTCTCCTGCCTACCCATCTTCCCACTGGTTTTTATGCATTTGTGAAGGCTGAAACTGGAGTAGCCACCTTGACCTTGATATGAAAGCCACATGCTGAGGAGGGTAGAAGAACAGGATAGGAGAAACCCGGGCCTCTGACATTGCTAGGAGCCATGTCAACCCTAGACTATCTACATTTCTCTTATGTGAAATAGGAAAAAGTCACTGTTACTTTGAAATTGGACCTAATCTTAATTACTATAGATGATAATAGATGTTCTAATAAAAAGGGTTCTTTGTGCAAATAAATTCTGGAAATTCTGTGTATTACCGACCCTTCTTACAGATTTGCGATGCACCTTAGCACAGGCTCTAAGAGGTCCTCTATGAAGAATGATAACGCCTCCTATGAACCTTTCTCACAAGGTTCCCTCGACCCTTACCGCTCAGAGTGCGGTCCATGGACCAGCAGCATCAGCATCACCTGGGAGCTTGTTAGAAATGCAGGATCTCAGGCGACCTGGACCTACTAAGAATCTGCATTTTAAGCAAGATTCCTGGGTAATTTGTCTGCACATTAAAGTTTGAGAAGCACTACTACCGATTACAATGTGGAAAACTGTGTCCTGTGATCCTAGGTTCTGAAACGAATTAGCCACATGCTATGGGGGTATCTGGAGCCCCAGCAGTAAAGGAGCAAGCATGAGTGATTCTCACAGCTACAAGCTGGTCCTAAGCCCAGCAGGCCTGCTGACTGCCACTGTCAACTCCAAGCCTGGATCTGCAGGAGAGGTGAGAAGGGACCTCCAGGAGACCCAGTGCTATCTGCCAGAGGCTATAGGGATAGTTCGGAGACAAAGCATCTGTCAGTCACTTTCCTTTCTTTTCTTTTCTTTTCTTTTCTTTTCTTTTTAATATATTTTTATTGATTTCAGAGAGGAAGGGAGAGGGAGAGATATAGAAACATCAATGGACCAAAGGATTGTGTGTTTGATTCCTGGTCAAGGGCACGTACCTTAGTTGCAGGTTCAATTCCTGGCGAGGGGCAACCAATTGATGTGTCTCTTTCATGTTGATATTTCTCTCTGTTTCTCTCTCTCTCTCTCTCTCTCTCTCTCTCTCTCTCTCTGCCTTTCCTCCCTGCCCCCTCCCTTCCACTCTTCTAAAAATCAATGGAAAAAATATCAATGGAAAAAATAGCACCCCTCAGGTGAGGATTTAAAAAAAAATTTTTTTAGAGATTATTAGTTACCTGGATTTTCCTTAGTTATCACTTGCAATGGGGAAAAGAGACACATAAAGCATTATCTATAGGTCTGCTTTTGAAGCTTCTGAAATTCAAAAGGATGGAAATACTTTCTGCAATTCTTGTGATTTCACTGCCTGCAGCCTCCCAGCCTGCACGGGCGGGGGGCGGGGAGAGAGAGGAGAGAGGACAGTTAAATAAAAACAGTTCTATTTTTGGCATGCTTTAATGACAACCTCTCTTCAAAATATTTTTCATGCAATGCCTTTTCTGTTCAGTGTCATTGAAAGTGTTTTTAATTTCAAAGAGAGGCTGTGGCACAGGATGCTAATCAATGAAATCCTGGCATGCTCCTCTGTGAACGTGGCTCATTACTTATATTTACCCCTGACAGAGATGAGTTCTTAAACCCAGGCGATATTATCGTTCATGCCTGGTTAATAAAGGAAAAAACAAATGCTGCAGGAAATTCATCCTGATGCTGGAGGGAGGGAGAAGGACCCATCTCTGGGATATTTCATTGTCTCCAAGGCCCTCACTTGAGTCATAAGACAGAAATTTGAGGCAGAGAAGGCAGAATAGCAGAGTCGTCTGGACTGAAAAATAAGTTTCGGCTGAAATGCCGGATAATGGTATTTATGTATTCCTTGCTTGCAGGTTTCTGCAATGCCTTCTGTTCTGTATGCAGCAGGCAATGCCAGCGTCTTTGTTCCTCTGAATTCCTGTCCCTGGACACTGCCAGGATTTAGGGTGGGGTCAGCCTGGGGCCAGTTTAGCCCCAGTGAAGGTCTGCTTTATTAAAGGCCTGCCCGGCCCTTGCCTGTTTACTGCTGCCTAACACAACACTTTCTTTATCTCTTTTTGGCGCTGCCCCAGAGGGAGCAGGGAGCCTTGCTGCTGCTGGGATTCTAGTTCCTATCACCACCAGTCAGTCTTATAGGGTTTAGGGGCTCAATACGGGGAAGAGCCAAATTGGGATTAAGTCCTATATATTGAAATTTAAAGTGACAACAGCCACAACGATGATGATGATGATGGTGGTGGTGGTGCTTTGGATCTGCCCTGGGAAGCTGATTCTTCCCTGTGGGTTTTGTGAGGAACTCTGCTGTATCATTCCCCCACCGCCACCTCCCCCCCCACTCCTCCTGCACTTGATGATAAGCCCTATGGCAGAGCTGACAGACGTGAGCAGTGAAAGACTGTGAGCGTGGAAGGGTGTTTCCCTGGGAAAACTCACTGATAACTGGGGAATGCATGCTCCGATTTTATCTGAATGATTACCATGTTCTCACCAATGTATCTGGTCTAGATAGTCACTAAGCTAATAGGTGGGGTCCACTGTAAACAGGGCTGGTTTCCTGAGCATGCGACCTCTGCAGTTGCACGGGGGTTCTTGCTTAAAAGGGCCCTGCATTCAGTCAATGCTCTGCTGTCATCGTCTTGAAATTCCTTAGTACTTTGTAAACAAGGGGCCCGCATTTTCATGTGGCACTGGACCCCACGAATGCTCAAAGATCTGGCCCTGACTGCAAGACCAGATCTTCAGGCATTCCCGAGTGAGACAGCCGGTGGTGGAGAGTTCCCCTTTTAGGCTCCCCAGTGGTATTCCAGTTTTCAGGGGATTAAAGGAAGCATATGACGCAGTGACAAGTATGAGTGCCCGCAGAATCCTGAGATCTGTTCACAGTGGAGGGGCTGAGCTCACTGCTTCTGTGCCAAAATGTGGGGTAGCCTTGAAATGACCGCCCAGCAGAGCTAGACTGTTCACAGAAGAGGGTGATTGGCAGTGGCAGATGCAGCTGTGAGGTCAAGGAGGGGGAGTATAAAGAGGCTTTTGAATATGCCCTTGAAGATGTAACTGGAGACCTAGAGAAGCTGCAGAAGTGACTGGTGAAAGCTGGCTGGAATTCAGAGGAGAATTCCAAAAGTGGATTTGGAGATAGCAAGCTCTTAAGGAACACTTTTGGGAGAATATAGTGAGGGTGAGAGTTGGTGAGGGCTGAAGATTGGCAGGTAGGTGTCCTACACCAGTCTGAAGGTCACTGGGAGGGAAGCGAGGACAGGGGGAAGGTGTGATGATAGAGAAAGAGAAGGAGAATAGGCCTGGAAGACTGGGGTTGCAAAGGGAGGGTAGAGAGGGAATGGATATGGCAGAGAGGGAATGGATATGGCAATCCTTACCACCTCCACCACCCCAGCTCATAAGATCCCGAGCACAGTAGGAGTGGAGTGGAAGGAAGGTGCTAAGCAATGCTTCTGAAATCTGGTCTGGGTACAAGCGCATCAGAATCACTTTCTGGCGCTTGTTACTAATGTATTTCCTGGATCTCCCTCTGCCCACCTCCACTATCAGAATCCCTCAGGGCCCTGGGGGTCAGAGGGCAGGAGTCAGCATTTTATACTGGAGTTCCCAGTTGTTCCTGATGGTACCAAACATTTGAAAACCAGGAGGAAGGAGAGTACAGCTGCAAGGGGGTGGGGGCTGAGGGGTGGAAGTGGGGGCAGCTACGGCTTTACTGTACCACACACTGGTGCAGAGGTTGGGTCAGAAAAGGAGGGTTTGGGGCACAAGTAGCCCAGGCCCTCAAGTGTGGGTGACTGCAATGTACATCTGTCACAAAGGTAGGTTCCTGATACAGAGTCCCCAAAGAGGCCTCCTGCCAGTCAACTTCCCACCACCCCTTGCGTCTCTGGCAGTCACCAGGGCAGAAAAGACATTTCCATGAAGACCATGATCCTGAGGATCGTTCTCTAGTCTATCTTGCTTTTGCTTAGAGGTAGTCAGTCTAAGGAGGGTCCAGATAACTCCAGCCCTGTGAGGGTTGTTCTTAGCGTGAAAGGGAAGACCAAGTGAGCTGGATTTATAGAGCATGCGTAGCACTCAGCTTGGCTCTCAAGCCCAACACTGTGGTCAGGTCACTTCTTCCTTATTCAAACTCTCAAACTTTAATAGGCAGACAAATCACCTAGGAAAACTCATTCTGATTTAGAGGGCCTGGGTGGGACCTGAGATTTGCTTTTCTAACAAGCTCCCAGGTAGACGCTGATGCTGCTGGTCCACGGACCACACTCTGAGTAGCAAAGTTTTGTAGGATAAGTAGTTCAGACTTCTCTTCAGTCCTGCTCCACTTGCTCCAGTTTTTTTATAGTCTCACTTTTTCTACTTTAAACATAGGATTAGAAAAATAACCTTTGGGAGTTACAAAATAGTCACAGGGATGTAAAGTACAGCATAGGGAATATAGTCAGTAATATTATACTGAATATGGGGCCAGGTGGGCACTAGACTTATCAGCGGGTGTACTTTGTAAGTTATATAAATGTCTAGTCACTATGCTGTACACGTAAAACTAATATAAAATTGAGTGACAACTGTAACTGAAAACTTTTTAAAGAAAAATAACCTATCTGCCATTTATTTAGATTTAATTTTCTTGCTTCTAGTCAAATTGATCTCTCTAAAGCTGCTTCAAATCGGTGAAGCTCTGAGATGGGGCATTGGCATCCCACACACAGGTTTCTACCATTTCCTTTGCATTATTTTCTCGGGACTCCATTGAAAATGTCTTGTGCACCAGACATAATGCATTATTTAGAGAGAAGAACAGTGAACTGACAACAAGCCAGCTCCCTCCAACACTGGATAGCACAGCAGCAGAAGTTCCCAAAGATCGGCCTCGGGAGGCTGAGTTCTGCAGGCCCTGGGCCATTGGCTGAATTGATCTCATACACTCTGTCTCCACAGTGCTCTCATCCAATCCCCCTCCTCCCTCACATTAGCAATTGATAAGTAAAAAGGAGCCATTGCTAGAACCCCTGATTTAGGGGGGGAAAAATCATACTTTTCCACTGGTAATTAGGATTCAAAATATTTATTGCTCATAACATTTACATTTGAAATGCAGATGTCTTTATTTTTATACTAGGTGAGTGAATTGAGTGAATCATCTCTCTAAAAATAAAGTTTTGGAATAGTGACAAATGTATCACGATGATAATATTTGAGGATGGGGAAGCAGTTATTATTAAACGTATACCCTAGGTCTTTCCTACCATAAAGCCTTCTGCTTGTTAGGATGATCTAGACTTACTTAGAGGCATTCATCGCTACTTTCTCCTTAAGTGTCTTAAGTAGGCGTCTGTTTTCACAATTTCACTGAACTTGCACTTGCGGGGACATAGGCCATCTCTCAGTCCCTGGGTCTAATGACTCCTCAGTCTATTTGCTTTCCCTCTCTGAGCACGTGATGCTATAAACCTCATCCTTTCTTCCCTTGGCTCCCTGACTATTGGGGTGTGCTGATTCACCCCCCTACCTAAGCCTATCTAAATTTTCTCTTGTGTCTCCTATTCCTCTACCCACCTCAACTGCATATGCCAAGGCAGGGTCCTATGCCCAGGACTATTCCTTGCCCTCTCTCCCTTGATGAGCTCATCTCTTCACATGGCTTTAACTATTTGCTCTAGGCAACCGTTCACAAACCCTACAACCTCTAGTGTTGCTCTGGACCCCCATGTCTCATTGCCTATTTCCACTCTTCCACTGTTGCCTCCAAACTCTTCCTTCTACCCCATTTCTCTATTTCTGTTTGTAGCAAATGTAAATTTGCAATTGTGAACTCAAGAGGTCAAGAAATATTACATTATTTTTAAAAATCAATATGATTCTGACTCTAGAATTCCATTCCCCCAAGTTGTCAGGATATTCAGTATCATTTGTTCTAGGGTCTAATCCCTGCCCCGAAAAGGTTATGCCAAGATCCCTCCTCAGTTCTTAAGCAGTTTGTAAGCATTAAGGAAGCTTCAAGTGATCAGTAAGATGCTCTTTATCCCAACTCACAGGGTCCCTTAATACCTAACCACTCTGTTACTTCCATGTCACACTTGAGGCCCAGGAAATTTTTATTTTTTTAGCTCTTCTTTTAACCTTCCCCCTTTCCCCCTTTCTGTACAATTCTATTCTAAAGGCTATTCATAGGGCAGAGCAAGATTGGATTCCATGTGGTGGGGAGGGGGGAAGCCACTATGCCCCAAAGCAAGATGTCAGAAGCCAAGGAGAGTATCAAGGGCATCTACATAGGAGGGAGCCCAATAGGGTGACTGGCATGGAAAGTCAGAGTTCAAGAGGCTTAAGGAAGGTTTTCATGGGAGAAGGAAACCTAAGGTGTCAGAGCCTGAGCAGTGTTAGGAAGGAGAAAACTAGAAGGACCCTGGGGTGATGGATTTGAAACAGGCATGGGTGTGAGCTCATGACTTTATGTATGAACCTAAGATTTCCCAGCTCTGTCCACTCAGAGAGCCTGGGAGCAGCAACATCCCAATAGCAATGAGCAACTACCTTGGCTTCTAAATACCATCTCCACTAAAATAAACCAGGGCTGCCAGCAAACCAGCAATAGAAGTGAACTTCCTCAAACTTATAAAAGGAATCTACAAAAAAACTATGAACAACAATATACTTATGGGGAAAGAGTAACGTAAGATGAGGAACAAAGCAAGGATGTCCACTTTCACTACTTCTATTCAACATTTATAATATACATATATCCCTGTACTCTATGATGTTTTGACGTCTTGAAAAATTGGTTCTGGCTGGGAGAGACTGTCCCTCCTGGGGCTAGCCAATTCTTAGAGAAAACAAAGGACTCAATTGGAAGCATGCCTTCAATATGTAAACTAACTGATTCCGAGCCAAACCTCCTCTATTTGGTCTGTTCACCAATTAGGCACTATTCCTCTGCCTTAATCATCCCAGGGCCAGGGACCAGGCAACTAGAGACCACCCCTTTCGCCCAAAGCCTGCCGAAATTATTCACACTAACCGACCTTGAACTCTTCAGCTTGCCCGCCTTGTCTTTCCTGAAGAAAGCCCCATAAAAGCTCTAGCGTCAGAGTTTCTTCGTCCTGCTTTCTGCCTTCTGATCACCTGAGGCTTCCCCCAGGTGGCCCTGCGTGGCATGCTATGCCTCCTGCTTCTAGGACCTGTAAGTATAATAAACTTCTGTTTTTCTGAGCCTCTCCTGTGTTTTCCCTTGGGGCTTCACCGGCCTGCCCATCACATAAAAGAACCAGGACATATTGTACTGGGAGTTCTAGCCAGTACCATCAAGCAAGAATGAATGAATAAATAAATAAATGGCATTTATCCTACCTAATAAAAGAGTAATATGCAAATTGACCCTGACTCCGCTACACCCACAAGCCAGGCCCACAAGCCACACCCACCAGGCAATCAGGAGCAGATATGCCAATAAACCCAACCAAGATGGCTACAGCCACAGAGAGCAAAGTTTCCCAGGCAACGGAGGAAGCCAAGCTTTCCGCCTGCCCTTGCAGGCCTAAGCCTCCACTCAAGCTACAAAGTTTCAATTATAGAAGGTAAAAAAATCCAAACAGAAATGGTGGCAGCCACGGAGCTGGAGAGAGCAGGCCAGGGTTGCCCCCGGCAATGGAGGAAGCAAGCTTTCCACACACCCTGGCCAGCCCAGGCCTCCGCTTAAGGCTACAAAGTTTCAATTATAGAAGGTGAATTAACCCCAACAGAAATGTCTGCTGCCGCCCTAACCGGTTTGGCTCAGTGGATAGAGCGTCGGCCTGCGGACTCAAGGGTCCCAGGTTCGATTCCGGTCAAGGGCATGTACCTTGGTTGCGGGCACATCCCCAGTAGGGAGTGTGCAGGAGGCAACTGATCGATGTTTCTCTCTCATCGATGTTTCTAACTCTCTATCCCTCTCCCTTCCTCTCTGTAAAAAAAAAAATCAATAAAAAATATATATTAAAAAAAAAGAAAAAAGAAAAGAAATGTCTGTTGCCACGCCATGGAGCAAGCAGAAGGCTTGGCTCCACTCCAGGCTATAAAGTTTCAATTGTAGAAGGTAAATAAATTCCAGATACCAGGGCCTCCGCTTGGGTTGCCAGGGGCGTGGCTGGCCTGCAAACCACCACAGGCCCCTTGCTCAGGCCACCCCATGCCCCAAACCCCCATCCTGATCCAGGACACCCTTCAGGGCAAACCAGCTGGCCCCCAACCCTGCACCAAGCCTCTATCCTATCTAATAAAAGAGTAATATGCAGATTGACCATCACTCCAACACACAATATGGCTGCCCCCATGTGGTCAAAGATCCTGCCCCCATGTGGACACAAGATGGCCACCACAAGATGGCCAGCAGGGGAGGGCAGTTGGGAGAAACCAGGCCTGCAAGGGAGGGCAGTTGGAGGCGATCAACCCTGCAGGGGAGGGCAGTTAGGGGTGACCAGGCCGGCAGAGGAGGGAAGTTGGGGGAAAACAGGCTGGCAGGGGAGCAGTTAGGCATCAATCAGGCTGGCAGTGGAGTGGTTAGGGGGTGATCAGGCTGGCAGGCAAAAGCGGTTAGGGGCAATCAGGAAGGCAGGCAGGCAAGCAGTTGGGAGCCAGCAGTCCTGGATTGTGAGAGGGATGTCCGACTGCCCGTTTAGGCCCGATCCCACTAGGATCGGGCCTAAATGGGCAGTCGGACATCCCTCGAGGGGTCCCAGATTGGAGAGGGTACAGGCTGGGCTGAGGGATACCCCCCCCCTCTGTGCATGAATTTCGTGCACCGGGCCTCTAGTTATCTAGATAAATAAATGAATAAATATTCACAGATGACATTATTATCTATGTACAATAGCCTTTCTATGAAAAGACTACTAGAGGTAACATGATTTTGCAAGGTTATATGAACAGCTAGAAATTTAAATTCCAAAAACAAAATCATTTACAATAGCATCAAGAAGATTTAAATTTGACAAAAGATGTGCAAGATATGTACACTGAAAACTAGAAAACACTGCTGAAAAAATTAGAGAGGGACTAAATAATAGGATCATGGGTTAGATCATAGATCCAATATTAATAGATGTCAATTCTCCCCAAACTTATGTACAAATTCAATGTGGTCCAATAGAAATCACAGCTGGCTTTTATTTTTGTAGAAATTAACAAGCTGATTCTAAAATTCATAGGGAAATGTCAAAAACCTAGGATTGTTAAGCCATCTTGAAAAAAATGAATAAAATTGGGGGGCTTAATACTACCTGACCTCAAGACTTATTTTAAAGTTATAGTAATCGAGGTAGTGTGATATTGGCATAAAGACAGACAAATATATCAATGGAACAAATTAGAAAATACAGAAATAGACCTCTACACATGTGGTAAATGTTCCATAAAAGTGTAACAAATGATGTTAGAAAAATTGGATATTTGTCTGCAAAAATTTTTTAATGAAAAAGATTTTTAAAATCCTTTAATCCATAGCTTATACCATATAAACAAATTAACCAAGAAATGGGTCACAGACCTAAATATTAAACCTAAAACTATACAACTTTAGGGAAAACACAGGAGAAAATATTTGTGACCTCAGCTTAGACTAAGATTTTTTTTAGTTACAACACCAAAAGCACAATTCACAAAAGAACACATTAATAAATTGGACTTTATAAAAATTAAGAACAGTTCTTTGAATGACATTAATAAGCAAATGAAAAGAGAACATAGACTCGGGAAAATGATTGCAAGTCACTATTAGTATTTGAGGAATGACTTCTATCCAGAATTTATAAAAAAAGTTTCAGATCTTAACCTAAAAGTCTATCAACAGGTGAATTGATAAACAAATCTTGATATAGCTATACAATGGCATACTACACAGCAATAAAAAGGAATGAACTATGGATATAATATAGATGTCAAAATAATTATGCTGAATGAAAAAAAGCCAGTCAAAAAAAAGTTTATACTCTAAAAAGTGCTATCCTAGGCCCCTTCCTTGTTCCACTGTGCCCAGCTTTAATAAACATCCTCTCAAAATCACCTGGACTCATGTTGTGACATTTTTCCTGCACCAAGTCAAGAACCTACCACTACAGGCAGGCCCTAGGCAAACCAATTTCAGGCAAGTCCTGTTTCTGGTAACATTAACATAGTTTCTTTAATTTTTTTCTTAAAGAAATAAACCATTAAAGGTATAGTGGAAACTTCTATGACCCTTTCTAATCCATTCTCCCTTCCCCCATTCCCCCTAAGTGTAATCACTATACTGACTTCAATGACGGTGGAACCCATGCTGGCTTTGCCCTTTTGCTTTGTATGCGTGCTCATAAATAATACATAATATGCTCTGGCATGGTTGCATATTGGAAATCCTTATATAAACGGTAATTTCCTCCTGAAATTTGTTCTTTATATTTAACACTGTGTTTTTTTAAATCTACCCATGATGCTCTAGTTCATTCATTTAGTGGTCTAGTTTGTGAATATACACCATGTATTTAAACATTCTCCTCTTGGATTTTGACATTCATGCACCTATCACCTTGGGCCTGTAAGTGGGAGTTTTCCTAGGGTAATATAGCCAGGGGATTTCTGGGAATCTTCAGCTTTACTAGACATGGCCAAACTGCTCTCCACAGTGGGTTATACTCACGGAGCAATTAGCATTCCTATTGTTCCTCATCCTTACCCACACTTGGTTCTGTCACACTTTTAATTGTGAAGCATGGCCCTAGCAGGTTTGGATCAGTGGATAGAGCATCACCTGTGGACTGAAGGGTCCCAGGTTTGACTCCGGTCAAGGGCACATGCCCAGGTTGTAGGCTAGATCCCCAGTCAGGAGCGTGCAAGAGGCAGCTGATCAATGATTCTCTCTCATCATTGATGTTTCTATCTCTCTCCCTCTCCCTTCCTCTCTGAAATCAATAAAAATATATTTTAAGAAAAAATGTGAGGCATGGAAATCTTCAACTCTTCTGGATGGACCTAGCTTCTGATTTCTCCAGGTACATCCTGCAACCATCCTCTCTGAAGCCTGCCATTTCCCTGGAGGGCAGTCTCTGAGCGGAACAGGGTGCCCACTTCTCATGGGACCCTTTTCCTGGTCTCCTGGAATCCATCTCTGCTGTCCTCTCTCTCCCTGACCTTGAAGGAACTCCTTTCTCTGCTATTACTGCTCATCATTCTAGGAAATCCAACATCATCCTTTTGTGATTTTCAGCTTTAAAAAATCCAAGGAGAGCTCACAGCTCTTCAGGCAAAAATCCTTCAAGCAAAGAAGTAGGGAAAGCCTGCCTACTTTGTAAAATGAGTGGGCTCAGCGGTGGTGAGGAGCGGAAAAACTCTGAGAGCGAAGTGCACATTGATTTCTCCAAAACTATCCTACCCATGTTACCATTCTCCTTATCATCCAGACTCCAAACCCCACCTAATTCACTGAGAGCCATGTAAACGGTTTCCACATCCAGTCATCAGCTGTCAAGTCCTCATTCAAAAGCCTTCCACAATCTGCATTTCCCCTACTCCAGAACTTTACCTCACAGTTAGCCCCTGGCTCCCATTTCCTCCCTTCCCACTCCATTCCACGCCCCCTTCCGCCCCCCTCCCTCCCCGCCCCTCACCACCACTACCACCCCAATCCTTCCTGCAAATGAGCAATAGGGTAATTTTCTTAGAAGACCACTTTAAACATTCCAGTGTCCTTCTTACAAGCTATTCAAGGCCCCTTATTGCCTGTAAGACAAGGTTCAGATTACTTAACCTGGCAGTCAAGGCCCTTTCCAATCCAGTCCTACCTAGTCATAACTCCCTTTCCTTCCTGTAGAATGAACCCTCTGCTCGGGCCAACTGGTTTCCTTCCTCTTACTCTATCACTTTCAGCTGCTTCTCCTCTTTGACTGATATTTCCCTTCCCTGAGGCTTAGCACCAGCCCTTTCTATTCCACCCAGCCTTTCAATTCCAGGTCCCCACTATCCTTCCCCTTTTGAAACCCAAGCTGTTTATGATATCTATGCCAAACATTTGGGCAGTCAACCCAGATTGCTTTAGGAAGGTTTTATTTTGCTATTTAACTTTTCACATATGCATCTATGTTTCTCTCTCCATTAAGGCTATTGTTTTCCTACATATGTTGTGTAGACATTAGCCCCTATAGCTGCTCCAACCGAAGAGTTGCGTTCAAATAATAGTGGGAATGGCGGCATGCTATGCCCCTTTCTAAAAGATTCAAATTGCACGTTAGCATATTAAAAAATCTAAAAAAGTCTTGTACCAGTGAGACTGCTTAATTTCTGATTCCTAAGTATCAAGAAAAGCTTTTTTGTCTTGTAACAATATTAGTATTTCTCAGAATTTAGTGCTCCTCAGAGAAGACTTTGGGAAGCATGGAATTAGATTGTAAAGTCCTGGCTCATCATGGTAGCCCTGCCCTGGCTCCTAGCCCAGTGTCCCAGCACTCAGTAGGTGCTCAGGAAGTATTCAAGAATGTGGTGAATGTTTTCCTCACTGGTCTAAACTCTTCTAAGAGTTTCTTTCTGTGGAGTCTTGAGAATGCTATTAAACCAATAAATAACCCTACTTCCATTTCTTATTAAATTTATTGGCTGCAGTCTCTGAAACGAATGGGTTTTCTAAGTCCTCTATATGTTTCTGAGCCTGCCTGAGGAAGATAGTCTGTGCGCCTCCAGAGTGGGGACACAACAAGTTAACAGAATTTCCCACTTCTTAGTACACCAGACCCAGGCTTTTCTCCTTGTCATGTAAATGTCTGCCTTGTCATTTCATTTCACTTAGAGGAATGAGTCACAGAGAAGCTCGGGAGCCGTCTGGACTCCCGCAAAGGAACTGACCCAGAACTTCTATACAGATGAGTCCTATTTCGAGGTCTAATTTTTTTTTTGCATGTGTGGGTTTGGATGTACTTTCTCTGCACATGTTGGATAGAAAAGCTAATGATTTGAATCTAACTCCAAGATAGCAAAAGAAAAATAACTACAATTATTTCAATAGCCAAAGTTGTGGTAGAGTTACTAGTAATTTGAAGCCAAAGTTTGATCTTGTTATTCAAAAATAATAGAAGATTTTAGAGAGAATTGGCAATAAGTTAGTGATTTTTGGGTTTTTTTGTGTGTGTTTTTTTTGTTAGCAGGACTTTTTTTCTTAAATAGCTATTAGTACGTGATATAAATATAAATAACATATCCTATACACTATAGTATATATATTATTACAATATATAATATTTCACATATACACTGAGTGGCCAGATTATTATGATCTGTGAACGCATAATAATATGGCCACTCAGTGTATATCCTATATAATAAAAGGCTAATATGCCAATTGTCCCCTCGAATAGGAGTTCAACCAGCAGGCAGGCCGGCCAACCACCTATGTCCCCTCCCCCTGGCCAGGCTGGCCAGAACCCACCCATGCACGAATTCATGCACCAGACCTCTAAATATATATATATATATATATATATATATATATATATATATATATACATATATATATATATATATATATATATATATATATATATATACACACACACACACACACACACACACACACACACACACACTCTGAGTGGCCAGATTATTATGTGTTCAGAGATCATAATAATCTGGCCACTCAATGTATATTATATATTTTAATATGTGTGCATATATTACAAAAATTCAACATATATAATCGAGTACATAGCAAAAATGTAACTCCCTCCCACCTCTGTTTCCCATTCAACCAGCCCTCCCCAGAGGCATCCCTTTTTAAAAGATGCTTTTCAAATCTTCTAGAGATAGTCTATGCATATACAACTATACATTTATGCAATTCCAGGTGTTATTATACAATTTATACTTTTAACCTTGCCTCCTCCACTTAATATTGGAGATGTGTCCATTTCAGTACATGGAGAGCTGCTTCTTTCTAGAGGCTACAGTGTATTTTGCTGTTTGGGAGTATCATCATTTATTTTATTTCCATATTGATAGACACTTAATTTATTTCCAATCCTTTGATAGTATAGATTATTCTATAATGAATAGTCATATATATATATATGTTTGTGTGTGTGTGTGTGTATGTATGTATATATATATATATATATATATATATATATATATATATATACCGTATTTTCTGGTGTATAAGACGACTGGGCGTATAAGATTTTCCTGGGTTAAAAAGTCGTTTTATATGCCAGAAAATACAGTAGTCCAATATATCTAATCCATTATATCTAGTCCCATCAATATAGTCCAATATACCGTATTTTCCAGCATATAAAACGACTTTTTAACCCAGGAAAATCTTATATGCCCAGTCGTCTTATACGCCAGAAAGTACGGTATGTATGTATGTGTGTGTGTGTGTGTGTGTGTGTGTGTATGTATATATATGTATAAACATATATATATATATATAACTGTGTAAATCATTCTTAGATTTAGAAATTTTAGGATCAAGAGGCATACATACTTTACATTTTTTAACATATATTTTTATTTATTTCAGAGAGGAAGGGAGAGGGAGAGAGAGATAGAAACATCAATGATGAGAGAGAATCATTGATCAGCTGCCTTCTGCACACACCCTGCAGGGGATCGAGCCTGCAACCTGGGCGTGTGCCCTGACTGGGAATTGAACCATGACGTCCTGGTTCATAGGTTGACACTCAACCACTGAGCCAAGTTAGTTGGCTATATTCTTAATTTTAACAGAGCCCATCAATTTGCTCTCCTTAGCAGTCATGCCATTTAAAATTCCACCCCCAATGTATGATAGTGCCATTCCCCAATACCTTTAATTCAGCATGCTGTCTAAATTTCTTTTTAACTCTTTCCACTAGGACATTGTCATAATCTAGATTTCTCACATAAATGAAGTAAAGCAAAGCATTTCTTTAGGTGAAAAACCTGTATTTTCTTCTCTATGAATTGTGCACATTCTTTGTCCAAGTTCCATTGGCTTAGTTTCTTATTCTTGATTCATGAGAATCCTTGATAGACTGTCTATCTTATATTGAAATAATTGACTTTAATGCCAGTGCTAGTTCCTGAAAGAGACATTAAGACCGTGATCTTTTCCAATGCGTCATTCTCTTCAACCCTGACTTTTTTCAGATACAAGTTAGACCATTTCAGGGAAGGCTGGTTTCCTTCCTTCCACTTCAGCTTCATAAAAATTTTTTCCCACCGAAACAAGACCACACTTACATATTAGTGCATCCTGTATCACCTTTCCAAACTTAGCCAGTGGATTGAATAGACTTTCTTTTAGAAGCGGTGTGTTCTCATGACTTGTTTATGTTCTAGCAGAAGTCGGCTGCCTATCTGTCCCAGCTGGTGTGATTTATTCACAGAATAGCCCTCCCATTTCCTCTGGATCAGAGGTTACAAGTTGGCCAGTCAAGGGCCAAATGCAGCCACAATGTATTTTACTTGGCAAGCGTGATATTTAGAAAATATTTGAATTAGTTGCCCACATTAAAGACAGTGGGTAATTTTACAGGAATATCTAGATTTCTGACTTTTTTGAAAAAATTACAAGATCTGGCAACATTGCACTTCCACATGACAATCGACTGGAGCCTGTGGGTTTACACATGCCTCTTTCATAGACCACGTGCTTCTGTGTCCTTAAACCAAGCCTGCCTCACTCTTTTTAAATTGATTTCAGAGAGGAAGGGAGAGGGAGAGAGAGATAGAAACATCAATGATGAGAGAGAATCATTGATCGGCAGCCTCTTGCACACACCCCCTCCCCCCACTGGGGATCGAGCCCAAACCCCGGCCAAAACCAGGAGTTGTTTTGTGTGACCTTGTGGTTCATAGATTGACAATCAATCACTGAGCCACACTGCTTCACTCTTTATGTCACCTGCCAGGCTCCTGGAGGTGTTTGCCTTTGTGACCTCTGATCATTTGTTCCAGAGTTTTCTTCTCTCCCCTCCAGTAGAAGAAAAGTAAAATCCCCTAAAGTGTTTTGTCTCGCTCAGCCTCAGAGCTTTTCCACTTCTCCACCTGGGTCAGCCTTTCTCCCTTTCTTCTTTGAAAAGCTATTTCCCTACATCCCACAGAGAATTCACTTGCACTTCGCATCGAGCCCTCACATTTCTCCTTTCAGCATTTCCCTTAGAGATGTAGTCTGTTCTCTAGGATGCCTTCCAGAAGAATTTGGGAAGATGGATGACTGCTTTACTAGGGCATGCATTTTAAAACACAGTTAAACAGACTTAACAAAGTTTAGAGAAAGATGGATAAAAGCATATTTCCTTTGGGTACTAAAGGATGCTTTAACACAAAATATTTTCTAGGATGGGGGAAGATTGACCCAGGACTGCTAGGCTCCTCTCCTTTCCTACTGCTTCTCATAGTTCAAGATCTTGTCAGCTTCCACCTGACATATTGCCTCGGCTGATAACTAATTTCCCTGCTGTTATTCTTTTTTAAAAATTTTCTTTATTGATTAAGGTATCACATATTTGTCCTCATCCCCCCCCCCCACTGCTGTTAGTCTTGATTCTTCAGAAATAATTTGCGAAAGTATGAATCTTATTTCATCATTCCGCACCTTTCTTAAAAAACCTTCAATTAGCCCCCACCAGTGTGGCTCAGTGGTTGAGCATTGACCCATAAACAAGAGGTCACAGTTTGATTCCCCATCAGGGCACATGCCCAGGTTTTGGGTTCAATCCCTCCCCAGTGGGAGGCATGCAGGAGGCAGCTGATCAATGATTCTCTCTCATCATTGATGTTTCTATACCACTCTCCCTCTCCCTGAAATCAATAAAAAAATATTTAAAAACAACTGCTCAGCTGCCATGGCTCAGTGATTGAGCATAGACCTATGAACTAGGAGGTCAAGGTTTGATTCCACAGGGCATATGCCTGGATCCATCCCTAGTGGAGGGGGCAGGGGGTATATTGGACATGCAGGAGGTAGCTGGTCAATGATTCTCTCTCATCATTTTTTTATATCTCCCTCTTCCTTTCTCTCTGAAATCAATAAAAATATATATTTAAAACAAACAAACAAAAATCCCACAACTCTCCCTGTGATTCTTATGCATACCTAAGTTGGAGAGGCTGCTAAGGAAGTCTGCATGGCCTAGATAAGGAAATTACATTTACTCTGAGACGGGAAAAATGAGTATAAGTAGGTAAGATGCAAGAGGGGTGGGAAATGATTATTTCAGGCCAAGATCTAGTCCAAGGAAGCCAGATTTATGGCAGAAACCAATAGTATGTGGGAAACAATGCTTAGAGATGAAAAATCATAGAAGGAACAAAGAGAAATTAGAAGGTGGTATAATTGGCCTCTGAGTTCTGATAAAAAAAAAATGTGAGGTTGAAGATTAGTCAATTTAGTGACTAACCTTATACTAATCTTATAGTAGCCTGGCTGCAAGAGCAAATTCATAACTGATAGAGGACGGAAACCAGTGAGCTTCTTTAAAGAAAATGAAGACCTAGATTAAGCCCCAGTGAACACTTGTTATCTGCTTAATGAGAACCGCCACTCCTATTCCTTCCCTCCCCCCACCCCAACCCCCCTATCCCCCGGGAAGGAGGCATGCTGAACCTAAATAATTTAGTCTGGTCTAGAGTTCTTCCTGGCCTTTCAAGGGAGCATCTGTTAATAGGTGGCCTTGCTCCTTTTTTTATGCTGTTTGGGGCCTGGGTGGAAAGTGTGTTCTGCCCAGTGATGGGGCTCGGTTGACTGGCCAGTGAAAACATAGGTCTCGGTGAGGATTCAGACCACATTATCCCTGAGATAGTGGATGTGCCTGATTTAACAGGGCTGGTATGCCTGCAGCTCATACTGGGAAATGGAATTGTGATTAGAAGGAGTCATATCTACCCGTGACAGTGGGATTATTTTATTTTACTTTTTAAGATTGAGTGGCCTTGGCTATCTCTGACCATCCAGTGGTGTTACTGGAGACTAAATAACAGACTTGGGATTTTGCATGGGAAGAAAGGATGAATCCAGGGAGTGAGGCCTCTCACTGTTGATGAGGGTGGGGTGTTTCCAGGGGGAGTGGGTAAAGAGTTACAGGAGACCCAAGGAAGAAAGTGCTTGGGGAGGGGGCTTAAACCTGAGGGCAAATGAGCTAAGTGAGCAGTGGGAGAGAAGCAGAGGGAGGACCTCACCCTAGAGAAAGACCTAACTCTTCAGGTCCCGTCCTCTGAAACTTGAAATTGGTGAGAACGTTAGCCTTACAGAATGAAGGGATCAACGTCAGAGGGAATTAGCATGAAGGAGTCCCTTCCCTGCAACCTCCTCTGAAATTGACTCACTGTTCAGTACGGTCATGGGTGCATGTCTGCAAAGCCTGGTGTGGAGGCTGCAAAGGCACGGCCCACCTATATCCTCACTGGATCCGGAGGAGAGGGTGCATGCCTCTGTGTCTCTTACTCCAAGGGCTGAGATTGGAGGTTTTGCATAAGCCGTCCATTTGGAAAAGAGATGCCAGGCAGAGCTGGTGGAAGGAGCACTCCTACCAAGGTGAATAAACTTAAGGAAAACCAAACCTTTCTTCACTCCAAAGTTTGGACCAGCTGCCTTCTGAAGGACAACGGGGGAGGCTGGACATCTGGGAACAACGGATTGCCCAGTCTCCAGGAAGGGGACTCATGGCATCTCAGACCAACACAGATCCATGTCCGAAAATGCAGAACACAATCCTGAAGATCTGGGGCTGGAGTTAGTACCTCAGAGCTCCTCCTGGCTAGGAAATTGGTCAGCACCCCTACCTGAGCCGTCCACATGCCCAGAGCAGGAGGGCATTCTGGACTCTTCAGGTGCAAAGGAGAAGGCATTTGTTACTCTGGGCTGCTTGCAGGCCTAGTGGTTTGTGGCTGCTTCATTTTTAATCAGCGACTTTCCCTGGGGAAGTCCCCTTGGTAGATTCTAGAATCCTCTCCTCTTTTACTGCTATTCCCTACCCCTAGCAGGGGCAGATTCTTTACCCCCAAGCAGGGTTGCCAGATAAAATCCAGGACACTCCATTAACTTTAAATTTCAGATAAATAATGAATACTTAAAAAAAAAAGTATGTATGTCCCAAATATTACAAAAATGTCAAATTTAAAGGATATCCTATATTTTATTTACTGCACCCTACCCCCAAGAGACTCTCTAAGGGGGCAGATACCCGACTGGGTTCCTATGAGCAGTTGGTTTTGGTCCTTTTTCCTACTTTGAGATTGCCCAGTGATCAGCGATTTTATGACACGCGAATATTTTCTGCATGGTCTTTAAGGAAATGGGAGAGAAATGAGTGATTATTTCTCGATTCTGCATTTTTTTTGTTCTTACCTAATATGGCAAGCAGTTCAATATGAAAATTGAGAAGAGAATTACAGGATTATGAGTTATCTATAAACCCTTCCCCAAGTCTTAACTCTACAGTATTGGGATGTAAACTAGAGGTAGACAAGGAGAGGGTAGATGATACCAAGGTGATGTGATCTGAAACTGTCAAAGAGGACTGTTTTCTGACCACCTGGCACACCACAAACCCCTCTCTTGGTTAGTTGTGAGGGGGCTTTTTATAGCACCAGCACTGTATTCTCATTCTGAGAAAGCAACTTGCCCTTAGCCAGAGTGAGAATTAGATAGATGACTCCCCTCACAGCAGATTATTGATGACTGAAAGTCTCTGCCTGGAGATTTTTGAAACTTTGATGAGTGAAAACTGGAAAAACAGTCACTTAAGTGCTGCCCGCAATTTTCTACCTTATAGGAAGCGGAGATTCCAGCAAACCTCTCAGAGTAGAATCTCCCTTTATTATAGAACCATCAGATGGGTACCTATTGCTTCTTGGGGAGAAGTGTCGAGTTACCACAAACACGAATGTTAAACAACAACTAGAAACTCACGGTTCTGTCGGGAAAGACACAGGGCTGTGGTTGCTGGAGTCAGAGCTGTCCCTCTGCATACTTTCTTTGGTTGTTGGGATTGCTTACAGAAGCTGAGACTCTGAGTAGAGAAAACAAAAGAAAAACATGAGATCCAAATCTCATGCTAGAGGAATTAGACGGAATTTGGCACAACCCCGTCCATAGCCATCCCATGCACCCTGTTACTTAAGACTGAATTGCACAGAAAGTATCGATGTTGGACTCCTGTAATGATAGTAGTGTCATGGTGAGGCACATAGGGCAAGGCCACCCTCTAGTGGTAGGGGTTGGGATTGCTCCTTAAGGAAGGAGAAATTCCCTGTCAATCGCCACAAAAGGATAATTATATCAGAATTGGGTTAAACCCCAAATAAGGGTACCTTAAATACATAAGGGTTTGTTTCTCTTTCTAAAAGAAAGTCTAGAAGTAGTCAGAGCTGTCAGGGTGGTTCTTTGGTTCTTAAGGGCCCAGGCTTCCTTCTCTTTTTCTGTTTAATTAGACTTAATGAACAGCTTCTGTTCTTAGGGTCGCAGGGCGGCTGCTGGAGTTCCAGCCATCATCTCTACACTGCAGCCTGGAAAGAGGAAAAATGGTAGAGGAAAAAATAGGGTGTGTGAGTGTATGTGCTTTAAGGTGAGGCCTCCCAGCTGATTCTCCTTTAAACAGCCTTTCTGAAGTCCCCCAGACACTTGCAACGCTGGCTGAGGAATTGAGAAATAGTCTTTTCCCTGGGCACTTTGCCACCCTAAATAAGGAGGCAGGAGAATGGATATTGGGGGCAGTAGACACCTGAGAAGTCCTTTCTCTCTCAAAGCCTCTTGGCAGTTGGGCCTGAACCTTCTGTGATGGGCATGAGCCGGACTCTGCCACGCGGAGCCAAGGCCGGGCACCAGGAACCCTAAGAATGGCTGGGAGGTGTGCGTCAGGGAGCTGCCTCCGCCAGCAAATGAGATGACTCTCGAGGCCAAGCTTTCCTTCCATTATCCTTAAACCCTCCACGAAGCTTTGTTGCTCTTCTGTTGGGCTGTGGAAATGAAGGTGGGGTGGGAAGGTACTCATGCCTGGAACTGAGGGTAGGAGGAGAGCAGTGTCTGCTATCCCAAAGCTAGAAGGGTGGCATCTGTCACCTGACAGAGACTCAGAGCCTTTACCACATAGCAAAACTCCAGGAATGTGATACACACAATAGATGCCTAATTAATGTTGGTTAAAAGAGTTAATCAGTGTGTGTGCATATATTTACTTATGTTTATATCTACTGTTTTTTTATTTAGGACATCAGAATATTTAATGCAATCCTCAGTTTGATCCACTCTGTTCAGATTTATTTGTTAAAATACCTAAATAATTTCTTTAACTTGGGACTTCACACACACACACACACACACACACACGAATTTATTAGGGATATTGCCACTGAGAATAACTACAATTTATAGACACAACCAAAGAATTCGTTAGCAATATTGTTATTGAGAATAACTAAATCTACAACATGGGAGGAACTATGCCATGCTTCCCCAACAGCTAAGTATACAACAAACCATGACTATTGTATAGTGTATTTAGGTATAAGTTTGTGGTTGCTTCTGCTTTTGGAATTATAAATGTTATGAGAGCATGGCTAATGCATTAGAGGCAGGGTAAGCTAGGGTTTGTTAAGAAAACAAACACACCAACAAAAACACGTCCCAAATCTCAGAGCCTTACCACAGTAGTTCATTTCCCACACATGTCAACCTCCTCCATTTTGGGCCACCTCACATGTTGCCTCCAACATCACTGAAAGATCCCAGTCCTTTCACTCTGCCCACCTCCCATTGGTCAGAACTCTGTCACATGACCCCACTGCCAGCTAGGAAATGTAGAGTGGAATCCCAGGTCTGCAGGGAAGGAGGGTAGGAGGTGGATGTGAACCTGCAGAACATCTCCGAGGGAATGCTCTGGAGTCCACATCTACGGAAGGGAGGATTGGGCAGAGTGACAGGTACAGTCACCTCAGGAGCCTTAGCTGACTTTGTGGGGAGTTCTAAAGACGGGGTAATTTTAGGGCTGTCCTGAGTTTGGGTAAAAGGGCTCGACATTTGTACCCCCGCATCAGTCAGTCACTAGATCAGGCGTCCTGGGTGAGGCAGCTCAGCCAAGGCAACCCCAGAGAGGCCTGACACTTAGGGCTGTGTGGGGAAGCTGGAGAAAAAGTTCTGCTTTTATCTTTGGTGGGGTTCTGGGGAGCCCATCACAGCACCCCCAGGGAGCACGGTAGTCTCTTTCAAGCAGACCTGTCTGCACAGATCACATGTGAACCCTCTTTCATCACCCTGGCTTTGAACCAATCACTGGCTTGACCTGTGAACCTTACCAGTTGTCTCCCCTAGCAATTCCACTGAGCTTGGGGATCAAGCACATTCTTCCCTCTCACTGCTCTCGCTGTCCCGCTGGCTACTGCACAGACTCGGGCACTGCTGAACCCTCCCAAAAGGCGTTCTAAAAGATTCCTGCTGCCACCTTACCCAGAGCACAGCTTTTCCTCATCTGCGCCCTGTCTTTGCCAAGCTATCTCTTTTTGAGCTTCCTCTGGCTATGGTGGGCCAGGACCCTTCCAAGGAAAATCATTTCTTTCAGGGTGGTCTTCATGCTCAGCATTATCGAACACCTACTCCTCCAGTAGAGGTAACCATACTGGATTTTCCCGTGTAACCATTTCATGCCCACTATACACTGGTTACACTGGAAGCAGCATGGCCCTGTTGAGGAACACCTGTGTAAATTCAGAATGTTTATCGGGTCTCCTGGGGGAGAGGATGTTGAGCCAAATCCTCTTGTTCCAGAGGATGCTGCCAGGAATCCACTTTTACTTGATCAAACCACATTCTTTCTGTGGAGACACAATAATGCCTGGCATTTATTACAAAGCACTTTATACATGACAACTTAATTTTTACAACTATCCTATGCAAAAGTACTGTTCTCTTTCCTGATTTACAAATAATAAAATGAAGGCACAATTGGAGAACTTGCCCAAGGTTACAGGAGGTAAAAATGGTAGAATTGGTATTGAACCCCAGTTAGTTTGACTGCAGAGTTCGGGCTCTTAATCACTGTTCATACTGCTTGTCAATGTCCAGGGTTTCTTAAAACTCAGGTTCCAGGGGGTGGGCCCATCAATCAGCAAGGGATGTTTGCATGGAATGTACTGATCATTGAATGGACAGAAGTCCAAGGCCTGTGTGAAAAGCCCCAAAGTGAATTAAGCCCTAGCCAGGAACTCTCTTCACAAGCCAGAAAAATGAATTAAATCTGAGTGAATTGATGGAGGGGGATTCACCACAAAATAATTAAATCTAGTATTAAATATAAATGTATGGACTTTGGGTTTTTTATTCATTAACTAGAGGCCCGGTGCATGAAATTCGTGCACTGAGATGTCCCTCAGCCCAGCCTGCACCCTCTCCAATCTGGGACATCCCTCTCACAATCTGGGACTGCTGGCTCCTAACCACTCGCCTGCCTGCCTGCCTGCCTGATTGCCCCTAACCGCTTCTGCCTGCCAGCCTGATCACCCCCTAACCACTCCCCTGCCTGCCTGATTGATGCCTAACTGCTCCCCTGCTGGCCCGATCGCCCCCAACTGCCCTCCCCTGCCAGCCATCTTGTGGCAACCATCTCGTGGTGGCCATCTTGTGACAACATGGGAGCAGCCATCTTGTGATGACGCAAGGGCGAGACGCCACCTAGGCTTTTATTAGCATAGATTTTGTTTATTTATTTCCATTTTAGAGGGTGTCTATTAAAGCTGGAGACAATGAAACAAGAAAGGGCTTAGCACAGAAGAAGCAACAAGAGAGCCTAGGCTGGGCTGCCCTAGCTCTCTGGGAAGTCAGAGAAAAGGGGGCCTTGGTGACAGGTTCAGGGGACTAGCCTGCGACAAATTGCTGCTGCCCATTGCTCCCCAGGTTACAAGTCCCCTGGGGTTCCTTAGAGGAGTTCAGGAGATGCAAGCCTGTGGGGAAAGAAGAGGGCAAAGGGAATGGTGGGGGCTGCTCCCCAGAGGAAGAGCCGACTTGGGTATTTTTAGGAGGGGACAACTTAGGGGTAGCTGGTGTGAACATGCAGTGTGGTTCTGAGAAGCAATAAGGCAGCAAAATAAATTAAATTTGGAGGAGAGACAGCCACTGCTATTTGTGGTGGGGTGGGGTAACAAGGGTGGAACTGCCCCCACCAATGTGGAGCCCGCAGTGTCTCTCCCTGCTGAGAGGCAGACAGGCAGCTACGGCCTCATCGCCCTCACCATCTCTGTTTGCACAGGACGCCAACCTGTCTCCAGAGAGACTCCAGGCTACAAGGTGGCCTCTTCTCTCTTAAATAACCTGCTGAGAATTGGAGGAAACCTGATAAAAATGCTGGACAAATGGCTCCTTCACCTTCAGGTGCGACGACAGGACGGACTTTCTCCACACCACGTTATCTGAGAAATGGGCTGGAGGGAAGCTTAGCGTTCTTCAACAGGCATTCTAACCTGCCACATTGGCTCCAGTGTCAGGATACAAATAGCCCAATGAGGCCATGGACCAACTTAGCAAGTCCTGCCCGGTGATGAAATGTGCTTGCTTGCAGTAGGCGGGGTCTGGAGGTGATCGGGCCTGACAGCTCGACCTCCAAACCGCATTTTCCATGTGTCAGGAAAATGAACACCGTGTCCACTGCACATGGTCTCAGCAATTAGACCTTTGTTAATACCGCAGAGCAGCTGGAGCTAGAAATAGTCTTCAAGTGTTCAGATTCTTTCAACATACAAGTTTCAAGAGTGGTGGCAGCTGCTGGGGTCAGGTTTATTCATCTTGGGCCCAAATTCTCATACTCCTGACCCCACATTTGGGGCTCCAACAAAATATGGCCACAAAGCTCTGTTCTGAAAAATCAGACCCTCCTCATTAAATGAAGCATCTTCACCTCCTGCCTCATTTGACCCCTCCATGGCCACTGGTTTGGGTCTTAGAAAGGAACTTCGCTTTCTGTGTTTGGGGTTGCAGGGGAGCGTTGTAATTCATAAGTCTTACTCCTGTCCACACTCCACCCAAGGTTTCTCCCTGTGCTGGTCTGGACTTCGTAGGAAGACTAGACTCCTCTTATCAATGTTGGGCAGACTAAACTGCCTTCCCAGTGAGAATCCTTCTGTGGCTTCTGCCTCAGTTTCTCCTAGGCAGGCCCTCTCCTAGGGAGTGGCTGATTTGCATTATAGGACGACACTGGATCTTTAGATCTACTCCCTTGATCTGGCCTCATCAATCGCATCCCAATGCATGTTCACTGCATTGAATGAAACATCTCCAGGAAGACAGACCTGAGGAGTACCCTGGCCACTCCAGACCATTCATTTTCCCATGTTGCTCCAGAGAAAGCAAGGAGAAGGCTGTAACATTAACTTGTTCTTCTCCCTGTCAAAGGATGAAAGACAACTCATCCTTCAGGAATGAGTCTAATGCCATCTCCTCCAGAAAGTGTCTCCATGTAATGCATTTGTTCTCTCCACTTCTATGAATTCCTGTCATATTAAATACATACTGTTCTGGGTTAAATTGTGTTGGAGGCCCAGCTCCTAGTACTTCAGAACATGACCTTATTTGGAGGTAGTTTCTACAGAGGGAATCAAGTTAAAGTGAGGTTTAGAGTGGGTCCAATTCCAATATGACTGGTGCTCTTAATAAAAGGGGAAATTTGGGCCAGAGACACACACAGAGGGAGGATGATGTGAGGAGATACAAGGAGGACACAGCCATCCACAGGCCAAGGAGAGGGCCCAGGAACAGTCCTATCCTCACAGACCTGAGAAAGAACCAACCCTGCCCACACCTTGATCTCAGCATTCTGGTCACCAGAACTGTGAGACGATAAATTTGCTGTTCAAGCCGCTGGGTTTACAGTTCTAGGAAACTAGTACAGGTACACTGCCTTTTGTTTCCTAGATTTTTTTTCCTTCAAAGTTTTTTAAACAGAAAAGTATAAAGAAGACAATAAACTGGGGAAAAAATGTTTACAGTTTCCCTGTAAGTGTGTGTGTGTGTGTGTGTGTGTGTGTGTGTGTGTGTGTACAGAATCTGCTCCTCAGAAGTAGGGTATCAACCTTAATCCCAGGGCAGTGGAAGGTGGTATGGGCAGTGGTGGTGGAACCCCCTAGACCTGATTTAGTTCCCAGAGGAAGAAAAACTGAAAACGAGGGAGGAGTTATCGTACAGACAGGCCAGGAACCCTTTATCAAAAAGATAAAAAATTCTGAAATTGTTGCCTTTTAAAGATGTAGTTTCGCCCGGCCAGAGTGGCTCAGGGGTTGAGCACCGACCCAGGAACCAAGAAGTCACTGGCTGGATTCCTGGTCAGGGCACATGCCCAGGTTGTGGCTTGATCCCCAGGAGGGGGCATACAGGAGGCAGCTGACTGATGATTCTCCTCTCATCAACGTTTCTATCTCTCTATCCCTCACCCTTCCTCTCTCTCTAAAAATCAATAAAAACATAAAAAGAAAAAAAGGGAAAAGGAAGAGAATATAGTCACGCCCCAGCTGGTCTGGCTCAGTGGATAGAGTGTCGGTCCAGAGAGTGAAGGGTTCCAGGTTGGATTCTGGTCAAGCCCTCCCTTTCACTCTCTCTTAAAGAAATAAAATAAAAACAAAAACTATGGAAAAATATCCTCAGGTGAGGATAAATAACAACAAAAAAGAATGTAGTATCTAAATATATGAACCACAAATAACCAGAACCACACACACAAAAAAAAAATCTAGAGATCCACTATCATAGTGACATATTTTAATACAATGTCCAATATTAAGTAGCTCAAGCAAACAAAATTATTAGTAAACATGTAAAAGATTGAAACAACACATTTGATACCTTGAACATAGCATTCTTGTTTGTAATGGATAGAGAATACACAATAAACTTATTTTTGAATGACTACATACATGGCCACAAAGCAAATATCTAAAAGTAGTGAATCAATATCATACAGACCACATTCCCTTTCAAAATGCTATTAAATTGGAAGCAAATTACAAAAACGTAACTAAAAAAGGAACATATGTTTGAAAATTTAAAAACACTTCTAAATTATTAATGAATCAAAATAGAAATCACAATAGAAATTTAAAAATATCTAGAGCTGAATGATGAGGGACAAATGGCCCATCGAAATAGGGAAAAAAAGTACTTCAGAGAAAAAATAATAGGTAAACACATACACCCGAAAAGCAGAACTTTTGAATATTAATGAACACATCTAGTGAAAGAAGTAGATAAAGTAAATGTGAACTCAAGAAGAAACAAAGAAAAAAGATACAAATAAGAGCAAAAATTAATGAAACAGAACATAATTGAGATGGCCAACAAAGGCAAAAGATCAGGCAAAAAGTGGAAATGCTACAAATGAACCATACTGGGAAAGGAAAAGAAGATGTAACTATAGATATAATATAAATTTACAAAGTCATGAGACTACTATGTCTGATGTTATTATCATATCATTAAAATTTTAGATGAAATGGGAACACTGCTAGAAAATATAACTCAAAAATAAATAGAAAAGCTGAACAGACATATGGCCTTTGAAATATTTAATCAGTAATTTAAAATCTATCCACAAAAAGAGTTAACACCTCAAACAGTTTTCAGGTAAGTATTCCCAATTTTTAAGGAAAACTGAAATCCTACCTTAGGCAATCTATTCCAGAAAACAGAAGGAGAAAACTTTTAAAGTCACTATGTGATATTAATATAACTTTAACGACATTACACAAAGAAAAAATACAGGTAAACCTCATTTATAAACAAAAAACATAAAAATTTGAAATCAACATTAGTTAACTGAATTTAATAGTGTTGAAAATAATATATCACAATCAAGAAGTTAAAGCTTAATAATATAAAAACTATTAATATAATTTGTTACATAGATGATAAAGAAGAAAAAACATGTGACCACCTCAAAAGATGCAGGAAATGCATTTGATAAAATTTAAGGACCAATTATAACTGAAATTTCTTAGCATACTAGGAATAAAAAAAATAACCCAATAAAGTTTGTCTACTATTAATCTACAGTAAAAGTTATACTTGGTGCATCTCCAAAATAATTCCACTCAAGTTCAGGAACAAGGCAAGGATGACGACCATCAAAAGTCCCTAATCAATATTGGTCTGTAAGTCCTACCCAATGAAGCAATGATAAGATGAAGTAATAAAATGAAAAAAATTCAAAATTAAAAAATAAAAGTAGCCTTATTTGTGGGTGCTATGATTATTTTAAAAATCTAAGAGAAGAGAAGTAATAGGCAACTATTCTAAGAATTGAGGAGATGTACAAGTTACCTCATTTAAAAATGACTTTAAAAATGGTTCCTAAGCCCCTGCATAAAATTGTTAGAAGATATAACTTTTAAAAATATACTATTTACAGTTGTAGCAAGTATTATAAAAGCCTCATAATATAGCTAATAAAAATGTGTAAAATATTTACAGGGAAAAGTACAAATCTATATTAAACAATATAAATGCATCATTTTTCAAGAAGACCCTAAGTAGAGAGATATACCACATTTCTGGTTAGGACGTCTCAACATTGTACAAAGGGCAAAATTTTTCAAACTAAATATTTAGATGCACTTTCTTTATCAATCCCAATAGGTACCTTTAAATAAATAAATATGTATGTATGTATATATATATTTCGGATTAGCTATTATATATATATATATGTATATATATATATATATATAATAGCTAATCCTAAAATATTGGAAGGTTCAGGACTAATGAAAGTCAAAACATTTGAACCTATAGTCAACAATACTGTATTGATACTTGAAATCTGCTAAGAGTAAATCTTAAATGTTTTTAAAACACACACACATAAATGGTAACTATGTGAGGTGATAATGTGTTAATTCATTATTATGGTAATCATTTCAAAATATATACATATATAAAACAAAACAAAATGTATACATATGTCAAATGATCACATTGTATACCTTAAACTTAAAATGTTATTTGTTAGTTATATCTCAACAAAGCCGGAAAACAAACACACATTTGAGGACAAGAATGAGGGGAATCACTGCACCAATTACTAAATATACCTATTAGCTATAAGAATGTTGAAATTATGGTACCGTGGAGGAATACACAAATGGACCAACAGAGTGGCAGAGAGGGTAGAGGAACTGACCCTCTCATATATGGAAGTTTGTATTTAACAGAAATGGCATTTCTAATGCTGGGAAAGTCTGGACTATCCATATGAGGGGCTGAAACATTTAACTTTCTATTTGGAAAAAGATAAAATTAGATCCCTATTTCACCATAGAAGCCAAAGTAAATTCCAGATGGACACAATTTAAATGTGAACAGCAAAACTTCAGAATTTTTAAAAAACAATATGGGATAATATCTTGGGTAGAGAGTTATGAACAGATTTGTTAAATAAAGAACAAATACCCACAAACCTTAAAAAGATTTATGATTTGACTACATTAAATTTAAAACGTTATTCATAACAGAGGATAACATACACAAAATAAAAAAGCAGATCCAGTTTGGGAGAAGGTACTTGCAATTCAAATAATAACTTCAGAATAAATACAGAACAATTACAAATGTATAAGAAGAAAGGCTAACCCGGGGTTTTTTTAAAGAGCAAAGAATTGGAACTGGTATCTCTCTCCTCTTCTCCCTCTCCCGCCCCCCCCCCTCTCTGTCTCTCACACCTCCCCCACCCAAATTGACTAGTAAAGATACGAAAATGCTTTTGCTTATGAGTACTAAGGGATCTGTAAATTAGAATAATACAATGTGTTTTACACCTATCCAATTAAGAAATTTTAGTCTCTCAAATGATGGTGAGAATGCAGGAAACCAGAAATTTCTAATCGGGCAGGAATACGAATTGGTGCAACCACTTGAAGAGCAGTTTGTCAGTACTGAGAAAAGTGAAGATGTGCATTCCCTACTACTTAGTGATTCCACTTCTCAATGTCAATGCTAAAGAAATTACATCATGCACAAACATTCATGCACAAGCATGTTCACAGCAACAACAGCAAAAAGCAAATAAACTGTGGTCTACTAGGCTGCAGTTAAAATGAGTGATTTTCTTAATCAGATGGACAGAGGACCTGAACAGACGTTTCTCCAAAGAGGACTTACAGATTGCCAACAGACATGAAAAGATGCCCAACGTCACTATGCATCAGGGGAATGCAAATTAAAACCACATTGTGATATCACATCTGTCGGAATGGCTATCATGAATAAATCAACAAATGTTGGTGAGGATGTGGAGAAAAGTGAACCCTTGTACAACTGTTGGTAGGACTGTAAATTGGTACAGCCAATATGGAAAACAGTATGGAGCATCCTCAAAAACCTAAAACCCGAACGACCATATGACACAGCAATTCCACTTCTGGATATTTATCCAAAGAAATCCAATACACTAATTGGAAAAGATATGTGCATCCCTATTGCAGAATTATTTCAAGTAGCCAAGATACAGAAGCAACCCAAGTGTCCATCAATACTAGGTGTACCGGTTAATCATGCGGATTTTTTTCACTAGATGGAGTTACACATATGTTGATATATATGCGATTTGATATGTATGCTATTTTGTTGTACTGTCCTACCACTTGCTCCGATCAACGACACATGCACTTTCTGAGCAGCACTTCAAAACATACAAAGAAGTGGGAAATTGGGTCTCTGAATGGTCTGCCTCAAAACAAGAAAAGTTCTATTGGGACGGTATCCACAAAATGTGTAGCTAGCAATGGACATTACTTCGAATAAAACACTTTTGATGTTTCTCTTGAAATTATCGTGTTTTCTTTGACTACAAAATCCGAACTATTATAGTTAATAGTGCGGATTAACTATTAACCGGTTAATAATTCGGATTAACTATCAACGGGTTAATAGTGCAGATTAACTATTAACCAGTTAATAATATGGATTAACTTTAATGGGTTAATAATGCAAATTATTAACCAGGAAATAATTTAGATTAACTATTAACCAGTTAATAATATGGATTAACTTTAATCCATAATACTGTGAGTAAGAAAGGTAAGTTGCCAAAGAATATAAACAATATTATGCCATTTATGTCAATGGATGCACATAAAACAATAGTAAATGGTGTTTTGCATGTACATAGTGAAGGCACAGAATCATGCATGGGAATAGCACATACCAACTTAGGCAGAGGTACCTCTGCAGAGGGAAGGAGGAGATGTGAGTGCAGGGGATGTTAGCTGGTTTTATCTTTTTGTCTGTCTTTTGTTGTGAGTGACTTAAAGTAAATATGGAAAAATGTTAACAGCTGTTAACCTGATGGTAGGCATATGGTTGTTTTTTTTATTTTCTTCATCTTTCTATATGTTTGAAATATTTCTTAATTTTAAAAATTAAAATACAGAAACATTTTTTTTTAAAGAGCTGAAAAACAATTCAAGTATTTTCCCTCTGATCTTCTTCAATGCAGTAAACACTGTGCAACTCTCATGCGCCAGGTATGGGAGAGCTAGTTGTCAGAGATGTTGTCCCAAATTCAAGGCCTACATTTCCTAAAGGGGAGGAAGATAACAATTATCCCTTATCCTTTTTGGTAGCTGCCAATGACAAAAACAAGCTGCAGTTTTTCATTTGAGCTAAATATAAAGGCAACAAGGAAAGACCCATGTGAAGGGCTTTCCTCAGGGCCACATGCTTGGCTGTCATGCCCACAAATGGCAGTCACAAGTTCCCTTTGACTGCCAAGAGGTCATTGGATGGTGGTGCCGATCTTTGTGCCTGTGGCATCACCAGGGCTGCTGGACTCTAGACCATTTCACAGACTGTGTCTGCAGAGGCCATGCTCTCCCCAGTCCACCTGGATAATTGGCTTATTGGGATAGAAAGATTAAAAAAAGGAGCTCACACCCAGCCGGCATGGCTCAGTGGTTGAGTGTTGACCTATGAACCAGTGTGGGGCCGTGCAGGAGGCAGCCAATCAATGCTCTTCTTTCTCATCATTGATCTTTCTATCTTTCTCTCCCTCTCTGAAATCCATAAAAATGTTTTGCTTTGTTTTGTTTTTTCAAAAAAGGAGCTCACTATAGAGAAAGTGGTTGCCAAGGGTTGGGGCTGGGGAGGGTGCATAGGCAAAGCACAGAGGGATTTTAGGGCACTGAACCAACTCTGTATGGTACCACGATGCTGGATACGTGGCATCATACATCTATCCAAAGCCATAAAATGTACCAGAGTGAACCCTAATATAAACTATGGACTTTGGTTAATTATGATGTAACAATGTAGGTTCATCAATTGTAACAAATGTACCACTCTGGTGGGGGGTGTTAATAATGAGGGAGTCTATGCATGTGTGGGGATGGGAGTATATGGGAAATTGCTGTACCTTTCTCTCAATTTTGCTGTGAACCTAATACGTACTGCTTTACAAAAATAAGTCTTTTTAAAAAAGAGTACAGAGTCTAGTGGGGAAGACAAATATGAAGATCAAGACATATGGCCCATAAAAGGGGTAGAAACAATATGCTAAAAGATTTGGGGATGTAAGAAGAAATGAGATTTTAGAGAATTTCTTGGAATCAACAGAATTTCAGATCAGTCTTATTTCTAGTCAATGAGTATGTGCCATTCAAATCCCTATCTGAAGGGTAATATGGTATCATCCCAAATTGCTATTGGCAGAGGATGCTTTATGGAGTTGACATAGGAATCTATCCATTAGGCTTAAACCCTATTCCACTCCCCTCCTTACCCATTCATCCCCAGGTCATTGCATGCCTGAGAATGCTACTCAGCATAGACCATATGCCACCATGGTGACTGCAGACAGAATATGGTGAATTAGAGGTGTGGAAAGGAAGAAAAAGAAAGAGACAGGAGAGGCAAAGAGTAAGTTCTGGTAGTAGCAGGTAACATGCAAAAATAACTGGTGTTCATCATAAAGGCCTGAATCAAGAAGTAGGTTTCCACCCTAACTCGTTTGGCTCAGTGGATAGAGCATAGGCCTGCAGACTGAAGGGTCCCAGGTTCGATTCCAGTCAAGGGCAAGTACCTTGGTTGTGGGCACATCCCCAGTAGGGAGTGTGCAGGAGGCAGCTGATTGATGTTTCTCTCTCATCAATGTTTCTAACTCTCTATTTCTCTCCCTTCCTCTCTGTAAAAAAAATCAATAAAATGCATATTTAAAAAAAAAAAAAGAAGAAGAAGAAGAAGAAGTAGGTTTCCCAGCTGAGACCAGGCTACATACAGCAAACGGATGGCAAAAAAAGACCTGGAGGCCTCCTCACTTTTAGGTAAACATAAACTACAAATTGAAAGCAGAATATACTAGTGTGTCCCCCAGAGTTTGCTTATGATTCTGTGGTAGGCTAAATAATGGCCTCCAGATAGATCCCTGCCTAATCCCAGAATCTGTGAATGTGGCTTTTTATGGCCAAAGAGAATACCGGTGTGTGATTAAGTTAAAGCTCTTGAGATGGGGAAATCATCTTGGATTATCCAGCTGCACCCTCGGTGCAATCGTGTGAGGAGGCAGGGAGAGATTGGACACAGAAGAAGGTACTGGGAGCACTGAAGCAAGAGGCTATATTGCTGGCTTTTAAAATTGAGTCAAGGCCGCTGGCCAACAAATGCAAAGAATTCAGCTCTAAAAGCTGGAAAATGTAAGAAGCTGGATTCTCCCCTGGAGCCTCCAAAGGAAGGAGTCAGGCCTGCCAAAACCTTGACCCAGTGAAACTGACTTTGGGCTTCTGATCCATCAAGTTTGTTGTCATTTGTGACAGCAGCATAGGAAATACAGATTTGTTTATTGTTTCCTATGACTGCTGTCACAAATGACAACAAAACCATCATGGTCAAAGAAGACTTCTATCTTTGGTCTATCTTGATCAAAGAAGACTTGTAGGCATTTTGATATGGAGAAGTTGATATCCATTGGGTAACAAGAGTCAACATTCTGCCCCGAAAGAAGCCAGGGGCAAGGGGAGTGATATTCTGGGGCAAAGATTTGCATGTAGGTAGTTACCTGGGAGTGCTCTGGGGAAGATTGCTGTGCAGGGTGAGAGAAGGAGGCTTGGGCAGAGGATGAAATTGTACTTCGATGCAGTAGCACAGAAGCCCCAGCAACCCCACAGGGAGCTCTGGATTTGGGGTGGCCCTGCAAAGATGTCCTGAATTGAGCAAGGGGGGCAATCCTTTGTACCCCCACCTTGACCAGTCATCAGATACAGGCTGTTCCCAAGGAAGGAGTAGTAATCTTGAGTGAATCAACAGCCTTTATCAAAAGGCAGTCCCTGGGGAAGGTCTCAGCTATGGGCCATCAGCGTGCAGCACTCCCGGCAGCGGGGAGGGTGTGTGCCTTGGTCCTGAGGCAGGGGTCTGAGCAGCACCCAGTCTCTGCTATGCCCTGGGAGCAGCCCCAACGCAATTGTATCTGATTAAGTTCCTGGTAAAGAGATGGAAGGGAAAGTTTCTTGCTGACCTGCTCTCTGGCCATTCTTTTGGAGGCACAGTCCAAATCCTGCATCTGTGGGATTCTTTTAGCAGCTCGGGGACACCTTGGGCAGAGGCTGAAATAACTGAGTGGTTTGGTCTTGGACTGAGGTTTGAAAATAAACCTCCCAATGGAGTATTTGGAAAGCCTTCTGAGAAAGCCCCTGAATAAATACCCATAGCCCCTTTGTGCCATCAGTCAGAATTGTTTGGTCTGGATTTCTGGAACTTGCACTGTGCCCTGGCTGATAAATAAAGCCATGTGGAAAGCACAGGGAGCCCAGAGCCAAACCCTGTCCCCACCATCACACCACACCAAGCACCAGCCAACTCTGGCTTCACACTCCAATGCCAAGGTTCTAGGGCGAAGCAGAGCTGAAGTTGATTTTCAAAGAGGTGCACCCTGGAGAGACTCACTGTCGGAAGAACAATCTTAAATAAGCCAGAGGCCTTTGATTTCAGCCTTTTGCCGTTCCACATTCTACTAACAGGCCCTACTGCACTCTCTGCCTACGTACTGCACTGCGTGTAACTTAGTGGTACTTTAGTGACTTGGACCCACTCAGGGGCTCAGAGGTGTCCCTGTGAACTGACTGTGGGCCTGAAGGGCTGGAGTCTTGTTTTACTTCTGACAGCTATCAACAGTGTGACCTTGGGCAAGGCACTGCCTCTGAGCCTGCCTTCCTCCCCTGGAGGACGGGACTGCATAAAATGACCTCTAAGATCCCGTCTCCTCTTCATGCTTAAGGAAATCTGTGGTCCTTCTATGGGCATGGAGATTGCAGAGAAGGACATGCATTTGTACAGATGCTGGCACATCCTAAAATCTGCTTTGTTGGGAACAAATTCCTGCCATCAGATTTCTTTCAAATGGATGAATATATGAATATATCATGCTTATTTGCATTGGCTGTGTTCCTTAAAATCAGCAGCTTGATATTCATTTGTTCACTAGAATAGACCCCTTTCATCAGCCTGTGAATTTTCCAGGGGCTTGCACAGAGTGGTCATTACATATTTTTTAAACCCAGAGCATTATTTTAGAAGTTTAGTGGAATGATAGAATGGAAAGCCTTCTAACTTACGGGACAGAATGCTTGCATGGCAATCTGTGCCAACTACTCACCTTGTGACACTGGCAAGCCATTTAATCCCATTGAGCTGCTGATAGGCACGCTGGTCAAGGTCAACCTTGCCTACCAAGTAGAAATTGCGAATATCAAATGAAATGGAACTCATCAGAGAACTCTGGAATGTGAAAAGCTTATCAAAATGAAAGCAGTTGTTACTACTTTAACGCCTTCAAAGCCACACAAGGGGAGTCTATCCCATCACATCTGCTTGGGAAAAGCCTTGCCTTTTCAAAGCTGAGGCCTTTGTCAGAATACAAAGAGAGTGAGGACAGAGATTTATTTTGTCAGCCTCTGAGGTTCCCAAGAGAATGGCTTTCAGCAGTAAAAGGTACCTGAACAGTTTGTGAGGTTGCCTGCTCTTAGCAATCACGACTGGTAGAGAAGGAACTAGCCCAGGATCTACCCAAGGACTGATGCTCACACTGGGCCCTACAACAGCAAGGGGCAATTGCTAAGGCAACCCACGCACTCAGCTCTTGCTTCGGCATTAGAACAGACAGTTCTGTTAACTCCCTCAGAGCACACGTTAGTCACGTGTCTCTTCTGGTTCCAAGGACAACTGCAAATGTGAACAGTTCACAAATGTGAACAAAATCACAATTCTGAGGACTTTAAAAATTATTTTTAAAAATATATATATTTTATTGATTTTTTACAGAGAGGAAGGGAGAGGGATAGAGAGCTAAAAACATCAATGAGAGAGAAACATCAATCAGCTGCCTCTTGCACACCTCCTACTAGGGATGTGCCCGCAACCAAGGTACATGCCCTTGACCGGAATCGAACCTAGTACCTCTCAGTCCGCAGGCCGACGCTCTATCCACTGAGCCAAACCGGTTAGGGCAAGAATTTTTTTTTTAATGGATTTCAGAGAGGAAGGGAGAGGGAGAGAGAAGTAGAAACATCAATGATGAGAATCATTGACTGGCTGCCTCCTGCACGCCCACTACTGAGGATCGAGCCCACAACCTGGGCATGTGCCCTGACCGGGAATCAAACCTTGACCTCCTGGTTCTTAGGTTGATGATCAACCACTGAGCCACGCCAGCCGTGCTCTGAGGACTTTTTGATTTCTACTGTTCAAACCTTATTCCTTCTAGACTCTAGCAAGCCCGCAGAACAACACCTCACCTGTTCTCTTCCCCACCCTGGGTCTCTGAGAAAAGCCCTTCAAATGCAAGGCAAAACCCTACAGAAAGGTATCACTGCCATAAATGCAGAATGCTCCTGTTTTTAGATTTTTAAAACATCTCGAATCCCACTGCTTTTCAAGATTATTGAGAAAACATCATAGCGAACTAATTGACAGCCTATTTCCTCTTCTTGCTGCCAGCTTAAAAGAACCCAGACAAAGCAACAGTGAAGGAAATTGAAACTGTGCCAAGATTAGGATGGCTTGCAAAAGCTCCGCTTTTATTTGCCTATTTACTGAGTCTCCATTCTCCTCTTTCTACTTTTGGGAAAAAGGGATGCTCTGAGCTGGTGTCTGAGTAGGAACAGGTGTGGCAGATCTGGAGGGGCCAGGCTGAGGTGGGCCAAAGCAGCATGGTTTGGCAGGGGGCCTTGCTCACTGAGAGGAAACTCCGGGGGGGTGGGGCCTGTTGTTATAGAAACCTGAATCTTCCTGGGCCCACACAGGTAGAGGCAATAGGTTGTCAGGAAGAGAGCAGGTCGTAAGACCTGCAACAGTGCCGTGGGATTCAGCGCGGGCGACACAGGTCCACACACAGTGCAGCTGAGCGTGACAGCCGAGCACAGAAGAGGGGTCAGCGTCCTTCTGCTCAGCGTCGAAGCCCTGTCTGTCCTTCCTCCAGGCAGATGTAGGCTAGCAGGTGCTCCTGCTCTCTCCTCAGCAAAGCAGAACTTTGCAGGTGCTTGCGATTACAGAGCCAGAAAGGGTTAGGTCTTCTGGCAGGTCCCTAATGTCAGTGACTTGTGGGATCCCATTTCACTTCAGCCAATTAACTAGAGTTTCATATAACGTAAAGTAAAACATGGATCCACTGGAGTTGCCTTCCTCTCTGAATTTCACAAACACAGACACGCACACACACTCACACGGAGTAACACAAACACATATAACAGCCTTTAAAATAGCTGGGCTGCCTTTGCTATGACTGTTTTCTAACTTCCCTGAGGTTTGTCATGATGTATGGCTTCAAAATAACCCTGCCAGGGACCCCGAGGTCGACACTTGCTCATCCACTGGTTTTTCCCAGAATATAAGCAAAATATGTTGCAAAATAGCCAGGAAGGGGCCTGTCCAGAGTATCCATTCTTAAGGTGAACCCATTTCTGCCCTGTACCCCTGACCAAGCATCTTGACCTCAATTGTCAGTAAGACTCTTCCCACCCTGACCCCTAAAGTTGAAATACCCAATAGGATTCTTCAACCCAGGACTTTATAAAGACAACAAAAAGAGGCCAACTGAGAATGATTGCTTCCAACTATGAAACGCGAATTATCTACAGTTTGTTACACAGCTAACCTTAACACATTTTTATGTCCTGCAAGCCATAAATAATACCATAGTTCTGGAATCAATTTCCACATCCTTTTTACCACAGATTTGTCTCTAGGCGAAGGTCTCTCCAATCCTGTCCAGGTTTTTTCTGCTTTCACTGCCCCAGTACTCCTCTATTTGCTGCCCTTTTCTGTGTGCCTTACCATTTATTTGTATTTATTTTTTTAAAAAACATTTTTATTGATTTCAGAGAGGAAAGAAGAGGGTGAGAGAGATCAAAAAAAACACACACACACATCAATGATGAGAGAGAATTATCGATCGGCTGCCTCCTGCACATCCCACACAGGGGATCGAACCCACAACTGGATGGGGAATCGAACTGTGACCTCCTGGAGCATAGGTCGATGCTCAATCACTGAGCCACGCTGACCAGACGAACCTCACCATTTAAATTCTGAGCATGTGTATGTTACACAGTCTACATTAAGGTGGGTACTATCAGAAGAAGGCTAATCCTTTGGCTGGTAAATAGTGGGTGATTTTAGAGGATTGCAGAGGAAACGGAGGGCAGGCTGAAATGGAAACTCATTTTTCCTTCCCTCCACCTCCACGTGTTCTCATTCTGCTGCATCCCTCTACCCCCTTCATCCATGGGACCAGAACTCACACTCCTCCAACCTCCACCTTCCACCTTCCACCTTCCACCCTGGAAGGTCAGAGCGAACTGGCCAGAGACAGAACTGGGAAGAGGAGAGTATCCCCAGGAGAGGATGTGGGTGCCAGCAGGAGGTAAGGACTTGCTCCTCCATGTGTCCTTCAGGTCCAGGCATCTGAAAAACTACCCCTTCACCTCTGTCCCACCCGCTGCTTGTTCTGTTCCAGGTCTTTGAAACAACTAACTGAACTTTTTAGAAAAGAACCACATGGCTTCGCCAGTGCCCAACACGTATTTGTTTGGGGAAAGCAGGACATCTATTGAGCATCAGCAGCTCCCTCCCTGTCTTCGTGGGCCACCGGAAAGCCAGAATTGGCTTTTTCTCTCTAGACAGACTCTGCCCCCAACAATCTCTACCCCCACAAGGTTTCCTAGAATCACCCATTGTAAAAGAGAAGAGGAAAGACCTGCCCAGTAAATTAGCGGCTTATCTACCTATCTGGTCCCCATAGTGATTGAACCTTCCTGAAGGAAAAGCTTCTTCCTTATTTGTCCTTTTCCTTCCCCCCCACCAAAGTAACCAGACTCAGTGTCCTGCCCAGGGTGAAACTTTAATAAGCGATTATTAATATTTTCGCCTAAATCAAGAAAACGATAAACAGGTACTGAGCACAGGCTTCCAGCTCAGCCCTGTGCTAACAGTGGTAGAGGAGACAGGACAAGAACGGTAGGTGAGAAACAGGGCCTCCAAAGAGTTAAGGAAGTATGACAAATCAGAGAGACAGGAAAAGACAGCTAACAATTCAAGTCTTTACAATGAGAAGAACTTGGAGAGGTTAAATGCATTCCCAAGGGCACATAGCTGGCAAGTGATGGAATCGGCATTCTAGCCCTAACACATCAAAGCATTTAGCCAGCGGAGGCAGAGGAAAGGAATTCCGTGCCATTCATCAAATTCCAGGCTCCAGGAAAAAGGTTTCTGAAAAATTAGTGTCAAAGCCTGGACTAGGAGCTGAGCCTCTAACTTTTGGCTCAAATTATCGTGAGGTCTGGAAGTTATTTCCACCCCCACCCCCGGCCAAAAAAAGGTTCACTTTTTCTTATTGCAAGCTAACGCTCTCTCAGATCTTAACGTGGTTAACAGGTTCTGACACTGTCATTATTTCCAGCCAACCCTTTTGAATGGTATCTTGAAGTCAACAGGTCAATTGTCTCCAGAATCATGAACTAGGGGTGAGGGAGGCTTCACACCTTGTTTAGATCTTTCAGGAAACTAACAGTTTTCAATCAGCACTCTCTCCCACTCAGTGCTTGACCATTTTTTTTTTCTTTCCGGTGATCCTGCGGAACCCCAAATTTAGGCTTCTTAGGCACCCCATGGCAGTAAAGGCCATTAAAACTAGAAACACAAATATCTAAAACCCAAGACTCAGTTTTATTTGAAAAAGTCTCCCTGAGATATGTGCACTTTGTAGCAGACTTTTTCAGCTGTTTGTCAACCCTGCCCACACCTCCTCCTCAGGAAGAGGGAAGGCAATGTGCAGAAAGAAGCTGAGATAAGACCCTGTGCCCGGAGAGCTGGCGAGGGCTGCCCCGGTTCCTCGTGGCCTCCAGCCCCTGGAGCCAGTCCCCCCGGGGCCTACTGCACTGCCTGCCCTGGGGTTCCGGGAGAGCTTCATGTGTCCTGGCAAAAACACCACCTTTTAGTCCTATGATCATTTTAATGGTCCTGGACAAAGACACTCTTGCTCACTCCTTATCCATTTGTCACTGGACTCCTGTAGTACCTTCCGTGAGTTTTGACATTTTTTTGCCGTGCCTCTCTAGTTTTATGGGTTTACTCACCTGTTTGAAAGTTACTTGAGTTTGCTTTTTATTTAATCAGGACCAGCTAACTCACATGGAATATAACAGCAAGCCAAAGAGTAAGTCAGGGATATTTGAGATAGGAAAAGATTATCGTGGGTTATAAATCTGAATTCTATCTTTAGTCACAAATTGTGAAGGGGATTTCCACATAGCTAAAATAAAATTACTCGTTTCCTTTATTTATACAACATCAGCAAATTCCACCATCTTAACTCTTAAAAATCTGAACTGGGAAAACCATGGAGACGAATTCAACTCTAATTTTGCAAATCAGGAAACCTAGTCTCAAAGAGGCTAAACGTCCCCTTAGGCTGCTTAGCCCAGAAAAAGTTATCTTAGGCCAGAATCTCCATCCCTGGCCTTGACCCCAGTGGGAAATTTCCTAATTTTCCCGGGCAAGCGGCTTCCATCTCTGATGCAAGTCTTTCTGGGCAGAGTAGGGTGTCTGCATTACAACAACTTAACCTGTACTCAGGTAAAGGGATGTTGTGAAGTACTGCCTGAGGTTCTTTTCCTGCCCTGACTTTGCTTTATAAGGCAAAGATAAAGCACTAGTGAGATGTTAATGAGTTCTCCCAGCTGCTCAGCATTCAATGAAAGCCGCACTCTGGCTATCGAACTTCCCTCTCACCTGCTATCACTTACCACCCACCACCAGGTGCAAGCAAGGCCTCCCTGGGGCCTGAGAGACATAGAACTGAAAGCTGGAAAAAGCTTGTCTTTGGAGAAATCTATCATTTTCTCTCTTTTTTTAAAAAAATAATAAATTTTTATTGATTTCAGAGAGGAAAGAGAGGGAGAGAGAGAGAAACATCAATGATGAGAGAATCATTGACTGGCTGCCTCCTGCACATCCCACACTGGGGATCGAGCCCTCAACCTGGGTATATTCCGCCACCAGGGTTGCCCCAACCATTCTGAGTTGTCTTATGGGGTCTTTCATCTCCCTGCTCCAAATTCCAATACCAGAGAAGTGAAAATGCAGACAATTCTCTGCTGGCCGCCCTGCCCCATTCCAGGCAACCAGAGCCCCTAGAGTAGCCTGGGCTGAAGAGAACACAAGATGGGCATTTTTAAATGAATAGGTATGACTAGGTCTAACTTTCAAGGACCTATGAGGTTGTTTGAATAACTGAAACCGGGAGGTTCTTACCTGGCTGGAAAGGAGGACTGGAAGTGTCAACAAAAGCTTGCTGCCACTGATCTAATATCGACAGGAACCCCCCATCTGGGGTGCAGCAGAGAAAGGAGAGGCTTGATTCTGGTGAACAGTTTGGAAAACGGAACAGCAGCCACCAGGGAAACTGAAAGCGAACTCCTGAGACGACGACAACCGAGGAGCCGGATTTTTTAAGAGAATGGCTCTGTCCTAGTCCCTGATTGGTCCACTTTTATGCAAATGAAGAGTCCAAATTTCTACAGTCTGATTGATCCAAATAACACTGTCTCGATGGGTTGGAATCCTGTGTCCTGATTGGTTATTATGGAGCTGCTCTGATTGGTCAGTAAAGATGCAAATGAGGCTATAGCTACGCAGCTCCAATTGGACCTGGCAGGTCTCAGCTCATTGGTTGAAATATAATACCAGGAACATCTTTATAAGGGTCGATTCCGCGGCAGGAACACAGTGCAGGAGGCCGGCAGCTCAGTCCATCCATGGCTTTTCCCTGAAATGCAGAGTGCCTGAGAGGCCTCTGTTGGCAATGGCTGCTAGACTCTAGTTATAAATTTGTGCCCAGTTATCCACGAGGAGTTCTTCTTGGCAGGTATATTCCTTCTTGAGGTCCACAGAAGGAGCTGCCATTTTCCCAGTGCGCGTCATGGGCTTTGCTCTGCGCTAAGTACTTCATATGCTGCAGCAGTTATAGTGGGCTGTGGATTGGTGGGCGAAGAAAAACTAGGCTCAAACCCGCTATATGCTGCTATTACGTGCCTGGTTTACTTAGCCAAGGACCCAGAAACGTTCAGAAGCAGGGAGCTGAGCGCCACAGGCTAAGAGCAGATGCAGATTATAGAGATAGATTTGCTCCTGACCTCCAGCGTCCTTAACAAGGGGTTGGAGCTTCTGGCAACGGTATCCATACAAAGCAAAGTCTTAACAGATTTGCAAATCTCACTGCTTGCTCTGCTATTGCCTTTCTATACCTGGGGTCATGTTCCTAACCTGGAAAAACTGGCACTTACACCTGTATGCTTATATTTAAGAAAATGTTTACAAGTATTAAGATTATCCTGGTTCTTGGACTAAACTTGCTCGCAGCCAGGCCACATTATCATCCATGGGAGAAAAACATTGTGATATTGTGATTTATAATAAGAAATATATATTTGGTCTTCGTTCTCATTCCTGGCACAGAGCTCCTAAAATTTTTGAAAAGTCTTAAGTGATAAAGATGTCTTTTAAAAATATATATATATTTTTTTATTTCAAAGAGAGGAAGGGAGGATGGGAAAGATATAGAAACATCAATGGTAAGTGAGAACCATTGATTGGCTGCCGCCTGCACGCCCCCTACTGGGGTTGGATCCCCAACCTGGGCATGTGCTCTGCCCGGAACTTGAACTGTGACCTCCTGTCCTGGTTCATGGGTCCATGTTCAACCACGGAGCCACACCAACGGGCAAAGATGTCTTGATAATCATAACAAACCCCTTTCAACTATACCTGAGTTTATGTTAATAAGGTGACTTTTGGAAAGCACCTAAGGATGGGGGCTGGTTGCCAGGAAAACCAATTTGTGATTAGAAGGTTGGAACTTTCATTCCCACCTTCGCTGACCTCCAGAGAGGAGAGAGGAACTGGAGGTCTCATCAATCACCAATGGCCAATCACTTAGTCAGCTGTGCCTATGTAATGAAGCCTCCATAGCAAACCCCAAAGGACAGGGTTGGAAGAATTGAGTTAATTGCTTCCTGTAAACAGGGAGAAACTCATGCTGGGCTGCCTTGGGGTCCTCCATAGAGCCTCAGTAATGGTGAACATGTGGAGAGGCAGGAAGAGGGGTGCACTCAGAGAGAGCATGGAAACTCTACACCTCTTCCCACATACCTTACTCTATGCATCTCTCCCACCTGCCTGTTATATCTATATATATATAAAAGCCTAATATGCTAAGTGTCCGACGTTCAGTCAACCATCTGGTCAACCACTTGACCAGTTGCTATGACATGCACTGACCACCAGGGGGAAGACACTCTGACCAGTAGGTTAGCTTGCTGCTGGGGTCCAGCCGATTGGGACTGGGCAAGACAAGCTGGACATGCCCTGGAGCCCTCCCGCAGTAACTCCCCGGCCTCTAAAATATTTCTTCTAATTAATTTCCTTTCATTGTGCACAAATTCGTGCATCGGGCCTCTAGTCCTTTAATAATGAACCAGTAATCTCGTAAGTAAAAGGTTTCTCTGAGTTCTGTGAACCACTCTAGCAAATTAATCAAACCTAAAAAGGGGGTCTTGGAACCTCCGATCTACAACCAGTCAGTCAGAAGCACAGGTAACAACTTGGTGGGAAAGTGAGGGTATTCTGTAGGACTGAGCCCTTAACCTGTGGGATCTAATGCTATCTCCAGGTAGATAGTGTCAGAATTGAGTTAATTGCTCCCTGTAGACAGAGAGAAACTAGTGTTGGGCTGCCTTGGGGTCCTCCATAGAGCATCCTGCGCTATAAGTAGCAAAAGGCTAATGGTCCAGACACCTCTCTTTATAACCAGAGCCACCAATTTTTAAAGTCCCTCGTGTTCCCAGCACTATACTAGGCACCTGACAAAGATCTTCTTATTTGACCTTAACAATACCTTTGAGATAGAATCTATTGTTAAGTCTATTTTGTAGTCAGGGAGATGTTATTTAAGCTAGTCAGGTTTGGGGTGGTTTATTACACAGCAAGAGCTAACCTGGTACAATGTCTCCAAACCTACAGATTTATGCTCTTCTCTCCCTGCTCTATTGAACTCTTAACCTTAAATTGAAGACAGCTGAAGAGGGACTTCATGTGTCAGGTAAAGTTTGGATTAGGTAACTTTCAAACCACTCTTTCTGAAGTTTCTTAACCTGCAGAGTTTGTTTCTTCATCTTATAAAATCAAATAGCTTCTCCTAGGTCCTGCTATTAATCTGGCAAAAACATTTTCCTCAACCAACATCAATAACAAATAGTTTGCATTCATTTAGGCCGGAGAGCTGTGCACATCCATTGTCTTGTTTCAGGATCATGTCCCAGGAATCTCTCCTGTCACAACACAGACCAAAGGGCCATGATCACCTTGACACTTCACAGACCATCACCTGGACCCACTCCATTGATTGAACTTGATGAGCTCGAAGCAACAAGTAGTTTAGAATTTGTTGTAAAAATATATGTGCCAGGGAGAGGGATCTACACCCTGTGAATACTCAGATACTCTTCACATCAGTCAAGTTTTTGGGTCTAATGGTCGGATCATGCTGGGACCTACCCTTAAGATAAAGAACAAGTTGTGTGCTTTGCCTTCCTCCTCACTAAGGACAGGCACAGCACTAAGTGGGTTCCTTAGGGTGCTGAAGGTAACATGTACTCCACTTGGGAACTCTTCTCCAGCACATGTATTGAGTGATTCAGAAGGCTGCCAGATTTGAGTAGGACTCAGAGTAAGAGAAGCTCAGCAGATTCAGGCTGCAATACAAGTGTCCTGCCATTTGGTCACCATGATGCATCAGACTCAGCAATGCAAGATATAGCTACAGTAGATATCAATGCTGAGTAGAGTCTCCACCAGGCCCAATAAGCATGTCACAGCACAGAACCCAGGGTTTTGGAGTAAGGCCACATCATCTATGATAGAGAACAATTACCATTTGCAAAGTAGCATCTGGTATAGTACTGAACCCTCCTAGAGGTTGAGTGCCTGAGCATAAAATTACTAATCATGAGGTGAGTTTTATTAGATCCACCAAGTCACAAGGTCAGGCACTACATCATATGATGGAAATAGTACATTCAGAATTGAATCCAAGCACAAGTTTATGTAAACAGATAAAGAGATAACAGACTTTCATATCACCTCTCTCTGTTGTACCAATGCCGTGTGTGCTCAGGTCTCACCTATGGCTTCATGGGGAGCCTCCTGAAACCATCTGACAGAGGATGGGAGAACCCCAGCCTGGTCCACAGATGGGTGCTATCACATTTCAGAACCACTACACAGAGGTAGCCCTAAAGGACAGTGCTGAAGGAAAGTCCTCCCAGCTGGCAGGGCTTCCCACGGTGCACTTAGTCATTCATTTCTATAAAGCAAGCAATAACTTGAGGTACAGAGATGCACAAGAAGTGGAAAATGGTAGTGCCGGATGTTCAGGATCCTGGCAGAAGAAAGATTAGAAAGCCAGAAAAAAGGAAGTTTGGGAAAGAGGCAGGCAACATGATTGTCTCTTTGAAGTGGAGGCACTGAGCAGGCAGGCAGGTAAGTTGTCCTATGGATGTTAGCCACCTTTTCCTCTCAGTCACCCCAGTACTTAGACAATGGGTCCATGAGTGACCACTGTAGCAAGGATGGAAACTATAAACGGGCCCAAGATCATAAATGGCCTAAGATATAAATGGGCCTGAGATCAAGGCTCTTCCAGTTACTGCCACTCACAAATGCCCACCCTGACAGCTGCTGAGACTACCACTGAACACTTGATGTGGAGCTCTGTCTTGAGGAAACCAACTAACCACATAGTGGTGTGGAATCTTATATGATTACCAGATTTCTAGGAGTTACATTGAACCCCCTTCCACTCTGGATAGAGCAATGACTCATCCTTACCAGAATGGTACCTACTCCTCTGGGTATGGGTTTGCCTTCCCTGCCTGCGATGCCTCTTTCTGCACCACATCTGGTGCAGAAGTCTTATAGATGCCCATTTTATTGACACAATATTCACAAATAACCTTGTCTCAGATCAATGGAGCTATTTTACAGGGATGAGGAGGTGACATTTTGCATATAACTACTAGTATGGAACTCATTTGTCCTATTAGGTGCCAAATCTCCAGCCAGCATGTTAGAATGATGGAATGGCCAATTAAAGACTCAGCTATGGCATCATCTCAGGAACATACCCTGCAGAATTAGGGCAATGTCCTCTGGACGCAGTATATACACTGAACCAGTAGCTGATATATGGTATGTCCCCAGTAGCCAGGAATCAATGAGGTGAAAGCAGGATTGACCCTTCTCACCATAATTCTTGAGGACCCAATTGTCGTTTGTGGTTTCTATTCTTGCAATCTTAGTGTTAGATTATAAGTCCCTTTTCATGAGTGGTAGGGAAAGGATGTTTCCACAAGGGGACTCAGTAAGAGTTCCACTGAACCTGAAGCTACTATCATCATCAAGTCACTTTTGGCTTCTTAAGTCAATGTGCCAAAAGACAGAGACAGAAATTACCATATTAACTCATTTTCTTGATTACCACGAGGATCTGGGGTACTGTTGTATAGTCAGGGCAGAAGAAGTACACCTTGATCGGAGGTGTTTCCCGGTGCTTCCATGCTCGGTGACCAGCATAAATGGGAAATTGCAGGAATCATGACCTAACAAGGATGAAATAACCAAGAGTTCCAGTCCCTCAGAGGGCGATCCTATAGCAACCTGAAAATATAACCTGAAACACTACTTTCTTCCACTTTATTAGTTTCCTAGGACTGCTGTTACCAATTAGCCCAAACCTGGTGGCTCGAAACAACATGAGAATTTTCCATATATAATTCTAGAGGCTGGAAATCTGAACTAAGTCTTACAGGGCTAAATCAAGATAATGGCAAGGCCACACCCACTCTGGAAACTCAAGGGGAGAATCTGTTTCCAGTGCTAGAGCTACATTCTTTGCAGTCTTTGGCTCATGAATCCTTCCTCCATCTTTATAATCAGTGGCATATCACCTTTTCTCTCTGAACCTGCTTTCATCATATGGCCTTCTTCTTCAGTTTATAGTCAACTCTCCCTCTTATAAGGATGCTTGTGCCCACCCAGACAATCCAGAATAAACTCACATCTCAAGATCCTCAATCTAGTTACATCTCCAAAGTTCCATTTTGCCAAATAAGGTGACATTTGCAAATTCCAGAGATTAGGAATCCGATCTCTCTGGGGCCCATTATTTAATCTACTGTAGCCACCGCCATATGCTATGCCTAAAAGAATCTGCTCAGACATCCTGGTGCGCACAAACATCTGGAAGTTTGAGGGAATTAGTCCTCGAAGGAGTAACCCTTGACCAATGGAAACGGAAAGCTGGTGGCTATTCCTCTGTACTAGAGTTGTCTCAGACAATTCTGAGGCACATCCTCAGAGTATCTCCAGAAGGATGGAGGCCCAGTTGCCTACAGTGGGAACCAGCTCAATAATGCTGCCAGTGTTATGGCTTTAAATACCATCTCCAAACTAATAACTCTCAAGTATATCTCCAGCCTGGACTATGTCCCGGAACTCCAAACTCCAATATCTATACTACTTTCTCAACATATCTTCTAGATGTCTAACAGACATCTCAAGCTCAACATATTTTTTTAAAACGCAAACCCTGATTCTTTCTCCCCCAACACATGTTTCTCTTAGATCTTCCCATCTTAGTCCAGGCAGCTCCATCCCCCCAAATACTCAGTTAAACCTTGGTGTCATCCTTGACTCTTCTCTTTTTCTGACACTTCACTACATTTTTATCAGAAAATCCTGGTTGATTCTACTTTCAAGACATATCCATTCTCTGATTACCTTTTACCACTTCTGCTTCTACCAAGCTACAACCAGTTCTCACCTATCTTACTACAATAGCCTTCTGACTGGTCTTCCTGCTTCCGCCCTTGTCCTCTTGCAATCGATCTTCACCGTAGTGGCCAAATCCTTTCAAAACTTCTGTCAAAAACGCCACTCCTCTGCTCAAGCTCACCTGTGGTTTCTTATCTTATTCAGAATAATTCAAAGTACTGCTTATGATCTACGAAGTTCTACATGATATGGCCCTCACTACCTCACTCTGCTGCGGCCACACTGCCTCTTTGCTATTCCTTAAACACACTAAGCATACTTCTGCCTCAGGGACTTTTAACATGCTGTTCCTTCTGCCTGAAAAGCGCTTCTTGTAGATATCCCCACAGCTCCCTCTTCCTTCAGACCTCTGGTGCAGCTGTGAGCTTATCCATAAAGCCTTTCTTGATCACCCTCTATAACATGGCAACTTCTAACTTTATTTTATGTTTCTTCATGGCATTTATCACTGTGCAGTTTACATATTTACTTGTTTATATGTTATTGTTTAGCTTCTCCCACTGTAGTATTTTACCTCCTTCATGAGGAACTCCATGAAGTTTAGTTTTCTTTACTGGCCTATCCCTAGAACAGAATTGACACACTGTTAATATTCACTGTATGAATATTAGGTATTATTATTATTATTTATTTTTAGGTAATACGTTAGGTATTATTATACTCCTTATTTATAGAAAAGATGATGTCTAAGGTGGCACAGGATGAGAACATGAGTCTTTTAGCTCAGTTCAGTGATCCCCTTGATGTCTTGTGGGAACTTGGCTGCTATGGTCGAGGCAAGAGCTCCAAGTTAAGTGGGAAGATTCAGACCCAGGTTTCCCAGCTTTCACAGGTCCCAGCTTTCATTGTTGAGGCCGGAAACTGCAAGTTACTGTGGTTAGGCTATGACTGCGTCTACCACACAGGAAGTCAGTTAACCATGCCAGTACCCAGAAAGCAAACTGACACAACATATTTCTTCCCGGGTTTGTGTCGGAGCAGTTTAATTCTATTACCAGTGTTGAGTACACAAAGGAAAGGGTGAACGCTAGTCAGCTCTTTTCAGGTGCTCTTGTCAGAATTATAGCCTCTCGGTCAGAGAGCAGAAATTCTGACAATCAGCGTTGAGGATGAAATCCAATGTAAACCAAGGGGATTTAACACAGTTTAGTGGAGAGTTTAGGTTCTTCTAATTATGTGCTATCTAAGCGGTTAGTTAAAAATAATTACCTGAAAAATTACAACTGTGCACATAAAAAAAAGTTTGAGAAATTTGGTTCAGATTCTCAATCTTTAAAGAGGTTTTATTTTTTGTGTGATACTAGGTATGTTTGGTTTTGACTTTATATTAAAAATTATTTTTCACTTAACTAGAAGCCAGGTAAATAAGTATCTTGGTTCTCTACTGTTGCCTAAAAGCCACCCTCAAATGCTGTGTTTTAAAATGAGGATCTGTCCTCCTGTCCTGTGAGTAGGCCGGACAGGGCCTTGCTTGCTTCCTCTGGGCTCACTCATGCCACTGGATTCAGCTGGAGACTCAGCTGCACTCATGACAGGGGCAGAAGACTTTGTCTCTAAAGGGCCAGATAGTAAGTATTTTAGGCTTCAATGGTCAAATGCTTTCTGTTGCAAATACTGAAGTCTGCCATTAAGCACAAACGCAACCATGGACAAAATGCAAACAAGTGTGTGAGTCTACATTCTAATAAAGCTTTGTTTGCGGACTCTAAAATTTGAATTTCATATAGTTTTCACAAGTCACTAAATATTATCTCTTTAAAAATATTTTCCAACCATTAAAATATTTAAAAACTTTCCTAGCCTAGAGGCTATATGAAATAAGCTGAGCTGAATTTGACCCACAGGCTGTAGCTTGCCAACCCTTACTTTACATCAAGCATGTCAAACTCGAGGCCTGAGGGCTGCATACGGCCCACAACGAATATTTTTGCAGCCCAGACAATATAACGGTATGTAAGAAACATTTTAATAAAAATTTCGTAACTTAATTTTTACAATATCCTATTACACATAATTATTAATAACAAACTACAACGTTCGTTAATGACTGATTACTATAATCGTGTTGCATTCATGAATTTTCCCTTATGCGCCTTACATGCAGGCGCACCATTTCTCTCCATTAATAATAGCAGCGAATATTTTAGCAGCCGATTGCCACGTCATTAGTCTTGTACTGTCCCATTTGGTGTGCGCAACAGAAAATATTTCGCTTTCGGAGAACAAGAAAAATAGGTTTATTTGTGTTACGCTTATTAATTTGCACAGTTATTCAGTGTCTGGTAAGTTAATGTTCAAGAAAAAAGATTAATTTTTATTAAAATGTTCCATTATTTTATGTTAACAATTACTCATTTATTTCACCCCTTTGTATTCAGCATGTCTCTATCGAAATAAACCTATGTTTCTATGAAAATTTTGGGGGTTTTTTTGCGGCCCACATTAACTTAAACCTTGTTTATTTGGCCCGTGTTAGCCTTTGAGTTTGACATGCTTGCTTTACGTAGTCCAGGATGGTCTCATCCATGTCTGGCAGTCGTTGCTGGCTGCTATCTTAGGCATCTTGGTTCCTCTCTCCAATTCTCTAGGACAGTGGTCGGCAAACTCATTAGTCAACAGAGTGGCAAACCGCGGCTCATGAGCCGCAGTTTGCCGACCACTGCTCTAGGAGGCTGGACCACCTTCCATTCATGGCAGTTTCAGGGTAGCATTCCAAGTGAGGGGAAAGCAGAAACTGCAAGGACTTCCAAGGCCTAGACTCTGGGCCACACTGCATCAACAGTGTTATGTTTCCTTAGTCAGAGTAAGCCACAAGTCCCGCCAAGACTCAAGGGCTGAGAGAATAGACTTCATCTCTTGATGGGAGGAGCTGTAAAGTATTGGGGCTATGATTTTCAATCTACCATGATGAGTAACTCTTAAGGGTTGAATTGTGTCTCTCCATAAGTTGGATCCTATCTCCAAATGAGGTCACATTCTGAGATACTGGGGTTAAGATTTCAACATATGAATTTTGGGGGAACATAATTCAACCCACGACAGCCAGTAAACCACCAGAAGCTAGGAGAGAGGCATGGGATAGACTCCCTCACAGCCCTCAGAAGGAATCAACCCCATTGACATCCTGGTCTTGGGATTCTAGCCTCCAGAACTGTGAGAAAATAAATGTCTGCTGTTTAAGACACCCTGCCTATGGTACTTTGTCATGGAAGCCCTAGGAAACTAATATAGTAATCATGAGTAAAAGGTACCTTTTCAAGATCTGAAAATGCAACTGGAAACCAAGAAGAAATTATAACTCATTGAAGATGTGAAGTTCACCACTCAGATGCCTCTATTTAAATCTGTTGACAGATAAAAGTATTCCAAAAGTCACGTTGAATGATTTTACATGTGTTAGTTACAAATACCAAGGGTTGGGAACCTTCACATTTCACACTTTTTCAAAATAGAAATCCAAGCAATAATGTCCTAGATCCTAATTTATATTCCTATACAAATATGAAAACAAATTGAAGCAAACCAACAGTTAAAAATGAAATATTTAGGGATAAAAGGGGTATTTGATAACATCTAGTCTAACTTCACTTAATAGCTGAGAAAAATCAAGTTTAAAAAATGTCTGATTTATCTAACTCCAGGAAGTCAGAGTGCTAGGTCACTTACTGGGACTCAGATTGTGTAAGTACTATATCTCTTTGTTCTTTTTCTTTTTCTTTTCTCACTTTTTTAGTTTATAACCCCTTTGTACTATTTGAATATTTTTGCAGTGTAAATGTACTACTTTATAATTAAGCAAAAACACTTAAAATGACTTTTTAAAAGTAAAGAAGTAATCGCAGTGAAACATGAAATGGAATGTCAACTTATATCTCTTTATTCTTAACCAAGTGCTCTTTCAGCCAGCCAGCTGGCTCCTCTCCTTCTTTTATCTCAGAAATGTCATACTGCATAATTCAATTTAGGGTTTATACACATATATCCTCATCTTTGTCCTGAAGGGTAGGATTTATTATCTCAGTTTTGGAGATAAGAAAATGGGAACTCAAGATCTCTCAAGATAAACAATTTAAGTGGACAGAACTTGAACCCAAGTCTTCAGATTCCAAACTCGAACCACTTTCTACAATACTTCAGCTACCACACCCCCTCACCCCCAATACAGAACAAGGGCATCTCAAAATTCAAAGCCAACTGGACCACAGAATTAGGGCAATCAGATCTTGCCTTAAGTTGTAAAACCAATATTATACGTTCTTTTCTATGTAATTTCTCAAAATTCTGCCCTAAATATGGTGAGAGGGTATGGATTCTCATTTATGGCATAAAAGACCCAAAAGCATGATGCATACCCCTTATGGGATGGAGTTTTCAAACACTGTTAACCTTTATCATATTCTTGCCTTTTCTAAACTATGAGATGTTAACAGTGTGTTCACTCCTCAGTTAACCAGGGCACTCCCATCCTTGAGCACTGGGGCTATGATGACACTTTGTTAGCATTTTCTCATTTCTCAAAAACAGCATGACAGACTTGGTTTAGTGAAGAGTGTGGGCTCAGGAACAGCAGGCCTGACTTCAGACTCTGGCTCTGCCACTTGCTGAGTCAATGTCTAGTTACCTCATCTCTATGAGCCTCAGGGTCCCCATCTATAATGAGACAACTAGAAATACTGTCACTGCCAGAGCATAGTGATTCTCAATTTTAGTCATCAGTATCGTTAATCTATAGCAAATCATTAATTGGAAGGCATGCTTAAACCATTTAAGCAATAGAGGACAGGGCATTGGACAGTGATAGCTGTTGGTGTTCATTCCTTCATCACAGTGTGCATCTCCTGGAGAATTTTTATTTTGGAAATGGTTAGCGTATTTTATCCCTGTTATCATTTAATGAATCATGTTCCCCTTTCTGTTTTGACTGCTAGGAAGATCAGAGCCAAATTTGTGACTTAATCCTAGTGAGAATGTAGGACTAGAAGTCCTGTGGATCTTTGACCTAACTCTCCCTTTTTCTTGATTATCACTCTATTCACTTTATATTTTTTCTCATCCTAGTTTTTATTTTCTATTGTATCAAATGACTTTTTATAAATCACTTTAAGTTTTTCATGGGACAAAGTCAGGTTATTGAGGTGTTTCAACTTGGAGTATAAACATGAAATGCTTTGATTTTTTTCAAATGCTACTCCCAAGTCCCAATTATACTCAATCAGTTCTTTCTTTATGCTTTAAAACAGCATCTTAGGTATATCCCATAACATTCTTTTCACTTTCAGTTGTTAAAATTTAGTCTAGTACAGTATAAAACTTCAATCCTATGAGGTTCAAAGCTCTATATCTTTTCTCTCCACTTGTCTCGGCTCTGGCTCCTTCACTGTGTTGGGTGGTGTATTAGTCAGAGTTCTCCAGGAAATAGAACCAAAAGTATATTATATCTATCTATAGATTAATTATAAGGAATTGATTCATGATTATGGAGACTGAGAAGTCCCAAGATCTGCATTCGGAAAGCAGGAAACCAAGGAGAGCCAAAGGGATAGTTCCAGTCCATGTCTGAAGGCATGAGAACCAAGAGAGCCAGTTCCAGTCTGAATCGGAGTCCAAAGACAGGAGAAGATCCATGTCCCAGCTCACAGACAATCAGACAGAGAGATCAAATTCTCTCTTACTGAGTCTTTTATTCTATTCAGGCCTTCAACAGATAGGATGAGGCCCACCCACATTGGGGAGGGCAATCTGCTTTATTCAGTCTAATGATTCAAATCTTAATCTCATCCAGAAACATCCTCAAAGACACATCCAGAATCGTGTTTAACCAAATATCTGGGCACCCTGAGGCCAGTTAAATTGACACATAAAATCAACCATCACAAGCCAGGAAAAGGGAAGGAGAAAGGACAAACTTGATTTTACTTAACTGGCTGAGGTCCTCCCTTGTTGTATTGCTAATTATCCAGCTCTTGCTTATCAATGTCCATGCCTCTGTGTGACAGATGTTCATGCAGCAGTTCTTTGGAGGCTCCTGAAGACCCCCTTCTGCTTCCCCTGTTTTATTACTTTCTGACTGGAAGACTTGGCTCCACCTCCACCTCTTCTATTCCTGGGCTCTCCTGCCACTCAGCTCTCACCAAGGGTGGGTGGCATATGCAGCATCCTCTTGTTGTTGGATATTTGCACTGGATAGGCAACCCTCTCAGGTGGGGTAACAGCCAAATGGCTCAAGCCCAGCTCCCTGCACTGTACTGTGTCCAGCTGTCCAATGGGAAACTCAAGCTCATTGCTTGGGTAAATGGTAGGCATGCAGTTGCTCCAAGTGGTGAACCATCTCTGCACCCTCCACATCTCTCCATTTCTCTTTGATGCAGAAGCAGAAGAGCTGTCTACTGTGATTATCCAACTGGGGGGAGGGGATGCCAGTCTTTGTAATGCTGGAAGGCCTGCTCTTTATGCTCAATTCTCTTGGCATCCCTCCTTACTTGGCTTCAGTGAGAAGTATCTCCTTAATCTCATCCAGGAAACTGCGGAAGGAGCCATGGCTGATGTTACTCCCTTAGACTTCAATTCCATTCCCAGTCTTTTCCATAGAGGACAATGTCCTCAACAGGGTGACACCATCTCCTACGGTGACTTTGGAAATATGTGGAGCTGTTACTGGCTACCACAGTGAATGGGAGATGGCACTGACATTTAAAGGGTGAGGCCAGGGATTCCAGACTTCCAGCAATGCATGGGACAATGCCACACCAAGAACTGACTCACATATCACACATCTCTCTGGGGCCCTCCAAAACATTTTGTAATTATCTAAGCCTAGAAATACATTGTATTTTTGTATGGCTCTCATAGACATTAATTTTCCAGAAATATAACTACCATGTAAATCAAGGGGAGATTATACAGTACTTGTTTCTTTAGCAAATTTACCAAGAACTGTTGACCATTTTGGACAATCACATCACAGATGACAAGCTGGTTGTGCTGTTTAAGTTGCCAATATATGGATCTGCATTTTATTTGTTCCACAGAGATTAAGTCTATATATACAAATTTACTTATTTATTCCTTATGTCAATACGTTAAGTATGAAGACAAAGTGCCAATGATATTTAACTTTAACTTTATATGAAGTTACTTTTAAAAGAAAATCCAAGCTTATTCATTTTAAGTAGGCCCAAATAATCATAGACTTCATTATATCTTCTAATGTTGTTGTGCCCTAGAAAACACCTATTAAACACATGTTATTTTAATTATAAATTATACCCCTTTTACATTATTTCTATCAAGTTATGGCATTATATTGGTTTGGGGGATTATATGCATATGTAAGTTATATTATCTATCAAATATATTTTATGATGGCAAATTAGCATTGAACAATATTTGTTGTTAAAAGGAGGCATGCAGTGGGATGGAGTTGATAGTCATCCACACAGACTGAGGAGGTAGGATGAGGGTGATGGTAAGGGGGCTTCCGCAGGGCTAGTTCTACCATCTCTTCCCTGTGTCAAGGTTTTGGCCCTATTCTTATTGTGAGTGGCTGTCCTCCTTGTTTTTTAGCCATAGGCCCTAGACAACAAATCTAGGGCAAGAAGAAAAGTACCACTCAACATCTTATAAAAGGGATAAATTAATAATATTTACTATTAGTTACTTATGGGCAATTTCTGGATATTGAGAATGTGGGATAGGGAACTGCTCTGTATCTTCCTTCTCACACATTCTAGCTCTATTCCTATTTTGTTTCAATATTTCACTGTGTAATATACTGGTCACTATGCCTAACATTACTTAGTTTGGCTCAGGTACATTTAGTTCAATTCAGTTCAAATCAATTCACCTCATTTTGCTTCACTTCAATTCATTCAATTCAGTTTCAGTTCATTTGGAATCAGCATAATTCAAATACTGAGAAGTCTCAGAATTTCTGAGGTAGGCCTCAATTTCCTCTTCTGTGAAATTATGAGGTTTCACTAAATAGATGTCAGAGATGACATAATTGTGTGAGCATGCTGCCACTCTTTATTCTGGTGCCCTGCAGACATGGCTAATCAATTATGATATTTTTTTCTTGCTAAGTCTTGATCTACCCTGAGACTATTTTTCAAAACAACACTTCAGATTAGTCATGATCAATTAACTGGAGTTGTCCCAGGAGAAGCAGCTCAAAGGGCACTGGACAAAGAGTCTTGGCCCAACTCTTGATGGTCAGATATTGGGTATGTAACTTTGAGCAAATCATTTAACCTCGTTGGAGCTTCGTCTCTTTTTCTGTCAAAATGGGAATAAGAAAAGATCATCCAAGATAACAGACGTCAGGCTTTACAAATGGTATTGGGCTTGACAAACCTAAATAGTTCTCACTATGATGGTCTCCACAGCATTCTGAGATTGACTGCATGAGCCCACAGAGGGTAAGCAGGCTCCCAATCTGGGACATTTGTTGCCACTGAGGCTAGAGCCCATTTTCTCTCTGCAGCTGGACTCTTGGGTGGCAAGTCTGCCCATAAGACAGGTATTTATTTGAAAGCACAAACTGTAAGATCAATAGACCTGGGTTTGAACCCCAGATCTCTTCCTTCCTACCTGTGTGAACAAACTGCTTTAACCCACCCAGTTTAGTTTTTTCATTTGCAAAATCGTGAAAATAACTGTATCTGTATTAGAGGGTTTCTATGAAATTTCAGTGAGCTAATTAAACATTTATCCCTGGGGGTGGCCTATGGTGAATGCTCAATGAATCGTCATAAGCAGGTTGGGTTGAGGGAAAAGTCTCATTCCAGTTTAGAATTTGTCCTAGGTGGAAAGTTTCACACCTTAGATAGCTCTTCCGAAAGGCTTTAAAAACCTTTTAAAATCAATTTCATGAGCCATGAACTTAAAATATAAGCTTCCCTGCCTTTCTGACTTCAACTCCCCTTACACACACACACACACACACACACACCCCTAGTAAAATGGAGCTGTACCTTTGACCTGCATTATAGCCTGTCTCCCTGCCCCTCACTGTGCCCGAAATGGATGCTGTCCATTTTGAAGATTTTCTGTAGATTCCAGAAGGACTCAGTAAAAATGAATTTTTAAAAATGCCATGAAGGAATGCTTGATTAAGCAAAGCTGTTTAATTAGGAAAGTTATTCCCCCATTGGTTGGTTGGAAGTTTTTCAGTCAGCCTTTTGCTCAAGGAACACCTTGGAAAACTACTCAGGTGGGTTAAATCTCAGGCAAACAAAATTATCCTTTATCCATCACTCTAAGTGACAAGCAATTGCAGTATTCTCGAAAGTTCCTGGCTTTAGCCACAGAAAGAAATGAGAGGAATTCTTAACATTTCAGAACTCTGATGTGGCAATTTCTTTGAATATTCTTTTAAAAGGAGGTTGGGTTAAAAAAATAAAAACCCTCACACACAATAGTTTCATTGTTGTACCGGAGCTTCCCTTATCCAGTGATTTACTCTAATTATCTAAATAGTTCTAAGGAAGATGGTTTCCCTCCAGTAAGAGCACAGCAAAGTGATCCTAACAGACATGAATGCATATTGCTGTGAGATGGAAAATGGACTGAATTGTAATAAGTGGCAGCTGCCATCAGAGAGCCTGGGCTGCCTTTTATAAACTGGTCTGGCTACATCACTCTGTCTCCTCCCCATCATAAGTGCCTGAGCATAAGGTGGGCAGTGTTTGTGACAGTCCTGAGCATGGTGCAGAGTGCAAGCATTGCCTGGCTACCATGATCTCACCCCTGACTGAAACCCAATTCCTTATTTGGGCATCCTCAATGCTCGCTCCATCAATAGAAAATGCATCATAGCAGCAGCAGCAGCAGCAGCAGCCACAGCCAGAGCAAAAGGCAGGAGTAAGAAAGGGAGGGAGACAAAGAGAGAAGGGCAGAGAGCCAGTGACTGAGAGAAATATGCTGAGCTCCATGGAAAGACAACAGAGACAAGACCTACCCACTGGCAGACACAGGGAATGAAACAGAGGCAGAGTCAGACCGACCAGAGAGAGGAGAAAGGGAAAAGAGAACACAGAGGGTAGAAAGGGAGAGATAGGAGACCCAAAATTAATATCTATCTATCTATCTATCTATCTATCTATCTATCTATCTATCTATCATCATCATGTATATAAATATATATGTATGTGCATGTTTAACCCATGCACACACAAAAAAACCTTGACCTAGCGGGGTCTACTTTCCATGTTCCCACAGAGTTTGGAGGCATTTATTTGGTTTGGATGTAGAACATAAGGTACTAGTGAGCTCAACTCAATTACATCACTCCCCTTTAAGTATAGGAATCTCACTTTAGTGTAACCCAACAAAGAATCAGGAAAAAAAGCACTCTTCTCCTGAAAACCTATTCATTCAGCTGTTCTAACCAATTCATGGTCTAACTTATACTCATCAGAATAAACTCTAAACAAGCATTTACCAGTTTTAAGTTTTTCTTTAACATACACTCAGATTGTGTCCCCTCGAAGGATATCATTTAGAAACCGAGGTGCCCAGTCTAGAGACAACCTTCCCCCATTGTTAGCTTCTTGGCCCTTTTCCTCCACAGGCCCAAGCCCTGCTGGAGAAGATGAGATGTGTTCCTTAATTTTGTGAGAAACTTCATCTCGTCTGCGAGGAGCGAGGAGCTGTATCGTCACTCTCTTGCCTAAAACATGGTAGATATGAGTTGAAAAAAACCTGTTTTTTCTTTCTGTCCTTATTTCCATTTCTGGCAAGAAGGGGCTTAATTTTCTGGCATACATTCCTTTCCTGGCTTCATGCCCACAGTCCTGGAAGAATTTAGCTATCAATCCTCTGAAGTTTGATGGATGTGTCATTTTCTGGTGCTGGAATGAGTTTGTTGGGGGGAAATTTATGAACACATTAGGCTAACTGGCAGGAGCCTTGAATGCTTGAGGATTTCCTGAAGAGACACTCCAAGAACCTCCTGTGGCTTTTTGTTTTTCCTTAGGATGTGGTGTGATTTTCATGGTCTATTTGTTATAATGCTTCCCTGACGCAAAACCCTCATACAGCATAAACAACCTCTCCCTGAAATACTTTGGAACTTCCAATTCTGGAAGTCTGAGCTTAAGCTTCCTGCTTTAAATACACTGCAGACAAAGTATCCACCGGAAGAGACAGCAAGTTCCTATTGGGCCCAAATAGTACTTTTTGCCATGCGTGCCATTCTCGGCATGCCTGAGAACTCAGACGTGGTCTCTCGTTATTTTGATGCTATGTTGTTGACTGCCTAAAAATTAATTACTGGTATTTTTGTTGGATTGGGTTTTTAATCCCTCTTTGTCCCATTTAATGCTTTTATTTCTTTGATTTATTTTATCTGGCAATAACATTACTCCTTCTGAATATTTTGATAACATTCACATGGTGTCTCTTTGGCCATCCCTTTATTTTCAGCCTCTCAATGTCATTCTGGTGTAAGTGAGTCTCTTAAACAGCATTTGGCGGGGTTTGCATCGTTTTAGCCCATATAAGGGTATCCATTGGTCTTTTAAAGGAGCCGTTTAACTTATTCATATTTATTGATATGGATATTCCTGCCAAGTTGTTTCATATTTCTACCAATTCATTTACTAATATGCTCAGCGAAGATTTTCTCTACTTTCTTGTTGCTTCTCAGGTATAAAGTTCCTGTACATTGCATTTGAGCTGTGGTTGTAACTGTGGTGATGAATAACGGAAGGGTACCTTGTGATACCATGCCTGGTAGTGAATGATGTTTGAACTTGGAAAATCTTCTTGACAATGATTGCCATCAGGTTCATGCTTAGCTGTGATGGGATTTATCGACAGTAATGGTGCTCTGGACTTGGAGTCAGCTTAGGGTTTGAATTTGTACCTCCCCCCGCGGCCCCCCCCCCCCCCCCACACACACACTTGCTATGTGACTGCGGATATTTAATTAACCTTTGCACCTGCTAATTTTCTCATCTGTTGAAATCCCGGGGTGATTGAGAGAATTAACTGAAGCAATACAGGAAAGCACTCTCCACAATTCTAGGCTTATTTCAGTCTTAACGATGTCTATTTAAAAATAAAACCCGCCTCTCACGTTTGTGGTGCGTTTCCTTTTCGGAGCTGGGGCCTGGTTGGTATGCAGGAAAAGGAGAAGGCATGTGAGCTATGTTATCTGCTTGTCATGACAAGAGGAGCCAAGTGGCAGCCACGGGTTGAAGCACATCCGGTTCACGGCTGGGCCTTGGAATTCCACAGTGAAGACTCCGAGATAAGGAAGCGTCAAGGGTGGGGGCTGCTGAATGGCTTGGGCTTCTGCTAACTGGGGTCAGGCTCTTATGAGAAGAGAGGTGAGGAGGGAATGTGGCTTCCAGAGCCACCAAATAAGGAAGGACATCATCTGTCTCCCCTTCATCCAAGTGTAGATGTCAGCAACCAGAGGAACTCACGCCACACCATCGCAGTATCCCCTAACCATGTTTTGTTTTGTTTAATTATTGATTTCAGAGAGGAAGGGAGAGGGAGAGAGAGGTAGAAACATCAATGATGAGAGAGAATCATTGATTGGATGCATGTTGCATGCCCCATACTGAGGATCAAGCCTACAACCCAGGCATGTGCCCTGACCAGGAATCGAACTGTGATTTCCTGGTTCATAGGTTGACGCTCAACCATTGAGTCATGCCAGCTGGGCCTAACCATGGTTTTGAAAGGACCTGGGACAAGCTCTGAGCCAAGTGGTACAGTAGGAAATGCTTACATGAACAGATTAAGCATTCCTTTTATTTTTTATACTAGAGGCCCAGTACATGAAATTCGTGCACTGGTGGGGGGTGTCACTCAGCCCAGCCTGCATCCTCTCCAATATGGGACCCCACGGGGGATATCCGACAGGCAGTCGGACATCCCTCTCACAATCCGGGACTGCTGGCTCCCAACCTCTCACCTGCCTGCCTACCTGATTGCCCGTAACCACTTCTGCGTACCAGCCTGATCACCCCCTAACCACTTCCCTGCCAGCCTGATTGATGCCTAACTGCTCCCCTGAAGGCCCAATTGCCCCCAACTGCCCTCCCCTGCTGGCCCGGTTGTCCCCACTGCCCTCCCCTGCAGGCCTGGTCACCCCCAACTGCCATCTCCTGCTGATCTGGTCCCCCCCAACTACCCTCTCCTGCTGACCCGGCCCCCCTAACTGCCCTCCCCTGCAGGCCTGGTTGCCCCTAACTGCCCTCCCCTGCTGACCTGGTTGCCCCCAACTACCCTCCCCTGCTGGCCTGGTTGCCCCAACTGCCCTCTCCTGCTGGCCTGGTCGCCCCAACTGCCCTCTCCTGCTGGCCTGATCACCCACAACTGCCCTCCCCTGCCGGCCATCTTGTGACCACATGGGGACAGCCATCTTGTGTGAAGGTGTGATGGTCAATTTGCATATTACCTCTTTATTATATAGGATGATTTCTAATCTCAGTTTTCCTTTTCCTTCTTTTGCTGTGCCTAATTTACCTGGAAAAGAGGACAGCTGTCCTCTGAAGGCAGGGGTTGCTTTAAACAGCACAAAGCTCCCGAGATCCTAGCCCCCTCCCAGGCCCTGCCCAGTACGCTCTGTCCAGGTCGGTGGTTCTGATCTGTTACCAACCCTGTCTGAGTCCCTGAGGGAGCAACTGGGTTGTGCCTCCAGAGGTCATTTCCTTGCCAAACATTCCTTTTCAGTGAGAGGACATTTTCATCCCCTGGTAAACAATCCCCAGCCCGCTCAAAGCCGAGAAGGATGCCTGTCCCTCTTCAAGCTCTCCACTTAGTCCTGAGCTGATTCCAACCCCAGAGGCGTCAGTCTGCTCTGTAAATTCCTTTGTGAAACCCGAGAGCCTGGGCTCCCAAGGAGAGCAAAGATCCTGGAGGGGTTACAGTTTCCCTCCACCCTACAAGATCTGCTTGTGTTGGCAGCCGAAGAGTGTGTCTTTCCACACAGGCTCTTCCCTTTCTTGTGAACTCAGTTCAGAAAGCACTGCCAGGCTCCTTCCAAGCGGGAGAGGTAAGATCACTTACCTCCCTTGCAGGTCTACACAGGAAAGAGATGACATGCCTGGGGGGCTTTTCTAGTGAAAAGGGTCTGAACCTCCTTCTCAGCCACTATGAAGATGGCATGGCTCCACACACCAGGTGGCCGGGGGTGGAGGCTGAGGCCAATCTGAGCTTCATTGTAGTTTCATTTACTGGTTGGTGTGTGTGTGTGTGGGGGGGGGGGGGGGGGGGGGGGAGGGGAGTGGAGGGGAGGGGGAGACAGAGACAGAGACAGAGAGAGAGGAAGGATTAAGGGATTAAGGGAGGAAAGAAATTAAAGAGATGGAAAACGAGTCCGGCTGATGTGGCTCAGTGGTTGAGTGCCAACCTATGAACCAGGAGGTTACGGTTTGATTCCAGATCAGGGCACATGCCCAGGTTGTGGGCTCGATCCCTAATAGGAGGTGTGTAGGAGGCAGCCGATCAATGATTCTTTCTCAACATTGATGTTTGTGTCTCTCTATCCCTCTCCCTTCCTCTCTAAAATCAATAAAAATATATTTAAAAGAAAAAGAAAGAGAAAGAGGGGGAAAGAACACCTTTATCTAGTTGGCCTTCAGCTGAGCCCCCAGGGTCTGTCACTCACCCCAGAATCCCCCACCAATGCCCTGGTGCTCTCCTCCTCCTTTAAGCTCCTGGGGCTTTTTATTATTATTATTATTATTCATATGCCAGCCCTTTCTTAATAAATGTTTCTTCAACCCCAGAATTTGGAAATGGAGTAATAAGTCATCAACTGGTAGGATCTTAGAAAACTTTTAGTAACAATGTGTTGCTTTGGAGGCATTAAAGGAGGTACAATGAAGAAAGGTCTGCTGTTGCCTTGCTGTGAGGCTCCCAGGGTCACCATGGCATGGGGGGGGGGGGGTCTCCTGACTGCGAAGGCTTAACAAACGTTCGAGTCTGCCCTGGATCCATCGGCTGCCTGATCCGGTGTGTGCTGATGGACGCCTGCGTTTTTGTACCCTCAAAGAAACATCTTGCCATTTCCAGTTAGATTGTGGTGGGTGGCCAGAAAGCAGGTCACGGGCAAGCCGTTGTTCTTTCCCCAACCTTCTGCCCAGCTGGCAGCACGGGAAGCGGATGCAGCTGAGAGCACTGCCCACAGGAGCCTCATCCCTGGCATTCCTGGGGCTCTGGACACTGCCTGGCAGGGCCGTGTGCCCGCAGACACCTGGCTCCCTGGCTTCCATCCTCTTCCATGCCAAGCTGAGCCACCTTCTACACACACACACACACACACACACACACACACACACACACACACTTAACTTTTCTTGCTAACCATTTGAAATCAGTTATCATGACACCTCATCCCTAAATACTTTAGACTATATCTCCTTAGAATAAGGACGCTCTCCCATATTACCCTCAACCCATTATTATACATAAGAAAACTGTCTATTAATAAGTGTCTAAAATAAGTCTATATTCAAATTTTAATTGTCCCAAAAATGTATTTGATGGCATTTAAAAATTTTTTTACAAGATCTAAGCAACGTTCATGCATCTTGTTTGATTGTTACATCTCATTAGTTTCTAGAACAATCACCTACTTCTTTTTTGTTCAAGTCATTGACCTCTTTGAAGAGTCCAACTAGTTGTCTTGTTGAATATCCAACATTCTGGATTTGTCTGAATGCTGTCCATGACTGGATTCAGGCTCAGCATTTTTGGTTAGCATGTTACATAAGTAGTGGCGTGGGCTTCTTACTGCAGCACTTCAGGAGACGCGTAATGTCAAGTTGTCCCACAGGACCAGGCTAAATAAACATTTGTTGGATGAATAAATTATATTTATGATGTATGTATTTTCCCCCATAGTCTTAGTAAGGCAGAGCCTTTAACCATCTCAATACTGAGACCGTGCTTAAGGGTGGCTTGTTTACTACAACTTTAAGAAAATATGTATGTAAGCTTACAAATATATTCGTGTACATCTAAGCACTAGGATGGAATTCTCAATTCTGGCTGGAAATTAGAATCAGCTGGAAAGGTTTAAAAAATACTGATACCTGGGCCCTAGCACTTCTCTTGATCATAAGTTGGCTCAGTGGTGAAGGGGGTGCCGGCCGCGTCTCTCCATTGTAAAGGTGCCTTTGCCGCTTCGTATTTAACAAGTAATCTGTGTGATCCTTTAATACCATGAGAATATCCTGACACCCAATGACATTTCACAAAATGGTTTAGCTATTTCACTGGGGGTGGCAAAATAGTGAACTTTCTAATGTTGTCCTTTTCTCTCCATGGATGACCTGGCATTCTTCTGTAAAGAAGAGCTTTTCCTTTCCCCTTTCTCTGTCTATTTACTTTTTTATACATTTACATCATGTATGTATTGAGTATCGCTATGGACTCAATAGGTTACTTGTTGCATTCATAAATTACCATCATTATTCTTTTCAGCACTCAGCATATCCCAGCTTTAGATAGCACGAGCCCCTTACAGCTGCTCCTTTGGGCAAGCCCCCACTGGTCCATGAGTATCTGCCTGCCTTCCAGCAGGGACAGTTCTAAGTTCATCTTGTACCTTCCCTGTTCCAGACCTGGAATCAGCTATTTCTCCAAGGAATGGGAGCCTATACATATTTTTTGAAGTGACAGAGCTATAAATCTCTGTATAGGAAGGAGGGAGACAGAAAACATGAAATAAAAATACATATACTGTATGGGTATTTACTCAGAAGGGAGGTGAGCAGTAGATATCAGCTAGCATATCTTTGCGAAGAAAAATGCTGATACTTTTCATCTGGCCTGGATGTAGGGAGACCTCGATTTGTATCCTGACTCCGCATGTGATTTGGGGCAAACCACTTACCTTGTTCCAATGTGTTTATTTCGGGGATGGGCAAGACATATTGAAGCTCTTTCTGTGTTCCAAAATGTGATGTTCTGAAGAGCTTAACAATACATAGTTATAAGAATGGCTTTGAGCTGATGGCACGGGGCAGTTCCTGTAAGATTTCAATGGCAGGAACTTCATCTTCCAGCTTTTCTCTGCTGACCTAGCAAGACTCATTGTACAAAAGTGCTCAGCAAATGTCTCTGACGGTGATGGTCTGTCCTGAAGCTAGAATGAGACAGACAGACGAAGGTGCCAAGCTTTCAGAAAAACGTAAGAAACTGTGGCAGTGAGACTTCCAGCATCAGGATGCGTACACAGGGAGGTTTTAGTCCTTAAGGTAAGAGGTCCTGCCTGCCTGAGACTGGCCCTTCCTGATGACCAAGGACTGGACTCCATGACCACTCAGTGCTTTTACCAGCCCTAAACCTCTCTGCTTCCCAAAGAACCCCTACTTGCGATTTCTTGCAGTGATTTTTCTTTTATTAGGAAACTCTAAACTACACCAAGAAATCTTTTTCTAATACTCCTCCTTATTTGAAGTCAGAAATTGCATTTTAAAAATAATTCTCCCCTGCTTTAATAAGTTGGCTAAAAAGGGTAAATGGATTTTCTTCCTGTGTTTGCAGGCACAGAAGCACTTATCTCTCACCCCAAGTGGATGTCCTGTGTAATTGGATGTGAAGTAATTCCAAGGTTGCATCAAAGCCTTTTCAGAGCGTTACTATGACAATCAGACTTCCTTTTTAAAAAATGCCTCAGTGCAAACTCTCTATCACCCTACTGTCCATTCAGTGAAATTTCATCTCATGAAGTAAGTTCAGCTTTTCAGAAAGTTTGGGGGCAGGAGAGGGAATCATTATGCATTCACATTAGCTCATTCTCCAACACACCCATTCTTCTCCAAGTTGTAACAGACAGTCCACTCATCCTTATCACGGTCTCAGAAAGTTGATTGGTAAAGGCTTTGCCTTACTAAGACTGTAAGAATTAGTGTAAGGGCCTCAAAAAGAACCCATTGTTTGGAGAAATAAGAATTTTAATATAAAGTCACTGACAGCCCTTCCTGACCTTTTATTACTACCTTTTTGACACAGACTCCAGCAAAGGCAAGAATTTGGGCAGAGATTCTCAGAGGGGAAGGAGGAGAGAAGCCTTATCAAAATCTCTAAGGTCCAGGGAAATTTAGAAAAACATATTCAAAACTGCCACTGCTTTGATTTGGTTTGGACCTCAAGTTGATCCTGACATTTCTATGCATGTTAACAGAAGGTGTGGGATTTATTTTTTTATTTTGAGAAAGAGAGAGAGAAAGGGAGAGGGAGAGAAACACCAGTGTGAGAGCGAAACATCGACTGGCTGCCTCCTGCATGCCCCCTACCAGGATGGAGCCTGCAACCTCAGCAGGTACCCTGACTGGTAATTGAACCGGCAACCTTGCAGTGCACAGGACTGCACCCAACCCACCGAGCCACACTGGCCAGAACTGAGATTTTTCAGTTATCGAATGGGGGCATGCCTTAAAAATGGTTGAAATACACTGGGCTGGTGGAGGCTTTCTGGACCACTTCCTATTTTAGAGGCTTTGGAGAATCCACTCTGCTGCCTGCTGCAGTCATTACTGTCTATTTCTACCTTTTGATTCAGTGGATTTGAGACCTCAATAAAACTGTAGGGCCCCGGAAATCATTTTGTTCAGAGCTGTCCTTGGTAACATGAGGATCTGAGACTCTAAGAGGTAAAGAGACTTGCTCAACTAGACACAGGGCAGAGCCAGGATTCAAATCCCATGCCCTGGATTCTTCACAACTTCATACGTATACAACTGCCGCCTTCTCTAGCAGGGGAGTTTGTCTCCTGGTGTTAGAAAACGCCTGGCACATAATAGACTAGCAAAGGGCTGAAATCTGCCGCTAGAACTTGGTTTCCTTTATCTTGAAGTGAACCTTTTATCCCGAACACTGCCCGAGGGCCTACATGAACAGCGGCTGTCTCGGCTGAGTTTACGGAACAGCCATGCGGTCGCGTTGCTGACAGGGGTTTGCATGTGTGACAGAGTCGGTTCCTGGAACAAGGCACCTGCTGAAAGGTCTGGGGGGCAAGCCTTGCACAGCCTTTGCCGATCTCCAATGTTGGAGGCCGCTGATAACCGCGGAAAGAACGTGTCCTGTGTTGCTCACACCTGTGTGCCTGCGTCTTCTCAGAGCCCCGAGAAGAGGACTTCAATCTCGACTCTGTAATTTAAGGAGGGATGACAGCAGACACCACAGTCCTGCTCAGAATGGCTCAGTGCTTTTGGCCTTTCAACTAGCACAGGTGATTCCATTCCGGTTGGCGGGGGAGGGGAAACAACCTTGAACCTTGTTTGCTTCACTTTGTGACCTCCCTTTGGCACTTTCGAGTGTGTAACTGAACCAGGGCTTGGCCGTAGGACACTTGCATTCCTGGTCAGGCAAAGTCAGCTACTTCTCCGAGCCAAGGAAGGTGGGTAGCAGCTGGGCCTGGGAAAGCTATCAAGAGGGATGGCAAAATGAGCAGTTTTAAGTACAACAGCGGAACAAGGTGTCTCCTAAGTGAGAATCTGGCTCCAGGCCTTGGAGGCCTTCCTTTCAGTGTCTAGGAAGGTGTTCTAAGGACAAGGAGTATTAATAACAATAACATTTTATGTGCTATCAGGTGCCTTTGATTGTAGCACATGAAAGTGACCTTTTTGAAAAAAATCAGCCTATATGCTCTAAATACGAAAGTGGCTAAATAGGCAATGGTATATCCATACATGGAAATAAATCCATGAAGTTGTTTAAAATAATGAGACAGAAAGACAATCTCTAAAACATATTATTGAGGGGGGGGTTGTCAAGTACCAAATCGACACTCAGTAAGGTTGTAATTAGGCAATCTTCTGATACTTAAAAGTTTTGTTTGTAATTCTCACCCAAGGATATGTTCATTGACCTTGGAGAGAGAGAGAGAGAGAGAGAGAGAGAGAGAGAGGAACATCGATGTGAAAGAGAAATATCGATTGACTGCCTCCCATACACACCCTGACTAGATATTGAACCCGAAACCTAGGTATGTGTCCTGACAGGGAATTGAACCTGCAACCTTTTGGTGTACAGGATGATGCTCCAACTGAGCCATGTTTTAATTTTTAACAAAAACAAATATCTAGATCTAGATCTAGATCTATCTATACTTACATAGTTAAGGAAATATAGTAAGAAAAAGAAAATGTCTGAGTAGATGTATCTTAAAATTTGGAAAGATGAAATCGTCCTTGGAGCCGAGCCATTGCACATGAGCACGGGAGGCATCTGGGCATGTCTTTCAAACCCTGGGTGGCAGCAAGAAGTGCTTTAGGCCCTGCTTCTCTGCCTCTCAGTTTCTCCTTTATAAGCTGTAAACAGGTTATATTCTGGTCCCGCTGAAAGGCACAAATCCTGCAGGCAGTGGGGAAAGGCTCAAGAGGGAACTGGCAAAGCTCAGGGACCATTCCCCTGCTCATTCTGGTCATAGATTGTTGGCACCGGTTGCTCAATGATTGCAGAACCAGCTTGGAGCTTTGTTGTCTCAATTCATCTTGATAAGAAAAGGTTATGCCTACTCTGAGGCTAGGATAAAGCCAAGTCTACACACTTTGGGATTTACCCCGCTAGGGGAACTTTTACGGATGGAAGCTCCTTAAAAACAAGTGACAGTGAACTCTCTTCTAGTTGAGAAGCTTTGTTTGCAATTTCGATGAATAATGATTTGAAAATACAGTTTTGTCTTATGTGTTGTTTGGGAGCTAAATGTCTAAATGTACCTAAATCCTCTCGGATTTTGTGACAAACGGTACCAACATGGGGAAAGGAGAGGCCTGGTGGTGATTTTGCCGGCCCTGAAGGTATCTGAGAATCTGCCCAGCTTGCTCCCTTTTTTAAGTTCAGCCCGTTCCATCAACCCTTCCTCAAGTGCCATCCTCTGAAAGTTTTCTTCAAGGCTTCCTGGAGCCGTCTGTACAGAACCAGCCAGGATGGAGGGGATGATTAAGTGGCTAGCGGAGGGAATGGGCCTGGTGAGCCATCCTACCCACTTTTACTTGCATTCTCTCAGGTGATCTGAACACTGAAGAGCCTTTTCATCAGTTTTGGTTGGGCCCTGAGTGGGTCTAGGTATGAACTGCCCTAGAAAATCTGCTCTGGGATCAGTGATTCTCTGCTTCTGTTGGATGGAATGAAAACTCTTAAACCTGCATCCACCAATGAGCTGTGTATCTACAGGAAGTTACTTAATGTGTCTGTTGCTCGGCTTCCTTTCTGTAAAACGAAAGCACTGGTCATACTTGAACTTTGAGGGCACCAATAGCTCTGGGATTCCATCTTCAAGACTCATAAACAGGTCCTGGCCAGGTAGCTCAGTTGGTTAGAGTGTTGTCCTAATACACCAAGGTTGTGGGTTCGATCCCCAGTCCCAGAACATATAAGAATCAACCAGTGAATGCAGAAATAAGTGGAACAACAAATCTCTTTCTTTCTCTTTGCCTCTCTGTAAAATCAATAATAATAATAATAGTAATAATAATAACTCTTAAGTAATCCATGACTCTTCCCCCAAGATAACTCCTAACACTCCCCTCAGGTTGAGTCTGACCTAGGACAAAAAGGCATAAGAAATGGTAGGAAAAATTTAAATGGCCTCTTCTTACGTAAAGAGACCAATGAACATGGTAACAGCTATTGCCATCTCAAAGAAAACACCAGGAAATTTCCTTTAGATAAAACTCCTTTAGGAGAGAACATTAGGAGATCAAAACAGACACAGGGATTAAGGGGAGGGTCCCTCTCGGCCAGTGTTTAGTTTTGGGAGTCAATGTCTCATTCAGAAAGTTCCAGAGAAACCATCCATGGGCTAATTAGTAGAAGGGGCAGGAGAGAATGGCAGCCAGGTTTGTTGACTGGGTAAGTTTGAAGGCGTGTAGACACAGAAAGGTCACTATAACATCCTAATTAGCACTCCCCTCATTAATACTCTTTCCCTCTTCCTTTGTTTCTTTTGCTAAAAAAAAAAAAAAAAAGGTTTTAAATGGCTTTGAAGATAGAAACCCATTTCTCCTTTAACTATTAAGAGACCTATATATATTTTAATCCTCTCCCAAGGATATTTTTTCTATATATTTTCAGAGAGAGAGTGGAAGGGAGGAGGGTGGGGAGAGAGAGAGAGAGAAGAAAGAGAAACATCAATGTGAGAGAGACACATCTCTCAAAAAACGACTGGTTTCCTCCCGCACATGTCCCAACTGGGGCTAGGGATGGAGCCTGCAACCCAGATATGTGCCCTTGACCCGGAATCAAACCCGAGATCCTTCGGTGTGAGGACTGACTCTCCAATCACTGAGTCACGCCGGTCAAGATGAGACCTAAATATTTTTACATAACGTGGCACCTCAGAGACGAGAAACCTGAAACATCCCTGCCCAAAGCACAGCTCTTTGCTTCTCTGGCAATGCATCTCAAACTTTGATGCATCCCAATGATCTGAGTGCTTTGAAAATACAGATTCCTAGGGCTCACCATAAATGGACTCGGATGCTCTGAAGAGGGGCCCAGGGGTCTGCATTTTCAACAAGCCCCCATAGGTGTCTTTTACCCACAGCATCTGAGAACTTTGGCTCTATGACCTAATCAAGGTCATACCGCGGCAAATGACTGGTCTCATATAATCTCTCCCTGGACCATTTGGATCCTTTTTGAATAAAAACTGCTCCAGTAAGTATGCTGTTTTAGAAGACAGTAAGTGTGTCTGTCATATGCTAATTATGGCCAATGACGCCATAAAACAAAAGTGCATTACTGAATGCTTTCAATTTCTTATAATGATGGCAAGAAGGCATGTCATGGGGCCTTTTTAGCCCCAGACATCACTCCAGAGAATTCCAACCGATATAGACAAGGGCCATGCGGACTCGGATCCTTTCCTCTCAGGCTGTTTACCCATGGGAATAGGATGTCCTGAAGTAACACTTCCCCCAAGTGAAGTGCTGATAAGTCCGCTTATCAGAAAGATATTACCGGGAGTGTGATGTGCTGGGTATTTACATTTTCCTGATAGAGTCAGTCATATGAAAGCTGACAAAGAAGGCAAAAGAGCAGTGTTGTGGTGCAATATCAACAGGCAGCTGTCCCCTGGCTTCCCGATAAATAGGATGACTGGCATTGCTGAGCGGTGTGGTCACTGCCAAAGGAATGGCCCTCTCACATTTCCTCTTGATTCACATATTCAGTGGGGTTGCCTGTCATCTCCTCCCTCTTCTGCTTCCCAGACATTGAGTCTGGAACGAAAATTCACCTGCCTCTGAGCTGGCCACTGGTGGGGGCGGGGGTGTTACTTGGGTTCCCAGGTTGGAAGATTATCTCACCCAGCCCTGGCTATATAAGCTGCCCCGCGTGGAGGAGCCCAGCAGGGCCGACTGAAGGGATTCATTCCGCAGGAGAAAAACATACAGACAAACTTCAGGCCAACATGATGATGCTGAAAGTGGAAGAGCTGGTACGTAAGACATGTTATTTTTATGCAATGAAAACTGGTTTGGTCTTGGTTTTAATTTGAAAATGAAAATGTCCTTTTTTCTTTTAGGCATAATGCACAGGTATATAATGCACAGTGAAAATGTCGTATATGGAAAGTGGTTGGTTTATGTGATAAAATGAGTGAAACTGGAAAAAATGGAGCTGGGAGCAATGAATTTTCTACACGTTTCCTATTTATTACCTTTTCCTTTTTGGTTTTATTACTAAAGTGTACACTCACATGTCATTATCAAAATGCCTCAGGGAAGAAGCTCTATGGCAAGAACATGTGTCAGAAAACTTTTCAACTCAAGGCCAAGAGTTATCAAAAGTAACAAGATGAAAGAATTTTAAGTATTCAGAGGGGGTGGTTTTGATTTTCCTAGGAGAAACGTGACTCAGTGGATTAAGTGTACTTCAGCATATCAATCTAACCTGAACCTTGATTTAACTATGACAGCAGGACAAGTACCTGAAGGCAGTCCTGGAACATCGCAGCGATGGGTCACACCTGAGACCTGACAGTTGCACGGGGGCGGCTGTTGCCAGGGAGGACCAGGGGCCTCCTGCAGCATCCTCCACAGAGGACGACCCCAGGACAAGCCCTGCTACTCTGACCTGCCATCTTCTCCCCTCGTAGGTCACAGGGAAGAAGAATGGCAGTGGGGACACTGGGGAGTTCCTCCCGGAGGATTTCACAGATGGAGAGTATGAAGCTGCTGTTGCTTTGGAGAAGCACGAGGACCTGAAAACACTTCCGGCCCACTCGGTGAGCCTTGCAGAGCAGCAGTGGAAAATTGAGAAACAGCGAGAGGCAGAGGTAAGAACTTCCCATGGGATCCACCGGTGGGAGGTTAGGGATAGCGCAGGGAAAAGGCGGTGCCAAGCAGGAAGAAGCAAAGAGAGAAACAAAATAAACGCCACCACCCCAAAGGTGTTTCATACCAAATATGAGCCCCCATAAAGAGACAACTTCCATGGGATACATTGTGGGAAAGGACTCTTTGGCCAGACTACGTCCTCCAGATTCTGAATCAATGATGGAAGGCTCTTTGACCATGTTCTGATGGAGAGACTTGGAAAGAGAAACGTGTCCAGTGAATTTCTGATGTCACATGCATCTATCTAGTTAATCCCAAGAAAGAGAGACCCCTTTCTCTCAATAGCGTGGTTTGTGGTCTAAGGATCATTGTTTGGCTGTGTCTACTATCTGTGTTGCTAAGATCTGTGTTCCTGGGTGAATTTTCATTCCTTAACTAACCACAGATAAAACATGCATTAGTTAGCTGTGGTCCTTGGACAGTCTGTTTCATGGTCCCTGCTTACTGGGCCACCTGAAAGAGATTGGCATTGATATTTCAAAGCTTAGCATTCATTATTAGATTATTTTGGGTAAAAAAAAAAAATTCTTGAGTATGAGGGAAAAAATTCGACAGAAATCTGGGGTTTGTTTATGGCAGTAATTACAAAATCATCACTTAGAGACTAGATCCTATCTCCAATTAGTCAAAAGTTGATGCTACATGCAAGATAAGTGAAGCTGAAGGCAATTAATTAAAAAATCACACCCCCAAATCCTCGAATAAGACATGACTAAACTGAAATCAAAGATTTATTTTTTCTATTCTTTTGCTCAAGCTGTACACATACTTATCTCAGAACTTGCAGGTTTTGTTTAGACACAACCAGAATGCTTGTCAGTAGAACTCAACATATTTTGAAGCACAGATTTCTTTTTTAGCTCAAGAAGAAAAAACTAGAACAAAGATCAAAGCTTGAAAATTTAGAAGACCTTGAAGTTATCATTCAACTGAAGAAAAAGAAAAAATACAGGAAAACTAAAGTTCCGGTTGTGAAGGAACCTGAACCTGAAATCATCGTAAGGGCTTTTAGGCTTTGTAGTCTTACATGTCTGGCGTGTGTGCTACAGGGGAATAAACCTGTGGAGGGTTTGATTGAATGTTGGGCCGCTCCTGGGTAACTCTCACCCTATTTTGGCTTTAGACAGAACCTGTGGATGTGCCCCGGTTTCTGAAGGCTGCCCTGGAGAATAAATTGCCAGTAGTAGAAAAATTCTTGTCAGACCAGAACAATCCAGATGCTTGTGATGAGGTAAGGCTTGCACAAAGCACTGCAAAACCCAGCTCATTAATTTTGTGTTTCTTCGGCTTTACTGCAGCCTTGCTAACATGGTGCCAAAAATCAATCCACCTGAAACAGCTTCCCCAGCTGTTGCCACATATGTCAGCAGCTTAACAGAAGAGTACAGTGGTCCAAACCCTCCCCCCCCCCCCCAAACCTGGATTAGTGCTATTGACTGAATAACATTTTGCACTCGTATATTTTTGGCTGATTTTTCACTCGCCTTTAACTTCTTAGGTCCTTGGGATAGGCTTTTAATAAGGCCAGGCCAACAAACTACCTTTGCAGAAATAGAGTGTCCCTCCAAAAATGTATATACACTTTTTTCTGATAGCTCAATTGATGTTTCTTTCTTTTCAGATTTAACCCACTGGAGTTAATAATTATTCAAAATGTCTATGCATTTTTTGGGGACACCCTGTATATAATTAGCATCATCTCTGATTGGACCGAAACACATCTGCTCTAGGTGGGAAGTTCAGAGACTAGTGTTCACGTGCCAGTTCTATCTCTACTTCGCTACTTGATTTTTAGCAGCTAATTTGCATTTCCTCAATCTCAGTGTCCTTATCTGTAATGCCTAAAGTTGTTGCAGCTTTTAATAAGTCTAATTCACCTATTTGTATGAAGCCAATTTACCAGAAATCACTCATCCTTTTTGTATTCAGAAATGTAAATGGGGAATCATTTCTGAAGTTGAACTAAAAACGAGTGCTCCCATTTTCTTAAAATGAATTGAATACTTTTTGATATTTAACTTACCAACAGTCCCAGGTGAAAGAAAACGGTCTCATCTGCATGATAAATTATCACACAAACAATGAAGGTGCAAAATACAACAGAGGGAAAAATTAGCATTTAGGTCATCTTGAACCTTCAAGTTCACATCTCAATATGTAGACTTCTAGGCACTTAGAAATGTACTTTGCAGGAAGCACAAATCTCAAGTTGCAGGATAATTGTTCTAGTTCTGCAATTTTAGTGAACCTAACATTTCTAATTCATAAAGAAGCACTCCAGTTTCTATCAATTAGGTCATCAGAGTCCCGAGATTCATACCCACTAGAAAGGATTTATGCACATTTTTATATGCATTTCTCTCTTTTAATCTCTATCCTGACAGTATAAACGGACAGCTCTGCATAGAGCGTGCTTGGAAGGACACCTGGCAATTGTGGAGAAGTTACTGGAAGCTGGAGCACAGATCGAATTCCGTGATATGGTGAATATATTTTTTCGCTTGGAAATAAGCCAAAATGTATAGACTATATGAAGCTTGAGAAAAGCTAAAATGAAACACAGGGCTGATTGGGTTGGAAATTGATCTGAGAGAACTAGGCAAAAGCTTATTTCTCCACACAAGAGATGGGACTAGGTCATGTGGAAAGTATTTTCTATACATACTGAAAAGGAGAGAAGTGTTCCAGGGAAAAGAAGGAAGTGAAAGCTGTTGAGCAGAATTCAATATCCTCATCAGAGAGCTGGGTCATTATCAAGTCAGTAGCATTACTGAGAAGTAATACAGTCGACACTCGCCTTTCAACATCCCCGCCCTTCCATTATACACGGCAGTCTGCGCGCGGCCCCTGGGCTGCCAGCAATGAATCAGAATTCTCTCGCTGCATGCCTTATATGATAGATGCCGACTGCTGTAGATGTGATTTGGGGCTAGACTGCATACTAAATGAATTGCATCTATGGAAAGCAGCTGCTTTTCAGACCTCAATAATTCAACACTGTGATTTCTACAAAGACCAGTATACAGCGTATTTTATGAACTGAAATTGAGCTGGAAAAATGCTTTATTTATTTAAATGCAGCTCAATTTGACTTTAGAGCAAAGTGGAAAAGGTACATGAAGAGTACAAAGGATTTGGCCAAAACTGAACCCTAAAGACACACAGGAAAACGATTAAGAAACAAAAAATGAAGTTAGCATGGAAAGACACTAAAATTCGTGAGTGTGGGATTTGACAGGCCAGAGACAAACCACACAGAGCAGCGGAGGGGGCCCTCTCTGAGTAGGTGCAGCGTGCAGGGACCACAAGGGATGACAGGCGAGGTGCAGAGGCCATGCTAGCACAGAGGAGGGGCGAGAACGGGCAGGAGATAAGAAACAACAGAGCACAGGAAGAGGTGTCAGATGCAAGTTAAAATCTTTTGGAAGGGACCACTTTTATTCTGCCAGAATTTTGAAGTACACTTTTTCTAGAACTTTTGAGTATTCGTATTTGGCAAAAGTGATTGAAAGTGGGTTTGCATATCTATCCTGCCATTCACTAGCTGTGTGTCCTTGGGAAACAGACATGACGACTGTGGAGCCTTGATTTTCTCATCACAGTACCATCTACCTCATTCATAATGTTGCCGGGAGGACGACCAAGTAGAGGGTGGCTGGCACTATGTTGGCACGAGGAAATTCTCAACAAATTGTAGCTCTTATTCTTCTTAATACATACTTATTAGATTAAGAGCCTCCTAATGATGCACACGACAGATGCACACATATGCATGCATATACTCCCGCTCACACCCAGGGAGTTTAGGTAAAACGTTTGGCAAAGAGCCTTCAACTCCAATAGTTGGAATTGGGGATCTAGACGGGGATAACCACTGCTACCAGATGCCCTAGCAAAGCAGGTGTACCTGGGCCTTAGTCACCACGTCCGCACTGATTCCTCTGACCAGATTCTTCTTTATGGTAAGCCATGTCCTTTTCCCTTCCGGGTATAGCTGGAATCTACAGCCATCCACTGGGCAAGCCGTGGAGGAAATGTGGATGTCTTAAAACTGTTGCTGAATAAAGGAGCAAAAATCAGTGCCCGGGATAAGGTATTTCTCCTCTTGCAGCCCCTGCGCCCGCCCCTCACCGCCCCCCCCTCCTTCTTCCTCTCTCCCCCTTCTCATCCTCTGTCCTTGCCCCTCTCCCCCTCCCCTCTGCATTCCTCATTTCCCCCCTCCTCCCACCTTTGCCATCTGCTGAGAGCCCATGCAGGGTGTGGGGTACCATAGCGGCCACTCCCCCGCCTCCCCACATGCCTCGGGGTCTGGGACAGCCCGGTCCTCGCGCCCAGCAAATCAACCTCGTTCTTCCATCTCCCAGCTGCTCAGCACAGCGCTGCACGTGGCCGTGAGGACCGGCCACTACGAGTGCGCGGAGCATCTCATCGCCTGTGAGGCGGACCTCAACGCCAAAGACCGAGTGAGTAGTCCGAGTTTACTCCTTGGTGATTTGGAATTACTCCCCAAGCCGGCACCCGCGGCACCCCCCTCTGCCCTCAGGCCCCCCCCCCCCCCCCTTCAGCGTGTTCACTCTGCTTCTCTAGGAAGGAGACACCCCGCTGCACGACGCCGTGAGACTGAACCGTTACAAGATGATCCGGCTCCTGATCATGTATGGCGCGGACCTCAGCGTCAAGAACTGTGTAAGTGCTCCACACAAGGGGCCCTGCCTGCAGGATTTCCAGTTTATCAAACCATCTTGGAAATCGTCCCACAACGCTAGTATTTCAGGGGTCGTCTCTAACGGTTTCAGTGCCCCGGTTGGTCCATTCCATCACTGCTAACCTTGGCAGACTCGGGCCACCTGGTCAGAGTTGGGGGAGAGCCCTGGTGACTGCCATGACTTCAGTGTCTAACGTGGTATCTAGTAATTCTCTTAGAATGTGGTCTTGAAAATAAAAAGATGGCCCAATGGCTCGCCTCCACGGACACAAGTGCAACCTGCTGTGGCCATCCTGGCTGAGCACGGCCTGGGGTTGACAGGAATAGCCACCACCTTCCTGAAGTGGTCTCAGACTCCACAGTGGTCATCGCAGCCAGAGCCGATGAACTCAACTCAATCAATTATCTAATCCCAGGAGTTCGCAGTACTCCCCTCCTGACAGCAGCATCGCATGCTACCACTTTCTTCCAGGGGCCGCTGTACTGTTGCCTATATTTTTGAGATAATCTCCATCTATTTTCCGCTTTGGTTTATCTGCACATCCCTCAAAAATAACTTCCTATACTTAGGCATCGAAAATGCTTGTATAAGCCCCCTTTACAAGTCTGTATTAATTTAGCTTCATCTGTAAGCAGGGAATGAAACCAACTTCTCATCATCCCAATTCCCAGGCAAACATCATCTAATATAAGCTATAAAAATATCACCCAGAGGAAAGGGTGTAAATTACTGAAAAAATAACTTGAAAGCTTTTGGAGAAGTGCTTAAAAAAAAAAAGAAGGAAAAGAAAATCCCAGTGATCATATAATGTGAATTATTTCTTCTCCTTATTGTATTACTATGAGACTGAGAGGAATATATTATCATGAAAACAATTGGCTTGATGACAGGAACAAAGAATAAGTGCAAGAAATAGAGACTGCTGCTTGGGGTGGGAAAGCATTAAAGGAAGAATTCCCTCAGTCCTGATTTTGGGATTGGCTTTATCTAATAATTTAAAGTATCAGAAAAAGAGTTGATTCAAACAAATCTCTAAAGCTGCAGAAAATACGATTTTTTTTTTCCCAGTGAGACACTACCCGCAGAGATAAATAGCATACAGATTGGGGAGACTGTGTAACTAGGCAGAAAATCAGGAGATAGATTTCCATAGAGAGGAGTGCCAGGAATTTATGGAATAGCCAAAAATATACAAATAGGGCTCAGAGTTTTGTATATCAGTGAGACCCAGGCATGCGGGTTCTGAAACTATTCATGTCATTGACCCCATGGGTCAATGTTCCACAAAAGAACAATTAGCTATTGGAAACCATCTTGGAAGGGATTGGAAACAACACACAACATGTTATTCTATTGTTTTCCAAACTGTCTTCATGTCTGCCGATAAGTGTTTCTCAAGAGAGATGCGTGAGACGTTCCAGAGTGAAGGTTACAGGGCCACTAACTCAATATGCACAGGGGCAGCGGATCATATAAATAACCTAAGTGGTGGCTGCAGGAATCGGTGCACATCGCTTTGCAAGGTGGAGGCTCTTCCCAAATCCAGCCCGTTGTTGCTTTGCAGAACCAATCTCATGCTGCCAGCTCTTCTGAGTTTTTTTTTTTTCAGAGATCACAAATTCAGTTGGGAAATCTCTTATTTTCCAACTGTTGATAATTAATTCCAATGTACAAAACACACACACAAAACCTAAGCTGTTTGGGCCAACACAAAACAGGTCTCTAGACTGATTAGCATCTCAAAGCTGCCAATTCGCAATCTCCGTGTTAAAGAGAGACTTCCGAATGAATAGAGATGGAAAGTTTTAGAACTTCTCATATTTAAAGACAAGAATTGAGAGGTGACATAATTTTAATTTTCTGTGATATCTTGAGACATTCAAAAGAAAAAGAATTTTGGCGTCAAAAATTATTTATTCACACATGTCATTGATGTCACCTCCAGAAAAGAAAACTTTCCTGGGAGAGAGCTCAATGTAACTAGTTGTGAAAAGTCTACCCCCTGGAGCAGTAATAGTTCTGAGCATTTCCTGAGCATTTAAGCCAAGGCGTTGAAGCAGCTGGATTACCACCAGTTTTTATCAATCAAGGAATCATTTTACAAATTGATAGGAACTGGGGATTTTTATTAATACCTGAAATAGTCCTGTGGGGAGATGGGGGGGGGGGGGGAATGCTAATCTGAAATGCCAAAAGCATTCCCATGAGAAACAGTGAAAGACTGGTTTGAATAAAAATGGCAAATCACTCACAGAAGAAAGCATAAAACACTTCAGCAACACACACCCATCCATTCCCTCATTAAACATATCTTGAGAGAGGATGTGAATTTATAGATGCCTCCCATCTGGAAGTCAAATTGCCTCATCTGTTTTGATTAGGCTGGGAAGACCCCGATGGACCTGGTGTTACACTGGCAGAATGGAACCAAAGCGATATTTGACAGCCTCAAAGAGAACTCCTACAAGACCTCTCGCATAGCTGCATTCTAAGAGACACGACTGCAGGCTTTCTTCAGCTGCTCCTCACCGGTGGCCTTTGGAAGGCACGGCCCCAGAGAAGAGCAACTTAGTTATAAAACCCTGCTTCTCCTCATCAACCCATGGTCAGGCTGCACCTTATGAAGTTTTGAGGAAGCACGGGGACATAGGCATTGAAATTTCCCTTTGAGCGACCCCTTCTATTTATTTGTATCTATTCCTGTGTATTTATTTATTTATTCTTAAATGAACTCCACTATCACTGACACTCTTTATGCTCATCCGTTTGGTGGGCAGAGCTTGATTCGTACACAACGCTCCAGAGCCTTCCCGTAGATAGTCCGTAACCCATGCCAATGAGCAGTGCTCAGTGGCTGCCTATGTGTCACCTCACTCACGTAGGATATTTCAAGGTGTTTTTAAGAGACAAAGGTGGTTATTGCCGCCCTCTTTTCTCCTGAATTTTTATTGCTGAAGTCTGAGGCAATGGAAAAGCATATAGTGATGGAAACAGTAGAATGAAAGAGAAGGACGGGAAAGCCAGCCATTTTCCGGCTGGGCCTGGTATTCCTTACCAAGTCGCGCACTGTGCTAAGGTGAAGCGGATGTTGTGAGTGTGAGCGGAGTGCAGTGGAAGGAGTGGGCAATGGGGCCATGCAGAATGGGGTTTGCTCAGAAAGATGGAAGTAAAGGCAAATTGTAAATGTGTAAATGTATCGTATGTCGTATGTATATTTTATATTCATAATAAAAGCAAACACATTCTAAACCTCTTTCTAAGTGCTTCTGTAAGTGGAAAATGCCATTTAGATGGGGTGTTGTTATTCCTCCAAGTTTTTCAGATTAGGACTGCCCTGTAGAACAGTATTTCTCAGTAGTTAATATGTATGCGGATCACATGAGGATCTTAGGATGCACATTCTGATTCTGCCAGGCTCTGACTGGACCTGAGGTCCTAGAGGTGGTGGTATGCCACAACCACACCTTGGGCTGCAAGGCTTCAAAACCACTGATACAAAGGCGTAAGCTCTTGCCTGGCCGTGGTGGCTCAGTGGATGAACATTGATAAACCTGATCAGGGCTTATGCCCGGGTGCAGGCTTGATCCCTGGTGTGGGGCATGCAGGAGGCACCGATCAATGATTCTCTCTCATCATGGATGTTTCTATGTCTCTCTCCCCCTCTCCCTCTCTGAAATGAATAAAAATATATTACATATTAAAAAAAAAAAAAAGTTCTTTTGGCCCCAATGATGGGGGAAAGAGACCCCTGGTGGGCAGAATGTTTACTGCATGCTAAACAATGCTCCTTAAGACATTCCATCAGGAATGGACTGAGGTTTAACCATTATTATGGACATCTCTGGCAGTGTCAAAGGCCTCCAACAAAAAAACACACCTGTTGAATAACTTCTGACATCCAAGGGTTTTGTTGCCAGGTGTTGGACCAGGTGCTTAGACCTGTGATGAGAAAATTCGATGAATACTAAAAATAATCACAGAAATCAATATATATATATTGCCTGTAGTAAATGCCTGTAGTAAGTACAATGAAGTAAAAAATAGAGTGCTATGAATTTAAGATGTGGAGGCACATCATTTGATGGGGTGTAGGGATATCTACAAAGACTGCTAAGAGGTGGTGGCTTTTAGAGGAATCTGAGGGATAATCTGGAGTAGTTAAAGCACAGAGCATCCCAGGCAGAGGAGAAGAGAGGAAAGGGCAATGTTATGGGAATAGTGTGGCATGTTAGGAAATGTCTGAAGGCCATCATGAAACACCAGCACTGGTACCCTCCCCAGAACTCACTCCAGACAGTATCACACACATAACCTCTTAGCTATGGCTTCAACACTTTGAGAGGACACTCAGGCATGGTCCATACCAGCTATTGCAGGTAGCTGGTCATGCACACGTATGGAGTTCTGAGGATGGTGTGAAATATTTTTGAACCTTTTCTAATTTCCTAACAATCCAGAGCCAACCTCCCAGGGGCAGGGGCAGCTTCCTTCTATCTCCCTCCTTCCCAATCCCCTCCCTCTAGGGTCCTGGCTCTAACTTCTCAGATCCTTAAGGCTCAGGGTCCTTCCCTTTCACAGGCAACATTTCTCTTGCTAATACTGACGTCTCCCATGGCATTAACTTCAATGTGTTATTATGTGACCAAGTCCTCTCTTTATGATGATTTCCTTGAGTCTCCCTCCCCACAAGAGTGGGAGGGTAAAGAAGAGATGAGACGAGGGAGGTAAAACACTTTTGTGTTGCCACATATAGAGGTAGAAACCACATGGAACACATCCCCTAGCATAAGGGCAACTCAGCTAAAAGGCAACTCTGCTAAAGAAAAGATAAACAGTTCAGGCAAAATTTTCAAGTTTCTGTTGAATAGGAAGTCAACTTTTATAAGCTCCTTCCTCGTCTTCCCCCCAAGCCAGCTCTTTGTCCCCAATCTGCCTGTTGTCTTGTGTTTTCTCAGTGAAGGGAATATTCCTTTGGCCAAGAGACCCCTGGAAGTTGTTCTTGACATTCTCTTCCCCTCACCCTCTTTCAATCAACCACGGAGTCTTCTTATCAAGGACACTGCTCTGTAATCTGCCCACTTCCTCCCATCCCAGGGCCACCCCGGTAGTTCAGATGACCAGGCCCTTGCTGAGACCCCAGCCTCTGGTTTACTTCCCTCCAGTCTTCTCCAAATTGCAGCCAGAGTGATTTTTCTAAAATGCAAATCTGGTCAAGTCATTCTCCTTTTAAAAGTTCTTCAATGGCTTCCCTTTTCTCCTTAATGTTTTCTAAAATCCTTAAAATCGGACAGCTGTTAACTCTATTCTCACCTACTTCTCATTGTTTTCCTAGCTAAACTCTAAATTTCAACTCTACTGAATTTTCAGTTCCTTAAAAAAAATCCAGGCACTTGCCTTTCTGTTTTTGCATGTAGTGGCAGTTCCCTGGAAGGGTCTTCTTCCCACCCCACCCACCCCTCCCCACCCCAAGGCATCATTTCTCCTCATACTTCCTTTGGGTTAGAGCAAGTATGTCAAACTCTAGGCCCACAAAAAATATTTTTGTGGCCCAGCCAATATAACAGTATGTAAGAAACGTTTTAATAAAAATGTGGTAACTTAATTTTTAAATATTCTGTTATACATAATTATTAATAAAGAACTACAACGTTCGTTAATGACTACTATAATCGTATTGCATTCATTTTCCTTACACGCAGGCACACCATTTCTCTCCCCTAATACTAGCAGCGAATATTTTAGCAGCCGATTGCCACATCATTAGTCTTGGACTGACCTGTTCGGTGTGCACAATAGGAAATATTTTGCTTTCGGAGAAAAAGAAAAATAGGTTTATTTGCGTTACACTTATTAATTTGTGCAGTTATTCAGTGTCTGGTAAGTTAATATTCAAGAAAAAAATATTAATTTTTATTAAAATGTTCTACTATTTTATGTTAACGATTAGTCATTTATTTCAGCCCTTTGTATTCAGCATGTCTCTATTGAAATAAACCTACGTTTCTATGAAAATTGTTGCTTTTGTTTTTTTGCGGCCCACATAAACTCAAACCTTATTTATTTGGCCTGTGTTAGCCTTTGAGTTTGACATGCTTGGGTTAGAGGCATTTTTGTCCAGGAAGCCATCTGGACCCTTTCCCTTGGACTTTGTTATTCCTTCCAAGTGTATTCTTATACTCTTTCTCCAGGTCATAACATCTATCACACTGCTTTCATCCCCCAAATGAAAAACTTCCTCTCTCCTCTTGAATAAGCAATACATATTCATTAAATATTAAGCCAATTATAGAAACAGATACTGAAAAAAGCTATACCACACCAATAATCCTAATTTCATGGCACTCTGATTTTTCTGTGCACGTTACATATGGGCACTGTACATTTAGTTTTATAACTTTGTTTTCAATTGAACCTATTCTACACATGTTTATTCTTATGTTTCACTGTACAATGGATCATTTAACTAATCCTATTATTATTGGGCATTAAAGTTGTTTTCATTTTCCCATTATTTAAGGTATTGTTGCAATAAATATCCTCATCCATGCACCCTTTATATCTAACCAGTTATTTCTGAAGAAACATATTTACAGGAATATCTTTAAGATTGGTATCAAATTATATCTCTTCCATGTTATTGCCTTCCCCCACGATCATGAAAATACTCATTTTATAAAATTTTCAACCTGATCAGCAAAATAAAGTTTCACATTTGGTAATTTTTGCCTGATTACTAAGAAGTTCAGCTTCTTTATGTTTACTGAGCATTTTTTGCCCAATTTTCTAGTAAGTCAGGTTCCCTTAAAACAGCACTTGATAAGAGGATTCTTGTGGTCTACTGAGAATAAATGAAGGCAGTAGGACAAGGTGGGAGAAGAAAAGAGGCAAAGATGTGGCTTCAAGAGAAGTCTCTCTTCAGCCTAATCCCAGGGCGCCCAGGAGCACAAATGCACAAGGTGGGCCAACCTCAAGGGGTGAGAGCAAAACATTCCAGGCATCTCTGGGTAAGGTGACATCCATCGTCCAGGACAATCCTCTGTATAAAGATGGAGATGACCATGCGTTCCCACCATCTGAAGTAGCGGAGGGCTGGGTATACCAGCCTGGAAAAACGGATCAGGGTGGACACTAATGGCATTGGACATGTTGGATGTTTTTTAAAAAAGTTACTTAAAAGGATGCCAGACCTCTCTGGAATATGTATAAATGTGTTTTCCTAGTAGGGCTTTTCTATGAGATACACACACACACACACACACGTATATGTGTGTGTGTGTGTGTGTGTGTGTGTGTGTGTGTGTGTGTGTGTATATATATATATATATATATATATATATATATATATATATATATCTGCTGCTTTTGTTAATACTCACCTGAGGATATTATTCCCATTGATTTTTTTTTTTTAGCGAGTGGAAGGGAGGGATTGAGGGGTGGGAGAAAGAAACATCAATGTGAGAAACATCGATTCACATGCATCCTGACCGGGACAGGGTATTGAACCTGCAACCCAGGTGCATGCCCTTGACTAGGAATCGAACCTATAACCCTTTGGTGTGTGGGGTGACGCTCTAACCACTGAACATACTGGCCAAGGCCTAACAGATTACTTTCATAGAGACAAGTCAATCAAGCTTTTTGTTTTCTGGCTTTTATGGCCATGTTTAGGTCTTTTTTCATTCGAACATTTAATTTTTAATTTTTTAAATTTAATTTTTTAAATTTACTTACATTTTTCTCTAGTATTTTACATGTTTTAAAAAATATTTTATCTTGCCCTGACCAGTTTGGCTCAGTGGATACAGCATCAGCCTGCAGACTGAAGGGTCCCAGGTTCGATTCCAGTCAAGGGCATGTACCTTGGTTGCGGGCACATACCCAGTAGGGGGTGTGCAGGAGGCAGCTGATTGATGTTTCTTTCTCATCGATGTTTCTAATTCTCTATCCCTCTCCCTTCCTTTCTGTAAAAAAATCAATAAAATATATTTTAAAAAATTTATCTTTAATCCACTTGCATTTACTATAGGTGTGTGCATGGGTATGTGTTAGGAATTAACTTGTTTTTTTCCTAAATGATAAAATGATAGCTGGTAAATTGTACATGTACCTACTCTGAGCTTTCAACACATATTAATTTACTTAACCTTTGCAATAATGCCACAGGTAGGGAGAAGAGATGGAGTGAGGCAGGAGTGAGGTGGTAGTTGTTACGTAATTTGCCCCAAATCACAGGAGGTACTAGTGAGTTGGCATTTTAACACAGGTAGTCTTCAGTCTGCACTAGACTGGCATGCTGTACCACCTCTCCCACATGGGAAACCAGTTGTTCCAGCACCACTTACCAAACAAACCATCATTGCTTCTTATAACTGGAGAGGTTCTGTCTGGACTCGCAACTCTTTCATGAATCTAGAATTTCTGCACCAATCATACACTGTTTTAATTACTAGAGTTCTCTTGTCTTCTGTTCACTGAGCAGTAAAAGTCCCTCCCAATGTTCTACAAAATTTCCTAGCTATTCTCATATTTATTCTTTCAAAACACCAAGTCTAAAAACCAAGCACATACATAAGCAAACAAAAACAAATAAGACACTTTGTTTGGATTTTGTTAAATTCATTAAGTTTAGGAGAGAATTTGATGCATACTGTCTTCTCATCCAAGAAAAAAAAGAATGTCTCCCTCCATGTATTCCAGTCTTCTTTAATTTCCCTTATTTTCATTTAACAGTTTTCTTCATAGATATCCTACACATTTCTTAGTAATTTATGTCTTTATGAATAGGGTATTCTTTTAAAATAGTATTTTATAAAACACTAGAGGCCCAGTGCATGAATTCATGCACCGATGGGGTATCTCAGCCTGGCCTGCAGGATAGGGCCAAAACCAGGTCTCTGACATCCCCTGAGAGGTCCCGGATTGTGAGAGGGTGCAGGTCAGGCCGAGGGACCCCACTGGTGCACCATCAGGGCCAGGGAGGGGTACGGGAGGTTGGTCAGCCAGGGAGGGACCGCAGGAGGGCTCCAGGGCGTGTCTGGCCCGTCTCACTCAGTCCCAATTGGCTGGACCCCAGCAGCAAGCTACCCTACCAGTTGGAGCATCTGCCCCCTGGTGGTCAGTGCACATCATAGCGAGCAGTTGAGCAGTCTTAGCATATCATTAGCATATTATGCTTTGATTGGTTGAACAGCCAACCAGTCCACCAGACACTTAGCATATTAGGCTTTTATTATATAAGATTATTGTTAATTAAAACTATTAGCTTTTGTGTATTTATTTTATAACTGACCTCTTTGCTGAACTTTTATTAAAGGTAGTATGGTCATTCTGTTTCAACTGAATCAGTAGTGGTTCATGTTCTAACAAAAGCACACATTAGAAGGAAACCCACTGGCTGCTATTCACTGGTGACCAACCATCATGCCCTAGTAATTTGAACAATGAGATAAGCACATATTCCTAAATAGAAAACGGCACAACTGCAAATATATAACACATTTGTAAACTAAAAGGGACGTGTATTTCTAATCTTTTCCCAGTTGCTTCTCTCGTTTTTCAAAGACAGTCACATCTGCAATAACTTTACCTCGTTTCATTAAAGTCCTCAATATTGTATCTAGTGCAATACACACACACACACACACACACACACACACACACACACACACACGGGCTGAAAAGTAGATTAAGCGTGGCACTAAAAAAAAGTTGAATATACACCCCATTAAACATTTCACTTCAGTGTAAATTATAGAAATCTACACTCACGTGCGCCAATCTTTTAAAGAAAGGTCAAAGCCTGTTCTTGGGAGTATGGATGCACTGATGAGAGATCCACAGCTGCCCTTTGAGTTCCAGTCTCTTTAAAGAAGAAGGAGAACTTAAGACTCGAGTAAAGCAGGCCAAGTGCAGATTTTTTACTGGATCTCCCCCAAATCTTAGCTATCCCGCTCACACCTTTTTTGACAGCACTTCTTTTTTAATGACTCCTCTTCTTCAAACCTTTCAAAAGCATCAACTTTCATGTTCCTGGAATTTTTTTTTTTTTTCCCCTCATAGTTCATCAAAATTTTTAACCAACTTATATAATTTTACAATGCTAACTACAATGACACAAGGACTCGTGAATAAACACACACCTAACTTGTGGTGAATCCAGGTAGGGTGTGGGCAGAAGCAAGCTGTCACTCGGGTGGCAGACTCCTGGTGAGAGGGTTCAGTAGCAGTGGCCACCAGCTTTGTGGAGAATGCTAATCCACCAAACTGCACAAGCGGAAATCAGTCAAAATGCTTTATTTTAGAACCATCACGGTTAATATATACAATATATAAATACATACAAACATATATATATGTGTGTGTGCGTAAAATAGTCGTTTACTTCTATTTTGCCAAAAGTTTTTTACTGTTACTTAATTTTAAAATCTGGAGTTAAAATTTTATCAAATGTCTTGCTAGCATCTATTAAGATGATCCTGACTTTTCTCATTTGACCTATTGATATTATGTAGTACAGTACATTTAAAAGAACTGAAATATTCTTAGATTCCTAGAATCTCATCTTCTCATGGTATACTCTATTTTGATGATTTCCCTTTACCAATATTTTATAAGTATCTATATTCATAAATGAGGTTGGTATAAAGCTTTCTCTTTCTGAAATGATCTTTTCTCCGACTCTGTCCTTTTTCTCAGTTATAGAATTATTTATATCAATACAGCAAAAGTGCAGATATTTGCAAAAAGGCTACCTCTACGAAATGTAGTTAAACCTTGGTTCTCAAACATCTCTCATCTTGAACAATTCGCTTAACCCCGGACAAACCTTTCATACTATCAGATGTTATCTGATGGCTTGTATAAGCATTCATGTGTCTCTCAGGTGATAAACACATGCTAGTATGAGTCAGTTTACTGCTAAACTTCACATTGTCAATATCTCAGGAATTTGTTCTGTGAATATTATTGTCTTTCTGCTTTTGTTGCTGCTCATTATTAAATTTTCATTTTCTTACCCTACATTTCATTTTTTTGTTAAATTTACATTTATATCCTCTTTGTTTTTAAAGTGTTTATTTATAGATTAAATAGTACACTAGACATGTACTTTTTATAAGAAAGGTTAAAACAGGGAATCATTTGGGGGTCTAGAATGGATTAATTCAATTTACATTATTTTTAATGGGGGAAAAAAAGATTTGGTTTCAAATAGCCTTCTAGAACAAATTAAGTTCTAGAATTGATGTTCCACTGTATAATAATCCTGCTCTTAATTGCTTTATATTCTTAATTTAACTATTAGGAAACACCAATATCAGGTTTTCAGGGGCTTCCAAGTCAAAGGAGTGAACCCTATTTTCAAGGATATCCCGGAGGTGAGAAGCAGCAAAGGAGGAGGCCAAGTGCGATTTCAGGTGCATTTCCCCTCTCCTTCTACCAATTCGGTAACAAGTCCTTTTAGAAAGAACTTTGATCTGATGAATATAATAAAAGAGAGGCTTAAAACAAAAACAGATCAACTAAAAGCCAATCCCTTAATATAAATTTTAATAGTCCACAAAACTAACCCCTTTTTGAGTAGTAAGGATAAAAAATAATGTATATCAAGTAAATCAGAAAAGCATGAGTTTTTAAATGAACAAGAGTCTCTTGAAATATCGAAACATCTAATTTAATTACACCTGCCACTTTATCAATTACACAAAGAATATAAGCTAGACTCTGTTTTCTCTTACACTATCTCAAAATTCATTTAGCTCAGTCTTTTCTTAAGTGCTTCACCAGGTTTCTTTTCTTAGTTTAAAGGCCTGAATATAAAATTGTTTTTAAAGACTACCGATTTCTAGCTCCACGTGAAAACAGCAAATCGTGCAGAGGTTTGATTTCTGTTGTGGCTGGTGGACTATGAAAGGGAAGACCGGAGTGTCGACAGAGCCTAGGAGTTCTTTTCAGTCCTCACACTTGGCTTTTTTGGAAGCTGGAAGAGAATCATCATTTCCTTCTGATGGCCGCGGTTTCTTCACTGTGGAAATAATTCCAAAAGCAGTTTTCCTAGTTTCTACAAAACCAAGAAGGAAAACAGTGCTTAAAGTTCAGACATGATTTAAAGAGGTATAGTTGAACAAGTATCACCATGTTGCTTTGACTGACAGCACTAGTAAATGATTAAACCATCACAAAGTACCGAGTGCTGATGGCATTTAGTGTTATTACCCCTCCCCTGTCCTATATACAAACATCAATATATCACCAACATCTAATTCATTCCTGCACGGCAGGTTATCTCTAATGGTTTTTCCATGGCATCTTATACAGCCAGAACCCAAGTCACAGACCCTAGTGCAGCAGATGCTTTACATGTGGGAGAAAGATGGATGAATCACCAGAGCAAGTACAACCGTCACAACTGTACTTCCTCCAATGTGTGCTCACTTCATTTTACAGCACGTAGCACAGCTGTCATCCCTGCTAGATCATCAATGTACCTCTGAAGATTCCATCGTATTTATTGCCTGGTTATGTAATAGGTGTTCAATAAATACTTGAGTTAATGAAGAAAATTAAACTCACATGTTTATCGGTCTCACAGATTGGTGATAATGGACAAAGAAAAATATAATTATTAGATGTTTAGGTCAGATTGGCAGCAGAGTTCAACTTAAATTTAGCCACCTTGTGCTAAAAATCTACTAGTGGGCCAGGCACTGTGTCATCTATAGAGGATATAAAAACGCCTAACAGTGCTTCTTCCTACAACACACTGAGATAAGTGCACAAGGGGCAAATATAATAGGAATGGAGGTACCCACAAGAATTAACTCTGTCTGGATAAATCAAGGAAGGTATCATAAAAGAGGTGACTCGCTCTAGCTGGTTTGGCTCAGTGGATACAGCATCGGCCTGCGGACTGAAGAGTTCTAGGTTCGATTACGGTCAAGGGCACATGCTCAGATTGCAGGCTTGATCCCCAGAAGGGGGCATGCCGGAGACAGCTGATCAATGATTCTCATCATTGCTGTTTCTATCTCTCTCTCTCCCTCTCCCTTTCGCTATGAAATCAATAAAAATATACATATAAAAAAATAAAAGAGGTGACTCTAGGAAGGAAAGAGGTGGCAAATGGAGAAGGAAGTATTCCTTTGCAAAGCTACGGAGAGAGCGAGGAGTAAGAAGAACCTAGTATGGTTAGGGGACAACATGGCTGGTGAGAAGGAAGAATGTGAAAAAATTAGGGAGAAATGAGGCTGGCAGAGTAGCTTGGGAAGAGCTATAATACCATGTAAAGAGATTCAAACTTAGTCCTTAGGAAGTGAGAGGACCTAGGGAGAGATCCATTTGCTATGGAGGTAAAACCTAAAGAACTCAATAAACATAAATTTAGTTAAGAATTATTTCAAGTAATAAAAGTCAATTTTAAAGAGATAAGCGTTACCTTTTCATTTGTAAGGATTAACTTGACAAGTCTACTATATTTTTGTCAGTTATTTAAAAGCATTTTAATATATAAAAAGGACAAAACTGCTCTTGAGGTCATTAAAATGACAACATAACCAGAGAGCCTCAAATTAAATAAAAAGTGCCAATGATTTCCATTTCACCAAATGAAAAACGGTGTATTTAGAGATGTTTATTTGTATCACTATGGTTTAAGTAAAAATGTAAGTATCAGGTAAATAAATAAAAAATATAAAAATTAAATTGTGAAAACCAACACTTTATAACAAAACAAAATGCATTTATTTTAAAAATTCTTTGTTCCATCTCAGAAATGTTCTATTTTTTAAAATCACATGGGTATTTACTTCTTAATTCAAGCTTATAAATAAGACCTTTATAGCCATCAGCTAAAGAAACTAACAGGTAAAGTAATTCTTTCAGTGTAAGTCTTTTGAAAATACATTTATTTTTGTCATAGCAAGAAGTTACATTAATATAGGGCTTTAGTTTTCACATACAGGGATTGTCAAGGGAAATCTACAACGAACTCTAAAGCACTTATTTATGAGTGCACTATTTTGTCCATGAGGAATTAAGTCAAGTGTGCCCAATAGGTCCATCTTGGTCCAATGGCTACTTGACTTCATCAACCACTGGCCGGAGCCTCTGGCCCTGAACCACTTTCTTCTGTCCCTTCCCCACAACCTCAAAATTGCTATTCACTGGTTCCTGGAAACCTAGAGGACCCATCTAATTCTGAATCCCTGCAGCAAGACTTCCAATGCTGAAAGCCAGTTACTGTGTGTCGCAAGTTTTCTGTTTTCAAGGTATTCATTCTTGCACGGCTTTCAATATTGCCCTCATGAGAAAGTTTCCTAAAGTGTTCTAAGAACCCATTAACTATCCTCTGGTAGGGCTCCGGGGCTCGGCTGTCCTTAACTTGGGCACTAAGGGTGATGCAGATGGCAGCTGGGACTTCATCAGTGCAGGGGACAATACTGAGACCTTAAATCTCCTTGCCTCAGAATCCTTTCTTTCTTGCAATATAACCTAAGGCTAAATTAGCAATCTTAAGAATACACTACACAACTGTCTCATACTATCCCAATGTCAAGTAAAACCAGGGTAACTATAACTTATCCTCTAGAGGTATGGTTAATTCTGCAGGACAACAAGCACAAACGAGGCCTATTCCAGGCACACTAGGATGAATGGCAATGCTACCTGAAGTCCACAAGTAATTTAGTTTAGCTACTATAAAAGCCTAGCTTTACATAGTTAAGTTTTTTTAAGGTAAATGTGGAACTTCAGATTTTTCCCTATTAAATTTTTTTAAGTTCCCCTTTCTTGCTTTAGTCTACTTTGGAACATGAATTGTTATCCAAACTCTTGATGATTTCTTACATTCATTTAAAATAGACAAAAATAACCAAATGTGAACCAACTGTTCCCTAATTTCAAGAAAATTTCGATAAAATCCTGATTAACTTGGTCATTCCCAGAGCTTAATGTGATGGGATCTAGGCTACATAATACAACAATTTCATACTAAACATTTTGAAACCAAAAGCAAAATCATGTAATTCATGGTAAAGCAATATAGTAATCAATTCTCTCAATGGAAATCAGATCACTAAAATCCAGACACAACACACAAGACTTCAGTAACTAGTATGTGTATGCCAAATAACTTAGTTGATATTAGCAACTTATTCTGAAGTTTAAATTCCTCTGGGTGATATCAAGTAAATTGCTTCTTGACCATTACCATTAGTGTTAAAAATTTCAAAGAGAATGAAAATAAAACAGAAAAGTGTAAACTAAAAAAAATAAAACCTCATTTTCATTCTTCAAAATCTAGGCATACCATATACTTCTAATTTAATTTTTATCATCTGATGAATGAGAAATTCAATGGCTTCTAGTAGTGGAATTAATGTAAAGAGAAAGATATATGTAAAGGAAATCTGAATAAAAAAAGGGATAGTCTGCACATACTTATGTGAACAAAAAATGAAAAAGAATCACAAGCTGTAATAAATGTGAAGAGGTACAATTTGAATTTGTTAGTTGGGTTTTTACAATGCCTTTGCTGTTTTTGTGTTCTTAAGTGGCATAACATATTGTTAACATTTCAGTTCTTTAAAACAGTGATTTTCAGGAGGGAAAGTGTGATCGTATAAAGAGGAGGGAGGAGAAAGGAAGAGTAGAAGCCTATCAAAATATAGCCAGGGACACCCGCACAGAGCTTGGAAGGATGCACTCAATACTCGTTTCTGTAATACAAACTATTCATTCCACAAACTTCAGAAAGTAAAGCCTGAGTGAAAGACGAGAAAGCACTGCTGGGTATGGTTAAAGCAGGTTGGGAAAAGATGAGCCTAAAGGAACTCTGCAGGGAAGGATAATAAAAGTGGATATGGCGCAATTCTCTGATAAAAATGATTGGCTCCGCACATGACCACTGGATGTTTCTGTTGGAAGAACTTGCTCACCTCCATGGAGAAGCGCTGCTCGGCAGTTGGTAGAAACTGCAGCCTTGGCATCGCTTTCAGAGAGCCCAAACAGCAGCCCTCTGTGGAGTCATTAAGGATTTTAACCCAGTCAGCCAAGGACAGGCGACTAACACAAACATAACTGACAACGCCAGCTCACCTGGTAACACTGCAAGAGAGACGTTAATTCTATCGCAGTTCTTAGCCCAAATGGAACATGCATTTGAAAAGAGGCTTATTTAACTAAGCTTTTTAAATATAGTTCCTCATTCTTGTTCTCCTTTTTCTATCTCACCCTTAGTCCAGAAAACAAAAGGATAAAGCTATCTAGAACCTGATGTAATGTGTTTTTGAAATTATTAATTGGTGAACTTACAGTAAAAAGTTAAGAAAAATGTCTTGTTAAAATATATCATTTCAAATTCCAAATTTCATAAGAGAAAATTTCAGTAACTTCTGACTCAGAAAAGGATACAAGTTTGCCACATCATATGGACCTCTTATTTCTAAAGGCTAAAACAAAATGAACAAAAAACAGACATGAGTGCTGCTATTCATAACGTTTCAATGACTTCATCTACAGTAAATTAATAGGATGATTAAGTGTCCAAAAATAAGGAAGTCAATTGCATAAATTTAAGTTGTTATAATTTTGATTGTTTTAAGTTTCTAAACATATAAAAGAACCTTAAAAAGCATTCTATAATAGTATAAAGAAAAAACTACTTATATAAACAAAACTTGAAGCCCAAAAGAAATGGGAATAGATTTTACTCTTCAGCAATTACAATGAGCAAGTATAGTTAAAATGAAAACATGCAATAAACGTTCCGTTATATTACTATTTTAATTTCTCCCCTAGAAACTGTTTCAAGTTTTACAGCTTGAAAAGCAAAAATAAAATACGTAGTGGCAGACTTACCCTTTCTGCAGCACTAGATATAATTACATTCTACAAAACAGAAAGTGATCAATATTAATCTTAGAGGTTCAAAAAAACTGAAGAGTCTTATAATACAAATAATCAGTATTCACATTTTAACATTTAAGGCTCTATAAACACCAACTTCTTTTCAAGACAAGGTAAATAATTAAAGTGAAAGAATAAAAAACCCTCATGTCAAACTAAAGGCAATATATAATAAGTCTTCCCAACAGATCTTAGAAAAGATGAATTCGTTTTAAAAACTAGTTGAGAAGGTCATATAACCTAAATTCAACTCACTGATGACAAAAAATTATTATCTAGACTATTCTTTTCAGTGGCTAAATTGCAAATTCCTTATGGAAAGATAAAGACTTTCAACATATCTTTCCCTTCCTCACATGAATCTTTTCTCATTATTTTCTTCCCCTTAAAACTTACAGAGCCCTTTGAAACAGGAGAATTTATTTCTGTGCCATGACAACTTTCTGCTTTAAGGAAAAGGAATTGGTTTGATAATCTAGTGGATTAATAATAAACTGCTGGATTTGAAAAACATCCTAAAATTAGAAAACCATACCTTTCCTTTGCAGACTTGCATCAAATTGAGGGCATTGGAAATGGTGTACCTTCTCATTGTGGAGTCTTTGATAGCTGGGCTGTAGACAAGTTCAAAGCCCACACCTCGGTCAATTGCCTTCACAGGAAATAAAGAAAAATAAACTGTCAAGAAGAATACACACTGTTCTACTCTATTTTCACTAAAGTTCCCTCTCACCTCCCTCTATGCTCTCCACTGCCCACCTCCTGCTTGTTGAAGTATAGCCTTAAACAAAGGCAGATTTACACCCATATAGCACCATCCACAGAAGAAAACAGATTTGTCTCTATCTGATCAACAGAGTTTATCTAGGTGTGGGGAGGCTGACTTTATATAAACAGGAATCATGAAGAGGCTATGGTGAGCAAAGTCCCAGTGGGGTGGCAAAAAGGCTGTTATTCCATGAACTAACAAAAGAAAAGATGTGCTCCCTATACTTAGGGTGAACTATTTGCAAAGTAAATAGTAAACCAAGTAATTTGACCCAAAATGAAGAAACAAAGAAATGAAGAGCTGAAAAATTTCCAAAGAACAGGGGTGGAAGGCCTCTTGGGTAGTCATTTATTAGATATCTGTTGAATGAAGGAGGACAAATAGCCATGGTTGAGTGTTATGTGTCAGGCACTATGCTAAGAGTCTTATATATGTATTTAACCCTTATAATAACCTCTATAAGGCATTATGGCAGGGATTGCCAATTGCCCCTGATATCTGTTCTTCCCTTTTTCTTTACTAATTGAGTCCCTAATTTTAAGCTGTGTTCATAGATGTTCAGCAAAAAAGATAGAAGGCTGGGCCCTTGATGATCTTGCCTAGCTCTCCAGGCGCTTGGCCTTTCACATGAGAAGAAAAGAAACTTCTTTCTTATTTAAGGCATTGTGAAGAGGTAGGCATCTACAGGTAAGAAAATAGCCTGGAAGTGGTGGAGATGAGACTGAAATTCACCACTACACTATTTAGCTTTTTTCTTTACCCATTCACAATAGACATGTTTTAAATCAACTATGCATGGGACTGTTGAGAAAAAGATGACATGGTTCCTCTCTCTAGGAGCTTACACTTTAGTGTGATCAAATAATCACACACAAATGCAAAACTTTAACTGTGGTAAGTGCTACCAAGAAGTCTGGGATTGGGTGAGGAAGGAATTAAGTAGTTAAATAGTAGAGGGAGGAGCATTCGCTCTGGGTTGGAGAGAGCATGGTAGCACACAAAGGTCACAGGCCGGGGAAGAGAGAATTAAGGGGGAGCCTTACGGTGAAAGTGAAGGCCAAAGAGATGGAAAGGCCAACGATGCAGGTCTTTAGAACTGGTGACAAGATAATCTTCTAAGAGTAATGAGAAGTACCTAAGGTGTTCAGCATGAAAGCAATAATCAGACTTGCAATGGCAGTCACTAAGTTACAGTGGTCTTTTGGAGGAACCAAGGAAGGAAAACAGGCCCAAACCAAGTAGTATGGCCCAAGTGTCTGTCTGGCAAATGAAATTCTATTACCCAGAGGACGAGTTGGGACTGGTCCACATGTAACTGCTATAGGTCTACTCCTGAGTGTGGACAGGAAATGGAAAAAGCTGTCTTCTTCCAGAACTGGCAGCCACCTTGATTTAATTCAGCTGTACCTGGCAGGCTCCTTCTTATCCTCCCTGAACACAGATTTCCTTTTTTACACTCACGATCTGCCCTGTCCTTAATCTTCTTGCTGTCTTGAGGCTCCCAGATTTTATTTTGAATTTTCCTACATATTTGATATTAGATTTTACATGCTATTTTCCACACTGTAACCTTCCCTTCTCTCCTTTTTAGGCAACTTTTCCCCACCTCTAATTCTTTGGCTTGTGTTGTTTCTGGGAATGATATGTGTCAGGATACTCTTTGTGCCACAGTTAAATGTCCACCCCATTTTTCCTGCCCAGCTTGTACATCTTGAGCTGATATGCTTCTTTGTAACTCACAACTGCCCTTTATACAAGTGTTTAATATATTTACATTCTAAGAAAATAAATCATAGCTTATGAAAAAGAGGCCATGTGATAATGCTGATAATCCATCATAAAAGAAACCAGGATGAACTTGGCAAATTGAAATTCAGATAAATCAAAGACACCTCCTTTAGCCATAGTCTCAATTATTCCCCTAGCTATTTTTCTTAACAAAAGTACTAATTAGCCAGAGGATGCCATATTTTTTTTCTCATCCTTCTAGTTGCTGAACTAAAACACAAGGCAGTGGGGTGGAGAAGAGGGAAAACAAAGGATGTGGATGACACATAGAACTAGATGATCAGGTGCCTAAGTATTCTTAATTGTACCTGAAATTCCCCCTGCCCCCCCCCGCCCCCGACCTCACACCATGGGGACCAGATCAAAATTAAACTTTTTTTTTTTGAGGGGGAAGAGGAGAGAAAAAAGAATATAATTATCAGCTTAATTATTTTTTAAGAACAAAGTTCTGATTTTGATCTTAGTACATCAATCAAGTTTACTTTAAAGTTGCTAACAAAACTGAGACAGAGAAATTAAAGATAATGTGATACTGAAGGTTGTGAACATTCCTTTCATAACACTTTAAATTTTTAGGTAAAGTATAGACTCATTACCAGGGCTCTTGCTTCTAAGACCATTTTAATGAAAATTGCCTTAAGCTCATCAAATGATTGTTCATAACAGCCTTTCATAAAGAATGACAGTGCCTGCCTGATTGGCTTTTGTTCACTTCTCTGACCAAAGGTTCTAAAAGAGGGAGATTTCTTTACTAATGAGAAATAATGTGGTAATGACGTTGCAACCAAGGGCAGATGTGTGATACTTGAATCAAGAGATATTGATGGTAAAAAAAAAAAAAAAGACAAAAAAATATATATATTGATGGTAAAATTCCAAGAACTAAGCTTAACAGAATGAAGAAAGAAAGAAAATAGGGAGTTGATTACTGGGATAATACCTGAATTCCCTATTAATTTCATAAAAATTAGTTATTTATTGAATTCAAAGGATGACACCCTTGGTGTATCACTCTTTAAGACAGGTAATTTGTGCCCTAGCCAATTTGGCTCAGTGGCTACAGCGTCAGCCTGCAGACTAAAGGGTCTCGGGTTAAGTTGCAGGCTCGATCCCTGGCCCTGGTAGGGGTGCATGCAGGAGGCAATGTGCTAACTAACCACTGAGCCAAACGTCTTTTAACTTTATTTCTGTGGGGTTATTTTGCTATGCAAAATTTTGATGCTGGCAAGTTTGCTGGCACTGGCCCTAGCATTAGATCAATGAAGTACTTAACACATTTCAGTTCCCAATATATGTGTGATAAAAAAAAATAATAAATTATAGAGCACTCACACCCAATCAAGTATATATGGCATGAGGCCTGGAACAACCTCACTGCTTCAGACACTATTTACAGGACATCTCTCAGTGGGGACTAATTGGACCATGAAGATAGAAATCGATTAGGGTTAAAGGAAGTGCTGAGGAGAAAACATCAGAAAGAGGGCATAAAACATACAAACACCGAAAATACACTGAGTGGCCAGATTACTATGACCACCCCATCAGTACTTCGTTGGGCCACCTTTTGCCTTCAATACTGCGGCGATTCTTCTTGGCACTGACTCCAAGAGATGTTGAAAGGTGATGCGAGGAATCTGACACCATGCCTGATGAATAGCACTGTCCAGTTCTGTGAGATTTGATGGTTGTGGAACCAGCTGCCTGATGGCTCTTTTAACAAATACTCAACTGGATTGAGATCTGGTGATTGTGGGGGCCACCTAAGCAAGGTAAGGTCTCCCTCATGTCCTTGAAACCACTCCTGCACAATACGAGCACCATGGCATGGCGCATTGTCTTGTTGGAAGAAGCCATCTCCATTGGGATAAGCCATCAACATGATAGGATGAACTTGATCAGCAATGATACTTAGGTATGTTGTGCTATTCAGACGTTGTTCCACACGAAGGGCCCAAATCATGCCAGGAAAACATGCCCCAAACCATAACATTGCCCCCACCAGCTTGAAGGGTTGTACTCATGCATGTGGTGTGCATGCTTTCATGCTGTTTCCATGAAATTCTCACTCTGCCATCTGCATGATGCAACTGGAAACATGATTCATCGGACCACATGACTTTTTTCCAATGCTAGACTATCCAATCCTTGTGTTCCTGTGTGAATTGGAGACGTTTTATCTTGTTAACTGCAGACAGCAAAGGTGTTTGAACAGGCCTTCGGCTTCCATATCCCATTCGATGCATATCCTGGCTAATTTGCCTACAAACGTCAGGTGGTCATAATAATCTGGCCACTCAGTGTAATCTACTTGAAGTCATTGTTGAATGGCAATAACATTGAAAAAACATCAAAGGGAAAGTAAAGGTATGTGCTGCTTAAGAAACATTCTCAAAACCTGAATTCATAAAGATTATGCTTTAAAATATGCAATTATTGTGTGCTTAAAGAGCTCTGTTATAAAGCAATTTCCATAGCATTTCCCAGTGGTGGGAAATGACAGCACGTAGAATAAAAGTACAATTGAGTACAATTGCCAAGGCAAGACTTTGAGAGAGAAGTCTATCTGTGTGAGTCACACACTACCTGAGTTTCAATTCCATTAGTAGAGTAATTCAAATCTACCTGACCCTAAAGCTGCTGGGCTAGAGTAGGTGTATAAGTGCTTAAACTATAAATGATAATAATTAGAAGTCATTTGATTACCTGAGGAGCTAAATTCAATTTTTTAGGAACCCAATTATCACATAATAAATGTATGTGACTCCCATACTCTAGACCAGTGGTCGCCAACTGGTGGTCCGCGAGGTCCGAAAGGTTGGACTCCAGAAGAGGTTTGCAGGATCTTTAGAGGGAATTACAGCATTGAAATTATGGTGCCCCAAGCATGTGAAGATTACAAAAGGGACAAGAGCTATGAATTACCACACAAGTGAAGTGCTTTTGTATACCTGAGCCCCCCTTCATAATCCCAAACTTCTAAGCTGACAATTCTCACATGGCTTCTAGCCTCTAGGTAAAAGACTAATGAATTCCCTGTTTTAATCCCCCACTTTTCACCACCATAGAAGAAAAGAGCACAAACCCAATCCAAATTAAGATTTATGTGCCTAATAAAGGGATCCTTGTAAAGCCACCCTATCACCTTTTCATGGCCAAAGACAAGTTCATCCTTAAGGCCAAAGGAGCAGGCAAGGACCAAGACTTAAGGCTGAATTGTTAACCACATTCCCTCCATGTTCTGTGCTTTCATGGTGAACATACTCTCCTACACACACAGCTCATATCCAGATTAGATATTATCAGATACAAATAATACATACACAGCTATACAACTATTAGTTACCATCAACAAGCAGCTGGACATCTCTTACCGTATGTTTCCTCTCTCTTAAATAGGAACTAGGTGAATAAATTAACAGGGACTCTTCTTCCTGACCAGTTCACATTGCAGCCTACTTCTACATTAGGTAGACTAAAAATAATCTGGTACAGTCCTTCTCTCCACTCCATCATCTAGTTTTTATTAAACAACATATGTAAAATGTTCACACCAGATTTTTTAAAAAGCAGACACTGGGTTAAATACTGCATATCCCTCTCACTTGTCAAATTTTCACTTTTCAGAATTCTTAAATTGAAAAATGTGGGAATTAAGCCAAAAATATCATCAAACAACAGCAGCCTTCCTGAACTTACAAATGAACTGGGGGATGGGATGTCCTATTGCTGCTGCCTCCTCATGCCATCCCAGTGCCCCACTTCCCTCACCTGCCAACACTGACTGCCGGCTAATGACTCGGACAAGCAGGATTTGGCCAGGTTCCCTAAGCTGCACTTTGATATGCTAGGCTAGACACATATTCATCCAACTGAGAAGTTTCAGGGAGGACCTACTATAGGCACGATATTGGGAAAATTTAAAAAGGATGCCCGTGACACAGCTGGTGCTCTCTGGAAGCTCACAGTCTGGGTTGAACAAATGGTACTTTCAAGTACCAAGCAGCCACTGGGAAGCTCACCCTGTGGTGGGACATAAGGAATCATGTTGCACTGCTGTCCATTCTACGGATCTGGCCTCAGCATCACGGGCTACTATCTTCTCCCAACAAGGACACAGTCCTGTATGTGGGCTGACTCAGGCAAAGCCATCTAGAAAATAGCCTTCCTAGTTCATTAAGGTGAAGAGAAAGGTAAAAGGGCTTTAAATTTAATAGCAATTTACGGAGCCGCTGCACTGGCTAACTCCAGGGGATGCCATTTATATAGTAACGGGATTGGCAGTGTGAGGCTCTGGCAGACTTCTAGAGCCAGAGATTGCACCACTTCTGGAGAGGAGCCGCATGCGGGGCCAAACGGCTGCTGTGGCCCTGGGTACTGGAGTAGGCCATGCCTTTTATCTCAGGTAGCTCGGGCATGGCAGGGGGCTCACATGACAGGGAATCAACTGAACGGTCTGGACACTGCGACTGAAGAGCTCAATGGCTTCTCCTTGCCAGTCTGCATTTCACCACGTCTGCTAAGAGGGCTGTTAACACAGATCTCCAACTCTTAACTCTGATGAGTCAGGTGTTTTGTTTTGTTTTGTTTAGTATTTACTTATTTACTTGTAAGCACTGGCAAGAATGTGGGGAAATGATGGTTTGTGCTTAAGCAATATTGTTATATGTTCAGTTTTCCTCTCAATATTTATCAGAAAAGAGCTGATATGACTTTAAAATTTTGGGCACTTTTCAAGTACAGTTTTAGAAGCATATTTTTAGGGGCAGAACATAAGCCAACTAAAATTTTTACACACTGAATTCAATTTTTCCGCACCACATAGACCAATTTTATCCTCATTGTCTCCCCCTATTCTTGGATCGAGCCAATTCCTTAGCAGCAGAGACAGGAAAACAACTTGAGGAGGCTGTGATTCTACAGAGACAAAAGAATAGGACAGTTATCTACCTTGAAAAAATAGATTAAACTTTTAATTTTCTAATTCTGACAGGATTAGGCATATAATCTGGATTGTTTATTAAACTCTCTTTCTCCTTCCATAATACTCTCTGAGAATGGGAGACTAAGCTTTGGAAGCCACTCTTCTAAAATAGCATCCTCCCCCTTCCTAGGATCTGGCTGCTAATGCAAACAGTTGTTAGTGATGTGAAATATCACCTTTATGATGGAATGAGACTCACAAGACGGCATGATAGATGGAAGAGGAAGGGTAGGGAAAACAAGAGAATTATGTAGAAAGGTACCCTATAGAAAGGTACTGAGAAAAATTCTATAGCAGAAGGAGGAACAAAAAGAGCACAGAATGCATGGCTCCCCTCTTAGATAATTACAGAGGTAACCGGGCTTTTGTATAAACCAGCATGCTTCAGTGCAGCTTTTCATTGCTCATAGACCATGCCTGCTATGCTTTCTATGCCCTCCCCCAGCTCACTGGTGCCTCAGGGATCCCCAACATTATTTCCCTTCCCCTTCTTTCTTGACTGCTCTGTCCCCTTAGTGTTCAATATTCAGGCAGTAAGTGCCCAACAATGTTAGCTTTCCTTCCAAGAAATATCCTTCATAGATTTTGATTTGTAAGGCCTTTCAAAACATCTCCATAATTTACTGAATTTCTTTATTTTAAGCTTTTTTTCCTCCTTTAGTCAATTTACAACAATAAAAATCCTCTTTTTAAAAATGGTTATTTAGCCCTAGCCAGTTTGGCTCAGTGGATCGAGCATCAGCCTGTGGACTAAAGGGTCCCAGGTTTAATTCTGGTCAAGGGCATATGCCCGGCTTACAGGCTCGATCTCCAGTAGGGGGCATGCAGGAAGCAGCCAATCAATGATCCTCTCTCATCATTGATGTTTCTATCTCTCTCTCCCTGTCCTTTCTCTCTGAAATCAGTAAAAAAAAAAAAAAAAAACACACACACACACACACACACACACACACACACACACACACACACACACGAGGTCCGATGCACAAAGATTCATGCAGGAATGGGCCTTCCTTCCCCTGGCTGCCAGCACCGCCTTCGCTCTGGCCAGAGCAGCCTTTCTGCCTTCTCACGCTGCCCAGAGGCCTGGAGCGGCTGGGTGGTGCAGAATGCCTGTGTCATCGCCATGGTGACGATGCAAGTGTCCTGCCCTGCCCTCGGCTGCTCCCACCTGCGTATGCAAATTAACCTGCCATCTTTGTTGGGTTAATTTTCACACTCACTCCTGATTGGATGATGGGCGCCACAAAGGTACGGTTAATTAGCATGTTACTCTTTTATTAGGTATTTTAAAAAAAATGCTTATTTAGCCCTAGCCGATTTGGCTCAGTGGATAGAGGCATTGGCCTGTGGACTGAAGGGTCCCAGGTTCAATTCCAGTCAATAGCAGGAACCTTGGTTGTAGGCTCAATACCCAGCCCTGGTCGGGTGCACATGTGGGAAGCAACCAATCAATGTGTCTCTCTCACATCAATGTTTCTCTCTCTCTGTCTCCCCCCCACCCTTCCACTCTCTCTAAAAATAAATGGCAACATATCTTTGGGTGAGGATTAACAACAACAACAACAAAAATGCTTATTTATCACCTAGCCTTTGTTTTTCTTCATCTAAGAGCACTGGTTTCTTCTGTCCCTCATCCAGTTTGTTAATCTAAGTTTCTACAGATTCAAGTATAGAAAGGAAAGTATAACACTTACCACATTAATAGGGGGTCTTCTGAAGTAAAATGGTAGTTTCTCTGTTACAGTTATGCAGACTAAATCCACATCTAGATGTGTACAAGCAACCTGTCAAGAAGAAAAAGTAGGTAAGCTCTTTTTGTGGCTCCTTGGAGGTGGGCGGCTACTTCAGGATGAAGCTGAACACCTCTTTCCCAGCCCCTGGCTGCCAGGGACTCACTGAAGTGGACGATAAATACAAACTTCTACCTTTTGTGATAAGTGTATGGCACAGAAGTTTTTGCTGATGCTCTGGGTGAAAAATGGAAGAAGGGGTATGTGGTTTGAATCAGTGGTGAGAACAAACAAGGTTTCCTCATGAAGCAGGGTGTCTTGACCCATTGCTGTATCCACCTGCTACTGAGTAAGGCATTCCTGTTATGCACCAAGGAGGATTGGAGAGAGAAAGCACAAATCTGTTCGGGGTTGCATTGTGGATGCCAATCTCAGTGCTCTCAACTAGGTCACTGTAAAAAAAAAAAAAAAAAAAGATATTCCTGGTCTCACTGATACTGTGCCTCGTCATCTGGGGACCAAAAGAATAGCAGAATCCACAAACTACAAAATTTCTCAAAAGATGGTGATGTCTGCATAAATGTGTGAGAAAGCCCCTACATAAAGGTAAGAAACCTTGGACCAAAGCACCCAACATTCAGTGTCTTGCTACCCTAAGCGTCCGGCAACACAAACGTCAGTGTATTGATCTGAAGAAACAATGTACTAAAAAAGTAAATAAATAAGGAAGAGGCTGCAAAATATACTAAACGTTTAGCTAAGAGAACGAAGGAGAAAGAGAAAGGCAAAAGAAAAACTGGCACGTTAAGAATGGGAATGAGGTCAATTCGGATATAGAGAAACATAAATAGACACTGCTTACACTAACGGCGTTATGAGGGCTCTGTGTTGAAATACAAAGCAGTGGTCAGCCCTTCCTGCAAGTTTGGCTTGAACGGTTTAACTGTAATCTGGCTGAAGCAGTGTGCTGTGTCCACAGACCTTTAACAGACAGGGCCTAGAGACCCTCTGACTCATGGTCTGCTACATAGGATGGACTGCTAAGAGAGGCTCAGTTTGTGGAAGTATAGATTGTTCTAGAAAGGGCAAACTAACTGAAATCCAAGAAAAAAAAAAAAAAAGGCCAAATGCTCCATTTTTCCCGTAAATCATTTATTTTTTGTGCTAGGAATTATGGTTCCTACCAGCCTATTGAGTGGCTGAAGAAACATGAACATGACACTACCAATGGCATTTTGTTCAAATACTAATGAAAACAATCTACATAAATGGTCAACACAGAGCTGTTACAAATCAAATGATTACTGAATGCATTTTTCAAATTTAATTTCTCTTTCCTTTCTTCTAATTTTTGCTATCATTTATTGATCAATACTCTGCATTTACATCCAAAAGAGATTTGAAACTGCTTACAAAAGCTGCTTGCAAGATGAAATAAACAGGTAAGAAAATCAGGACAGAAGGAAAATAAATTTGAGGAAAGGTTACTAGTTTAAGAGTAGAGGACAAAAGACACAGCTAGAAGATGAATATCTGGCTCTGATTTTCCATTATTTGATTTACAGTGATAAAAAGAACTGGCTGTTTTGAACTGTATTAAATATAAGACACACTCACAGTGCTGGTATGTACAGAATCATGAACAAATTCACACTGCCAGGTCCCTATGCTGACAAACCAACATCAGGGGCAGAGACCAAGGGAAGGACGGAGTAAGGAAGAGGAGTAAAGGGGGGTAATAATGGGGAGTTCTTCAGAATCCCCACTTCGGTCACTCCTACCCCCACCCAGACTCCCTGGCTTTAAGACAGCCCTAGTAACTCAGTAAGCCTGGGAAGTAGTGCTGTTTTGGCAAAAACACTTGGCTCATAAGAATCTGCCCCATCCCAATTGCTACAGCTGCCCAACTCATAAGAGTCATTGAAAATTTAATAAGAATGGATGAAGAAAAGCTCTGAATAGTAGATAATACAAGTTCAGCTTACGTCCACCATTTTTTAACTATCACAATGGCAAAGATAAAAATGTTCAGGAATACTCTGCTAACACAAGAATGAATAAACAGGTACTCACAGGATCCTTATATCAGTACAGAGTCTTAAAAAGTACTTTAGCAATAGGTATCAAAATTTTAAGTGCATACACCATCAACCTCACTTACAGGAATGTATCCTATAGATTCTAGAAATATATTCTATAGCAATGTACTCTACAAATGCTCAGGGATATTAGTACAATGATAGTCACTGCAAACACTAATCACGAAAGACTAGATGCAATTAAACATGTATCAATTTCATTTCAATAAATTATATATAGTCACTTATTACAATGGAATGTGCTGACTCCTAAAAAGGAATGAGGTATATCTCTAATTGACATCAGGGACCATCTCCAAGATATACTGTTAGGTGAAAAAAGCATGGTGTTACATAAGAAGAAAGGAAGGAGGGAAGAGAGGAATGAAGGAAGGATTAGGTAAATAATATTTCTGAGAAGACACAGAACTGTTAGCAGTGGTTGCCTCAGGAGAAAAGGGAGAAGAAATTTTAGGTATGAGAAAAGTATACTTTCCAACGCTTATCTATTTGTACTGTTTGAAGTTATTATCATGAACAGAAATTATTTTTCATTAAAAAAAAAAGCTGATTCATTTTTTTTAAGCCTGCTGACTATTCTTCCCCAGACCAAAGCTAAATTAGTCTACTTATTACTTATGTATTGGTCATTTTCTCCTTCTCCTATATAACTGGCTAATTAAAAAATACCCCTTGTTGGTTTAAGTACATGCATTTTAATAAACTTTCAGTAACAAAGGCCAGCTCTACTTGGTTCCCTCTGACACCTCAAACTTAAAATGTCTCAAACTGAATTCTTTTGCTATTTAGCATTCTATTAATCCAAGATGTACTAACCTGACATCCATAAAATGGACTTGGGGAGGACTATGAACCCCTATCCTTCTGTCTTCCTTGTTTTATAAAATAAAAAAACGTTTGAGTATGTATGTGCATTTTTAAGAATATACTTTCCTTAAGTCCTCATAGGAGACCTTGGCCAAAGAAAAAGAACTGATATGAATTTATATACAGCCTGTCAAAACCACTAAGACTTTAAACCATAAATATTATTTGTACATAATTTAATCGTCGTTAATGATTTAGAAAGTACTTTAATGTGAGCAATGCTTTTATTTTATAGTTCTCTAAATGTATCAATTGAACATTTAGATTAATAGAAAGCTAAATAGCAAAAAAATTCAGTTTGAGATATTTTAAGTTTGAGGTGCCTCCTGCACGCCCCACACTGGTGCAGTTTTCTAAAGAATGGATTTGAGCCTCCCATGTGTCTCAGTGGTTGAGCATCAACCTATGAACCAAGAGGTCAAAGTTGGATTCCCAGTCAGGGCACATGTCTGGGTTGTGGGCTTGATCCCCAGTAGGGGCTGCGCAGGAGGCAGCCGATCAATGATTCTCATCATTGATGCTTCTATTCATCTCCCTTGCTCCTCTAAATCAATAAAAAATAATATATATTTTTAAAAAGATTACCAAGCCCCACTCCCAGTGATAAATTCAGAAGTAGGGCCAAAGCATCCTCATTTTAACAAATATCCCCAGCAATTTTGAAGCTGGGGAGCCATAAGCACTGTCCTGAAAAAGAACCCCTTTCTAGAGCCTGAGGTACTGGTAGCATGCTCTACAACAGCAGTCTTTAAAAGGAAGTAGGCATGGATTTTGGAAGCAGGAAGCAAACAGAACTTTTATTTCCATTTATTTTTTAATTCACTCTCTTAAAACTTGTTCTGTTTTGTGTGCATATTACCTTTTAAAGCACACTGTTATAATGAAGTATGCAAATAATTTATAAGAAAATAAACATACATATATTGGGGATGCAGCCTCAATGCTTATTTGAATTGATAGGGTGCACAATCTAAGTCGTTTGTAGACAACCAGACTATATACCTGAATTCACCTCAACCTAAATCTTTAAGTCTAGTCACTTTAAATTTTAAATGGGAATAAGGAACTCAGAAGCTCCCAAAGCTTCTCTGAAACTCTGCTACATTCCCTCCCCCATCCCAAGAAGCCCTGGGAATTCCCTATGCCCGTGTTTGGCAAGCTGTGGCTCGCGAGCCACATGCGGCTCTTTGGCCCCTTGAGTGTGGCTCTTCCACAAAATACCACGGCCTGGGCGAGTCTATTTTGAAGAAGTGGTGTTAGAAGAAGTTTAAGTTTAAAAAATTTGGCTCTCAAAAGAAATTTCAATCGTTGTACTGTTGATATTTGGCTCTGTTGACTAATGAGTTTGCCGACCACTGCCCTATGCTATTAAGGTGGTTAGATTTTATATTACTAACTAGAGCCCGGTGCACAAAATTCGTGCACGGAGTGGGTGGTTGGGGGGTGTCCCTCAGCTCAGCCTGCACCCTCTCCAATCTGGGACCCCTCGAGGGATGGCTGACTGCCCGTTTAGGCCAGATTCTGGTAGGATCGGGTCTAAACGGGCAGTCAGACATCACTCTCACAATCCAGGACTGCTGGCTCCCAACTGCTTGCCTGCCTGCCTTCATGATTGCCCCTAACCGCTTCTGCCTGCCAGCCAGATCACCCCCCAACCACTCCCCTGCTAGCCTGATTGATGCCTAACTGCTCCCCTGCCAGCCTGTTTGCCCCTAACTGCCCTCCCCTGCAGGCCTGGTCACCCCCAACTGCCCTCCCTTGCAGGCCTGGTCCCTCCCAACTTGCCCTCCCCTGCTGGCCATCTTGTGTCCACATGGGGGCAGGATCTTTGACCACATGGGGGCAGCCATCTTGTGTGTTAGATTAATGGTCAATTTGCATATTACTCTTTTATTAGATAGGATAGAGGCCTGATGCACGGCATGGATTGGGGCAGGCTGGTTTGCCCTGAAGGGTGTCCCAGATCAGGGTGGGGGTTCCCTTGGGGGATGGGGCAACCTGGGGCAGCCTGTGGTGGTTTGCAGGCTGGCCACACCCCCCGGTGACCCAGGCGGAGGCCCTGGTTTCTGGGATTTATCTTCTACAATTGAAACTTTGTAGCCTGGAGCGAAGACAAGCCTCCTGCTTGCTCCGTGGCAGCCATTTCTGTTGGGGGTTTGTGTATCTTCTAAAATTGAAACTTTGTAGCCTTAAGCGGAGGCCTGGGCCGGCCAGGGTTTGTGGAAAGCTTGGCTTCCTCCATCCTGGGGCAACCCTAGCCTCCTGCTCTCTCTAGCTCCATGGCTGCAGCCATTTCTGTTGGGATTTATCTTCTATAATTGAAACTTTCTAGCTTTGAGTGGAGGCCTCGGCCAGCCAGGGTGTGCAGAAAGCTTGACTTCCTCCATCGCCGGGGAAACCCAAGCCTCCCTCCTGCTTGCTCAGTGGCTGCAGCCATCTTGGTCGGGGTTAATTTGCATACCTGCTCTTGATTGGCTTGTGGGCGTGGCTTGTGGGTGTAGTGGAGTGATGGTTAACCCTTTGCACTCGCTTGCTTTTTTCTCGATTCCTTTATTCTACTCTGGATTTAATTTTTTAAATACCCCAGATTTTACAAAGTGCGGCAGTAGAATAAAAACTGGAGTTTCTTTTCATACAAACTTATTTATTTGGATTTTTTTATATTTCAAATTATTGATACATTCAAAGAGTAATTTTAATCTCGACATCCGAGTGCAAAAGGTTAATTTGCATATTACTCTTTTATTAGATAGGATTGTTAACATATGTGTGTTATGATTACCTTAGAGACCTTAGTTTTAGATTATATCTACACCTTTTAAATTAATCAACTTTCAAACCAAACAAATGAAATCAATTACAGGATACAACCTCTTAAACAACAACTGCTTGCATTTGTCCTGATTCCAGACCATGATAGACTTTAAAAAGCTTTTTAAAACTGATTATCTATAGAAAACAAAGACAGCTCCAACTTGAACTGAGTTGTAGAGAATGGGTAAGATTTGGACAGATCAGAGGAAGTTGTTCCAATTTTAAAAACTGTTTTTATGTAACTTTTTTAGTATATCTGTATAATCAAATACTCTGTGAATTATTTGTAGCTTTCCTCTTCTAGAATACGTTTCACTCACCATCATCAAGCATATATTCATGCTTTTAAATTCACTTTTTGAATAGTCTGAGAAAAATAATATGATAAACAACTAAGATAAAATTGTTGTATGGAATTATAGTGTATTCTAAAACCTAAAAGCTCTAGCTCTACTACATACTACCTGAGATTTAGAGCAAATCACTTAGTCCGAACCTCAGTTTTCTCTCCTATACAATGGGGAGAGTAACAAATATGTGTCCCAATTATCCCTCAAGAGTGTTGTATTAAAGGTAAAAAAAAAGTAAAGGTCTTTCAAAGGTAATATAAACGTATGCCTTCCAGCCATAGTGTCATGTTTTAAGGGTTCTGCTCCTCTAATCACCAGTAAATGGCTATGGAAATGTAAGTTATATGCTTACATTTCTTTTTTTTAAAATATATTTTATTAATTTTTTACAGACAGGAAGGGAGAGGGATAGAGAGTTAGAAACATCGATGAAAGAGAAACATCGATCTGCTGCCTCCTGCACACCCCCTACTGGGGATATGCACACAACCAAGGTACATGCCCTTGACCGGAATCCAACCTGGGACCCTTCAGTCTGCAGGCCGATGCTCTATCCACTGAGCCAAACCAGTTAGGGCTATATGCTTACATTTCTAAATCAATTTTGAAAAAAATATAGTATAAATTGGGTATATTACCAGCTTTTAGTGTATAACATAACTGAACTGTTATTTAATAACAAAACTAAGTTACTATTTAACAAATCTGGGAACTACCCACAGTCCTTACACCTACCATGGTTCCATCAATGAATCAGAATCTCCTGTGGAACTTGAAATAAACAGATACTAGACTCATTCCCTAACCTACTGGATCAGAATCTTCAGTGGCTGAATACCCCTGATTTTAAAAAGTTCCACAGGGGTCTCTGATGAATATGTACCACTCCCCTTTACTGAACTCTTTTTCTGAAACAAAACTGAAAACTACTATAATTGAACATTTTATGAAAGGAGTCATCAAAAACAAAGTTATTCATAGATAAGTTGTGCCGTTCCTCTACAATACTATACACATTTAAGAATTGATAAAAAAAATTGATAGTAAGCCTGGAAAACTAAATTTACCACACATAAGTCTTCTTTGTCAACAGCTCCATCTACTGGATAAACTTAGGCAAAATCGTCCTATAATTTTAGAACAGACTGCTTAGAAATGAACTATGCTGTAAAATTAAAACATCAAAACCAGTACTTTTTTCCCCCTGCAATATACCTTTGGTGGATATACTTTTTGCAGATGGATATTTTTTGGAACCTAAAGACAACATTCAGAACTTCCTAAAGGTATCTATCGTTCATTTTACAATGTAAAACATATTACTGAAAAACTATATTACAGGTGATTTTTTTCCCTTTTCTGTAATCATTTAAAATGTCCATTATGTTCACAGATACAGCAATTTTAAAGGTACAAAAGGAATTACATTCACAAAGGCTCTCAGATCAGGAGGGGGACAGTATCAGCAGATGGCTGACTGTGGATTTCTAGAAGACTGATGCCTGACGTGATCCTGCTGGCATTTGGGCCACACCTCTCAGCAAGCAAAGGAGAAAGATCAGACAAATGGGAGCTTTCATGCCACAGTAGAACCTTATGCCTTTTTTCCCCAACAGGCAGCAGCAACTAGTAAGAAGGGCAGAAATTGAAGTGATTTTTAGAACTACAAAGAATGAGACCAACGTTTACTAATAGAAGTTTCCAATGAATGAATGAATGAATGAATGAAGCAGAGATAAAGAAACAGGAGAAAACTTGATGGGCTGTTCAAATCTGAGCCCATCAAATGTCTAGCAGGATGAACAAAACAAAACAAAACAAAACAAAAACCATGCCACCTAAATACACTCGTGAAATTCCAGAACCATAAATGAAAAATTCAGTTTCTAGACAGGGCAAAACAGATAATCTACAAAGGCAAAACATATCATCTACAAAGGCATAATAATCAAGACTTCTTTTGAAAAATAACAAACACTATTTTCTTTTACTTAATCTGTTACTTACATGAAAAAGTTTTTCTGTCTTTGGAAAAACTGCAACAATATCATACAGCCGGACCCTCGAAGAAGTTGCTCTCTAGTAATAAAAAGAATGTTGTCATACAGTAGCAAAAACAGTATCCATGGAATTCTGCCTCTGGTTTGGCTGCACACCTAACATGCCACTGACAGTTTTGCTTTGCTTTGTATGTTGGCAGAGAAGACTTTCTAAGCACGTGAGAATTTAGATACCAACATCCATTCCACCAACCTTCTACCTTCCTTCCTACATTGTTATACTTGTATCAATCAATGTGTTTGCAATAAAAAAATCAAATTAGATAGCCCTTGCTTTTACAAACTAGTGGAGGAGTTTGTCAGACACCGACCGAGAGCCTGCTGTGTGAGGGACACTAGGGGTACAGGATCATTTACGGCATATGTCTGCCCTTCAGGGAATTCACGATTTTGTTGGGAGACAAAAAATACACTTGACTAAGTGTGAGGCAATTAGGTTCACAATGAGAATAATGTTAAATAAAAATTAAACTGCTAGATGTGCAGGAAAATACCTGAGAAACCAAGGACAGAATGAGAGAAATATAAGACAGCTTATCCTGGCTTATCTTCCTCCCATTAAATGCTGAAATTCCTCAGGACTGTCCTAGACCTTCTCTTCCCACCTCACACTTGGACCAGGGAGTCTCATCCACTCTCACGAATTAGATTACTCTCGATAGGGTGACCACTTCCAAGTCATTATCTGTTATTAGGATCACTCTTCTAAGGGCCATGCCTTCCCAACTGCCATCTGATAGGCTCCACTGGAACTTTTACAATAACCCACCAAGTCCCAAACGCCATGCTCTCAAGGCTGCTTTTCTTTGTATGTCCCGTCTCAGCAAATGGTACCACCAGCTACCTAACTGGCTGTTCAGGCCACACTAAGGCATCATCAGCCTAAATCCAATTAACCATCAAATCCCGCCAATCCGACCACCTGGATGCTTCTCAAATCCCCTTGATCCCCTCTGATCCATTCACTATAATGCAAACCTCTCTTGGTTAAGATCTGCTCACCCAGACCAGGCGTCCTCAAACTACGGCCCGAGGCCCACATGTGGGTGTTTTTGCCGTTTTGTTTTTTTACTTCAAAATAAGATATGTGCAGTGTGTACAGGAATTTGTTCATAGTTTTTTTTTAAACTATAGTCCGGCCCTCCAACGGTCTGAGGGACAGTGAACTGGCCCCCTGTTTAAAAAGTTTGAGGACCTCTGACCCAGACCAACCTCCCTAACCTCATCTCAGGTTAGCCAGCTCAGATGGCTAAGACCACACCCAAAACACACCATGTTTTCTTTGGCTTCAGGACCTTTGCATAATCCCTCCTGTCTCTGAGAACACTCTCTCCCCCATTCAACATCTAAATAACACTTACTGATTTTTCTGGCCCCAGTTTGAACATCAACTCCCTCAAACTGGCCTCCAGAGCATTCTTTATTTACTACCTCCACCTTTTTAGCTATTTCTCACAGATTTAAAAGGATAGTGTCTGTATTATTCACATCAATATCCCTAGCACCACCGTATGTCTGGTTCATGTGAGCTCAATGACTAACAGTTGCCCAAGGACTCATATATTGTGGTATTCCTGTACCTGTGCCATGAGTAGAAGAGATTCTGTTGTATTATGTGAATTCTGAGGATGGGGACAGCAGGCAGGTGTCATGCACAGGGGTGGGGGTGTAAGAATGGGTTAAGTTGAAAAGCAACACTTTCAACATTAATCAATCAACTTACAAGTCCAAAACGAGAGAAGAAAGGTAATTAACTTACCAAAACATTGCAGTGAGATGGATCCGAAACAATAATTGTCAGTCTAGTTAAAATTTTTATTGGTCTTGATTTTCCCTATAATCAAAAACATATCATCAAAAAAAAAAAAAAAAAAAAAGCACAGAATACAAATAACTGATTTTCCTCTTTACCAGTGGAAGCATTCATTAAAAAGATGCCAGCAATAGGGCAGTAAAGATCAGTAAAATCCAGCCTTCATTCTCCAGGAATTTATATTACAGCTAGAGAAAAAAGGTGTATGTTAAAGTACATAATGAGGTAAGTTAAAGGCTGTAGGACTTCAGGAAAGAAGACTACCAAAGAAGTACAGAATTGAGAGTAAGAGAACGTTTCACAGAAGACCTGGGTCCTGATGGAAAAGTAAGACTGGTAAGCAGAGGAAGGGGCAGCACAAGGTAGAGAACCGTACATGTCACTGGGCGTGTCTGCATTGAAAGAATAGGTATTATGCTTCTTAAACAACAAAACACCTACCTGTACAATTGGCAAAGTTGTAAAGAGTTCTGAAACAGCTACTGGTTTTTCAATTTCCTACAACAAATAATAAACAGTTACCCTAGAATGTTAATGGGACAAAGCATAATGGAAAACTTACTAGGGGTTTGCAGAAAAGATAATTTAAGAAATGAAATAAGAAAATTAATTTGTGGTATTCAGAAACACTAAATTAGCTTTGTTCTTAAAAAAAATAAATTACAGAAAGCTGAAGAGCAGAGAAGCAACTGTAAACATCAATGGATAGGAAGAATGAAAAGTAGTTTTTAGACTGAAATAATCTGTAAGGTACAGTTATTGGCCTAAAGAGAAATATACACATTTACCAGTATGTTTATGTTAAAGAGTTAAAAAATCAAATACTGTGATTATAGTCAATCAATAACAATGCACTTTTTTAAAAAAATGACTACTGAGTGACTTAATTAACATCAAATCAACTTTAAGAATCCTCAAAGCATGTCTATTATGTCACAAAAAAGCTATCATTTGCACAAATATGCATCAACTCAACTATTATAAAATAAGAATAGTGCACAGAGAATGCATTTTTTAAAATGCAAGAAAATATGCTTATCTGTAGGTTCCATATTACCAATATAAATATAAATAATTCTAAAAACTGGTTGTTATTATTAACTTCAGAAATTATTTTACCTGTTTCTTTTCCTTAAATTCAACAACGTGATTGATGGCAACAACTGAATAGCCAACTGAAAAGAAAAATGGAACATTCTTCTTAAATATAACAACCTCTCTTTCCTTTACCCATAGTCCCATCCCACTTCTAGATGTCAAGACTAGGAGGAAGTTTGCAGAATGGTATGGGTTTGGGCTCTGGTATCAGACTGCCTGCTTTCAGATCTAAGCATTACCATTTACAAGTTTCAGATTCTTTATCTGTCAAAATGGTGATAATAAAAGAACTTAACATACATATCATGAGGATTAAATGAGATAATACACGCAGAGTGTTTTAGAACCGTGCCTGGCACTTAGTTGAGGCTTTATTTGACCTCTGTGACATATTAGCATGATTCTAAACACCCTTAACTTTGCGTGTCTCCTTTCCATCTCCTTTCATATTCCTTTTTTCATTTTCATCCCACCAACTTTATACTTGTCAGCCCCACCTTTATTCTCACTCATTTCTTTTGCTTTTTAGCCTTATTACTTCCTTTTGAGGCCCTTTTCCGAAGGAGAAATGGAGTAATGATGCCCTCACACGATTGTCCACTTCTCTTTTGGAGCTCTCCACCATCAAGGTGGGGAACTCTTTGAGGCCGGGGCCTTGCTCTATCAGCCTCAACACAGAGCACTGTTCTGGGCATTTGACTACCGAAATTATGTCTAAATCATATTTTCAAGTTATTTTAACACCAATTGGGGGGGGGGTAATAACAGGATATGAAAATATAATGCATATTAATGCTAAAATAGTGGGCCCCCTTTCATCAATTTGTCCAATTTCCTTCTTTCCTTCCTCACTCAAATATTGAGTATCCGTTCCATGACAGGCCGTTTGCTAAGTGTTGAGAATACAGAAAAACCAGAAGATAAAAGAAATTTCCAGTACTTTGTGCTTCACCTTTCACTCGGTCAAATCAACCAAGCCCCACCAACACACCCCACCGCCATTCTTCTTTACCATACTCCAAAATCTACTCTAAGTTTTCTGATTATACCCACTCGGGGAAACCTTTTGGCCACTAAACAACGTCTCTACTGTCCTTCAGAAATGTCAACTAGATTCAATTTCTCCACAAACTTTTCCTAGACTACTCATCTGGCATCTTAGGATTACTTTCCCAATGTCTCTGGTGTAACTTCTATTTATATAACTTATTTCTGAAGCTTATTGGTTTCTTACATCACATCATAAACCAACAACCAGGGATCTGTCTTCTTTATTCTTTGAAAATTGCCACGCACCAAATAGCACTCGTTTATCTTTAACTAAAATTGGGGTGACTTTCTGTCCTGTTATGACTTTTCATTTAATTTTAATTATACACATTGGGTAACAATGTATAGACACTTTACCACATCTCCTTCAAGAATATTTGAAATTGAGGCAATTTTCTAAACAAGTCATCATTTTCTGTATTTTTAAAAAGGTGTACAGCTTATTAGTTTATTCCATAAGCAGTGAGTGAGCAATCACTATCTGCCAGGGCTGCTGAGTGACTGTGCTGAGCACAAGAAATAAAAGAATAATGATAGATCCTCCCTTCCCCCAACTGATGGACAGAGTATGACGTAAACTCCACCTGCAGCCGGACATTCCTGAACACCTTATATGGACTGTACATTGAACCACCAATCAGCACCTGCCATATACCCTAAGCCTCCGATTCCTAAGTCCCTAGGCCCCTAACCATGTACCTTACATGAAACCACCAATCAGCATGTGCTGAGTGCCCTAAGCCCCGTCCCCTCTTTTCCTCCCCTTAAAAGGCACTCTCACCCCGGCACACTCTCTCTCTCTCTCTCTTCCCTTTCCCCCTCTGGAAGGCGGCCGGCAGGGTGATCGCCAATAAAGCCTGTGTCCTGGTATCCCATGGTCTCCGGCCCTCTGTTTCATCTTTCAAATAAATAGAAAGACATGGCCACTCTCTACATATCATGATTCAGTCATTAAGGAAAAAGCATCCGGAAAAGCTTAATTGAAGAAGTAATACAAACTACACCCAGAAAACTTGATTTTAAAGGAACCACCAAATAGTAGCGTTAAAACAGCCCAGATCATCATGTCCATCGCCTTCTTTTTACTGGTGAGGAAAGTATTCTCAGAGAGACGATGCTAATTAGTGGCTGCAATGGAAAGACAAAAGGACAAGAAGAAATGGTGTAACCCACTTCGCCAAAGGCTGGCTGTAGCCAGCACCACCCTCTGAAAAGTATCATTACCAGCTCTCACAGAGCTGAGAACTGAGGAATCCTGCAGAAACCTCTTCATTCGTAAACCCTTCTAGCCCCACATCTAAGAAGACAACAGCAGTCATGATTAGTTTCAACAATTAAAACGGGCTCTTAGCTCTCAGGGCTTTCGCTTCCTTGGATTCAAATATGAATCCAGCGTTCTGGCCATGCTGCTTGCCCCCATCCCCAATATATCCTCTCCTATCCACCCTTCCTGTAAATATTATCCCAACACTCGCAGCCCCCTGTTCCTCCCCGCTTTCCCGAGCCCCACGGTACTCTCGGTCGATGCACTGCTCACGCATTTGCTCCGACCCAGTCGTGAAAGGCAGACAAGGGGTGTGATAGTAAAAAGCACCGGTGTAGATTCCACGTGGAAGCCCTGGCTTCTACATTCCATCAGCTGTGGGGCCCTAAACAAATGCTCCACCTCCTCATGGCCTCGGTTTCCTCAAGTTGCATGAAAGGAAGAGCTAGACTGGGTAAAAGCTCCCCAGTGCCTTCGAATTTCCCGCGTTCAGGATCCAGACAACACCGTGGTGGGCATCGGCTTCCAGGGACATCCCAGAGACACGGAGGCCCGGCCTTGCCGAGTCCTTCCAGAACGTAACCCGACAGGTCTGGGGGGCGGCGAGGCTGGGCAGGCATTGCGGCCCGCGAGGCCAGGGCGACTCACGGTGAGCGGCGTTCTCCACGAGCCCGCGCAGCGCCTTCAGGTCCGAGCCCGCTCGCAGGTCCAAATCTGCAAACACCGCCATGCTGGAGTCACATGACCGCCCCGCGCGATCTGCGCAGGCGCTGGGCCCCGCCCCCGAGGCATGCTGGGATTTGTAGTTTACTCAAGCATTTGGACCCTCCCTTTAGTTGATTGTAAGTGAAGTTTCCCAGGCATTTGCTTCGCTTTCAAGTACCAAAAGTAAAAATTAGTGTGTCGAAACCAAAAGTCTCACTTCACTCCTTTGTGTTATTCTGAATGAGAAAGTTTGCTTTCCCCCACAGGTGTTCACAACTCTTACCATTCCTCCTATTAAATGGTAGAAAGTAATTCTTACGAAATACAACTGTATAGCATTTATTGAGCGCCTGCAATAAACCAGAAACTCTTGCTAAGAGCTGGAAATGCTTTTTTTTAAAAAAAAGACATAAATAACCCGTTTTCTTCCCTACCTTTAAAGACCAGCTATTGTTTAAAATAGGCTCATCGGGAAGAGGGGGAATCTGACCTGAAAACCTCGAAAAAGATTGCCTGAGAAAAGCAAAGGGTCTTTCTTTCTTTTTTTTTTTTTTTTTCTTTTTTTTTTTTTGCCTAAACCGAGCTGGCTGTGACCTAGCACGGAGCTTTCTTTCACACTTAACATTTCCAACCACAAGATGGCAGGGGTGGCCTAGGTGAGGAGGAAGAGAAAGAGAAAGGGTGAGAAATTGGAAAACAGTCATTGAGTATTTTACAGAGGGCCAGCCAATTTGCTAAGTACTTACCTTACGTATTTCATTTAATTTTCAAAGCAAGTGAGCTAAGTGCTTTTTTTTTGTATTTTTTTTTCTTTTTCAACAAATGCATTTTATATCTGCATATTAAGTGAAGAAAAATTGCTCAGGCAACTAAAACTTTTCACTGAAGGAAATTTACAAGGAATACATATTGGAGGCAAGAGAAAGAACAGGTCCTAAAAACAAAAGCTAGCATTTTCAAACATAATAACTATAAATTCCATTGCTCAGTCATACCTTGAGAATATAGCTAAGAACTCAAAGGATAAATTATATTAAAAAAACTAAATTATCTCTATAATTTTCTATTGCAGCTGATAAGCAAGTAAATTATAAAAGCTGTATTGTTGAGAATTTTGACTTGACTATATTTTTTGGAAATGCTGCTTAAAAATGGTACATCATTAGGAAGTGACTTACTTTTGTGTATGGAGAAGAATTTTGAGAATTTTAAAGTTGACTTGTCAGAATTGGTAACCATGACTAACACTGACTTCTACTGGGATCAATGTTAACTGCAGACTTATACAACATAAACACGATGTGACAAGACTTTGGCCAATTTATTGTACTATTAACTAGAAATGACTTTGAGCTCAAAACCTAAAAACTATATAAATAATAGTCATGGTAATTAAGCATGCCTCACACACAGTTCATATTCCAATAGTGGATGCTGAGGGAATTTTGAACTGCCGAAAGATACTCATTTACTAAGCTTTCCATGGAAGTTCTGTGAAATTTGTATTGAGGAATAGATTGCCCTCTAGGGGGTGTGCATGTACCACTTATATTCCAAAATGGGTAGTACAAAACACTGAGTTATAAAATAAATACGTGTTCTTGGATCTGTTTTCTGTTCATCTTTTTAAAAACAAATATTTAAAGATTATATTTATTTTGTAAAGGGAATGAAAATTTTCTAAATGGAAGAAACCAAAGAAAAAAGGTACATTTTTTATAGTTAGGGATAATGCAAATAAAAGTAGCATAATTAAAAGGCACATGTTTCTAAATTAAAACTCACAATTCACTTTAAGCTGAGTAATTATTTAAAATCATGAATGACTCTTGGTTATAGGCCATTATTCTACACTATTCCCCCTCTCCCCCAACAAATGTTAACAAAACACCTAGTATGTGGCAGGAATAAGAAAACATCCTTCCTTTGGGAAGTTCATAGTCTAATAGAGAAGACAGTCATGGAAATGTAAAGCATAAAGCAACACTAGGTGCTATAATAAAGATTTGAAAAAATATGCTTTAAGGGTCTGGAAAAGATTATATTAACTATGGTGAGAGGAATTGTCACAGAGGAGATAATTCCTGTTTGTTTGGACTCTTTTATCTGAAGTAGGCCCCCCCCAGAATTTCTGTTGACAGATTTCAGTCCTAAGATGTGTGTTGTATTTCTATGCTACTGCTCTATAGCCTGACTGGCAGCCACAGGGTCATGTTCGGATGTTTATAAACAATAATCTTAAGCACTAGTTTTCCTAGTCTCTTCTCATCCAATTCTGGGGTCTATTCTCACTCACACAATTAGTTTAGTTGAGTGAGGCAATGGGGTGTAAAAAAGTGAGCATCTAAACATTTCTGAGAAGTAAAAAATAGTCCTGTAGGAAGTCAGCTACATTGTCATTGGAAATTATTGGAACCCCAGTCAGCATGACATTAGTATGCTTAACTGACTAGTGAGTTATTGATTCCTATGGCATAGAAAGCTTTATTTTGCCTGTGCTTTTTAAGTAAATCTAGATTGTCAGAGTCTGCTGGTTTATGGGAAAAGAAACTCCCTTATGCTTATGTCCTATGGATAGGGATGTGTGGTTCTCTATAGACATGATTAAGCACATGCATTTGGATGGGCTAGATGAGTACTTGGGATAAAGAAGAGCTTATAAAAAGCAGTTCCTGTTGTAGGATTTGCTCTTCTGTACTCCCCCAGAGCAGTTTTGAGAGGGGGATTGCCTGTTGGGAGATTACATCACAAAACTGTAATTCTCAGGTGCCCTCATTGACAATTTAATGAGAATGTGGGTTATAAGCAATGGGAGTCTAGGCAAGGTTTGGTACTTTTAAAAGCATCAGCTATTTTTTAAATGAAACAAACAAAAGAGATAAAATCTAAAGACATGGTTTGATTTAGATGCCAATATGTCTCTATCTCCAGTGTAAGTGCCAAAGAGTGGGTATGTGGGTGAGGGCTGCAGGTAGTGAAGGGGTGCAGGGGTGGTGGTGAAGGAAGCCACACCTTGATATGGATTTTAAAACACCAGGAAGCCAAGGGCAAAACAAATAACAAATTCAGATGAATGTTTAGGTATTTTATGAGTACTTTTTGTGAAGCTGTATTTTTAGCTTTTTTTTTTTTCAGAGAAAATTATAGAAAAGCATACACAAGATTTTAGCATTTTTATGAAGATAGGACTATTTGTTAGTCAAAGTTAGAGGGAAATGGAAAGAATTCCAGATTGTTCTGTCAGGATTTTGGAGTAATACAATGATAGATGAAACTTAAACTCAGCATAAGCAAGGTAATGCTGCAGATGCTGAGATTTTCAGTACCTATGTTTATACATTGTGACAGCTTATAAATTAAATTCTAGAACTCTTAGGAAATACACCCAGCCATCACCAGGGATAATATAATAGAGGTGATTGCTCTATAAAAAGGGGAGTTTGAACCTGATGCTATATGGAAATGGAAAAGGAAGTAAATTTGAAAGTAGAATTTTTCTGAGTATTTGGTGAGTTTGTATGTCCTGCAATCAGAATACAAAAGCAAAACATCAGAAGTTGCTTTGAAATATAAGTGGGTTGGGTAAATGCTGGTAAGAGTGTAGGTGAAAATTATATAGAATGTAGATTCAAATAAAAATACATCTATTGCTTTTTAAGTTCTTTGTTTAATTAATCAATGTGGAACATTATTTATTTATTTATTTATTTATTTATTTATATTTATTTTAAAAATATATTTTCATTGATTTCAGAGAGAAAGGGAAAGGGAAAGAGAGAGAGAGAGAAACATCAATGATGAGGGAGAATCATTAATTGGCTGCCTCCTGCAAGCTCCAAACTCAAGCATGTGCCTTGACCCAGAATTGAACCGTGACCTCCTGGTGCATATAGGTCAGTGCTCAACCACTGAGCCACGCCGGCCTGGCTGGAATATTATTTAAAAGAGACAAGCTGACCTGATTATTCCAGGAAAAAAAAAATGAGAAAAGTCAAAAGTATTTTGTAAAATTTATTACCGTGGGAATTTTAAGAGGCCTTGAGACAATTCCAAACCTCAAAACCAAAAAACGAAGACATTTCAATGCAGTCATGAATGATCATGGACAAGTCATTAAATCTCTGCTGGTCTCTATTTCCCTCGCTGTACTGAACAGTCAACAGATGGTTTCTTAAATGGCTTTTGACTACAAACTAGTTTTCTTTTGTCTGAAATGATGTTTAATATTAACATAACTAAGGTTGAAGAAATTTCCTCATCCATCTTCTTAAATATTCAATAGTATTGCTTTGTGGCTTACATATTATCATCTACTCTTCCTCTGACTCAATATATTGATCTCCTTATCCCAGGCAGAGGAGAGCCCCTGACATTTCCATAATATTGAGAGAGCTGTGAACATTGGTCCACCTTTTAAGGATTTTTCCTACTTAAAATTTTTTTTTAAATGTATTACCATTTGATGGCAATAGCAAATGTGTTTCCTTACCTGGATGAATAGGGCTAATACCTACCTTGAAGAATGAGAGTATTATTCAGCATTCAGATCAATACGTTTTGAGGTTTGTTCTTTTCATTTATAATCTGCTAGGGCCTAACTAGAAAAGAAAGATTTAATTATTTTTAGAGTCTTGAACTAAAGAAATCACTGATGGCTTCCAATACAACCTTTAAAGAAAATGACGTAAGTCTCAGAAATAATAAAAATCAGCCGCTCTGACAGGGTTTGAGTACCAAGGGGATTTTCGGCAATAGGCATTAAATCAACATACACCTCCAGGATTCTTCAGCAGAACATTGTAACAGGTCATTTCTTCGTTTATGTGCAAGATTTCCAGGATGCCCTGGGAAAATTAACCCTCCTTTCAACAAATTAGGCTTTGAAGTCTGAAACTAAAAACAGCAGGGTCTATTTTCACGACCAAAAGGCCTCTTTCTAGACACCCAGAGGGGTAGTCAGAATGGGTTTAAGGCCCTCCCCCTCCCCCCCCCCCCCCAACTCCTTGGTGCTAGGACCTGAAGGCATCTTTCCCTCGCCCCTTTTCTTCCTTTTCTGAGGTTCCACCACTACCCCATTCGGGGCTCTCTCCTTTTCCATCATTGCTTTCTCCCATAAGTGGTCAAAATAGGAAACGGAAGTATCTATTTGTTGCTTGGTGTAGTGCTTGAAAATGCTTTTTTAATTAAGGGGGGGGGGGGGGGGGGAGGATTCCTCTCCAGGTTCTTAATTTTGCAACGAGTCCGAATGCCCGCAGGCTCCCTAGACCTCCCCACACCGGTGGGTCGTTTACTGCTGAGAGCAGGTGCAGGTGTGTCGGAGGGGGTCTGAGCCTCCCACGGCCAAGACCCGCGGGCCAGCCCGCTAGGGATCCCGGGAGGCGCGGGAAGCGCCACCCCCCGCCCAGTGCGGAGGCGCGGCGGAGGCGGCGGCCCCTGCCCAGTGCGGGAAGCCCGATCCGGGGGCCCGAGGGGCGAGGGCAGCGGCGAGCCGGCGGTGGCGGTGGCGGTGGGGACGCGGCGCGGCTGCCGCAGGGGAGCGGCGGTGGCGGGCGCGAGGGGCGGGGCGCACTCCGCAACTTCTGCCGCTGCCTCCCCGGCGCTCTCCGCCGAGCCGCGCGGCGGCTGCGGGCTGCGGGCTGCGGTACGGCCAGCCGATCCCGGTCAGCCCGCACGAGAACCCGCGCGTCCCGGGCGTCCGTCGGGTGCCCGAGGCGCCTCCCGCAGGGAGTCCCCGCGCCACCGCGCTCCCGCGTTGTCCGCAGCGGCTGGGGCCCGGGACGTGCGGGGCCGCGAGGCCGAGCCGGGCGCCCCCCAGCGGCCGGCGCGGGCCCCATGGCTGGGCCGGGCGGAGCGGAACCGGTGAGGTGAAGCCCCTACACCGGTAGCCGGCGCGCGTGGCGGGGCGCCGGCTCCATGGGCAGCGGCGCACAGCGGCACGATGATGGACGTTAACAGCAGCGGCCGCCCGGACCTCTACGGGCACCTCCGCTCAGTCCTCCTGCCGGAGGTCGGGCTGCCGGACCTGAGCCCCGACGGCGCCGGCCGGGTCGCGAGCTCCTGGGCGCCGCACCTGCTGCGCGGGGTCCCCGAGGTGACCGCCAGCCCCGTGCCCACCTGGGACGCGCCCCCGGACAATGCCTCCGGCTGCGGGGAGCAGATCAACTACGGCAGAGTGGAGAAAGTTGTGATCGGCTCCATCCTGACGCTCATCACGCTGCTGACGATCGCCGGCAACTGCCTGGTGGTGATTTCGGTGTGCTTCGTCAAGAAGCTCCGCCAGCCCTCCAACTACCTGATCGTGTCCCTGGCGCTGGCCGACCTCTCGGTGGCCGTGGCGGTCATGCCCTTCGTCAGCGTCACGGACCTTATCGGGGGCAAGTGGATCTTTGGCCACTTCTTCTGCAACGTCTTCATCGCCATGGACGTCATGTGCTGCACGGCCTCGATCATGACCCTGTGCGTGATCAGCATCGACAGGTAAGGGCCGGACCGCCCCGTCCCGGGGCCCGGCTGGGGGATGTGCTCGCTGGTAGCTCAGCCCGGCGCGCTCGCCTTTCCTGGGAGGGTAAGCCAGATGTCACGGTGGGATGAAGGGGTGCGCTTAAAAAAAACATCCACCCCACGCATCAGCCCTACCCCAGCCACAATCAGTTAGAGCAAAGCCTATATTCATTCACCTTTTTTTTTTTAAAAAAAAGAGCTGGAAACGTACCGATTTACTCTAGTGAAGGTTTTAAGACCACAAGTTAAAAAGAGTATTTCAGGCATTAGCAGTTCCACCAGGGGGTCCCTTGTCTTGGTTTTCAGGAGGAAGGTGGTCCTTTCTGAGCTTGACAAACCCTTGCTGTGAGCCCTCAAGAGTCCATTCTTACTTTAAGAAATCAGTCGGAGAAGTCACCTTGCTTCCCTGACGGTAGGAGCTACTCCCCAGGCCAATGAAAGATCTAGGGTGGTCCCAGAACTGGGGGGGGGGGGGGGGGGTCTACACCTCAACGTTACACCCCCAATGATTGCTGATTCTGAGTATTATTCTTTTGGAAGTCTGCTTTTCAGTGTTTGGCAACGCTGTTTGCATCTTATAGGCTTCCTGACTGGAGCCTTACTCCCTGTCTGAGTGGTTGGTTCTAGCCTTTTCATCATACCCCTTGGGAATCTTCTCTTGAGAACTCCCCCACCGGAGGAGTAATTGAAACATAGGCTGACCATCTTGTCAGGGGTGCTGGGGGGAAAATTTCTGCCTTGAGTATCAGATTGGGCTAGGAGATCCCCAGGATTTCTTCAGACTCTAGGGTTAACAGGATTCTGCAATGGAGCTAGTCTTTGGCCCTAGAAATATTGTGCAATCGACAACTTGAAGTATGATCCCAATACTTTTTGGCCAGAGAACAACTCTCTGCTTCTCTTGAAATGGAAATATTAAACCTTAATGTTCACACTCAGAATTCTGCTGGTATTTTAAAACCAGCACAGAACTGGCATTCTGTTGTGTTTAATGATACAGAGAAATGGTTGCTTATTTTCTTTGGGGACCTACAGAACCTTTAAATATGTAGACCTTTTGGCGTAGGAGAAATAATTGATGCCGCCACACTTAAAAGGGCAGTACCTCAAAGGATGGTCTAGCATGAAACAGATTTTTCCTCCTTTTCCTCCCTGTAAACACTGCTATTTGTGGTTTGTTGGTATTTAACATGTTCTGCTGTTTTACTGCTTGGCCAGGGTTTATAATAACAATAAAGAGAATGATTGGAAAGGGGGTGTTTTCAAGGAAAAAAAAAAAAACACATACAATGTAGCTGCATTTAGTTAAACGGCTAGATTATTATTTTTTAAAATGGATCTTGCCATTTTATATGTTATGTTAGGAGCTTCTGACAGCAAATAATTATTTTTGGTAGAAGATGAAATGCATATATGAGAATATTAGCTCCAAACTTGACAGCTGAAGTTCTGAATGACTGTAGTTCAGCATGTAAAAAACATATGCATTTACAGTCTGGTTGTGGCAACAGGAACTAGGAGAGCGCACTCAACATATATAGTAAGCATAAACATGAATTACAAGCGCAAAAATCTGACTGCTCGGCCAACCAAAGCTGTGCTTCTTGCATGAATGGAGTCCTTTTAAAAGGAACTTAGTGTAGTAAAACAGATAATTCATACTGCAAGCAATGCATTTATAATCTTTTTTCATTTCATAATTGATAAATGATAATTAACACAGTGTGCTAACTATCTCCTAAGACATCCAGTGCTTCTGTTCTGGGCACATTTAGGTTTGGCTGGGACCACCCTGAGATTCTGTACATGAGCTAAGGTTTTCTTCACTCAGTGTGCAGTGTGACTTACCGGCAACAGGAACATCTTGAATACAGAGAAGAGGTTAATCCTTGTCAAGAGATTCTAATCTGTTCATCAGCTATGTCTTTATGATGTCACAAATTGTGGTAATAAAGGGATATAGATTCTGTCTCTTCATTTCCCAGAAGAATTGTGCCATTGATGATTTTTTACTATTTTAGAAGATGAACATGTCGTTTCTTTATATAATATGAAGAATTGATTACATGGGAGACACAGATTGCTTTTCTTCTAAGAACACACAGAACTAAAAATGAGAGAAAGGAAAATGCATTTGCATCTAAGGTGAACTATTTTTGAAAATACTGGTGTTTTTTTTTCCAGTTCCATTGTAGAATATGACTGATATATTAAAATATGCTAAGAAAATATGAAAAAAATTTAATCTTCATTCATGTATTCATTCCCTTTTGAGTATCTAATATAGGGTATGCTGTGTTTTATGCAACATAATCAGAGATGAATAATAATATTTCTGCTTTTGAGCTCATACTGTTGTCAGAGAAATTGGGGTGTCTTGTTCCCCACTGGGTGCTGGGGGTGGGGGTCCTTATAATATCTGGAGAAAAAGAATTTTCTGAGACTCACATGGGAGGATGGGGGATTTTTATTTGTGTGGAATTACATCTCTGTCTCTAAAGTTCCATTTCCCTTAGTCCAGCCATAGAAGAAGTGTAGCTGGGGTTTCAGAAGAGCTAGAAGCAAAGCCAGTGTCCAGAGTTTTCTTCCCATGTTGGAACCAGGTCCAGTTCAGCATCAGGCTAGCAGCAGTCTATTAGTCCATTGTGTGTGGGGTCCACATGGCGGTGGGCCATATGGGCAAATGCAGGAGAGCACCCTGAGCAATAAGAGTGCCAGGAGCATAAGAGGAATCAAGAGCATAAGAGCCCAGAGAGTGAGTTCCTTTGTGTAAGAGCTTAAATATCCCAAATTTCACACCCTTGCAGTGGCCATGTCCATTTTGGCCAATGACCTGCTCCCAGGTGTGACTGACAGACCAGTATCTTTCCAAGGTCACCCTGACTTATTGCACATGCACCCATCCTTCTTCCTGTCCAGTCCCTTCCCCCATGGACCTGCAGGCAGTAGACTGACCTGTGGCTCCTTGGGGAGTGTAAAGCTTTAGCTTCTTGGTGAAGCTGCTCAAATGACATGCCAATAGTATTTGGCCTTCCCATTGCTCCTTTCCTCTTATTAATAACTAGGTTAATTACAATGGTATCAATACTGTATTGTGAGCATTTGCATTTCTGTTGGGCATTTAACCTTTGGTTACTGGAACCTTTGATTTTTCTTAACCACTCCCTACCATACTGGGATGCTTTTCCAATGCTATTTCATGCCATTTTTCTCCACAGGTTTCAACACTTCCCATATCCACCCTTTTCAGATAATGACTCATGATCATTGAAAAAGTAGCAACCATTGGATGGGGAACTCCCTTATCTTTCCACCACCAAACAACCAACCATTGCCCTTTTATTTCATTCTCGTTAAAAAGCAAGAAGACATTATGTCCCAGCAAAGAACAAACCGCCAGCACGTCACATCCCATCCCATCCCCTCTCACCTTCTCAAGGACTTAGTTCCTTCCTTGATTCCTCATCTCTTCTTTGTCTTCATTGTTTCCTCTCAAGTAGATCAAGCTTGATCTACTATTTTTAAGAACTCTTTCTTTGGTCTCACTTGTCACAACTCTTTCTTTGGTCCACTTCACTGTTAAACTGTGCCCACAACCTCTCTTTATTTCCTTACTCCTCAGATGAGTTTGATACTCAACAGTTCTAGAGTTCAACAGTTCCCTTTTTAGGATGCTTTTAGAAATAGAAATCAAATTACCTTTTGTGTACAATTTAAAAACATGCAAAAACAGTTCTATATATTGTTTAGGTGAGCTTATATAAGAGTAAAAGTGCAAAGGAATGGTGAACACCAAGTTTGGGAGAGTGGTTTTTAACTGGTGGAGTGGGTGGAGGTGCAGTTAAGGAGTAGCACACATATCAACTACACTGAGTGGCCAGATTATTATGATCTCTGAACGCATAATAATCTGGCCACTCAGTGTGCGTGTGTGTGTGTGTGTGTGTGTGTGTGTGTGTGTGTGTGTGTATATTAGAGGCCCGGTGCATGAATTCATGCATGGGTGGGGTCCGGCCAGCCTGGCCAGGGGGAAGGGACATGGGCAGTTGGCCGGCCTGCCTGCTGGTCAAACTCCTGGTCGAGGAGACAATTTGCATATTAGCCTTTTATTATATAGGAGGATATACACTGAGTGGCCAGATTATTATGCGCTCAGAGATCATAATAATCTGGCCACTCAGTGTATATTGGTAATGTTTTTTTGGTTTATACAATTTTGTTATTCTTTTTTTTAAAATTTCTTTATTGATTAAGGTATCACATATTTGTCCTCATTCCCCCATTCCCATCCCACACCCCTCCCCATGCTTGCCCCCACCCCCCTGTTGTCCTTAACCACTGGTTAGGCATATGCATGCACACAGTTCTTTGGTTGATCTCTCCCCTTTACCCCCACCCTCTCCTACCCTCCCTCTGAGGCCCGACAGTCTGATCCATGCCTCCTTGTTTCTGGGTCTGTTCTTGTTCATCAGTCTATGTTGTTCATTATTTCCCCTAGATGAGGGGGATCATGTGCTATTAGAAATACACTTATAAGAACCGAAAATGAGACAAGCAATAATGGTTATGCTGACAGGGAAATGAATCAGTCTGCAGTGAGTTTCTTTCTGGGCCAACAATTCTTTTGAGACCCAATTTCAATGTCAGACAGTTCCTTATGTATACATGTCAGCAATGACATTTCAGTTCTGGATGGTGGAGAAATGGTGGTAATGCAGGTCCGACTCTCTCTGGTTTGGTCCTGGGCAACCTGCAGTGATGCACAGCTGCTGTCTGCTAGTATGGCAAGGCGAGGTCGGCGTCTTCCATCTCTGGACTGCTTCTCTTCTGTCTTCATGGCTGGAGTAGTCCTGTCGATTCCTCTCTGTTGCAGGAATCCACATGGTCTCGGAGTTGTTTTCTGAAAATATACAATCATATTCTCGACCAAAAGTTAATAAAGGAATATTTTCTATAAATTTGACTTGGGATCCTATTTCATTTTTTGCCAATTTTGTTATTCTTTGTATAACTTTCTGTATGTTTGAAATATATTTTATACTTAAAAAAATACATTCATGTAATCTGCAACTAGATCAAGAATTTGAACATTATTAACTTCCCAGAAGTCTCCTCCTTCCCCTTCCCAATTTCTAATACTCCCAAAGATAATCATTGTCCTGAGTTTTAGTATCATAAATTAGTTCTGCTTGGTCAGAATCTTATGTAAATGGAATAGCATTATTATATACTCATAAATCTGGTTTCCTTTGCTCCATAAAATGTCTGTGTGATCCATACATAGTTTTTACCTGGTCAATATTGTTTTCATGGTTTTTGTTTTCTTTTTTTGTTTGCTTTTGCTGAGTAGTATTCCATTTAATTTGTTTATCAATTCACCTATAGATGGACATTTGAATTGTTTTTAGTTTTGGGATATTACTAATAGTGATTCTATAAATATTTGTGGACAAGTCATTTTGTGGACATGTTTTCATTTTTGGGGGATAAATATAATACTGGGTAATAAGGTAGTTTATTGCATTTCAATTCTGTTTATCACCCTCACACCATGTCATGAATGTGTTATCCTTGTCATGAATTTTAACCTACATATTTTAAAAACCTATTAGGTGTTATTTTAAACAATCAGTATTTATTTTTATTTACCCACATTTTTCCATTGCTCTTTATGTTTTCCTATATTATCATGCTTCTATCTGGGATTATTTTCTTCTGCCCAATGAGACTTTCATTAGCATTTTTAAAAAGTGAGTGCTGGTGACAAATCTCAATTTTTACTTATCTGAAAATGTCTTATTTTTACCATTATTTTTGAATGATGCTTTTTCAGCACTTTAACCCTTTGCACTCGCTTGCTTTTTTTCTCGATTCCTGCTACCGATGCTAACCGTGTCAAGTCACACTCGACATCCGAGTGCAAAAGGTTAAAACATTGTTCCACTGTCTTTAAGCTTCCATCATTTCTGTTGAAAAGTCAGCCGTTAATCAACATTATTATTACTCCTTTGAAGAGAATGTGTCTTTTTTCCTCTGGCTGCTTTTAGGATTTTCTCTTTATCTTTAGTTTTTATCAGTTTTTCTGTGATGTTCCTAGTTTTGTCATTATTGATGCTTTATTGTTGTTGTTTTGCTGTCAGTTCTGCAGGGATTCTTAGTAATTATTGTATTGTGTATTGTATTGCTAATGACTTGTTATTATCTCTTTAAATACTTTTACTGTCCCATTCCTTCTTATTCTGTTCTCAAATTTACATAATGTAAACCTTTTTATTTGATTGCACATCTCTTACATTCTTATTTATTTTTCATTTAGCATTTTCTCTGGGCTTCAATTTAAAAAAATATATTTTATTGATTTTTTTTACAGAGAGGAAGGGAGAGGGATAGAGAGTTAGAACCATCGATGAGAGAGAGAAACCTCGATCAGCTGCCTCCTGCACACCCCCTACTGGGGATGTGCCCACAACCAAGGTACATGTCCTTGACCGGAATCGAACCCGGGACCCTTCAGTACGCAGGCCGACGCTCTATCCACTTAGCCAAATGGGTTAGGGCTGGCCTTCAGTTTTGAAAATTTTTTGATCTGCCTTCCAATTTATGATCTCTTCTGCTATATTGAATATGTTTTTCAGTGTTGAGTTCTTAATTTCAGTCCTAGAAATTTCATTTGTCCTTTTTTTTTTGGTATTTGATCCTATTTATTGATTCTAATTCTTTGATGAAATTCTCTGCCTTTTTATGTAATTTCTCCAACCATTTACCATATTTTTGGGTATATAATCCTAGTTAAACTCTTTTTCTACTAACTCCAATATCCGAATCATTTTGTGTGTGATCTCCCTCCTCCCCCTCAGGATTTTGGGACTGTGTCTTGGCATACCTAGTAAATTTTTATTATATATTCAACATTTTGTACGAAAAATTGTAGATGTTGTAGATAATGTTTTTTCCTACAGAGAAAATAGCTGCTAGGCAGGCATATTGGGGGACTGATTATTGTAATTCAATTAGAAACTGAGCTGACTACTAGGTTTTAGTTTTGATAAAGCTCTGTCTGCCACCAGCTGATACCTCTTTCTAGGTTATAGCCTTCTTGGGATTTTAACTAAGAGCATGGGGTTCTTTTTTTTTTTTTAAATCCTCACCCGAGGATATTTTTCACATTGATTTTTTAGAGAGAATGGAAGGGAGTGGGAGAGACAGAAAGAAACACTGATATGAGAGAGATAAATCGGTGGGTTGTCTCCTGCATGCCCCCGACCAGGGCCAGGAGCCTGCAACCAAGGTACATGCTCTTGACCGGAATCAAACCTGGGACCCTTTAGTCATCCGATTGATGCTCTATCCACTGAGCCAAACCAGCTAGGGCAGCATGGGTGTTCTTGATGACTTCTCCCCCTGGTTAGTTTAGAACCCTAATTTTTTTTCTCCCCTGCACTCCCACTAAAGCTTTTTTGAGAGCTTTCTCTTGGCTTCTTAGCCTCCTGCCCTATACACCTTCAGAATTCAGCCGATGTGTTTAAGGGAATACCAGCCAAGTGTTGTGCTTAGTTTTCTGCTCCTTACTGAGATTTTGGCCACTTAGGTCTACAATTTTTGTCTTTCCAGCCGCAAGAGACTAATAGAATTTCTTTTGGTGTTTTGCCTCTTAATAGCAACTCTGTTGAGGCTCTTTCCCTGGATCTTCAGCCCTTTAACCCCTCACCTAGTTTTGGAACATGTCCCATGGGAAAGAGTGACTGCAGAATTTTGGCTTGCCTCTCTGTGGTTCTCTCTTTTCCAGGATTTTGTCCTCTCAACTCCTGGTTGTCTCAACAACTCTATCATGCCTTTAAACAGGTGTGTGTGTGTGTGTGTGTGTGTGTGTGTATTTGTGCTTTACCCAGATTTTCTAGTTGTTTTCATCAGAAGCATTGGTCTGAAGCATCAAGCAACCCCATCAAAGCTAGAAGTGGCTATGTGCCTGAAATGTTTTAAATATGTCCAAATATAGAAATATAATCATGTAAATTTCCTGCTTAAAACTATTCATTGGCTTTTCATTTCCCTTGGAATAAAATTCAAACTCTTTAGCACATCTCCAGGTTCCCTGATTTGTTCCATCCTTACTCCCCAACATTTTGTATCATATTCCATCTTGCTTTCCATAGTATAATCATATTGATTTTTTTTTTTAGTTTTCGCATTATGTCAAGTGCTTTCCTACATCAGGTCCATTCTAGGCAAACCCACCAACTAATATGTTTGCAAAACTATGATTTTGTGTCTGGAGTTCTATTCCCTAATATGTTTCTTGATCCCAAGTTGGAAAGCTTAAAAATGTTTAACCCTCTAGAATGGTAATAATTAAAATGTCAATAAAATCCTACCTAATAAAATGGTAATATGTAAATTACCATCACTCCGCTATACCAAATATTGGCAAGGGTAGAGAGCAAAGGGAACTTTCACACATTGCTAGTGGAATTGTGAATTGGTAAACCACTGTGAAAGTAGTTTGCATTATCATGTCATGTTGAAGATACATCCTGTGATTCTGTTATTTTACCACTAGATGTATATCAGAGAGAATCTTGTTTCCAAGAGTCTTGTACAAGAGTATTTATAATACCAAGAAACCTGAAACCTTCAAACTTGGAAAAATATACGTGTATTAGTAGTAGAATGGGTAAATATATTGTGGTACGTTCACACAATAGAAAACTATTCAGTAGTGGTTATCAAACTTGAGTGTGCACCAGAATTATCCAGAGAGCTTATTAAAACACAGATTATTGAGTGCCAACCCAAGAGTTTCCGATTTAGTAAGTTTGGGGTGGAGCCTAATAGTTTGCATTTCAAACAAATTCTGATGGTCCATTCTGATGCTTCTGGTTTGGAGACCTTACTTAGAGAATTGTTACTATAAAGCAATGAAAATGAACAAATTATAGCTAAAATTAATGTCACACAGTAATTTAAATAGTTTTTTATTATAAAAATTTTGAAACACATTTAAAAGTCAAGAGTATAGCCCTGGCCAGATAGCTCAGTTGGTTGGATGTGGTGAGCTGGCTCGGCCACGGCATACTCAGCCCCACATTGGACGCCTTATGTGCCGCGCCAGCTCAGCCAGGTTCGGAGACCCTGAGAGAGGGCGGTGAAGGATTGGGAAAAGACAGACAAGAGAATAAAAGCTAGGTCTGGGTGGGACGCTGTCCTCTCTGATGGAGAGCCTCTCTGATGGAGAGCTGGCGACAGCGCCACGGACTACAAGCCGTGTCTTTATTTATAGCAGATTCCACGAGGCAAAGTAAGGGCGTGGTCAAGATGTTTACAACATTCTCGTGGGTTTTGATTCTACTCAATTACATGCACCTGAACTCTATCAAGCCCGCATCACTCAGGCACGTGGGGCCATGTGTTTGGACCATAGGTTCATGCTTACAACTATAGCTGTTGGCTGTAATTGTGCTGGGAGGGCTCTGCCCTCCAAGCTGGGACTTGCACGTGGCAATGAGAGGACCGTGCCCTCTCATTAGTCCAAGGCTTGAACCTGTCCAAACACTGTAGCCACTCTCCACAGTTGGAGTGTCCTGTACACCAAGAGGTAGCAGGTTCAATTCCTGGTCAGGGCATATACATTAAAGGCTCAATCCTGTCAGGGCGCATGTGAGAGGCAACTGATCGATGTTTCTCTCTCTCTCCCTCTCCCTCTCAAATCAATAAAAACATGTCCTTGGGGTGAGGATGAAAGAAAAAAGGGGAAAAAAAAGTCAAGAGTATAGTATAAAAAGCCTACTGTTCAGACCTAACCGGTTTGGCTCAGTGGATAGAGCGTCGGCCTGCGCACTGAAGGGTCCCAGGTTCGATTCTGGTCAAGGGCATGTACCTTGGTTGCGGGCACATCCCCAGTAGGGGGTGTGCAAGAGACAGCTGATCAATGTTTCTCTCTCATTGATGTTTCTAACTCTCTATCCCTCTCTCTTCCACTCTAAAAAATCAATAAAAAAAAGCCTCATTAAAAAAAAAAAGCCTATTGTTCATAACCTAGCTTTAACTGTGATTAATTTATGGCCCATTTATTCAATGTGTACTTTGCAACTCCTCCATCTTTGCAATATTTTAAATCAAATGTCAAACATCATGTCATTTCACCCATAAATACTTACAGGTCACAAACATAATGCTGAGCAGAAGAAGCAAGAAGTACAAAGGAACACATAATGTGCTTCTTCATGCAAAAATTTAAAACAGACAGCATTGTTTAGAGACACACTTAAATGACAATACAAAGAAAAGGAAAGAAATACATAGCATGAAATAGTGATTACTTCTGGGTGGGTTGTGATCTGAGAGGTGTGCTTCTGAGTGGGTGTAATGTTTTATCTCTTGATTGTAGTGGTAGCTGCGCGAGTGTTAACTTTTTGAAGTATCCATATATATATATATATATATTTATGCACTTTCCTGCAGATGTATTTGTTTGATAGTACAAGGGACAGAAGTATTTATTGGAAGACATCTTGAGAAGTATATTTGGATGTGTATCAGAGGTACGATTAATCTGAGCAGATGCAGTTACTGTTTTAATGCTCTCAGCAGCCATTCGTTTTCAGCTTCATGTGTGAGGACAGGGGTCATCTTTGTGTTCCTCACGGTTACCGGAACTCATCTGGCTTATTTGCAAGAGCTGTAATCTTTAGTTCTGACTGGTGTCTGGCCGAAGCCTTGCTTCCTGGCCAGGTACTATGACTCATTTGCTTCGATGATCTGAGTTCTGCTCTTGGCTTTAATTCTGCTGTGATCAGCAATGCAGGGGCATTCTGGCTTCTCTGGGTCTCCTTTGGCTTTGAAGGAAGTCATCCTTGCTCATCTCTAAAATTAATTTTCAGCTTGTAGATGCACTTTAAGAGTTGAAAGAATCCTCTTCTAACTCTGCAATGGTAAGGCCCAGAGGGAGGACAAGAAACAGGTCTTCTGCTCTGTTTTTTGGTGAGGTAACATTTTCCACAAACTTCTTCTTTTTCTTCTTATGTTCATTAACAAGAAGAAACACCTAGGGTAGAAATGCTAGTAGCTGATAGATATTTAGTACTTTATTGTTCGCAGACCACTTTCCAGGCATTTAAATCTCCCTTGACCCTACCACCTTGTGAGGTGGGCATTATTATCCTCGCTTTTGTGGGAGCAACTGGAGCAGGAAGTGACTTATCCAAGGACACAGTTTATATGCATGGAACCTGTGTTCAAAGCCTATTCAAACTTTTTAATGGGTTAATACATTCATCTGCTCTTGGGATAAGATCCTTCATTTTTTATTGAACTACAGGATTGTATAATCTGACTTTGCCTATTTCACCAGATTGGGATTGGGATAGATTGTGTTTTAGGCTTTTGTGATCCTTGGTATCTGTTACAGCTACTTAACTCTGCCACTGCAGCCTGGAAATAGCCTAGACAACATGTGAAAGTATGGGTATGGCTGTGTTCTAATAAAACTTTATTTGTGAGTACTGAAATTTGAATTTCATATAATTTTCACATCATGAATTATTATTTTTGACTTTTGAACTATTTTAAAATATAAAAATCCATTCTTTTTTATATTTATAAATATAAAATCTATTCTTTTTTTTTCTTCAATCCTCATCTGAGGATATATGTTTATTGATCTTAGAGAGGAAGGGAGAGAGAGAGGAGAGAGAGAGAGAAACATTGATCGGTTGCTTGCTGTAAGCACCCTGACCAGGGATCAAACCTGCAATCTTCTGGTGTACAGGACGACATTTCAACCAACTGAGCCACCTGGCCAGTACATGAAATCCATTCTTAGCTGGGGGTGGGGTGGGCTATACAAAATTAGGCAAGGGCCAGATTTGACCTGTTGGAATTGGCCAACTTCTGCCCAAGATTTGATTCAATGAAATTATCTACTTACCTACCTATGAACCTACCAAACATCTATTTCCCTCCCACTACCACCTCATACCCCCATATTGTGGAAACTCTGGTCTTCTTTCAGTTCCTTGACATTTTGATGTTCAGGGCCTTTATTGCCCGAGCCTTCCCACCCCCAGCACACTTTTCTACCTCCTTGACTGATTAATTTTTATCACTTTTCAGGTAGGTCTTTGATTAGATATTCTTGTGTTATGAAAATATTCCTAGAATCCCCAGACTATCTTAAAGTTTTAGAACTCCTTGCACTTTTTCCTCCTAGCACTCATCTCCAGTGTTGATCTAAAACCGACCTCCCCCCTCTCCTGCCCCTCCCCCCCCCATCCGTGAGCTTTTGGGTTAGAGTTAAGGTGAGCTCATTATGGAATATCAGGATCCATTCCTTCACATATTTAAGATAGGATCTGAGCATCGGGCCCTATCAGAGAGGCCAAGGCTATGTTTCTGTGTGTGTGTGTGTGTGTGTGTGTGTGTGAGAGAGAGATGTGTGTGTGTGTGTGTGTGTGAGTGAGAGAGTGAGAGAGAGAGAGAGAGAGAGAGATGAGATTTATTTAATTAGCAAATTGTACTGTGGGGATACAAAGGGTGAATAAAGACAGCCCTGTCTTCAAGAGATAATCTATTGAGCATAAATTATTTTATTCCTATGTCAGAAAATTTGGATCTTTAAAAAGTTAGGTTTTACAAATTGCTTTGCAATCAATCCCTGTGTGATATGACCTTTCTTGAAGGAATTTATGAGTCATTTAGCTTTTGGCGCAGTTGGATTATTTGAGCACTTCCATCATAAAAACCCAGGTATTCTATGGCCCGTTTTTTAACAGCCTTCTTGAAGAACTCGTGCTAAGGACTGCTGCAAAATGATGGCTCCTAGGTCAGACCTAAGTGCCCACTCTTCCGCTGTCGCGTGTTGAAGTGCAGGATGCCAGCCCCTGGGGGCTGAGCAGCTGGGGGCCTTTGGGAGAGCATCTCTAGTGCATCTATTTGGAGAGCTTTATACTTGCCCATTATATATAAATATAATCTCGCTTTCATCATGGCTCAAATTCCTAAGCATCTTATATGTCTGGGTGTTCTGATAGTTTTCTCTCATTCAGAGATACGGCTGGACAGCTCTTTTCCTTCAAAATGGGGGCTATCAGTGTTTGTGGTTAAACTTAATGACAGACTTAATGACATACTCTAATCCATTTATAATCAACCTGGTTCAGCTGCCTTGAATATTCAGAATTTTATTCTAGGGAAATGTACATTCTGTGTGTTTGGTTTGAAAAATCTCTGATAATATCAATAAACATCTTTGAAAATTCTTCCAGTGTGATAAATAATTTCATACTTGATAGTTTTCTGGATACTGCAGGCACCTACCATTCTGGCTTCTTTTCTGGGTCACAAAGGTGATAGTTCTTTATTAGCAACTTCTTAACCCATCAAAATTGGCTTTTCTTATTATGGGAGACATATAGGGGATTCATCTATTCACTTCTTCAACATCTATTGATTATTTAAACTTCATTAGTTACTCTTCATATCCTAAACAAGGTAAATGAGGTCTTTTCTCTCTTGAATCTTATCCTATCTAATAAAGAGGGAATATGCTAAATGACCCTCATGCCGTTGCAAAGATGGCGGTAACCACAGCCAATAAGGAGGAAATATGCTAATTGACTGCCCCACCCTCAAAGATGGCAGCGCCCACAGCCAATAAGGAGGGAATATGCTAATTGACTGCCCCACCCTAAAAGATGGCGGTGCCCACCAGCCATAAGATGGCGGCGTCCAGTCCCCTCAGCCCCACTGGGGCGGTGGGCCGGGCCGCTCCGCACGCCTGCCTCCAGAGTCCCCCAGTCCTCTCAGCACCCCCAGCTACCCAGGGTCAGCCCGAGGTGCAGGCAAACCTCAGATGGTGGCTGCCGCTGGCCTCCCAGGGCCTCAGGAGGCTCAGGTAACCAGGACCAGCCAAGGCTTGCACTGCTGGCAGTGGCAGCAGCAGAGGTGTGATGGGGCATTGCCTTCCCCTGATTGCCCGGCCGACTCCCACCCCTGAGGGCTCCAAGACTGTGAGAGGGGGAAGGCTGGGCTGAGGCACCCCCCCTCCAGTGCATGAATTTTCATGCACCGGACCTCTAGTATTCTAGTAAGAAGAAACAAGTAAGAAACAGAGAAAACACATACACACACACACATGCAGACACAAACACACACACAAATTCATTAGTAATAAATGCCATAAGGAGAATTAAAATGGAGCAATGTGTTAGAGTGGGAGATCATGGAAGGCCTTTCTGAGGAGGTGACATATACATCAAGATTCAAATGAAATGATGGAGCTGGCTATGTGAAGATTAGGAGGAAGAACATTCTAGGAAAAAGTTAGCAGCTGATGTAAAGGCCTTGGGCCAATGTGATTGGAGTGGAAGTATCAAAAGGAAGCCTCGAAAGAGATGGGCGTAGAGCATTGGTCACAAATCATATTGGGCTTCAGGCCTGGTAAAGAGTTTGGGTTTTATTCTAAGTGCAGTGGAACCATTGGAGAGTTTGAAGTTTAGGGTGACGTGATCTGATTTATGGTTTTAATAGTTCGTTGTGGTTACTTAGTGAAATGAAATGGAGAGGGATGAGAGTGAAAGCTGGGAGACCAATTGGAAGGCTTCTGAAATAGTCGAGGTAAGAGGTATTTGGGAGTAGTGAAGATGGAAAAAAGTAGAAGGATTTGAGTTGGGTCTTGGAGGTGCATTGGCAGGACTAACGTATGGGTTGGATGTGTGGAGTAAGGGACAGAGAAGAATAAAGAATGACTTTTGTACTTATGGTTTAAGCAACCTAGTAGATGGTGACGCTGTTTACTGAACAGAGGAGCAGTAGAATTAGTGGTAAAATCAAGAGTTCTATTTTGAATGGTAAGTTTGATACCAGTAAGCTTGATAGGAGTCTAGAGTTCCAGGAAGAAGTCAAAACTAAAGATACAGCCCTCGCCAGTTTGGCTCAGTGGATAGCGCGTTGGCCTTCGGACAGGGACCACAGGATTCGATTCTGGTTTTAGGGCATGTCCCTGTACCTCGGTTGCAGGCTCCTCCCTGGCCCAGGCCCTGGTTGGCTGAGTGCAGGAGGCAACCAATGGATGTGTTTCTCTCACATTGATACTTCTCTCTGTCTTTCCCCCATCTCTTCCACTCTCTCTAAAAATCAATGAAAAAATATCCTTAGGTGAGGATTAAAAAAAATAGATTAGAGGTACAAATTTGGGTGTCACTGTATATGATATTTAAAGCCATAGCATGGAAGATAAGAGATAGGAAAAGGGGTCTGGATACCAAGCCTTATGGAGATGAAATATTTATTTATTATTTTAAATATGTTTTATTGGTATTTAGGGAGAGGAAGGGAGAGGGATACAGAGATAGACACATTGATGAGAGAGGAACATCATCAGTTGACTGCCTCCTGCATGCCTCCCACTGGGGATAGAGCCTGCAACCTGGGCATGTGCCCTGACTAGGATTGAACCAGCAACCTCTTGGTTCCTGGGTCGACATTCAGCCGCTGAGCGACACCGGCTGGTTGGAGATAAAATATTTAGGGGTCAGGAGAAGAGGAGGAGATAACCAAATTTAAAAAGGGATGATCAATGAAATAATGAGGAAAACTGGAGAGGGTGCTGTCATGGAAATAAAGAGAAATGTGTTTTGATAAAGATAAAAACAACTGTGTCAAATGCTGTTGTAAGAAAGGGCTATTAAAATGACCAATCAGTTTGGTGACCTTGAAGCCACTGGTGTTCTTGAGAAGAAGCAATGGAATGGAAGCCCAGGTGGAGTGAAGTAAAGAGAGAAAGAGAGGAAAGAAGTAGAGACAGTGACTAGAAACAGCTCTTTCAAGTTTTGCTGATGGCTACTCTCCTGAAAGTCAGGAAACCTAGATTCCAGCCCTATATCTGCTGCATTGGACCCTAATGATAATTATTTATGTACATGTCTTAAATTCCATTAGAATGGACAAGAACTTTGACTTCATTTTTCACTTCTACTTCCTAGCACTTACAAAGTTCCTGGCACACTTTGTAGGTAGGTTCTAACCATATTAATGGAATGAATGGATGGATGAATTAATGGATATTTTACTAGAGTAGGAAGCACGTTAGGCTTGAGACCATATCTGATTAGCCTTCTACAGGATCATGTTCACTAGCAGGGATGCAGAAACATTCCCGAATGAATAAATGAGTCTGGTCAACTTGGGAAGGGTAGGATCTCCCTTTGATATTCTTCACTGGACTGGCAATTGGCCAGGGAAATAGCAGAAGCCAGAGAGAGTGTCAGTTTCCCAGGAAAGAGAACAGAGTGGAGAAGGGTAGAGAGTAGACCTGGGGATCTGAACAAGTTCAGGTTCCTTCCAGTTTTAACATTCTCTGATTCTGTTTGGTAATTTGTGGAAGGGACAACTTGACCTCACTTGACATCTGGCATGCCTCACCTGGAACGTCTAGGCCAGTGGTCGGCAAACTCATTAGTAACAGAGCCAAATATCAACAGTACAACGATTGAAATTTCTTTTGAGAGCCAAATTTTTTAAACTTAAACTTCTTCTAACACCACATCTTCAAAATAGACTCGCCCAGGCCGTGGTATTTTGTGGAAGAGCCACACTCAAGGGGCCAAAGAGCCGCATGTGGCTCGCGAGCCACAGTTTGCGGACCACAGGTCTAGGCAATTAGGAATGGATGTAGACCAACGTGCGTGCACACCAAGGTCAGCCCCTACCCTATTACTGTACAGAATATTTCAAGGTGCTGATATCATGCTTCTAGGTGGACCTCTAAGGTCTAGATATGTTATTTGATTTTCATCTTTACAAAAAGATACACGATCTATCAGGAATTGACCATATTTTCCATTCCCTTCTCTGTGAAGCATAAGAGTTAAGACACCAGCTCTGAAATCAGACACATCCAAGCTTGATTGCAGCTTCTGACCGTGGGAAACCTGACCAAACTCTCTAAGCTTTTCCTCATCTGTAATGTGGGGATAATAGAACGTATTGCATGGGGCTGTTGGGACGATTCATGAGATGGCCAGCCTGTAGCTCAGGGTCTAACTGATACAAGGTAACATTTAATCCTTTGCTGGGCATTTATTTATCAAAAATTTCTTGGGGAGTTGTTAATAACTTTCACCTGAATTACCTTTCTTGTCTGACTCTGAAGGTCTCCTTCGCACGACTTTCTTGGGTTCCCAAAATGCCAACCATTAATCAGGGGTTTTTACTGAGGTTATACATTAAATGAATTTGAGGAATTATCACCTTAGACAAGAGGAAATTAATAGCTTTCAGTGGAAGAATTGTTATTTTTTGAAAACAGGGCTCTTACACGTTGAAAATAAAATCAAATCTAAATAAAATAAAAATCAATCATCACATAATGCCATTTGAAAAACAGAATTTGGAAAAAGGAAACTTGGATTCTTCTCAAAAAGCTTTATTTTGGCTTGCATCTTTTTATGACTATATCATCCTATTTTTAAAAAAAACTTGGGGGATTTGCTGTTATCTATAGATACATTTCCTGTAGGACGACATTTCAACCAACTGAGCCACCTGGCCAGTACATAAAATCCATTCTTAGCTGGGGGTGGGGTGGGCTATACAAAATTAGGCAAGGGCCAGATTTGACCTGTTGGAATTGGCCAACTTCTGCCCAAGATTTGATTCAGTGAAATTATCTACTTACCTACCTACCTACCTACCTACCTACGAGCCTACCAAACATCTATTTCCCTCCCACTACCACCTCATACCCCCATATTGTGGAAACTCTGGTCATCTTGCCCGACTGCCCCTTGTCACTGCTCCTCCCAAAGTGGCCCTTGCTGCGTACATGACTCCTTCCTTTTGGGTCCTGTAACTCCCTCCTTCCCCCCTCCCTTCCTCTGTTCATGTAATTATCCTACTCCCGTTCTCATAATATCCTTGCCTTCACCTCCTAATGGGAACACTGTTAGAGTTTCTGCTTGAATCAGTGCCTCCTGAATTGCTTGTTGCCTCTCACTTTGGCTTCTATTTTTAGGTTAACACCTATGAGACATCATTTCACTCTTTTGGAGCCTCAGTGTCCACATTGTCAGGTTGGGTTGACAATACCTTTCTCATAGGCCATTTTAGTCGTTAAATAAAAAATAAAAAAGTATATGAAAAAGTGCTTTTTCTGTAAATTGTAGAGATTATTTCCTTTACTGTTGGGTTCGGATGTTACAGACTTGTCCTGTGGGGTCTATATTAGTTCAGATGTGTGGGCTCTTCTCCCACTATCTAAAAACTCACTTGTATTTCTTATGATTCTAAAGATATAGCTCAAGAAAATTCTCAGGAGCCCCATTTCTTATAGGGGATATTCTCATCTTGTAGGCTAGGGGTTTGGCAGCCTCTACGGCAAGCATGTCAAACTCGTGGCCAACCTCGAAACCTGTGGGCCGCATGTCCCATTTATTTGGCCTGTGTTAGCCTTTGAGTTTGACATGCTTGCTCTACGGCCTTGCTCCAAGCAGTAATGGTGTTCTGAATTTACATCCAGCTCCTCTTCCCATCAAAACTCCCCCCCTCCCCCCCAAAAGCTCTTGCAGTGTAGTAGGGTCCTTCTTCCCCCACTTTGCCTACCCCACTCCTCCACACGAGGTAAACAAAATCTAAAAGCTGTTACTCTTTTAAGATGCCCTGAAGCAATTTAAAAAGATATTTATATTCTGATTATGCAGAACAATTTATTTCCCTTCAGCCTTCTGTTTCTCTTATCAGATTGGCCTAGAGCCTTTCCTTTCAGACCAGTGTCATCCTGAGCAAAAGGATGACTTCTTCCCCCTGAAGTGAATTCTGCACTTTCCCAGAATGTAGAAGCAGCTGGAATATTTCTCCCCTTTTCTAAAATAGCAGATTTTCCTTCCTGATAAATATAGATGTGGTTATGATTAATAAAATGCAAAAGAACTATTTAAGCCATCATAGTAGCTTTTTGTCGTTCTGTATTTTTTCAATCAACTGATACTAAAAGTACAATTACTACTAGGTGTGGGTTTGAAAGATGTTTTGACATTTAAAAGGGGTCCTCATTTTTAAAGAAGGATAAGAATCCCTGGGGTATACCTTTTAGCTTAGGAGATGCTACCTGAACTCCACCCCTCCCCAGAACTAGTGGAAAGCTAGCGGGTGGCAGTCTGAATGTGGTTCTTGGCCTGGGGTCTGGGATGGTGTTTAGGGTTTTTGTTTCAGGTTTATGCATTGAGGAATAAGGCTTTATGAAAGCTATTGTAGACCAAAAGTGAGCATGGGAACTCACTCAGAAGGATAGATGGGTGTGGGTAGACCCTAGACGTAGAAACTAGATATCAGCTGAAACCTTCAATGGGTAATTTGGGATTGTAATTATAAATTATCCACAAATCAGTGGCTTTGTGGGAGAGGATAAGGGGTATGCTGTTCAAACACAAGGTCCCAAACCTAGAACATTCCTATTGACTTTGGGTCCCCAGCCTTAGGCTTCTTTGCTTGCCACAGTGGATAAAGAGACAATATTAGTGATAAGGGAATAGGGGAGATTTTCTGGGCATGTGCCCTGACTGGGGATCAAACTGATGACCTTTCAATGCATGGGACGATGCTCAACCAACTGAGCCACACCAGTCAGGGCTGCTTTTTTTTTTTTTTTTTTTTTACTGAATAGTATTCTATTGTATGAATATACCACTTTTTAAAAATTAATTAAAGGACATTTGGACTGTTTCCACATTTTTGGCTGTTAAAATAGTTCTGTTATGAACATTTGTATACAAGTCTTTGTGCGGACATTGTTTTTATTTCTCTTGGGTAGATAACTACAAGTACATGTTTAATTTTCTGCGATACTGCCTGTTTTCAAGAGTAGTTGTACAGTCTCAAAAGCAGTATTTTGGGAGTGCAGTTTCCTCACATTCACACCAGCACTTGGTCTTGCCAGTCTTTTTGATTGTAGTTACTCTAGTGTAGTGGAATTTTGTTGTCATTTAAATTTGTGTTTTCCTACCGACTAATGATGTTGAGCATCTTATTAGCTAATCATGTCTCTTCTTTGGTCAGCTGTTTATTTAAAATTTCCCCCTACTTTATGATTATTTTTTTTTATTATTGAACTGTAGTTCTGTATATACACTGAGTGGCCAGATTATTATGATATCTGAATGAATAATAATCTGGCCACTCAGTGTATATCTTATATAATAAAAGGCTAATATGCAAATTGTCCCCTTGACCAGGAGTTCGACCAGCAGGCAGGCCAGCCAACTGCCCATGTCCCCTCCCCCTGGCCAGGCTGGCCGGACCCCACCCATGAACGAATTCATGCACCGGGCCTCTAATATATATATGTATGTGTGTACACACACACACACACACACACACACACACACACACACACACACACACACACACTGAGTGGCCAGATTGTTATGCATTCAGAGATCATAATAATCTGGCCACTCAGTGTATTCTAGATACAAGTCCTTTATCAGATATGTTATTTGCAGATATTTTCCTTCACCCATAATCTTTTTCTTTAGTATTGTGTGAATTATTTTATTCATTTATTGTTGGCAAATATTTATTAGCACTTACTATGGGGTGGATACTGTTCAACAGGCTGGCAATAGAGAGCTAACAAAGCAACCAAATCCTCACTCTCATTGGACCATGGATCTAGTGGAGGGAGTCAAACAACATGTACATTTAAAAAAAAAAGAGTAATAGGAAGTGATTCGTGCTATGCAGTAAAATAAAGCATGGGAAGGTGAGGCAGAAAAGTGCTATTTTAGATAGAGTGGTCTGGGGCATTCTCCCTGGTGTGAAGACATTTTAACAAAGACCTAAATGAGGTTACGATGTGTGACTGTATGCAAAAGGTCTCATCCATACTCTTTACAAATCTTTACTTGAAATGTTTCCACCTTCTAAATTTCAGTGCTCTGGGGCAAAGCCTTAGGTCATGAACAGCAGGGATGACATTAAAAATCGTTAACAACTACCACTGACCACAGTGGATGTGGATGTCATAGGGCTGGATGATAGAGGTGGGGGCCTCTCAGGGAGCTTGGGGAAGCAGCTGTTTGCCAGCTAGTATGGAAGTATCATACTATTTTAGCAACTGGTAAAGCCACACTAGTTAGTATACATACTAGTACACCTGGTGTGAGATTAGGCTTATATCAGATACTGTCAAAAAATTTGAGGGAAATAGGAGTTGAGTCAAGGGAGAATTCCAGAGGTGTCAGCGCCAGGAGGAAACCAAGCTAGTGTCTCACCAGTGATTAGTGGGGCCGTTAGGGATCCTGATCTGATGCAGAGGGGTGCAGAGGCTCAGCATTAGAGCATTAGCTCGCAACCTGGGCTCCTTTGAGAATAACCTGAGGATCTCTTAAAAAGTACCTACTGTTTATTTGGCTGCAGTCCAGGTCAATTAAATTGGAATATCTGCAGCTAGAGTTTTAAAAGCCTCCAGGTGATTCTAATGACATCTACATTTGAGAACCCAATATTGCTTTGGGCAGGATTGTACCCAGTCCTGAAGGAGCTACATAAAATGAAGACACTGTGTTAGATTTTGCAAACATGCCCCTGGTGCTGCTTGAGGAAAAGTGGTGAGAGACAGCAATGTCAGCTCCCATTTTTGAGCACTCTTTAAAGCCTGTGACCTTATTCAGTCCCTCATTTGTTGTCCCAGGTAGACTTCATTGCCTTTTTTACACCTGAGAAAACTGAGGTTCAGAATGATTACAGTTGTGGGGGAGAAAGAAAGTTTTCCTCAACCCTTCTGTGTTCTTCAGGGTGGTCCAATAATTAAGTCTACATGAGACAGAGTAACAAGGAGATAACAAAATTTAATGACATGTATGTATGGGAAACCCACAGACATGAGCAGGTCAGAGACCCCACATACATGAGATGTTCAGACAGGAAGTTAAAAATGAAGTCTATGTGGTGTTTTGAGCTAAAGATGAGGTAAGAAGACCTTGGGGCTTCAGAGGGCAAGAAGGTCATTTGCAGGATGATAAGAGCAGATGTGTAGCAATTAGAAGATTGCCCTGCCCTATAAATAGGTCATAAAACGTTATTGCTGGTAGGAACTCTTATTATGGGCAAGACCCCAGATTTAAATTCTTTAAGGGAGAGGTAAAAGTTTCTCATGATCCCACAGGGTCTCGATTGCCTTCAGTTCAAAATCATTCTCATGCCTAAGTGGCATGTCTTGGAGAGACATGTTCAGAACCCTTTCAGTCCTTCCTATCTTCTCGGGAAGTTTCACATTCCAGAAGTTGGGTTGATAGACTAAACCAATTTCACTCTTTTTTAAAAAAAATATTTTTATTGATCTTTAGAGAGAGGGGAAGTGAGAGGGATAGTGAGGCAGAAACATCAGTGAGAGAGAAATATCATCGATAGGCTGCCTCCTACATGCTCCTCACTGGGGATCGAACCCACAACCCCGGCATGTGCCCTGACTGGGAATCGAACCAGTTACCTCTTGGTTCATGGGTCGATGTTCAACCACTGAGCAACAGTGGCCAGGCCAATTTCAGTCTTGAGCATGGGTCAGTTCAATTGAACAGCTGGGTCGCATTTCAGGAGGCGGTGACATGAATGGGCTTCTAAAGTTAGTCCTATGATGCAAGCAGGCAGGCATTTTAAGAAGAGGCTTCTCTGTAGAAAAATCATACTTAGACCACTCTTGAAAAACTTCTTAGACATTAAAGCAGTTAGCCATCACCTTACATTATTTTCTCTTGATAACATGAACCAGTAAAGCCAGGCAGAATTTCTGATAACTGAAGACATGTTTATTTAACCAAATCAATCTCAAACTGGCTTTAATGTATATTATTTCCCAGATCATATGATCATGAAAAGCATCGGGGTTAGTTTCTGTTATATTTTTGAGAATTTTCATATAAACACATGCTTATTTAAGCCAATAAGTAGAGCTCTTACAAATTAGAAGTACTGTGCAGAGGTGGAAAATACCACACAACACACATGAACACACAGAGAACTCCTAGCCTTTGTTTTATTTTGATATTATATTATATATTTTTTTCAGTTTCAACTTTCTAAGTAGTTTTCTTCCTCTTTAAAAAAAAAAAATCTTAAAAAAAAACCCCTCCCCCCAGGCCCTCACCACCCCATTGTCTGTGTCCACAGGTTATGCATATATGCATACAAGTTCATTGGTTGATCTCTTTCCACCCACCCTCCCCTGCCTTCCCTCTGATGTTTAAAAATTACTGCTATGAGATGGGTTATAAGTTAAGTTTAAGGCTTAACTTATCAATATTTGTTTAAGGCTTTTCCTTATCAATATTTGTGGAGAAATAATTTAATCTTAAGGAAGCGAGGGTGTTTTTATTACCACTTTTATTTTGTAAAAATCTTCTCTTGTTTTTAGTCTTAGGAATTGGAGATGGTAAAGATAGGTGGGCTTAAAACTGCTTCCAGAGGTGCAGTTCTGGTTTCATTCACAAAGATTGGTGAGATAAGGACAATTGTCCTTAATAACTAAAGAATTGCATTATAATTTAAGTGACATCATAGGTTGATTTACCCATCCAACTACATTATCTATAATTTGTTTTCTTTCCCTCTGGACACATAAATTTATTTTAGTTTAGGGGAGGAGGCTTTAAAAAATTCCTATCAGGCTCTATTGGTGTGGCTCAGTGGCTGAGGGTCAGCCCATAACCAGGAGGTCACAGTTTGATTCCCAGTCAGGGCACATGCCTGGGATGTGGGCTCAATCCCCAGTAGGGGGCGTGGAGGAGGCAGCTGATCTATGTTTCTCTCCCATTGATGTTTCTATCTCTCTATCCCTCTCTTTTCCTCTTTCTCAAATCAATAAAATATATACCAGGCTTTGAATCTCAGGTTCCAAGTTGTCCAAATTTCTGATCATAGTTATTAAATTCTTTCTAATGTCTTTTCAAGTTTCAGCCAGGACAAATAGTGAATATTTCTGGCAGTGTTAAAGAAGTCCAGGACTCAAGAGGGTGCAAAAGTTAACTTCCAGTCATCGCCTCTCATAACCAAGAGAAAGCCAGGCCACGCCCTTAAGGTAGGCAATAGCTATCCTTGGGAGAAAAAGGATCAGTAACCAGTTGGTCTGGATTTGGGAAGGAAGGGATTCCCTTTCTCACTGGGCTCAGGAGGTGATCCATTTACAAAAACTTAGATCCTGTGTGGATTTAAGAACTTCCTTTGGCTCTTCGATTGGCTTTAGACCAAGCAGTGGAAAGATATCTGAAGAGGATTGCCTGTAAGGGGTAATGCCAGTCTTAATGTCTCTTATTTTAGGCACCTTTTTATCTCTTTAATCTTTCATTAGTCTTTTGCAACAAATCTTTTCAATGACGCTATTTTAGAGTTTTTGAAACCTAATGGAGGTTCTTGCATACTAATTAAAAATAGGTATCTCATTCTGTTAATTTGATTCAGAAGCCATTGCTTTTAAGTACATTTTTAAATGACCTGGTTAATGAAATGTTCCTCATAATAGACATTGTAGTTTCAGGTTACAATTTCATTAAGGGCTGGCAGCAGTTTGGTAGGACCCTAGCCATGGATGGAGCTTAGCCCCAATTTCTGTCTGTCCATAAGTTGGAGCTTCCAACCTGACAGTTACCACCAGCCCAGGTCTAGGACTTAAATTTTTAGGTTGTCTTTTAGTAAGATGTTGCCATTCTCTCCATGCACCCCCTTTTTGTTTTTCTTCTTAAGTGAAGGGCAGTTCTACTTCCAATATCCTGATTTTTTTTTTTTTTTACATTTTCTGCAACTGAAGACAAATCGGAAGGAGTCTAATTGGACTTTAATTTTTATTAAAATTTCTGTCCTCCCATTTTATTAAGGGACTCTTAATGGCTAGCCATCAAAGCAATGTGAGCTCTCTCTCTGAAAGTCTTTTTTCTTTCCTTTCAATTTAGAAGTTTTTCCAATTCAAAGGGTCCGTCATCTGGCCTTGATGAGTAGGATCTTAATAGCAACTCAAACCAATAAAGCTTCTTTTGGCTTAACTATGGATTCAAGAGGCATCCCCAAAGGAAAGGGCAAAAAGATGCAACCCTCGCAAGATAAAGTTAAACGCTCCCTTGACAGCTGGGCACAGTCGGACAAAAAGACTAAGATGCCAGTTGCAAGGTCCAGGTAAAATCCTGTAGTTCTAACCTCCTGGCAACAGCTGAAGCTGCCCCAGTTTCAAGCCCCAAGTGAATTTCCATGTTTCTGCCCTACTGGATACAGTGGCCCAGAATTCCCAGTCTATTTTCCTGGCTACCAAGGTGCACCTGGTAAGGGCACCTTCCTGGTAAGTGCACCTTCTGGATGGTGGAAGCCAGAGAGAAAATAGTCTCATGGTCACAAAGCCAAGCTCTCAGGACACATAACAAGTGAAAGGAGGTAGAGAAAAACAGAATTATCAAAACCCTTGAGTACTCATACCAAATCACCAAGAGTCACTAAACCCAAGAAGGTCCTTCCACAAATATTCTCCTGCTAATCTAAATTTAGAAAGTGTGTGTGTGTGTGTGTGTGTGTGTGTGTGTGTGTGTGTGTGTTGGGGCGGTGGGGACTTTTACCACTCTGCTTCCACTGACCTCTGCAGGAGTCTGTCTTGGCAAGAATTTTTACCTTTGCTGGCTCATGTTAGAGGTCCCAGGATCTTTCTACTGCAGCAGCTTAAGGGTGAGCAGTGACCCAATGGTGAGGTGTGTTGCTCACAGCACCAACTGTGTGGTGGAGCAAATTGCCTCTGCCCTTCTCGGTTCTTTCTGTTGGTCTAATAGTCAAATCAACGTTCAACAGATTAATAAGAGAAAACAACCAAATTCGATTGCATACATACATATGGGAACCCCACATAACACAGAGTCAGAGAATTCACGTACATGAGAGTTTCAGAGACAGAAAGTTAAAATGAGGCATATGTGACATTCTGAGCTAAGGATGAGGCTTCAGAGCTAAGGATGAAGACACCTTGGGGCTTCAGAGAACAGGAAGGTCATTTGCAGGGTGATCAGAGTAGATGTTCAGTATTTAGAAATTTGCTCTGCCCTATAGGTGGGTCATGGAAAGTTAATTCTGGTGATAACTCTTATTATGGGCAAGGCCCCTCATGTAAATTCTTTAAGGGAGAGGTAAAGGTTTCCCATGAGCCTGCAGGGTCTCCATTGCCTTCTGCTCAAAATAATTTACAAGCCATAGGTGCACATCTTGGGTCGCTTGTTCTGAACCCCTTCACAGTTTACCCAGGATCACACAGTGCATAGGGGAAGAGTTCCTCCTTCTGAGAGGATTAGTGTTCTTGATACCGACAGTCCTGGGAACCTTTAGGATTATATTGTACTAGTCAACACATTCCCCAGACCTGAAGAATGGAAAAGAGACCTCCACGTTCCCACAACCTATGGCCCGAGGGAACCACATTAAAATGCGTACTTTGTGTTCTCAGAATAGTTTTTCATTTAGATTATGGTTATTTTGGGCATAATTCTAATGAGGCCGCTTATCTGGTTTCCCAGTTGTCAGATTAGAAGCAGAAAAATCAGCACAGGGAGAAGAGTTGCTCAGGGTAGGGGCATTAACGTGGCAAAATGTTGGAGCCAGAGCCTCACAGCAGAGGGAAATAGTTTCCTTCTCTGTGAGATGGGTGGGTTGAACTGGTTAATCTCTGAAGGCCCTGCCAGCTCTACAATGTGATGTGTTTAAGATAAAAGCTATTTAAAAGCTCCAGAAAAAACAACATAAGAATGAAAACCCTAGAAATCTGGACCCAGTGTTAGGGAAGTCATCCTAGAGAATTTGTAGCTCATAGACGATGCAATACTTGAAGCTTTTGATAATGACATCGAGTCATCAAGAAAACATTGAAATTTGTTGCAGAATGCAAAAAGCACGTAAATTACTTTTGAAAGATTTCATTCAAAAATGCTTATCAAAACGTTTGCTGCTTAAACATGCACTGTTTTGAAAATTTGGTTAGTGGGACATCTTCCCTGATATATTCATTGTTTTATGGGGTTTTTGTTCCTTGACAGAATAATTCTGATAGTTGTGACAGTATCTTTTTAAAAAATAAATATTTTTATTGATTCCAGAGAGGAAGGGAGAGGGAGAGAGAACGAGATAGAAACATCAATGATAAGAGAGAATCATTGATTGACTGCCTCCTATATGTCTCCTATTGGGGATGAAGCTTGCATCCTGGGCATGTGCCCTGACCGGGAATCAAATGTTGACCTCCTGGTTCATAAGTCCACGATCAACCACTGAGCCAAACCAGCCAGGCTGTACCAGTATCTTGCACCTCTCTTTTGCTTTATACTAATTCAAAACATTTTTTTCCATCTCAGTTTCCAGTGAGTACTTGGACAAGATTTCTAGTTCTTCTTATAATGAATGTATCTTTAGTATGCAGCCTTCTTGTGCTTCTCACATGGTTTCATGGTGAGCTGTTAATGAGGCTGTTAGACTGATGGCTTCTTGAGGGCAAGGACTGGGTCTTCTTCATTTGGTTCCTTTGAGTCTCTATACATGTGTGTTACATCAGTGAATCAGCGAATGAATGAACTACAAAAGAATAAAGACCCTCACTCGTCCTGCTTCTAAATCCTATAGATTCGTCTTTGATAAGGCAGTGCCTCTTCGTTACCTTCCTTTTCATTCCCATCACCACTACTCTGTTCACCGATCTCCAAAACCACCACTGACAAATATATTGTCACATGGTAGAAAACTTAGAAAATACATAAGTGAATACTGGTACACATAGAAAGGGGGGAAAAAGATCACCACTATCTAGAAATAACCAACGTTGACATTTTAGAGTATATCCTTCCAGTCTTTTTTCTGAGACATTTCTTATATAACCCAGATCTCAGCTGCCACCCACCCTCCTCTCTGAGCTTATAAGTAAATAGAAGAATCTATTTACATGTAAGTATTTATAAGCAACTTATAAAATATTGCAAATTTTGTTTGGTAACAGAGTTTGAGGTTTCTTTTTTAATCTTCCCCTCCCTTTGGCAGACTCCCATCTTGCTAGCTCCCATCGTCTTCCTCCTAGTTCTTCCCTAGTCTTCTGATATCTGATGGCTTTTATTACTTAAACCTTTGTGCTCATATCATTGTTCTCCTTAGAAGATAGAGGTAGTGGAGATGGTAGAGGGAGGTGATCATTTTTTTCTCTTGCATATAAATGTCTTTCAAAAGTGGTTTATACTTAGTGTTTTTTCAGATTTAAAAATTGTGGTGAATTACACATAATATATTTACAATTATAACTATTTTCAAGTACAGTTCAGTAGTTTTAAATATATTCACATTGTTGTGTAACCAATCTCCATAACACTTTTTATGTTGCAAAATTGATACTCTATACCCATGAAACAATTCCCCAGTCTCCTCTCCCCACAGCCTCTGGTGACAATCATTCTATTTTTCTCTCTCTATGAATTAGACTATTCTAGGTAACTTGTATAAGTGGAGATTATACATCATTTTTTCCTTTTTCCCACTTACCATAATGTCCTCAAGGTTCATCCATGTATCAGAACTTCCTTTCCTTTTAAGGCTGAATAGTATTCCATTGTATAGATCCACCACATCGTGCTAATCCACTCATCTTTCGATGGATACTTGGTCATTTCCACCTTTTGGCTATTGTGAATGATGCTGCAGTGAGCATGGGTGTATACATTTCTTTTTGAGACTTTGCTTTCTGTCCTTTTGTGTATATATCCAGAAATGGAATTGCTGGATCATATGCTAATTCTGTTTTTAATTTTTTGAGAAACCACCATATTCTTTTCCACAGCAGCTGTATCATTTTATATTCCCAATGTAGATAGAATTTATATCTTTCTGTTTTTCATTTAAAATTATGTTGAGAGCAATTGCCACACCATTAAGTCATTTTTCAAAATTATGACTTTGGTGACTTTCGGCGTAATTGTCTACCATAATTTATTTAGTAATTTCTCTAGATTGTGATATTCAGGTTGTTTCTAGTTTTTGACTGTTATTAAGAATATGATGAAAATACTTATTTGCTCCTCTGATTATTTTCTCAGGATAATTTCTTATATGTGGAAATTATAAGTTTGTGTATTTTTAATATTTATGGCACATATTGACACTTTCTTTAGGAAGATTATACAGATTTATGTTCCTATACCAAATGAATGTGAGAGTATCTGTTTCATTGCATTCTTGCCAACATGGGATAGTAGCATTAAAATTTTTAAAAAATTTTTGACAATTTAAGAAACAATAGTAGCATACCATTTTGGTTTGTATTTTTTATTAGAGATGTCCAACTTCATTTTGACTGGTCTTGTATTTCTTCTTTTATGAATTGTCTTTTGTATTCATCTTCATTTTACTGAGTTAGAAATAACTTTTATTTGATTATAAGAATTCTACACTCAATTTGAGATATATTAAAAAGTATTAAAAATTAAAGTTATTAATTTTATCATGTAGAGATAAGTACCATTAAAATGGTGGATATTCAAAGAATCTTTTTGACTATATTAGAACATCTGGTTCTGGAACCCATTTCCTCCCCTAATCTTTCAGTTTCCTTCTTTATTATTTATCTGTTTACATTGTCTATTTGTTTTGGAGTCAGTTTGGGAAATTTTTATTTTCCCATAGACATTTCAAGGCAGCTAACTTATACACGCTACCTGAAATTAATATGGCCATCTGTACTTTAATAAAAAATTAGTGTTTGCCCAATGAATCTGTTTATCCTTCAACTCTCTGTGATTTTAACAGACTATTTATTTTAAGCTATATCTTATTGAATATTTTTAAAGATAATCTGAGGGTCCTTGTAAATAGATTATTTACTTAAGTGACTTTATAAGATCTTGTCTTTGTTATTCGTGAGGGGTGGGTATTTTTGTGGAAAGCAGGGAGTGGCTGCTACTGAAATTTTGGCCACATGTCATTTTCAGTGACATTTTCTTTTACTACTTTGAACTGAACTTTCTGATTTTGGTTTCCTTCCCTTTGATCTATTTTGCCTATTTCTATCCTGCTGATTTCCCCAACCATCATCTTGATCACTCATTTCCCTGTTGAAAGTCTCCTTATTGTTTTCAGAATAAGCTTAAGACACATTTGGTGGCATTTAGAGTTCTCTACCCATAGTTGTGTCTTCTGTTTTCTCTCATTAAGCCCTTACACAAATTATGATTCCAGCTGAATTGATCTTTTAATTCCCCCTACTCCCTCACCAAACCTGCCTTGAAGTTATTTTTTGTTGTTGTTTTTATTTTTCGATTATAGCTTACATGCACTGTTATTTTATGTTAGTTTCAGGTATACAGCATAGTGGTTAGACAATCATATACTTTACAAAGTGGTCCCCTGATATTTCAAGTGCCTTATAGTTTTTTATGTTTGAATTTTGTTCAATTTTTATTCCCATTTGGATATTCTTTTCCATCTACTTAAATGCTACTGATCATCCTTGGCTCAACTCTGATCAACTCCAGTGAGCCTTCCCTTATATCATAGATGTGGGTTTTTCTACCTGTGTGAGGGAAGGCAGAGAAATGAATGAGGAAGGCACCCATGGCTAGATATGATTGTCAGCATTCCGGTTATTGGCATGGATGGTTTGTTCATAGTGTTCACTGTATTATTTTTAAAGATAAATAAAATAAATAGAGGGCCATGCATGAAGCAATGTTGATAATGTGTTATAAACCAACTAGAGGCCCAGTGCATGATTGAATCATGCACGTGTAGGGTCCCCTACACGCTTTCGCTTTCGATCACGGGGGAGCTGGGCGCCTGTCCGCTGGTGCCTGAGTGGACAGGCACCCAGCTCCCACGCTTTTGATGAAGTTTGTTTTGTTTTTTTTTTTAAATATATTTTATTGATTTTTTACAGAGAGGAAGGGAGAGGGATAGAGAGCTAGAAACATCGATGAGAGAGAAACATCGACCAGCTGCCTCCTGCACACCCTCTACTGGGGATGTGCCCGCAACCAATGTACATGCCCTTGACCGGAATCGAACCTGGGACCTTTCAGTCCGCAGGCTGACGCTCTATCCACTGAGCCAAACCGGTTTCGGCTCCCATGCTTTTGCTTTCGATCGCGGGGGAGCTGGGTGCCTGTCCGCTGCTGCACCAGGCCTTTCAGAAGCCTCCGCCCCGCCTGAGCGGACAGGCACCCAGCTCCCCCGCTTTTGATGGTCGGCGGTGGGACGTGAGCTCGCTGCTCCTTCTGATTACAGACTTGATCTCTTTATCTCCTCTATTAGACACTGAAGTCCTAGAACCAGGAACTTGGTGTTGTCTTATTATTAATCCCCCATTGTACCCAGCATGACGCTTAAGAACAAAATTTGTTGTGGTTTTTGATTTAAAGAATGATTTTGATTCACATTCTGTTTCATTTCTTCCTTTCAACAGAGTCATCCATGACTTTATGGGTCATAGATGCCTCAGAAAATGAGGAGTTTGAGTTTAATTCCATGGTATCTGTAACCTATGCTGAAAATGGATTTGGAGGTTCCCCAGGTAGACACTAAAGAAGTAGAGAAAGCAGCTGTGACCAGATGTTTCAAATTTGAGGAACTATCCTGGTCGAGTAGCTCAGTTGGTTTAAGTGTCATCCTGATACACCAAGGTTGCTTGTTCTGTCTCTGGTCAGGCCACATACAAGAAGCATCAATAAGTGAAGCAACAAGTTGATCTCTCTCTCTCTCTCTCTCTCTCTCTCTCTCTCTCTCTCTCTCTATCTCTCTTTCTCTCTCTCTCTCTCAATCAAAAAAAAAAATTTGAAGAACCAAAACTCCTGTCAAATACTAGAATAACTTTTACGTTTGTGAGAAATTGTTAGAAAAGTTTAAGAACCAGGAGGATTACCAAGCTTCAATTTATGGAAATTATAATGGTATCTGGAATGAAAGAAGAAACTGGAAGGGAATATCAACAGTTAACTTGAAACATTTTTCTCTTTGGGCTCCTTAGACATAGAATAAATACAAAATGTACATCTTTGTTCTTTGTATAATTTGAGGGGTTATGACATACTCTAATTTAGGCTGGCCTTATCTCACGTTGTACTCCTTTTTCCTCTTCCCTCTTCAGTGCATGTGAACAAAAATGTATACACATACACTCAGATAACTCATCTTTCTTGAGCATTTCCTGAATCTCCTACCTCTGAATCTCTCCTTGGCATTTTAAATTTAATGCTTCTATTGAATTCTATTGAGTACTCAGTATGTGACGTAAATACCTATTATTTATATAGCCCGCTTTTAACTTCCTAGTTGAAATTCATTATCCCCTAGTCTAACTCTTCACTCTTTTAGGTATTATGTATATAATGCTTACATGCGCACGCACGCATGCACACACACACACTCACACTCATACTCATGTTGCCTTATTCTAAACTAGAGGCCCCGTGCATGAGGGGGGGGGGGTGTCCCTCAGCTCGGCCTGCCCCCTCTCACAGTCTGGGAGCCCTCAGGGGCAGGAGGCGACTCAGCGATCAGGGGAAGGCAATGCCCCATCACACCTCTGCTGCTGCCACTGCCAGCAGCGCAAGCCTCGGGCAGCCCTGGGTGGCTGGGCAGCCGCCATCCGAGGCTTGCCTGTGCCTTGGGCTGGCCCTGGGGGGCTGAGGGGACTGGGGAACTCTGGAGGCAGGTGCGCAGAGTGGCCGGGCCCGATGCCACGCGCCTGCCATCCTGGCAGGGCTGAGGGAACTGGGCACTGCCATCTTGTGGCTGTGGGCACAGCCATCTTTGAGGGTGTGGTGGGTAGTTAGCATATTCCCTCCTTATTGGCTGTGGGTGCTGCCACCTTTGAGGGTGGGGCAGTCAATTAGCATATTCCCTCCTTGGCTGTGGGTGCCACCACCTTTGAGGGCAGGGCAGTCAATTAGCATATTCCCTTCTTATTGGCTGTGGGCGCTGCCATCTTTGCGATGGCGTGAGGGTCAATTAGTATATTCTCTCTATTAAATAGGATATGCAAATGTCTGTCTTCTCTAGACTTAAACCTTTTTGTGGACAAGTTCTTGGTGATATTTTTCTTTGTGTTACACCTGGAACCATAATAGTTTCTGGCCTGTGGTAATTGTTCACTAAAGAGAATGGCTTTGAAGAAAGTTTTCTGCCACTTTTAAGTGAAATATCATGTAGGATTAAAATATGTAGACTAGATTAAAGGAGGTATTTTATTAGTATAAATTTATTAGCTCAAATTTGACATTTGATTTTTATAAGGTCATCCAAAAGAACAATGAGCTGATTTAATAAACTTCTAATGAAATTTTTGTTTATGGAAGATAGTTCCAGTCTCATCAACCTAAGCATCTAATTTAATTTTCTGCCTCTTTCACTCTGTATCTCTCTCTCTCTCTCTCTCTCTCTCTCTCTCTCTCTCTCTCTCTCTATATATATATACACACTTACTCTCTGTCTTTTCATGGTATCAAGAAAATCTGGATTCACATGGATCAGTAGTTGCAAATGCCAGTGTTTTTAAATAGCTTTCTCTCCAATTTAGCTGATACAGTTGCTGAAACGAGTAGAAAATACCTGTTTCAAATGAACATTGCAGCAAGTAATAAGTGTGTGCAGTTATTACTTGTTAAGTTTCATTTTAAAGAGTCAATTAATAGGTTCTTGAGCCATTTTAATTTGTCACCATTTGGAAGAATATACCACATGAGTGTATCTTGTCATTTAATTGAGTGGAAAACACACATATGTTGTAGCATTGTATTTGCTTGTACGATTTTATGTGAGTAGACTTGTGTAGGTCTGAATTTAAAGCAGACAAAAGAAGCCTGCAATCTTCGTATTCAGTGTTACAGTCCCAAGAAGTTCACATATGTTCTCAAAGAAGCTTTATTTTGAGGGCTTCAGAAAGAAACAGTCATCCAGGCAGCACAAATACTTTTATTTTTTTTCGGAGGGTGTCTCCTTTGTGTTAAATTTGATAGAGAGTACAAATGAGTGTGGGCGATGCTTTACATTACGGTTTTAAAAACGATTCATACATTTTAACGATGACATTTGAATCAAATGTTTGCAGAGCCCTGGAAGCACTGTTGACTACCCTATACTAGGATAAAAGGATTGTTGACATCAGAAATGTTCACTGTGGCCCTGGCCGGTGTGGCTCAGTTGGTTGGGTGTCGTCCTGTGTACTGAGAGGTTGCCAGTTCGGTTCCTGGTCAGGGCGCATGCCTGGGGTTGCAGCTCGATTCCTTGTGGGGAGGACAGCTGATTGATGTTGCGCTCTCACATCAGTGCTTCTCTCTTTCTGTCCCTCTCCCTTCCTCTCTCTCTAAAAAAATCAATTAAAAATGTTTTTTTTTTTAAAAGAGAAATGTTCATTGTGTCGGACTCTTTCATTTTCTGGATGGGAACTGTGATGATGTGTGTGAAAGTCTCCAGCACAATATCTAGTGTGTGTACTAAATATTTTCTTGACAAAATGACTAAATGAAGAGAAAGAATAGTAACTGTTAATAGTTATTAAATATTTACTATATGCCAGATGCTCTGTAAGTGCTCATAACAAACCCAAGCATGTACTGTTATTCCCATTTTAAAGACAAGAAAACTGAGGCCTAAAGAGATTAAGTTACATCTTTAAGGTTGTCCAGTTTTTACTTGGCATAAATTTGAATTTTGGCTCTGTGACCATTACACTATGACAACAGTTGCATTTAACAAATATGGTGCTTTCTCTAGTGATTTATTTTTGTTGTGAAGGGTAGCTGATCTTATGCAGCCATGCAAGGCTGATCTTTCTGTCTGATTTATCATTTTCATGGAACTACAGTGATTCTTAATTGTCTATTAACCTTCAGCAGTACATTCAGTACATTTGCCAACAGCATTTAAAGAAACAGATCCTGTCTGGGCACTTGGATTTATAAAGTGGGTTTGATGTTCCCAGTGAGCCTTTCCGCATGTTTTTTCAGTTCAGGCGGATGTACTGATGTATGTGGGGCATCCCTCCTGACAGTTTTACCGGGGGCAGAACAGACGGAAATAGCATCGAAAACCAAAGCCCTTGGTTATATTTTTCTACTTTACATTTCAATGATTGTTGATTTTATAGCCTGGGAGGACAAGTTTTGGAAGACCAAATAGGAAAAATAAATCACAAAAGGAAGAGGCAAAGCAATGGCTCTAAGAATTGCTGGGTCTTTATGCTACTTTTTTAAGAGCCTTTTGTTGTTTAGCAATACCAAGGACAGCTTCGGAAGAAGGAAATGATATTTGTTTCAAATGATCATGATTTACTTCTGGTTTCAGTAGCCATTTCGCCGGCAGCTATGCTGAGAGACTTCATAAGAAAGACCCGCGTCTCTGGAGGAGCAGGACAAGTCAGTGTCTAATTGTAAAATGACAGTATATCATAGAGTTACTTAACAAGTGCTGCAGGCTCTCAATAATGGGAGTAAGTAGCTGGGGCACAGAGGTGAAGAATTTCACAGTGGAGGCAACACCTGAGCAAGGTCTTGAGGGATGAATAGGAGTTTGCCAGGTTAGGATGTTAAGGACTAGAAGTGCAGACGCTTTCTGGCCTATTACTGAGTTTCCTTGCATTTTTCATCTACCTCTTCTCTCTTTATGTTATGTCAAAGGAGAAAAGCAACCGACAATGACGAGCTGGAATAAACTACTCTTATTTGTTCTATTAGTTTTTGATAAGGTCTTTAAAAAAAAAAGTTAACTCATTTTGTTTTGCTTTAAACAAGTATAGATAGAGCTTTTATTTCTATCTCATACTAGTACGGTGATATCACAGTTAGCTAATGTTTAGTAATAGAATGTGGAAGTGGAGATCAGGAGCAATCATTTTCTTTCAGGCTTTATGTCTGGACCCACTCTAATTCTGGATGTCCAGGTGATCTGCTTTCACAAGACTGGTGCAGTTATTTGTAGATACATATATGTGGGTCTTCCCTGTACGAATGTGAGATCTTCCCTATTGTGGGCCATGATCATGGATTTTCCAGAAGAGTTCTGCTTGAAACATTTTGCTTTGTTGTTAAGAATATCTAGGAGCTTGATCTGTTTGAGGTTTGTAATATTGCAAACTTTATATACTAGGTGACTAGCTTCGGTTATGAGATCAAGTGTCAGAGGTCTGTAGAATGATGACAAAGCACGTATGTGGAGACGTGCACCTGAATTACCCAGATAATTGCTGTACTCTCAGGCTGCCTGTGTTCTATCAACCACGGGCTGATGGTAGTCTTTCCTGTGCCAGGCCTCTATCCACTAGATGGTGCTAATATTTGCTGTTGCAGATCCGTTCCAGGGTAATTTTGCAATAAAAGGTGAATTATTTGCCCTAGCTGGTTTGGCCCAGTGGATAGAGCATCGGCCTGTGGATTGAAGGGTCCCAGGTTTGATTCCAGTCAAGGGCACATGCCTGGGTTGTGGGCTAGGGCCCTGATAGGGGGCATGCAGGAGGCAGCCAATCAATGACTCTCATCATTGATATTTCTATCTCTCTCACTCCCTCTCCCTTCCTCTCTGAAAGCAATATATATATATTTTAAAAAGGTGAATTATTTATTCAATAAATATTATGAAGTGCCCATGAACCAAACTCCCCAGGGGTTGTGAGTGGTGGGTTCTGAAGAGAACCAGGGTGTAGTCCCTGCCCTTGGGAGGGTACCCTCATTGCTGTACACAAATAGCGAGGCATCAAGTGGAAGAAGCCTTAAGGGAGAGGCAATCTAATGCAGTGGTGAGCATGCTGATGCTGGAGCCAGAGTACTGGGTTCGAATCCCAGCTTGTCCACTGCCGGCGTACCAGCTACATTACTTAACCTCTCTGTGCTGGAAAATGTGAGTCATAAAAGTACCTCCCTCAGAGGGGATTATGTGAGCTAACTATGCAAAGCACTTCACCCTGCAGCTGGTATATATATATTGGCTTTGTATCCCTACCCCCAACTGCTGGCACAGATGCCCAGTAAAGGCAGTGAAGGTGGGGTGCTTCCCCTGCATTATTTACTGGTGGATCCTAAGTGTGCCAGGTGCATAGTAGGCACTCCTCCTGAATAAATATGTTGAATCATAAGTGGAGGTTTGAGGATGGACTTTGTGAATCTAGCCAAGTGTGTAAAGTGTGGAGCTGCTAATAGGGACTCATAAGCTTTCTAATTTAATCAGTTTCTTCTAGATTTCTGTCCGCTCATTCTAAAGACGCAGATTTTTCATTAAAGAATGCCATTTTTAGGGGAGGTGGGTGGGTGGAGGTGGAAGAGGGTATAGGGGGGATAAATGGTGATGGAAAATAATTAAATTAAATTAAAAAGAAATAATGCCGATTTTATAAGAAGATCTTCCTGAGAAAATGCAATAATGCAGAAGGTGGTTTTCTCGGGGGTTCTGCTGGAGGGGAAAGAGAGCTCCTACGGTGACCTTTCACCCCCTGGGGGCACCTGATGGGAGGACCTGGCGGGGGGGGGGGTAGAGGGGGGGACTGTTATAGCCACTCCTCTTTCCTGCTTCTCCCTTGCTCTTTCTGTCTACATTGAACAACATCTTGAAGGCAAATGTCAAGACTAGGAATAAGAAGAGCTTAATTTGTCACATCTGAGTACAGCTGTGTGTGGAACTGCAATTTGCATTTTAATGTCCTGCTTATTCCAGAAAAGTGGCATTTTACAGATTTCCTGTATTATTCATGAATTCCAAGGCTTTGTAGTTTAAAAATAAAGTTCAGGTAATGACCAAGAATCAGAGAAGTTAAACTCTATCAGGGTTTCTCACTCTTGCCTTGTCTCATCACTTTTCCATCTGCTTAAGCATTTCTTAGCCTGTTTCTGTGTTATGTAGCCCAGAGTCAGGAACAGACAGATGCCTCATTAGCTTCAGAGTTCCCAAGAGAACATGTGACCTGCGGAGACAAACAGCACAGGTATCTGGGAGCAGGCAGGTACCACAAGCGCTTTCCTGCTGATGGAGTGGGTGAACCATCCTTAATGCCCCCATGCTGGTTATCCTACCTGTGGAATGTGTGGGCAAATGCTGGGCAAAGGTCAGGTGTTAACCCATCAGCTCTTCTAAATTATGTATTTTTTTTTTTAATGAAAACACAGGTTATTCAGCTCAGAGAAAAACCTGGGCATAATGTGCTGGGGAAGTTTGCTCCCCAGAAAGGCCTGGAATGTGCAGTAGTTAAGATGGAAGCCAGGTGGTGTGAAAGCACCTTGCAGAATGGCCCCATCCGTGTGGTCACGTGAATTTAGGTGAGAAAGGACACTCCAGGGGCAAGTACGTTCCTGGGCTGCTTAGACTGCTCTTGGGCTCTCCTGGGAGGTGGTGCCATGGGGCTGGAGGGCTTGATGGGTCGCTGCATTCTGTGCTCGGTCTTTGACACCAGGCATAATGGTGCAGTTTGAGGAGCAGTCAGAAGTGTTGGGGGGAAATCAATACAATTTTAAGGACTAAGTAAAGAATAAGAATAAGAGTCATGGTGTTATTTAAAATATGTCTATCACACAATGGAGGCTGGAAGTGGATGGCTGGAACCAATGCCGGTTCTTGGCTGAAGTGGCTGTTGCCAGAGATGGGAAGTAGGGGAGGGAAATCGGTTGTTCATACTTATTTAGTGCCTATGTATCAGGTACTAAATCACATACTATATAGAGGGGTGTGTGTGTGTGTGTGTGTGTGTGTGTGTGTGTGTGTGTGAGACACTGTACCAAGGTTTTTACAAACTTTCTGATTTAAACACTGACAAGGTCCTGTATTGGTGGATTTGTTATCTTGTGATGCAAATGAGCACCAGAGGTTCCAAGAGATCCTGAGATCTTGAGCATCAGAGAAAAAAAAACAATGTATTTAGTATGTGATACAGGGCTATTAATAGATCTTTTCAAAGTCCTTTGTGATGAATTTTAAGATAATGAATTTCAGGGGGTAGATGGTTATATTTCCTGAGATGGTTGGCAACATAATGAGATAGTTTCGTATGACAGATAATGTATAAAATTCTATACTGTTTTACATCATCTATTTAATAGGACTTGTCTTGGTGAGAATGTAATTAATCTCTATCTTTCTTTGTGGAATTGGATTGTACCTGTCAGGAACTACATTTTCTAAAATCTTGCTTGAAGTTACAGAATAAAAACAATTATTATACAATGACCTTTCTTCTAAGGGCAGACCTGGTTGGAAAAATTCACGATGAAGCTTCATGGCATAATGGAAAGCGAGAGGGGAAATAAGACAAAACTCAGGAAGGGGTGAGTGAGGGGGTGCTCCAAAGTCATGATTATTGCAGCAGATGACAAGGAGAGGCAAACATGTAACACTCAAATGATGGGGTCAAGAAAATACTGATTAAATGTTAACGTCCAATTAAAATCCAGGCTATTTCCCATAGTATTATGGGGGAATACATAGTCTAAAAACTCATCTAATGCAAAATAATAGAGATACTGTATAAAATTTAAACACTATATATCATCTTAATTGCATGACTGATCTGGCAAGAAAGTAAGAGGAACCTGCTTACTTAAACTGGAAAGAAAGCAAGCAGTCAGAGAGGTAAACCAGTGTGGAAGCCGGTGGCCTCCCTAGAGGATGGCTGCTGATTTCTGGTGACCTAGCGTCCTGGCTATAAAGGCTGTATTCTGGGGTGGGGGGCAAGCAATTCAAGGGTTTTATATTTGGGGCATAAAGTTGAAACTGTCACCCAAATCTAGGACCCTTGAAAGGGGTGGGGGGACTTGCAGATGAGTTAGCAGGGAAATCTGCCTTCTTAACCCTGACACTGGGGAGTGCAAAGTATCCCTTGAGAATATTTAACCATAAGCAGGCATTCAGGGGGTTTTGAGGTTGGGTTCATATTACTCCTGAGACCCAGGGAAAACAAACCAAACCACAATTTGGTTTAAAATGAGCCTAGATGGACAATGCTGCCCGGCCTTGGAAGTTGATGCAGATGGTCTATGGAGAAACACGCCCTTGATACAGGCCTAAGAGAAGATCCACAGTTAAAGTTCTGGTAGGCCTGGGCTCACAATCACCAAATCATAAAACTGTTCAGGAAACCAGGGACTACTAGCAAAAACTACACACAGCCCAATGGATCTACAGGCTTTAGTTATAATTATGAAATACTGAACATAAGATACCCATGTTGACTGTGTTTAAAGAAATAAAAGATGGAATCAAAAGTAGGAGCAAGGAACAAAAATATTCAAAAATAACCAGGCAGATTTGTGGGAAGGATCTAAAAGGGTTCTGGGATGGGTGTTAGATGATAGTAGAAGCCTCATAGGAAGTCTTGGGGAGCCTTAGGGACATGGCATGGGGCAAGGGGATCTTGTTTTGGAGAATCCTGGTTGAGTCTAATTGGCCCTTTAAGGGCATTGTCATTGCTTTTTCAGAGTGCCTTTTCCTGGGAAGGATACAGGCCATCTCATTTTCTGAGACACAGGAAAGGTGATGGCACATGGCTCTAGGGGACTCATTGCCCAAGGAAGTCAGGAATTCCAAAGACTTTTTTATTTAATTAAAAATATTTTTATTGATTTCAGAGAGGAAGGGAGAGGGAGAAAGAGATAGAAACATCAATGATGGGAGAGAATCATTAATCGGCTGCCTCCTGCATGCCTCCCACTGGGGATCAAGGCTACAAACCCGGGCATGTGCCCTGACCGGGAATTGAACCATGACCTTCCTGGTTCATAGGTCGATGCTCCAACCACTGAGTCACACCTGCTTGGCTCCAAAGACTTTTTGAGAGATATAGCTTTATCATTGCCACCACACCACCACCGCCATCATCATTAACATCATCTTCATCATCATCATCTTCATTAACACATACTGTGCTTCATGCATTGTCGTGAGCACATAGTATGGATTATTTAACCTTATTAAACAAGATTTTACTTTGTTTAACCTTCTCGTTATATGTGCTATCATTCACCCTATGTTACAAATGAGGTAATGAATTCCTAGGGAGGTTAAATGGCTTACTCACGCTACGAGTAGCAATTGGGTGTGAACCCAGTCAGCCTGATTTGCGAGCTCACCTTCATGAACTTTGGTGGCTCTGGAAGTTGCTCAGTGCCCTCTTGGAGAAGCATCTTAGCCAGTGTGGTTTCCTGAGGAGACTGGGCATCAGGTGCATTGTTTCTTATCCATGGCGGTGGAATTAGAGGTGCTATGGACGCAGCTAGGGCAGGAGCCCTCCTCTCCCCCCCAGGATGAGGGATGGAGCATGCTTGCCTGTATTTGTGATGTCCCATTAATGACAGGAATCAGCTTTCCAAAGGGGAGCAAGGGCACAGCCGAGGTCTATGCCTGGCCTGGAGTACAGCCTGATCCAACCCAAGAAGAAGGAGTGAGAAAGCCAAAGGAGAAAGTATACAGAGCAAGGAGCAGGCTGGGAGAGTAGTGTTTGAGTACGGTCCAGATTACAGATTACATGACTGCTGCCTGCACTCACCAAAGCCACAGACACAGTTATGCCGGGAACAACATAGTGGTCAAAGAACAGCAGAGAGAGGGCTTTTCCCACCTAAAACCTGCTTTTGGTGCAGAAGGTCTTACACTGACGATGTTGACCCCTCTTCCTCTGTCTGCCCTGACTCTTCTCTCTTCTGGCACTCTCTGCTCCAAAGGGTTGGAAGGAGGGAGAGAGCTTACCTGTGCTGAAATTCTTTCTTAAAATCTGCAAGAGGCACACACATTTCCTCAGGGAATACACATGGAGGCTGTGCAAGAAAACAGCAGCATGAGGTGGTGAATTTAAATCCTCCCCGCACTGGCCCTTCACCAGTGTTCACAGCCAGAATCAGGGCAGCAACTCTCTCTCTTTCGAGTGGCTGATCCCCCGGGGTAGCACGCTGTGTAGAAAGTTAGGGGTGCCTGATTTCCTCTCTGATAGGCGGGATGACGCCTGTGGAGAGGTCACCAGGAACAAGGCCTAGGTCAGGGTGCCTGAGGCTTGAGGGAGAATGTTTTAAAGACTGGACAGATATTGGAATCAAAACTTGAGTTTGAAAATCAAGTTCAGAATTGAGTCAGGAGAGGCAGGTAGAAGATGACCACATGGACAATGGAAGTCCAGGCGTGGAGCTGCGTTTGGATCGTGGAGGAAACAGGAAAGCCCAATGCCAGGGGCAGTGGGTGTGGACAGGTGGGAAGTGGCCAGGGGCAGTGGGTGTGGACAGGTGGGAAGTGTCCTGGGTTAAGTGCAGAGGCAGAGGGCGAGTATCCAAGGTATGCTGCTGTGTGAGACCCCAGTTCAGTTAAAGGAGCCATGTTTGAGCAGCGAAACAGTGAGACTTTTTTTTCCAGTTTATTCCAGTCTCTGTTTTAGGGTTATCAAGAGCCTTAGCATGTCCAGTGGCTGGTGTGGGGAGAATCATTGTCCTTATCCTTTGGGATCTATGCTTCATCTAGTTAGAGTCAATTTCAGGGGAAATGGAGGAGGAAAAGACAGTAGGGAATTGTACCCTTGGAAATGTCCATAAAGGAATTTTCAACCTTGACTGAAGAGCAAGAGATGAAGAGGCATGTGTGATTTGAGGTGGTGTGTGGGGAGGTGACATTAGTACTTGTTGACACCAATTGCATTCTCTTGTACTGATTCTATCAGCATCTCACTTCCCATAAGACATAGGGATTCAGGAGCCAACTCCTGTTTCTCACAATTGTGGTGTAACTCCCTGTGCACAACCACTGGTTGCCTCATCAAATCCATTCTTTCATTTTCTTTCTTAACAAGGCTCTGGGTTTGTTGAGGATGGCAAAGCTTCCAGTTGAAATGCTTGCCTCCCAGCCTCTCTCTGTCCTGTGGTGGTCAGATTACATTGTCCTGGTGAAGGAGACTCAGGTGAAAGTTCTTTCCAGGAAGCTCCTGGAAAAGTCCTTAAAATGGACAGATTTGGTTGGCTTGATCTTTTCCCTTTTGGCCTTTTCTCCTGTCTCCTTGCCTGGAACATGGATGGTGCGCCTCCTTTTGTAGGAACCATCGTAGGGCCACTGAAGGTCTTAAGAATGGCGATTTAGAAGGGGAGGGCTCCCTGATGGTGTTGTAGAGGCACTGTGCCTGTTGGGGAATCCTGACCTCCAGAGGAAAACAAATTCGTATTTGGTTCAGTCACTTTGGTAAGGCCATTTATATTCTGCCAGAGGCATTCCTACCGGGTACACCCTCACTTACTCTATAAAATAATAATTGTTCTTATTTGGCAGGCCATAGGGAATTCTGGCCAGACCTCAGCTAAACTACAACCTTAAATAATTGGATTTTCTTTCCTTTATGTCTCTTACGTGGATGGCTGTTATTCAGATTAATAACACCAAGGCTGTGCAACTTCTGAAGTCATCAAAGAAGATTCTATTATAGTCAGTAGACTTTTCTTATGTAAATTAAAATCTACCTAGTATATTTTAGAAAGTTTTTTTTTTCACAATAAAAAACAAGCAATAACGTTAGAATTCAATTTCCAAAAAAAAAAAATCTTATCCCCTAAATATTCTGGTTAATCAGCCTTTTTTTTTTTTTTTACCATAAAATTTAATTTAATTCTGCTTATGTGTTGATTTTAAAATTAAAAAACAAAGTTATTTTCTTTGAACCAACGTAAAATGTAAGGTGTGAAGTTTATAAAATTACTTATATGACTAAATCAAATTTAGGTCAACAATTTAAGAGAAAGAAAAAATAGTTAAGCTTCACACCATTTATAAGATTAATAGAATTTATCCAGTTAATTAAAGGATATAAAGATTTCCAACTTCCTGCTTTTTCAGGTAAATATCCTAAACCAGAGCTGACCAGCTTACGTATGTGTGAGTGTGTACTTGAATTAAAGCATTTGAAAATAAATGTCAATGTAAAGAGAGAGTAGAATGAGCAATGTCCATCCAACAGATCTGAGTAATACTAAGTAATAAGTTAGCCAGACCTTTGTAATTAAAATACTCATCAATTTAAGTTCTCAAAGATTTTCAAGGCATGAAAATAACCAAAGGAACACATTAGAAGGAATTAAGAACAGGTAGAAGCTCTTGTCCCAGATTTTCAGGTCCAGTGTGGTAGCCAGTGGCCACAGGTGACTGCTGTGTACTGGAAATGTGGTTCGTGAGAATTGTGCTGCATGTGTAAAATATACATTAGATTTCCAGGACGTTATACAGGGAAAAGACTATAAAATATCTCGTTAAAATTCTTACTATGGTTCTATATGGAAATTATAATATTTAGGATGTATGAGTTAATGTATTATTACAATTAAGGTCACCTGTTTATTTTTACCTTTTTTAAGATTATAAACTTTAAATTACATATGTGCTTCACATTATATTCCTTTTGGATGGTGCTGGTCTAAAACAAGTAATTGAAACAGACTCAGACATAAAGGAGAAAGCTAGTGAATAGAAACCATTGTTCTTGTAAATGAGGAAAAAGGATTCTTGAGAAATCTGCCTCCTAGAATGCTGCCGCCCCAGGGAGCATTACCAAGTGGAAGTCAGGCCCTGTCTCTTCCCTGCCCTGCCCTCCGAGGCGTCTCATCTCACCTGGAGTAACACCCAAGGCTGCACAAGGGCCTGCCAGGTGCCCCAAGGTTTGGTTCCTGACCACTTTGCAAATCTGTCCCTAGCATTTCTCCTCACTCAACCGTAGGCTAGCCACTCTGGCCCTTTGGCCGGTTTGAACGTGCGCATGTGCTGCTTTCAGGGCCTTGCATGTAGGACTCGCTTTCTCTGGACCCTCCTGTGGCTCACTCTCTCACTTCTCTCTGGTCTCTGCTCAGATCGGCCTCATCTCGCCCTCCTTACTCTCTGTCCCTCTACCCGTTTTAATTCATCTGCACAGCACCTTACACGGCTGCCTGCAAAACCACGTATAATTTGTTTCCTTGCTTTCATCACCATTATATCTTCATTGTTTAGAAAAGTAGTAGAACATAGTAGGTCCTCAATAAATATTTATAAAACATAAGAATGAATGAAAATATTTAAGTGAAGCAACCAAAATAGAAAAAAAAAAAGAGTTTGTGAGGAAAAACACCAAAATATTAATAAGATATATTCTGGAGCAATGAGAGTAGGAGTGGTTTTAATTTATTTCTGCTACCTGCCCAAGCGCATCCCCTCTTCTTCCTTGTTAACAGAACCTTACTTCATTCAGGCACTCCCTCTGCTACACACGGTCATGTTTCACTAACTCACTCATGGATGCCTCATATTTCTGTGATTGCTTTAGGAGTAGGTATGTGATGTATTTCTTGCTGGTGAGCTGTGAACAGAGGCTGCCAAGGGGACCAGCTGGGAAAGGCTTTATTGCTTAAAAAGAGATGCTGATAAAGAAATAGTTTGTCAGAGCTCTACCGGATGTAGTTTATGTGAGATGCTTGAAATGTCCACGGCGCTGCTAAGTCTGAACATTGAGGATGGCAGAGTAAAATAAAAATGGAAGGAGACCAGTCCCTAATGATGTTGTTGGGCTGACAAATGAACTCTCTCAGAGCTGTCCTACTTTGTGACTTCCTGTTTGGGGAGATGATAAATCATTCTCATTGCTAAGGCCATTTTGAGCTGGGCTTTCTGAATTTTTCCCCCCAGATAATGTAACTGGTACTATGTTATAACAAAATTCAGGTGAAACAGCCTCCAAATTATAAACCCATTGGACAAAAGTACAGAAGTCATAATAAGTGATACTATTATAGAATAGTATTTCCCAAAGGAATAGGCTAGGGACACAATTAGCACAAAATGGGTGCTTGGTGCTTAAGGAAAGAACAATTTCAAAAAAGAAGAAATACCCTTGATTTATCAATGTAATTATATAAACTTGAATTATAAGTGTAACACAGAAAAGTAGAAAAACTACTTCCCTTTTCATGTAGTCTGTGCTGATTCAGACATATTTGTAGTCCTGAATTCAATTCCGTAGTCACATTATAAGATTACCCATAGATTCTATTGAAAACAGGGAAGATTCCTGGAGCAATTATTATTTTTTGCTGCCCATAATTGTCTGGTGACCTGATTTTCATCTGGGAAACTGTCTCTAACCCTATTCTTCTGCCATTTGTTTTGAGTGGAGAGGATGCTACCCTAGTCTGGGGTATCGGGTAGAAAGGTCATTTTTCCCCCTGATCTGTATGATTGGTTCAGGATGGGTGTGTGAACCAATCAGAGCCAATAAAATGGAATAAGACTTTTTTCTGGGTCTGTTGAGAGAGAGTAAACACGTTTGAATCAGATTGAACTTTGCAAAATATCTCTGGAGCTGTAGGCAGCCTTATTGCCATGCACAGAACTTGATAATGAAGCCATGTTGATGGATATAGAGATGAGAGTTGGAGGGAACCTAGATTCTGCTGACATCATTTGAGCCCCTGGATCAAAGCATTCCTGAAGCATAACCTCAATATTTTTATTCACATGATATTACATTTGCCTTTTTGCTTACTCTTGTTTGAACTCAGGCGTGTGTCATCTCCAATGGAAACGACCTAATTGAGTAGAAGATGTGAAATGATCATAAATGTCAGTGTAAATAGTTGTCACAGGTTAGTGGAAAGGAATCTATAAAAAGGCACATTTGTATCCTGTATAATAAAGAGGTAATATGCAAATTGACCATCACTCCAACACACAAGATGGCCACCCCCATGTGATCAAAGATGGCTGCCCCCATATGGACACAAGATGGCCGCCACAAGATGGCCAGCAGGGGAGGGCAGTTGTGGGTGATCAGGCCAGCAGGGGAGGGCAGTTGGGGGCAATCAGGTCTGGAGGGGAGGGCAGTTAGGGGTGATCGGGTCGGCAGAGGAGGGCAGTTGGGGGTGACCAGGCCTGCAGGGGAGGACAGTTGGGGGAGACCAGGCCTGCAGGGGAGGACAGTTGTGGGGAACCAGGCCTGCAGGGGAGGACAGTTGTGGGGGACCAGGCCTGCAGGGGAGGGCAGTTGGGGGTGACCAGGCCGGCAGGGGAGGGCAGTGGGGCGACCAGACCTGAAGGGGAGGGCAGTTGGGGGCAACCAGGCTGGCAAGGGAGGGAAGTTAGGAGTGACCAGGCCAGCAGGGGAGGGCAGTTGGGGGCGACCAGGCCTGCAGGGGAGGACAGTTAGGGGTGACCAGGCCAGCAGGGAGGGCAGTTAGGGGAAATTGGGCCAGCAGGGGAGCAGTTAGGTGTTGATCAGGCTGGCAGGGGAGTGGTTAGGGGGTGATCAGGCTGGCAGGCAGAAGCAGTTAGGGCCAATCAGGCAGGCAGGCAGGCAAGTGGTTGGGAGCCAGAGTCCTGGATTGTGAGAGGGATGTCTGACTGCCCTGTTGGATTGGGCCTAAATGGGCAGTCGGACATCCCTTGAGGGGTCCCAGATGGGAGAGGTTGCAGGCTGGGCTGAGGGACACCCCCCCCCCCCTCACGTGCATGAATTTTGTGCACTGGGCCTCTAGTTTGATATACTGTAGAACTTTTAAATACTTGGTGTTGGAGGAGGTCAATGAGAAGATGTGACCACCACTTGACCCAAGGCCTGGACCCCAGTAATCAGAGACTCCCACCCCAACCCTTGTCTTTAAAATGTGTGCTCTGTTTGTCTTCCCCACTCCCAGAAACTGCACCAAGGACATAGTCTTGAGATGATAATATGGTTATGAGACTGTCTACGTGATTAAACCCAGTTTAGGCCCCCTGTGTGGGTAACTGAACCCAGTTAAGGCCTCTGTATAAACTTTTTTACGATTCTGGCAGGTGTGTGTGGAAATCAATTCATCTTGCAGGCACCAAGAACAGCCTTGTGAGTAAGTTCCCTTGCTTATTAAACTCATCACCTACCTATTGTTAGCTGCCTTTTTCTTCCCTCTCTCCCTGCTTCCTGGGTATGGGGCGATATCAGATTACACCCAGGAAGCTCCTGAGGAGATTGTGAATACTTGGGACTCTCAGCAGTGTCGCTTCTCTGTCAATGTACAAGTTTAACCAAAAGCAGGGGATGCTCTAAAAGGGAATTTCTATATTGAATTAGAATCAGGGCTTCTAAGTTTTTTCAACTACTCTTTCTTTAAAAAAAATATTTAATAATTAATTAGTTTACTTTTTACAGCACAGTGGTTAGACATTTATGTAACTTACAAAATAATCCCCGCCCCCCTACAGTAAGTCTAGTACCCACCTGGTACCATACAGAGCCATTACAATATTATTGACTATATTCCCTATGCTGTTTTTTACATCCCTCATCACTATTTTGTAACTGCCAATTTGTACTTTTTAATACCTTCACCTTTTCACCCAATCTGACAACCATCAGTTTGTTCTCTGTATCTATGGGTTTGTTTCTGTTTTGTTTGTTCGTTTATGTTGCTTTTTAGATTCCACATATAAGTAAAATCATATGGTATTTGTCTTTCTCTGTCTGACTTATTTCACTTAGCATAATACTGTCTACTAGTAAGTCCATCCATGTTGCAAATATGCACCCCTATGTTCATTGCAGCATTATTTACAAAGGCCAAGGTATTATCAATAAATAAAATAAAAAATATCCTTTATAGACTAAAATGCAAAATAGATTAAAAGAGAAAATAAATGAAAAGAAAAAATCATGCAAGAAGATAACTTTCAGAGTAAATTAAAATATAAAACATTTTAAAAAAAGCTTTTTAGTAGGTATTGGAAATCATTATATATATTAAAAATCAATATTTTGGAAGACATTGCAATTGAACACTGATGACAAAATTACCATAAATTCATTATATACCTCCTAAATTCAGACAGCACTAAAACAAATTCATAAAAACAAAACCCCATATCATAGCACCATAATTCTTATTCTTATTTACTTAATACTTTAAAAAAGCAATTTGGCATCAGGTATTTGGCTGGTTATTTATTCTCTTCTTTCATTCTAATCCTTTATTCTCATATCTTTTCAATATTTTTCTTAAAAAATGGCTCTATTCTACTAGTTTGAAATAACATGCTGTAGTAGCCTATATAGGCCATTAGTTATAGAGTCCATTGACTTAGATGTCTTCCTTTTCTTCTAGGAAACACGACATGTAACCATGAGAACTGGAGATTATTCTTCTCTTCCTTCCGGTTTAGCCATTAAAAAAACACTACAACCTGGTCAGTGTGGCTCAGTGGTTGAGTGTCGACCCATGAACCAGGAGGGCACATGCCTGGGTTGTGGGCTAGATCCCTAGTAGGAGGCATGTATGAGGCAGCTGATTGATGATTCTTTCTCATCATTGCTATTTCTCCCTCTCCCTTCTCTCTGAAATCAATAAAAACATAAAATAAAGAAAAACACCACAACTTGAGTCCAGAGGCTATTTCTATTCTTTTCTTCCCCTAGTCCCTTTTTATATATCTTTATACTAAAGCAAAACTCTTCCAGAATTAAAAATTATAGCTGATAAAACTTACTTTCTACCTGTACAGAAAAAAATACCCATATTCCTTTTATACATGTGTCTACCCAGAAACTCAATCTGCTCTCTGTAAGTTTAATGAAATATGGCAGATATATTTTTCCTTTTATCCCAGAATGACTATGCTGAAAGAACAAGAAGAACAAAAATAATTCTGCCTCATGTTTTCATAGCATTTGAATAATACTAGCTAACATTTACTGAGCATACAGCATTCCAGGCTTATATGCAGCATTGGATTCAGTCTTTACAACCCTATATGGTAGGTATTATCACTGTTTTACAAATGAGAAAATTAAGGATCAGAGAGGTTAACTTACTCTCCCAATATCAAAACTGGGTTTCAAACATGGGTTTTCCTGACTCCAGGGCCTCCTCTTAACCAATACACACTTTTCTACTTACTCATTTATAAAACACATCCATAGACATGCTCTAGTATAATCCTATTTTCCCATGTATTTTGAGGATATATCGTTAAGTGAAAAACACAATGTGCAAAATAGTATATATAGTCTGTTGTGTTATGTGTAAGAAGTGGGAGGTAAGAATATTTATTCCCATTTGCTTGCATTTGTTTGAAGAAAAGCTGGAAGAGTACCCACAATTCTAATAAAAGTGATACATGTAAGTAGTGGGGGTAAGGAGGATGAAAACAGGATTTGAAGTAAGACTTGTCAATATATACCTTATTATATTTTAAAATTTGAAGTATGTGAAAATACTGCTTATTCAATGAATTTAATTCACATTACAAAATTTAAAAAGATAAATCATCAACCAGGATGCATGAAGAGAATGGATTAGGAAGGAGAAGAGGGCCAATTTAGAGGCTACTGCCGAAATCCATGGAGAGATAATGATTCTAGAGTGGTGGTAATGGAGACAAGTGGATAGGTTTTAGAGACATAGAGACAAGTGGATAGGTTTTAGAGAAATAGAGAGGGCTGGGTTAATAACTGGGAAGGGACTGATGAATGAGAAGGAAGAGTTAAAAGATGACTTCCGATTTCTGGGCCACACCTGTAGATGAATTTACTGAGTTGGGGAAAGAGGAGGAGGCTCAGTTTGTGGAAATGATGATATGTTTGGACTTGAGATGGTGCCAGACCTATAGAGAGTGTTTAATGAAAGTCTGTTGAATGAACGAGTGAATACAATGCTTTAGCGATATCAGAGTGGAGATGTGAAGAAGGCAGGTGGATTTTTGGGTCTGGAGCCTCATGGAGAAGTATTGGCTGGGAATTCAAATTTTGGGATTATCAGCCAACAGAGGTTTTTGAAGCACTGGTAATGGGTGAAAACAATAGGGAATATAGAGTTAGGAGAAAAGTAGGGTTGGGTCCCAGCCTTGAGGAATTCCAAAACATAAAGGCCACATAGTGGAGGATAAGGTAGCAAAGAAGACTGGGCAACAGAGGACAGAGAGGTAGAAAACCGGAGAGAGTGCGCTGATACTGAACCAAGAAAAACGTTTCAAAAAGGAGGCGTTGAGTGCAGAGCTATCAAGTATGAAGATGGAGAAATGTCTACTGAATCTAGAGCGGTCATCAGTGACCCCAGCAAATCTGTCTCAGGCCTCGTGGGGTGGACAGTGGCTTGCAGTGGATTGAGGACCACTTATTTCAGAGAATGCCCCACCGTCTTTTCAGTCATCTGGCTTGAAAACTGATGAGCTTCTTCATCTCCTCCTTTGTCTTTGTCCCTTTCCCTCATCCTTGCTAAACCATTTCCAAGTTATGTCCATTCTGTTTCAACAGTATCTTTTGCTACTGTCGTCTTTTCTCCATTCATACTGTCACTTCATTAATTCAGGTCCAGACAGCTCTCATGCCAATAAATCCCACAAACACCTACTCTGTGCTGCACTGCTCTCTCTTCTGTGTGTAGAGCATTACCACCCTCTCTTCTTACTGCCTTTCTCTGATGCTTTGTGTCACAGCCCTGTTCCTCTCCTATTAGATCAACTCAAGTTGCAGCCTTATTTGCCATTTCCTTTCTGTAAAATGGGGTTCTGAAGGCAGGAAGTCAGCTCTGTTTTTTTTGAGTATCTGTCAGGTAGTGGGTTGAGTGAAAGCCTACATACATGTTCTCACGAGGCAGGTATTCTTTCCCCCTTTCTTACAGGCAAGGCAGCGAAAACTCGGGGAGGGAGTGTTTTTCAGAGTACTTTAGCTGGTAAAAAGGATGGAGCTGGAATTCAGACCTAACCTGCCTGATGCAGAGATGAAGTTGTTTTCATTTTATCTTGATGTTGAATATCGTCTAGCCACTGTGTGGAGGTGGTACTTCTCTACGCAGCCTGAGATAAAGAAACGTGGGAAACCATGCCACAGATGTTTAGAGTGAAGAATGATTAAAAAAAGGCTGGGTAGTCTTTTTCAGAGAGAAGATAAATCAAGAATTAGGAGAAATGAGAAAAACAACAACAACACAAGATTTGAATTAGCGAAAATAGAGGTGGCCTTTTAGAGTTAGCTGCTTGGAATGGCGGGGTAGAAGCCAGATTATTGGGAGAAGCAGACAGAAGTAGGTGGGTAGTAATAAAAGCAGCTGAGGTAGACGATGTGTTCAATAAATTTGGGGTGCAAAAGGATGAACACTATGGAGGACTGAGTGGAGCACAACTATCCCTCGATATCCAAGGGGGATTAGTTCCAGGACCCAAGGGATACCAAAATCCATGGATGCTCAAGTTCCTTATATAAAACTAGAGGCCTGATGCATGAAATTCGTGCAAGAGTAGGCCATCCTTCCCCCAGCTTCCGGCACCGGTTTCCCTCTGGCACCCAGGACCCTGGCTTCCCTCCAGCCACTGGCAGGCACCTGGGACCCGGGCTTCCCTCACAGCCCCAGCTTCGTCTGGAAGGACGTCTGGTTTAATTAGCATATTGCGCTTTTATTATTATAGATGGCATGTTATTTGTGTATAACCTATGCAATCCTCCTATACTTTGTCACCTTCAGATTACTTCTAATTCCTAATACAAAGTAAATGCTATGTAAATAGTTGTTATACTGTATTTTCAGGAATAATGACAGGGGGAAAAAGTCTGTACATGTTCAGTACAGACACAGCCATCATAGGCCTAACTAGTAGTACACATAAGCAACAACTAACATTTTTTTAGAATATTATTTTTGATCCTCAGTTGGTTGAGGGCTGACAGTATAATATGTACACACAGTATACACATATGCATACATACATACATTTATATAGGTGGAACAGAATGAGAGAGAGAGAGAGAGAGAGAGAGAGAGAGAGAGAGAGAGAGAGAGAGAGAAAGTGAGAGAGAGGAAGTGAGAGAGTGAAAGAGAGGAAGAGAAAGAATTAAGAAGTCAGTGCCTAGAGGTAGGAAGAAGCATAGGCCAGTGCTCTTTATGCCATTGCAGGGAGAAAGTTGGTGTTCTATTGAATAAAGGAAACGTCTGCTTGAGATAGTGGGGATCTTCCACCTGAAGACACAAGCCAATCTCAAGTTTTAAGAGAAGCTGAGGGCCAAACACCTGTTCTGGAAGGTAGAGCTGAAAGGGCTTTGAGGTCGTGATCACAATGCAGATCTGTACCGCAACTTGCTCCCAACCCCAGCTCTGCTCGCTGCTCCCCGCTCCCCTCCCCTGCTTTCTTTTTCTTCATTGCACTTATAATTATCTGGCTTGTTTTCAAACTTTGGGTTATGATCCATTATTGGGTCATGAAATCAATTTAGTGTATTAAGACCAGCATTTAAAAAATCTGAAGTAGGCCCTGGCTGGTGTGGCTCAGTTGATTGGGCATCGGTCAGTGCACCAAGAGGTTGCTGGTTCAATTCCAGATCAGGGCACATGCCCAGGTTGCCAGATTGCCAGTTCAATCCATGATACAGGGCATGCAGGAGGCAGTGTATAGATGCTTCACTCTCCCATTGATGTTTCTCTTCCTCTCCCTTCCTCTCTCTCTAAAAAAATAAAATATTTTAAAAAATCTGAAGTATAATAGCATACAATAGAAGAGAGTGAATTGCAAGTTATAATGGTAAGTATGGTATTGTGAAACTTTTGTTTCAATCTCATATATAAAAAAAAGCATATCTATATTCTTGTACCTACATATATGTCACACATATATGTATGCCTTCATTTCTTATTTGTATACATGCATACAAGTATTTGTACTGAGTGACTATGGAAATATATTTTTTATTATGAGAAATATTTATTCTTATTGTCAGAGAGGTTTGTAAAACCCTGTTGTATTTTATGCATTTTTTAAAAATCTTCAACTTGATGAAGATATGAAAACCATGCTCATTTCGTTTGTATTTAGCACAGTCCTGGGAGACAGAACTGATATCTGAGATAATGTAAACATTAATCATGATGGCAAAACTGGAAGCACATTATTAAGATGAAAGATATCAAGTATAAGTCAAATCCTTGCACAAAAAGTATAAAGTCTTTGTAACTGAATGAGGAGGGCTGCTCTGACGGCAGTATGTGGGATAAAGAACTACAACAATCAATCCTAAATACAAAGCCGTAGGTCTCCATACCTCCTCAAAAGAAAATCATGGATGGTGGCCCAGGACTCTGTATGTTTCCAAAGCTTCTCGGTAATTCCTATTATCTGACAGCTTTGGGAGGCACCGGTGGAGTCTGGAGATTCACGTACCGTGAGGGAGGAGATCTCATGGGGGAGGTATTTTCATGTGCAAACATTTTTGAAGCCTAACACTTTAAACACCATTGTATTTCAGAACAATTCCACCCAATTTTTTTACCCGCTAAATGATTATTACATAGCAACAAAATTCAAGAGAAGTCATTTAATTAAGAACCATTTTCTATCATTTCTCTGCAGTCAGAATGGAAAACAGGCAGCAGAGGTAATTTGCTCTCTAATCCCTCTCTCTATAGATTATAACTCTCTAGTACTCTTTTTTTCCCCCAAACCCCTACTTTAATGGAACTCCTAATGTGAGTTACATACATTCCTCAATTATATAATACCTTTGTCTGTGATACTTACTGTATTTTAGCATTTTAAAGTTAAACTCTTAAGGCTTGATAGACACCCCACTTTTTTAATCAACAGCGAATATAAAATGTTAGTGCGACAAATATTAACTATGCATAATAGGGAATATTCATAATCAATGTAGGTTGCTTCCCCTACCTCTCCCTCAAAGGTGAGATTTATGCTATACAAGACTTGGGAGAATGAATGTATAATTTGGACATCACTTCCCTGAATACCAGTATTACTTTATACAAGTATAGTAATTATGGGATTTTAAATGCCAGTGAGTTCTGTTTCCTTTGTGTGAATTTATGAATGTAATAAAACACTTTCAGAAAGCTAATCAAATAAAACAATCTACTTTTTAATTATCAGCTTTTTACAGATTTTATGAGCCAGATCAGTGGTCGGCAAACTCATTAGTCAACAGAGCCAAATATCAACAGTACAACGATTAAAATTTCTTTTGAGAGCCAAATTTTTTAAACTTAAACTTCTTCTAATGCCACTTCTTCAAAATAGACTTGCCTGGGCCGTGGTATTTTGTGGAAGAGCCACACTCAAGGGGCCAAAGAGCCGCATGTGGCTCGTGAGCCGCAGTTTGCCTACCACGGAACCAGATAATCTCTGTTGCCAAAATCACTTAAGTGACCTAGGAATCACAGAATTAAAGTGGTGTTACTATTATTATTTTTACACTTTACATGCTCATTGTAAAGAAAATAAGCTATTAAATAAAGTACAAAGAAAAAATTTAGAAGTATTCAAATCTCTACAACTCAGATAAAATTGCTATTAATATTTTGCTAGATATTTTTCTAGACATCTCATGATACTGCCCCCCCTCTCAGACAAACACCTAGTTTTTCATAAAAAGATTAATATATGAAACTATTATTTGTATTTTTGTGCTAGACATTGTTTCCTATCCACTTTTTTGTTGTTTTCATGTCAGTAAATAGATATGTAGGCCATAGGTTACATGCCATATATTTATGAAATCTCACAACTGGGTAGCAATTGAGGTAAAAATAAAACTGGCTGATTTTTCTCCTTATTCAAATATAAATCCCAAACTATCAGACAGAGAAATTAAGAAAATCCCATTTAAAATTTCATCAAAAAGAATAAAATACCTAGGACTAAATTTAAGCAAGGAAATAAAATACATGTACTCTGAAAACTATAAGACATTGATTAAAGAAATTGAAGAAGAGATAAATAAATAGACTGGAAGAATTAAGATTGTTAAAATGTGTATACTACCCAAAGCAATCTACAGATTTAATTCAGTCCCTATTAAAATATTAATGGCATTTTTCATAGAACTAGGGCAAATAATTCTAAAATTGAATGAAACTACAAAGACTCCAAATAGCCACAGCAATCTTAAAAAGAAGAATCAAGTTGGAGGAATCATGCTCCCTGATTTCAAACTATGCTACAAAGTGACAGTAATCAAAACAATATGGTACTGGCACAAAAACAGACACACAGAAACAGAATAGAGGGCCCAGAAATAAACCCACACTTATATGGTCACTTAAATCATGACAAAGAAGGCAAGAATATACAATGAGGAAAAGACAGTCTCTTCAGTAAATGGTGTTGGGAAAACTGGACAGATACATGCAAAAGAAAAAAAAACACCTAGACTACTTTCTTTCAACAGATACAAAAATAAACTCAAAATGGATTAAAGACTTAAATATAAGACCTGAAACCATAACACCCCCAAAAGGAAACATGGGCAGTAAACTCTTTAATATCAGTCTTAGCAATATTTTTTGGCTATATCTCCTTAGGCAAAGGCAACAAAAGCATTTTCCTGATGATTACTAATGGGACTACATCAAACTAAAAAGATTTTGCACAGTGAAGGAAACCATTAACAAGACAAAAAGGCAACAACTGAAGGCAGAAGATATTTGCAAATGATATCTAATCAGAGGTTAATATCTATAATATATAAAGAACTCATATAAAAAATAATAAAGAACTCATACAACTCAACATCAAAAAATAATCCCATTGCCCTAGCTGGTTTGGCTCAGTGAATAGAGTTCAGCCTGTGGACTGAAGAGTCCTGGGTTTGATTCCCAGTCAGGCCACATGCCCGGGTTGCAGACTCAATCCCCAGTGTGGGGTGTGCAGGAGGCAGTCGTAGTCAATGCTTCTCTCTCATCATTGATGTTTCTATCTCTCTCTCTCCCTTCCTTTCTGAAATCAATAACAAATAAAAAAAAAATAACCTCATTAACAAATGGGCAGAAGAGCTGAATAGACATTTCTCCAAAGAAGACATACAGATGGCCAACAGACAAATGAAAAGATGCTCAACATTAGTAATCATCAGGAAAATGCAAATCTAAACCACAATGAGATATCATCTCACAATAGTCAAAATGGCTATTATAAAAAAGACAATAAATAATAAGCATTGGCAAGGAAGTAAAGAAAAATGAACCCTCATGCACTTTTGGTGGGATTATAAACTAGTGTAGCCACTACAGGAAACAATGGTGATTCCTCAAAAAATAAAAAATAGAACTACCATATGTAGCAAGAATTTCACTTCTGGGTATTTATCTGAAAAACCCCCCACACAAAACAATAATTTGAATAGACATATGCTCTCCTATGTTCATCTCAGCATTGCTTGCAATAGCCAAGTTATGTATCTATAAATATACATACATATGTGTGTATGTGCATATATATGTGTGTGTATGTGTGTGTTTGTGTGTGTATTCATACAGTTGTGAGATTTCATGAATATATAGTCTTTTACTACTACTTCAATGACTAATCCTATATAATAAAAGGCTAATATGCAAATCAACCAAATGGCAGAATGACTGGTTACTGTGATGCACACTGACCATCAGGGCCAGACACTCAATGCAGAAGCTGCCTCCTGGTGGTCAGTGGGCTTCCACAAGGGGAGCGTCCCTCAGCCAGAAGCCGGGCTCACTGCTGGCAAGCACAGCGGTGGTGGTGGCAGCACTAAGGACCCCTTGGGGGATGTCCGCTTGCGGGCTTAGGCCCACTCCGCTGCGAGAGGGTGCAGGCAGGGCTGAGAGACCCCCACCTCCCCCAGTGCATGAATGTCATGCACCGGGCCTCTAGTCTTCTTATAATAAATTTCTTTCTATATTTGAATCTATTTCTGGGATCTATTCTGTTCCATTGATTTATCTGTCTGTTTTTGAATAATTTTTATTGAGATTTTATTTCTGTGGCTTTATACTATTTATAGAATAAATATTCTTTCATTTTAATTCATTTTCATGTTTTCTATTTTTGCATATTTACTTGATGAACTTAAAAATCATTTGGTCTAGTAACAAAAGCCCTGCCAGGCTTTTCAACCAAGTTGTATAATATTTTTAGATTAATTGAGGGGAAATTGGCCCTTTTTATAATACTGGGTTTTCTTATTTTAAAAAAGTCATCCTTGCCTAAACCGGTTTGGCTCAGTGGATAGGGCGTCGGCCTGTGAACTGAAGGGTCCCAGGTTTGATTCTGGTCAAGGGCATGTACCTTGGTTGCGGGCACATCCCCAGTGGGGGTTGTGCAGGAGGCAGCTGATCGATGTTTCTCTATCATCGATGTTTCTAACTCTCTATCCCTCTCTCTTCCTCTCTGTAAAAAGTCAATAAAATACATTTAAAAAAATAAATAAATAAGTCATTCCCCCCCCCCGCACCTCACTCCCTCCCAGATTCAAGCATTCTCTCAGGTTTTTTGGTAGCATTTTATGTTTGCTTATTTAGGTCATGGCCATTTTGATGTGAATGGAATGATTTCCTTCTATAATATTTGTAAATTGTTAATTAGAAAAACTACTGACTTTTGTTTATTTATTTTATTTCCAGACAATTTAATGAGCACCTTTTTTTTTTTTTTTCCTGTAATCATCTTTTGGTTGATTTTAGCTTTCAAAAGTCTCACCAAGTGGTAGCCAGGAAGCAAACCAAGTAAATATAACTTCCTTCCTGTAGGGCATGACTTGAGACCACTAGAGAGTGGGGCATAAAATAGGAGAGTTTATGGAATATAATTTGTACATTTAGGAAAGACCAAATATGGGCCAATCTTACATCATTGAAATGATATGTCAGACTAAGTATATTAGAATGAATAAGCATGCTGTCCTTGTTAGGTTATTTAATATTCTTAGATGTCTTCGGTACTCAAAGCATCTCTCAGGATTAATCTTTGTGAATTCTGTATCATTTATGTGAACTGCAGAAAGGCTGGATTTAATTAAGTCTGTAGATACTGGTTCCTGTTTGAGTAAGTGGAGGAAGGAAAGGAAAACGAGTTACCAGGTTGTGATTTCTAGGCTTGCTCATTTTTTTTGGTATAACCTCACAAATGAAATCTAATTTACTTTCTTATGCGTAATCCTACTTCCTCTTTCCAAAATGCGCCTGTTGTTGCTCTAACTTCCCACCATCCCAACCCCCTAGGTAAGTAGGTGAAAGATGGTCTGGTCGGACAATGCCATCTTGTGGCTACCTGGGGAACTGTATGAATTAATCTGTTGAACCTCCAGTCTGGATTGGTATCCTGGAAGCCAGATCCAGGCTTGGGAACAAGCAGTTTATGCCTGAAGCAACAGGCAAAGAGAGAAGATAACACAAGTCTAAGCCCTGGCAAAGGCTGCCTGTGGAATCTGGGAAATAAGGAAGGAGCCAGAAAGACTATGTCCCCAGGAGTTGATAGATAGCAAGGACCAGGTCCAAAGAGAGACATCTGCAAAGGATTTCCAACTGGAGAGAGAGAGAGCTCCAGAACCAAAGCAAAGAAAGGGAATCCCCCCTTTTTTTTCTTCTCTCCCTTAATGGACTATCTGCGTTCAGTCTTTGGGCAGAGATCAGAAATTGTGGATTTCCAGTCATTTCTAACACCTTTCTTCAGGGGTTTCCTCATTTACTCTTTTTTTTTTTTTAATTACTATTTTCTTAAAAAATTTTCCATTGTTTAAAACTCCGGTAATATCAGATAAATTCCACATAGGGCACAGTCTACTTCACATCTTCCTTCTCTTTCTCTCATCTTTTCCCTTCCCCCCTCCCTGCTACCTCCTTTCTCCTTTTCCCTTCCTTTTCAGCTCCTATTCTCTCACTCCAGGAAAGCCTCTCCTTTCCCATCATTCTATTTGAGAGTCAAAACATAATCTTAATTACAGCTGGTAAACCTAGGGATGATGCGTGTGGGTCAGCTTTACCAAGGAAACGGGAAGGCAGAGGTTGGGAAATGAAGAACAGGTGCTACTAACACCTGGATCCTTGGAAGGGATGAGGAGTTCCTTCAACATCACCACCAGACTCACTCCTCCGTTCAACCCTCCATGGTTTCCCCAGGTGCCATGTGCCTGCTTTCAAGATTTTGTGTGTGTGTTTTGTTCACTGCTGTATCCCCCAACCTTTAAAATAGCACCTGGCATATAGAAGGAGCTCTATGAATACTTACTGAAGGGATGGATAAGACAGCCTGGTTTCATTTCTTTTTACTATATATTTCAATTTTGCCTTGTAAGTGTTGCAATGATGCTCATTTTCATTGTGAGAGGATGATTTTTGACTTTTGTAGGAGAGTTTAAACTTATGTAACATGGAGGATATTTCTAGCACAAATATAATTATTTTTAAAATTTCAACCTACCAACTGACAGACATTCCGAAAATAACCTGTTGGGAAGCTGGGGACTCTCTGTACCTTTTGTTTTCATGTTTCAAGAGTGTATCTTTTACATACATAAATGAAGTGAAAAAACAAACCAGCAAAATGACCAGCTTTCACCTGTCTTGACTTCTTAAGTGCTCTTTGCATCTTTCCCAAAATAGAAGCCAAGACTGTTAAATACAGCGGAGAAAACAGATTCAGAAAGATGAACATGACTAAGCATTTGGCAAATGTCTCACTGTATATGTTTTCTGTTTGCTGATAAATCCTTGATAACAGAGACAGAGAAGTATATGTATTCTCTGTATAGAATTAAGCCCAGAAAAAATGTTGGGTTTACCTAATATTTTTCAGAATTGCGCTCTTTCTCATGAGCCTTCTCAAGAGAGGAGAGATGAGGCAGGCTGTTTTTATTTTATAGATTGTTCCTCTGACATTACTCTTATGTGAGAATTTTCTGGGGGTAGAAGAGTGATCACTTGCTACTTTGCATTCCAAAACCTTAGGATTTTATAAAGATCTCACACATCTCTGTAATCTTAAAGAATTTCTTTCGCTACAGTGCAAAGGAGCAGTTAAAATGAGTTAAAAGCTCGCCTGAAATAAGACAGCCGAGCAGTGGGTGTAAAACATCAGAGTGTGGTAGACCTTGCTTAATTTGTGAGGATGTGTCACAACATCCTACATCAGGCTTGACATTTTGTTCCTGGCAGATTTTGGTGGGAGTGGTCATGGGGGGGAGGGGGGAGAAGGGGATGTTTAGTCTTCAGTTCATTGACTACAGGGAGGACAAGAACCTACAAGGGATGAAAGGAGCATGGAGTAGCAATTACAGGCAGAGGGATCTTAGACTGAATCTCAGCACTGCCTGTTGCTAATTGTGTGGCCTGGAATAAACTAGGTAACATCTCGGACATCTCAGAGCCTTAGTTTACCTTTCTGCAAAATGGGAATAATGAGGAATGGAGCTGCTAGGTCCAAAGCCTAGCATCCAGCTCGTGGTACTTCCTAGTTCAGGACATGTGGTCCCTGTGGTCTCACGGTCTCTCTCCGCTTCGTTCCTAGGTACCTGGGGATCACCAGGCCGCTCACGTACCCCGTGCGGCAGAATGGGAAATGCATGGCCAAGATGATCCTCTCCGTCTGGCTTCTCTCCGCCTCCATCACGTTACCCCCGCTCTTCGGATGGGCGCAGAATGTCAACGACGACAAGGTGTGCCTGATCAGCCAGGACTTCGGCTACACGATTTACTCCACCGCAGTGGCGTTTTACATCCCCATGTCGGTCATGCTCTTCATGTACTACCAGATTTACAAGGCCGCCCGCAAGAGCGCCGCCAAACACAAGTTCCCCGGCTTCCCACGCCACCCGGAGCCCGACAGCATCATCTCCCTGAACGGCATGGTGAAGCTGCAGAAGGAGGTGGAGGAGTGCGCCAACCTCTCGAGACTCCTCAAACACGAGAGGAAAAACATCTCCATCTTTAAGAGGGAGCAGAAAGCAGCCACCACCCTGGGCATCATCGTCGGGGCCTTCACCGTGTGCTGGCTGCCCTTCTTCCTCCTCTCGACCGCCAGGCCCTTCATCTGCGGCACCTCCTGCAGCTGCATCCCGCTGTGGGTGGAGAGGACATTTCTGTGGCTGGGCTATGCAAACTCTCTCATTAACCCTTTTATATATGCCTTCTTCAACCGGGACCTGCGGACCACCTACCGCAGCCTGCTGCAGTGCCAGTACCGGAATATCAACCGCAAGCTGTCGGCTGCGGGCATGCACGAGGCCCTGAAGCTCGCGGAGAGGCCTGACAGAGCCGAGTTTGTGCTGTAAGGTCATTTATCACTGTTTTCCTTTGTCTCCCCAGCCCTTTTATGGAGCTTCTTTATATATAGACTAGAGGCCCAGTGCATGAAAATTCATGCACTGCGGGGGGGGGGGGGGGGGGTTTCCTAAGCCCGGCCTGCCTCCTCTCACAATCTAGGAGCCTCAGGGGCAGGAGGTGACCCGGTGATCAGGGGAAGGTGACACCCCCATCACACCTCTGCTGCTGCCACTGCCGGCAGCGCAAACCTCGGCTGGCCCTGTTTACCTGAGCCTTGGGTGGCCCTGGGTGGTTGGGAAGCTGCCATCCGAGGCTTGCCTGTGCCTCGGGCTGACTCTGGGTGGCTGGGGGGCTGAGGGGACTGGGGGACTCCAGAGGCAGGCGCGTGGAGCGGCCAGACCCACCTGGGGGTGGGCCCAGCCATGCAGCGCGCCTGCCGCCCCAGTGGGGCTGAGGGGACTGGGCGCCGTCATCTTGTGGCTGTGGGCGCTGCCCTCTTTGAGGGTGTGACAGTCAATTAGCATATTCACTCCTTATTGGCTGTGGGATCCACCATCTTTGTGAGGGTATGATGGTCAATTAGCATATTCCCTCTTTATTAGATAGGATAGTTGATAGTATTACAGATATCTCCCATTTTTTTCCTTTCCCCCCACCCCGATTTACCCCACCTAGATCTTTACTACCCTATTGCTAAACATGTAAGTATATAAGTTCTTTGGTTTATCTCTTCTCCTCTCCTCAACCCCACATCGAGGTATGTCAATCTGTTCCATGCCTCCATGCTCCAGGTCTTATTTTGTTGGTCAATTCATTTTGTTCATTAGATTCCACAGATAAGTGAGATCATGTGATATTTGTCTTTCTCTGTTTGGCTTATTTCACTTAGCGTAATGTTTTCCAGATCCATCCATGCTGGAGCTTCTTGAAGCATATCTCAGAAAGCTTCCTGAATCAGTAGCTAGCTTATTTTCTAAGCTAAGCATATCAGATTGGAATTCAGAATTCTATGAATTCCAGTCCTCTACCAACAGAATTCCGAAAGTAGAAGATAGGCACTTAGTTGGTTTGGAAGATGAGACTGATTTGCTGGTGAACTGCCATTGATATGCTTGATGACGAGGACAGTGCTGTTTCTCTGCCTGTCTCCATTAATACCATCCAAATTATGTCCTTACATCTTCAGAAATTATAACATTGTCATTTTCATTGCTCTTACTCTTACATCCAGCACAACTTTTTTGATGACCTCATCCTTTACTGCTGAATAAAGGAAGTAAATTCACACAGGCTAAAAGCTTGTTTTTAGGAAGTGTGGCCAGTCTTAAGAATTGAGAACTGATAGAGGGTGGTTGAGTTTGTCTAGGGCAGTGGTTGGCAAACTCATTAGTCAACAGAGCCAAATATCAACAGTACAATGATGGAAATTTCTTTTGAGAGCCAAATTTTTTAAACTTAAACTTCTTCTAACGCCACTTCTTCAAAATAGACTTGCCCGGGCCGTGGTATTTTGTGGAAGAGCCACACTCAAGGGGCCAAAGAGCCGCATGTGGCTCGCGAGCCGCAGTTTGCTGACCACGGGTCTAGGGCAGTGGTCGCCAACCTTTCAGATCTCACCGAACACTAGTGGTCTGTGGATCACCGGTTGGCGACCACTGCTCCAAAAGTTTCCTTAAACCAGCGGTCACCAACCTTTCGGACCTCACGGACCACCGGTTGGTGACCGCTGGTCTAGGGGGCTTTAGTGACTTTGCAGGAAGCAATTGCATAGGGAGTTAGGATCTGAAAAGGATTGCAAAGGGCCAGTGGTGATAAGCAAATGGACATTTCCCATGTAACCCACATGTTAATGAATTTGTCACTATAAAGAAGGTAGGAGACAGTGTTGTAATTAGAGTTGTCAGCAGGTCCAATGAAGATTTTGCTTTAAATTAGAGGTAGAGGAGACATCTTCATGTTTGAGAGTTGAGGGGAAAGACACGGGAATGAGGAGATGGAAGATGTTGGTGACAGAGAAAGGGGATTCGTTGAACCTGCGAGAGGAGGACATGTTGTTCCTCACTAACTTGGCAAGAAGGAATAGACCAGAGAACTGTGGGCCACTGGAGCTAAGAGGGACCTTCCCAGTCATCTTGTCCATGCCCTTCATGTGACAGAACAGGTGACTGTTGTCTCACAGTGAGCTTGTAGCACCACTAGGTGTAACCCACATCATCTGAGTCTTACTTCTTTCTACTTTTCATGTATTAGACTCTTTTATGTGCAATAAAGGTGGCTATCTCAGGGGAGCAGCCCTGCTCGAGGTGCCCTCATGGTTTACAATAGGAACCAGAGACTCCAAACCTGGGATGCTCCCCCAGATGACTGAAAACTTCTATCTAGGAAGTCATCCTGTTTTCTTTCTTCACTAGAATGCAGCAGACAGAAAATCCCCTAATAGAGATGAGGGAAACCAGATATCATAATTTCTTGTCCTAGGAGCTCAAAGTTATAAGCCTACAAACATGCTAATTCTTGAACCTGGGTGTAGCTTCACAGGTATTTATTTTCACATCTATTATATATACTCCTTTGTACATGTGGAATTGTTCACAATAAAAAAAGTCAAATACTTTTTTTTTTTAAAGAATACTCTTTTGAGTTCTAGAATATGACCAACCTATTTCCCCAGGGATTTCTCCAGGACTCTAAGATTCTTATCGAATTGACTATGAATGTCTTGCTCACCAGATTCTAAATTCCTCTAGAGAAAGAGCTATGCCATAGTCAGATCTAGTATAGTACCTGACACATAATACATAATCAATAAAAGTAATAATGGCTAACAATTATTGAACACCTATCACATGCTATCCACCACTCTACCTGTAAAGTAGGTGCTTCTAGCATCCCCAATTTTCAGAAGAATAACTGAGGCTCAGGGACACAAAGTAACTCACCAAAGGTCACGTGATGGATATGGTATAAACCACCCCAGTGCACGTGCTATTAGCTATTATGCAACACTCTTTGTCAAATAATTTCAGTCTGCAGTCAGTGAAGAGCTGCTGAGTATTTTTGAGCTGGGGATTATAGCCATCACCTCTCTATGAAGACCATTGGGAAAACCTGTCAATAAAAGTAAGCTAAGTTGGGAGGATACTTTCTTAGCAGAGTCTTTGTGGTTTCTCAGATGGAGAAAGTAAGGATATGATAGAGTCTTAGGGCTTGGGCTAGGGGATGTTAAGGTGGGGAACTGGTGAGGACTGGACAGAGTTTATGACATAATAGCTTTGGATTGGTGGGTGCAGCTAAGCGAGGGCCTTGAAGCCAGTATTAATGAACAAACTGTTAGTTTTGATAAGTAAGCTGTATAGATTATTATGAAGCCTTATCTTTTGGAAGCAACTCCTTTCTGGGACAAGTAGCTGGATGTTTTGCCTCCCCCCAGGGTTGTTTAGCGCAGGAACAGGGAAGCCTGTTGATTTCGGTTCTCAGGAGTAACATGCTGAGACGTGTGTTTGAGGAAAGTCTCTGGCAGCAGTGCGAAAGGCTGGTGGCAGAGGGTCCAGGTAAGTAGCCAGTGTAGAAACTAGGAAAAACAACAAAGTTTTCTAAACTAGAAAACACCACCGTGTTTGTATGCCTCCTACACAGCCAAAGAACTTGGGAATAGCAATGATTTTAGCTAATGATTCCCACATAACTCAGCCCACAAAATGCTAATTTTTCAAATGTCACACAATAGGTTTTCCAGTTTAAAATAACAGTAACCCACATTTATTGAAGACTCACTCTCAGGCATGATGCTGAGACTCTATGTGAATTATAAAAATCCTTAAAACTGTATAAGAGGTTGGTTTTCTTCATCTCTGTTCTGCAGATGACAAGACCATGTAAATTTCTCTTATAAATGTTTCTATGTCTCTCTTCCTCTTCCTTCTTCTTCATCTAAAATAAATAAAAACAGTTTTTAAAAAAGTATGTTAAAAATTCCATAGCAGGCAGCTTTTTCATCTGTCCCAATGTGAGCATGCTCCTTTTTAAATTCTTATTTATAATTGTGCCATGCACTGAGGAGGACATGGGAAATCCATGCTGTCTTTCCTGTCTTAGTACATATATTTCTGTTGGACAGACTGTACATAAACACACACACACACACGTTTTTGTAATAAGAACAAAGGAAAGATGGAGACAGGAAAAGCTACAGGATTCAAAGGAGGGGATAATAACTCAGAGTTGACCCAACCCTTATCAGGGAAGACTTGCTGAAGGCTATGGGCTGGAGTATGTCTGTGAAGGTGGTCAAAGCATTTATAACTCAAGGAGAGTAGAAATGGCTTTCCAGGTGAAGGGGACATTTCGTGTCGAGGCACCAGTGTGGGTTATGCAAAGGATGGTCTGGCTGAAGCTAAGTATTCGTGTGGGGAAAGGTTTGGAGATCACAATGGAAAGCTTAGAATAAAAATAAACTCTGAAGTGTCTTCCATTCCAGTCCCAAGAACTTTGGATTTTATTCTAGACAAATGATTCTCAACCAGGGGTAATTTTGCCCCCAGGGGACATTTTTGGTGGTTATACCTAGATAAGGGGAGTACCTACTGATGTCTATCTAATGGGAAGATGCCAAGGATGCTGCTCACCATCCTGTAATACGCAGGCAGCCCCCCTACAAAGACTTACTCAGCCCCAAATGTCTGCAATGCTGAAGTTGAGAAATCCTAGTGTGGACAGTAGTCATCCATTGACGGGATCTCTGCAAGCAGGAGACCGGAATCATCAAAGCAGTGAAGACTGATTCAGTGACACCATATGGGATGAATCAGAAGGGAGAAACTGGCAGTGTTTTCTAGAGAAAACAAGTCTTTTCAATGACTTGTTTTCTCTAGAAATATCTGAGGGCCTACCATGTACAAGGCCCGGTGCCAGGCATGGCAGGGGATGGAAAGATGAATAAGTGACAGTTCTTGCCTCTAGAATGTCATGGTTCAGTGAGTGGGATGTGGTGTGGTGGTAGATTAAAAGACTGGTGACCAGAATACCCCACACAATCCATGCTCTGCACCGTTGCATTCAAGTAAACACCAGGCAGATAACCCCAGATAACTAGTAACAAACTCTACTTGAGTTTCTGGAAGGATGAACTGGTGTCCAATCCATAGCTCACAGCAAACCTTGTTAGGACCCTTTGTTTTCCTACCCATCTCATTAGCGCTCACACTTCTCGGGCCAGCCTAGAGACTCAGGGCTCCTCCTGCTGGTCTCTCCAGCCTTTTCTCCCTCTCTGGCTGATTGGGTTCTAAGTCTCTTTTACTTTTCTCCCTTAATTTTTCCTTCTTGGCTCTATTTTTCCTCCTACATAATAATTTTCTTTTCCTTTGTAAACAGTCTACTAGCCTGTGTGTTGTTACTTTCAAATATTTACCCATTTTTCCACATTTTCTCAATCAGCATAAGAAGAGGCTCAGGAGTCCATCAGGCACTTGGGAATCTTCCTTGGGGTAGGGAGGGATGAGAGGGAAGAGGCATGAACACTTCCCTGGTCATTTTAATTTGATATTCTATCATCTTTGTGCCCTTTTCACAGGTATTCAAATCCTGGTACTATAGAACCAAATGTGATATAAGGAGAGATCTTTTTTTCACTTTAATTTGTTGACTGGATTTTTTTGAATCACTATAAATATCACCTTTTGATGGCTTTCGCTCTTTGACACCGTTATTGTGAGTGATATTGAAAAGCAGTTTCTAAAGAACTTCTTCCATAGAAAAGAATTTAATGAGATTGTTTTGAAGTAGCTCTTCCTTTCCGTCTCCCTTCTTCTGCTTGGTGATGTATTGTCTTTCTCTCCAGAGACCCTTCTAGTCCCTGTCAATGGCAGTGGCTGGTCATAGTGGAGTGACCCTGGGATCCTGCAGTGAGTTCACTGCGCTGCGCCAGGGTTTGTGCTCAAGCTTTGGAGCTCAGGGTGATCCCACCAGTGATCAGAAATGGAAAATGAAATGGGGCCCAGTGGAAACTGGGAAGAAGCACCAAGGCCCCTGACGCCCTGGATGTCTGTAGTGGGGCGTTGCTTTAAAGACAAACCAAACCAAAAAGTTTGCTATTTCCTGGATATCCCCCCTCCCCCCATAGTAGTGCTTTCCTTGCCATTAACTAGCTGGAATTCAGCAGTTTATTTTTATGAAATCATCAGTTAGTAGTAATAATAGCTTGTTTGCCTCACGCTTTGCAGTTGCCTACATTTTAATTCTTTCAAGTAGGAAAGGCAGGCAATTGACCTCTCTTGCTTTTTCTAAAATGACTTTTTAATAGATAGTAAATACCCATAGCACAAAGTAAAATCAGGCTGTGGGTATAGAAGAATAATAAGCCTTGGGGGGTGGGGATGCCTTAGACGAAAATACCCATGGTGGGAATTTTGAAGGAGGTGATCATCTGGGTGGGTTTTGAATAGAGAGTAAGATTTTAACAAGAAGCGATGGCAGGGGTGGAGGTGGAGGTGGGTTGGGGCTGTTGGAAGCAGAGGGGAGATTATGGACTGAGGTGCACAGATGTGGATGGGGCATGTCTTCAGTGGTACCTGGAAGCTGGGTAGATTGGGGTCAGCATGGAGGGCCAGGTGGGTAGGATGGGAGGGTGGATGAAGGTTTTTGGTAGGAGTGAGACCAGGACTGTGGTGTGAACAGGGGTTCACAGTGGGAGAAGGAGGTCTTTGTCAGGACAAAGGGTGACAAGAGGGTGGCCTTGAGACTAGGAAAGAGGCCAAGGTTGTGTGGACAGTTGGAAGTTGACTAGCAGGTGGGTGGGAGAGGAGATTCCGAGGTGCTCCTGCAGCGTGAGGCCCGGAGGGACAGTTCCTGAGCTGCTGAGAGCTGCAGAGGAAGCGCAGTCTCCCTCCTGCTGAGAAGAGGCAGCGCCCCAGTACCTGTGGAGGACCAGCAGGGACACGGCCTGTGCCCGGTGCCTGCTCCACGGTACTCAGGAGCCCGGAGCCAGGGTCTGAGCGGAAGTGTGGCCCCAGTCTTGTCCTCAGGCGCCGCTGTGTGAAGTGAGGGGCAAAGCGAGGGATGGCGTCTTGTGGAGAAACTGATCCTGTCCCTGGGAAAACCCATTTGGAGTCCTGGTAGCCAAGGGAGGGGGGCACTGCCAATGGGATGGGGAGGCAGAGGCTGGGAGCACACCGCGGCCCTGGAACCTCATAGACCTGGCTCTCAAGTACAAGGATGTAGCTTGGTAAAGTGAGTCCTGTGAAGGCGCAGACTGAGGCGGGTGCGGATCTAGAGGGAAGGTGGCACTACCCCAAGGAGGAGACTTGGCCTTGGCCATGGACTTTTCCTTGGCCATGACTCACGCCAACGTCTGCGAATCTGGGGGGAAGGCAATGAGGGAGGCGAGGTGGGGTTCCCTGGTCTCTGCAGGTTTGGCTTACTATACAGCACCCTCCTATCGTGAGTACTTCTCATTAGCAGTCATCATTATTCCTTTCAAGTTGGGCAAGTGCAGTCATATTTTGCAAGGCTTTTTGCGAGTAGAGCCATTTTTGGCTAAGGCTGTATTATAAAAGTGAATTTCTAAATGGGTTATCTGGGGCTGTTTTGCAACTATATTAAGGCCCTGGCAACTTATAATAGTAATGAGATTTATTAAAAGAGCCACAGCACATCTTCCCTTTAGAGACGCTCATCACCCCTTAGAAGCCACAAATGCTTCCAATTACTGAATGCTGTAAAAATTAAATCCACCCACCGCAAAAGGAAAACATTTATGGTTCTGCTAAATCATTTTCTTGTCTTCTCTCTCTCTCTCTCTTCCCTTATAGACAAAAGTCTGACTACTGTAGAAAAAAAAGCCATGATTCCTGATCAAAAGCGAAATCATGGAGACGAACAAAACAAGGCAAGACAGAGGTGAAAACAGAACGAAATCATGTGCTGAGACTCTGAAATGCTGCTTCCGGTTTTTCTTGGGATGGTTCAAACGTGACAAGCAGGGCGATCTGTTGTACAAGCGTATTATGAGGGAGCCGGTGACCTCTCCTTGTTTTTTTCCCCTGTGGATCAGTGCTACTGTGTGCAAATGAAAATAGTTCTCAGTTTAAGACGGCCAGACCAGCTCAGCAGTAAGCTCCCGAACTGAGCTGAGCTCCAGAAAGGAAACAGTTTCTGGTGCTTTGCAGATGTCCAAGTCCATGCACGTCCGAGGCTAGGCACTGCGGAGGATATTCAGGAATCCGTTCACGAGAGAGAGTTAATTCTGTTGTAGGACAGATGGGTGTTTTTCCAAGCTAACTGCAGTAAGCATAGTGTTGACTATGTTGCATGTCCCATGTTAGAAAACAGAATCCCGTCATCAGCTCACACAAATGATTTCCCAGAGCAGTGTCTGTGTTAAGCTTCTGTCAAACCGTTTGGCTTTTCTGCAGGGTCCCCGTGACCTGCCCACAATGCACTTTCTTTGTTAACTGGCTTACTGCTATGGTATAACTCAGGAACAGATCTCAGGATGGAGAGCGTCAGAAAACCCGAATAAAGCTTCTTCTTGTGCTCACACGTCCTCCGAGGGGTCCTGAGGGGTGAGGGGACTCCTTCCATCAGGACTTGTTACCTATCCGCCCTGGATGTTAACATGGGTGTTGGCGCTGAACCTGAACTTTGGACTCTCGTTACACGCTGGTGCCATGGGCCTAAGGCTGGCCCATTGCTGTGCTTTTTGGGCGGAAGTGAGGGAATAATGGGGTTTCCATGAAAGGTTGTGATGCATCTGGAAATGGGCCGTCAATATGTTAATTCTCGTTGAGCTGCCTTGTGTTAAAAATGAACTGTGTGAGTCAGGGGTCACCAGGGACACTCGCGATGGGCAAACGCTCCGATTTGTTTTGTGTTCTCTGTATCTTAAATCGAATGTGTGCCTGGCCAATTCTGTTTTCCTCCCTACAGTGGTAAGCATTATGGGCAGACAGCGGAACAGAAAAGGTCCGTTTGCGGGTAGTGTGTTTTTGTAATGGAACTGGAATATTGGGAGCGAAGGAGATAGGAAGACAGTAGATCAGAAGAGTCCCTCGAAGGAGAAGAAATAAATATAGACTTTCATTTGGTAAAAGAGAACTGCAAGAGAATATTATTTTCCTACCATAAATGTAGCTGTTTCCTTCCAGAATAATGTGGAATTCCAGCGTGGATTATGGATTTCTTCCAACTTTCATTGACATTGCTTCTTGCCAGACACAGGGAGGGCCTGCTTTCCTGAAAGGGGAGGTGAGGCCTGCCCTTGCAGACCAAGCTGTACAAATTCCTGAACTGCACATTTGCTCAAGTGACTGTATATACTTATATTCATAATTTAATTGATTAATTCTGGTCAGGTAAATGTTAAATTTGAAAATGTTTTATTACGTTACATCAAATAAAGTTTATTTGTAGCTGCAATAAAGCCACTTAAGTAATGATTTTCAATTGAAGGTCTGATGTCATAAATGTTGCTCTGTGTCAAACAGCAGAAGGGCAAGCTTCAGATGTTTGCTAAATCTTCTCAGGTAATTAAGGCAGTTCTGTAGTTAATTGCATTTCACTGTGAGGATTCATCCATTTGGTAAGTTGTTTGTTTTATTTTGGGTTTTTTTTTTTACGTGATTGTTCATTTCTAGATTTGATTAATGAGCATTCATTGGGCTTTTGCTACCCTCAGCACTGTGGACAGGGAGGGCACAGAGATGCGTGGAGCAGATAGGAGGCAGGCGTTTCTCCGGTTGTCACATGTATAGTAAGTTCCGTGGCAGGTTGCAGAGACTGACATGCTTTTCCTGTCCATGAGACAGCATTATGGTTAATTGGATTGATTTAGGTTTTCAAGTGTGTATGCTTGATGTGTTTAATTAGTTATTAAACAGGGCTCTTTATCCCGCCTGACTTGAACACCTGATGATTGAACTCTCTGCTTCATTCTGGGGACGGGGGCTGGCACTGTCCGCTCCGCTTTCTGTGGGTGGCAGCCACATGAAAGGTAGAAACAGAGAATGAGAAAAATATCAAACAGTTTGTACTATTTCACCCGTGGCCTAGGTTTTGCTAAAGGCACTGCTTTTGTTTTCACTAAGCATTGGGGAAAATCACTGAAATAAACATGTTACATATATGTTATGACTGTTCGGCAAGAATGACTGTTATAACTAATGTCTATCTCACTCTAGGGTATCAGCTGTCATCTTCTGGAAAGACCGAGTATTGGGAAACCATGCTTGGGAAGTGGAGGACCTGTAAGAGATAACTTCATGACGGTTGCCTTACTATCTAGTTTTGTTTTGTAAATATTAAACAGGAAGCACTCACAGAGTTCCTAGGTTTCCTGAAACTCTCGTAATCCTTAAAGCATTTACCACGGTGTTCATGTGCTTGAGATGCCTGTATATGTTTTTGATGATTATATTTTCATGCAATTTTATTAGCTTCATTGTTTGCAGGCATGAGATCCACAATAAGAATAGACAATGCAGGCAGCTTTTCAAATAGTTTATGCTAACATAGTAATTGTCTGAATTGCCATCTGTAGATGGTGGGGATTTTGATTGTCAAGTGAGTTCACAATTTAAAGGATATAAATGTTTACAAGTCCCGCATTTTAAACAGTCCACGCCCCTTCCCATCTCAGGACCTTCATACATGCTTTCCCTTCCTATTCTCAGTTATTTATTTAATGCTTGTCTTCATCACTGTTTAGTAATTCTTCAGGCGCAGGGACCATGTCTGTGCTCCTCACCAATATGCCCAGCACCTAGCACCATGCTTGGGACATAGATAGAAGGCATATAATAACTATTTTTTAATAGGAAGGGAGGAAGAAAAAAAAGGAAGGGGAAGAAGGAAGGACAGGGAAGGAGGAAGGTCAGAGTTGACTTGGCACCCTTTTTAAAATTTCAGGTGAGGAACTTGAGACTGCAGTGATCCGGTGACCTGCGCAGTGAGTGGGAGAGAGGAGCCGGGCTTAAGCTCTCCTGTGTGCACAAAGGGCAGGCCTCCCCCTCCACGGTGCTGCTGCGTTTGCACGAGTTTCTCATATCAAGAGAGCAGCCCTTGTGTAATTTTCTGCACTAGTGGAGCAGAGCCATGTATGTGTTATGGCCCATATGTTGGAACTTGTTTATCTAGAGCTCGCCAGATGGTCCCTAGCAGCACACACAGAAGCCGTTTGGAAACGTTCAGAGGGTCAGCGCGTTTTGAAAGCCCTGGGAGTGATGCAGGTTGTGATGTCATCCCTTACTTACAGCAAGCGCTGTCCATCCAGAAAGGGAGACCCTTGTTAGAGAACACGTGTGAAACATGCAGACCTTGGCGCCAACTCAGGGGATCTAGTTCCCGAGACAGAGGCTTCTTTAATTGGATCTTTCTTGAAACTTGCTTGTCTGCACTTTCTCTGGAGAAGGAAAGTAATTTCTGAACTTAAGTACTTTGCTTCCCAAGCTCCTGCTGGCTAAATGAAAATCAAAAAAGAACCCTGCTTAGGCAGAGCAAGCAGCAGAGATACGATGCGATCATCATTGAAAAATGTAAAAGCGATATTTACTGTCTCAGGGAGGCAGAAAATGAGAGAGGCTGACAACGATCAGAAACAGACTTGCAGGTAAAAGTTACGTTGGGTATTTGGCATTTTTAGAAGAAGCTGAGTTGCAGGAATTAAGACATCTTGTGGAAAGTATCACATGATCTCACCCATATGTAGAATCTAATGAACAAAATAAACTGTTGAAGAAAATAGATCCAGAGACACAGAAACATGGAACAGACTGTTGAATCTCAGAGGGAAGGCAGGGGTGGGTGGGTGGGTGAGTGAGAAGAGATCAACCAAAGAACTTCTGTGCATATGTGCATAACCCCTGGACACAGATAATAGGGTGGCGAAGGCCTGGGGTGGGAGGTGGGGGCAGGCTAGAAGGGGTCAATGGGTGGAAAAAGGGGACATATGTAATATTTTCAACAATAAAGGTTAACAAAAAAGATATTTTGTAACTAGGGCTCCCTGGACAGAGACACATGAAATCTTAGGTTCTGTTCAAACTATAGAATTTATGCTCAGAGATTATGGAGCAAGAAATATTTTAAATACTGTAAAGAAATGAAAGCCTTGAGACTGGAGTGATCAGGTGACATGATTCTTCCTCTAAGAATTTCATTGATTCTCCATTCACTCATGCATTCAAACAGATATCTATTAATATACCAGAGACTGTAAAACACTAGAATCCAGTGTTAAGACAGGAATGATCTCCATTCTCATGAAGCTAAAAGTCTAGCAAGGAATCTGAATATTGCACAAATGATTATAATAAAATAACCATGTGTATTATGCTGAGGCAGGCACAAGGAGATTCATAAAGAAATGCACACTTCAGTATATTGATATGAGCATAAATATTTAAATCTCAGTGGAGGAGAGAGTGATAATCCAAAAATAGCACATGGCAAGAAATATCAAGAGTTTAATCTTTGATGTGTGTTATGTAATATTTTGGTGCCAAATTACTTTTCTTAATTACATCTTGATTAGGCTATTATTAAAATGCTCTTTATTCTTCAAGCTCACACAGCCTCACAGTGGGAGAGATGATACAGAGCAACAGTGAGAGGCAGCAGAAAGTCAGCTATAAATATAAAATGTTGTCCTGGATAATTTACAAAGCAAACAATCCACCTGTAAAAAAGTGAGTTATAACTGTATCCATGGAGAAGTACAGAGCTAGAGCATCTCATAGGTGACCTAGTAATACAACCCCCTTTATTTAGCAGGTGAAAAGATGTTAAATTAGAACCAGGTTTTGTTTGAATTTGTTTATAGGAGAGGGGTAGCAAGCAGCACTTTGCAAACTACCTTTGGCGAAGAATTTTTAAACATCGGTCCCATAGCTATGTATTTGAAAAACATAATACACATGAATTACAGGAAAAGTGTAAAATCTACAAAATATAAGCCCAGTTGTTTTTTTTTTTTTCTTATTCGGTTCAAAATTACATTTCAGTAAATGTAATGTGGTCAGAACGTGTAGAAAAAGGAGAGAAGCATGATCATTGTCTAGCGAAAGTGCACTGTTCCTTAATTAGGGATAACCTTGCAGTTCCCCACTGAGAAAGGACTTTGGCATAATCATTACATATGCAGGGCACTAAGTGTGCAAGGCTCGTGCTGTGATGAGCAGGATGTGGGGGCGGGTAGTAATAGGGAGGATGAGGGCTGGAAGGAACAGCTTGGTGCTGCATAGTTCTGAATCTGAAGTCATGGAGCAGAGCTTTTAAACCACTGGGCTTCATCCCATGTCTCCGCTTTTCAATGACCTACTGGTATAATTAAATGGAGTCCAGACTGCTGACCCAAAGGCACTGAAAGGTACTTAACTTTTGGAATGACTATATTAACTAAATTGTCCTCAAGGCAATGAGACTAAGTTTTGACAAAATGTCAGAGTTTGAAGATGAAAGGTTGTGATATTCTGTCCAGTAACCACACCACCTTAATCTTAAAACCCCCTGTGTTCTTTGAACCTCACTCTGACTAGGCATTATCTCGGGAACTTGTTACATGTGATGATTTCAGGGATTCTGATTCATTCTGCCCTGGGTTGCAGTGGAGGGTGAAAAGGGCTTCCCATGAACCTACCTGATGATTCTGGTGCAGCTGACCTGGCTCCCACATGTTGAGAGTGTCTGTTCCCAAACATGATGACAAAGTGAACTATCTAGCTGATTCTTTGCTGTTAGTGTGGAAAGCATAATTCATGTGAAATAATGTCTAAAGCATTTGTAGATGGTATAGAATCTTGTCAGAGAAACACACAGTGTGCTACTCAGCGCTTAATATTGCTACCGAAAATCCAACCGGTGAGTGGAAGAAAAGAATCTGCAGATCATCTGTAGTTTTCAGCTATATTTAAAGACATGTGGATGCTTAGCTTTAAGTGCAGAGCTGCTAATTCCTACATTATTGAGTAGCTACTGGCATTAACTAATATTGGTGCTAATACAGGGTAAGCTGAGAAGGAATGCATCGTTTTTCTGTCCCCATGGTCAAATGTTTGTCAAATGTTTGTCAACAAAACAAAGAGTAAATCTTTGTGAAGTATGTGTTGAGTATTAGCCAGATGTTGACCTTGGCCAAGGTTCACGCTTTCACCATTGTATGTGTGAGTATGTATGTTTATGGCAGGGATTAATACAGCTCACATTAATTGAGTGTTTATTACTCATTAGCCATTCTGGTAATCCTCAGCAACAACCCTAAAATGTGGTTGTTATCCCCCTTTTGTGGGTGAGGGTACTGAGGCTGCCAGAGTGCAAGGGCATTCGCTTAGTAAGAAGTAAAACTGAGCTCTCCAGATGGTGTGTACTTTGCCTTACATCCTCCCTTCCCACTGGTTTCGTGGGCCTGGAAATGTGCACCTGAACTCTTGAGGGGAATCACTCGTGGTTCTCCAAATACTTCCTCTTACACTGAATACTCCAAAGCAGCTGTTTAAGTTAAATCCCAGATAATGGTGAAGAGAGTGAAGGTTCCTGCTTCCTAACCCTATTCTTGGAAAATCCCTTCATTTCCAGGTACCTGGGATCTCATTGCTTTCCCCTGTTCATGCATTACTGTTGCAGCCTGCCTGTGATGGTTAATTTTATGTGTCAGTGTGACTGGATCAGGGGATATTTGACTCAAGGTTTTTCTGGGTGTGTCTGTGAGGGTGTTCTAGATGAGATCCATAGACTGAGTAAAGCAGATTGCCCTCCCCAATGTGGGTGGGCCTCATCCAACCCATTGAGGGTCTGAATAGAACAAAAGGGTAGAGGGAGAATTCACTCTCTGCCTGACAGCACAGGTGGGACGTCAGTCAATCTTCTCCTGCCTGTGGACTGGGACCATCAGACCTCTGGTTCTCAGGCCTTTACACTGGGACTGAACTACACCCCTGGATTTTCTGGGTCTCAAGCTTGCAGATGGAAGATTGTGGGACTTCTCAGCCTCTGATATCATGTAAGTAATTCTTTATAATAAATATCATATATATCCTATATAATAAAAGGCCAACGACCGTAATGGCGTAACGACCAGAACGACCAATCGACCAGTCACTATGAGGTGCATTGACCACCTCTCAGTCCCTCCCCACAGCCTGCAGGCTCTGATCACTCAATGCCCAACGGGGAACCATGGGGAACCAGGATAGTGGAAGCGGGGCGGGACTGGGGACTGGCAAGCAGGTGGAAGGAAGCCCTCTTGGTCCCTCTCCCCAGCCCACAGGCTCCGATCACTGATGGCAAACGGGGAACCACGAGGAACTGGGGTGGGCAGTGACGGGGCAGGCCCTGATCGCAGGCTAGGCCTAAGGACCCTACCTGCGCATGATTTTGTGCACACTGGACCTCTAGTATCCTTATAATACATAAACCAATAGGATATTGATTTATATGTTTATAGATGTATATGATATATTAAATCAGTTAAGGGAATATATATATATTACACATAATATGCTAGTATATGATAACCTATGGGTTCTGTTTCTCTGGAGAACCCTGGCTAATAGATTGTCCTAAATGCTATTGCCCTGTAATGTGTACCTTTCTATATTCTCCTCATTAAAACTTATTTGTTCTATGTTTCATTCTCGCATCTTTTGCTGTCTCTTAACTGTGAGCCAATTAATCAAATAGACTAACCTGTTATTCAGGGGCAATGCCCTCTTCTTGCAAGGTACATGGTTTTATCAGGGCAAGAACTTCTTGGATTGATGTCTGAACCTGAGGGATGGTTGACAGAAATCTCAGACAATGTGACACGTTTGTGGTGGTGACAGAAGCTCAAATCAGACCTTGTGTGCCTCCTTCATTGACTGGGATTCCTTGAACCCTACAGTTATTTAGTTACTTACAGGTCCCTGAGGGGCCTCTACAGCGGAAAACATGCTGTTAGCCAAATCCATCTACAGATCTCTCTCCTGGACACATTGGAGCCCATAACTGAGGGAACCCCTAGCTTTTAAAAGCAAAACTGAAGGAGGGTAATTCAGGAACAGTTGAGATTTGTCAGGGAGACTTGGCTGTGGCCCCTGACCCTGATGTTTGTGGAGATCTTCCATGAGGCAGCTCTGGCTGCTCTTCCGGCCTGAGAGCAGTTCCGGTGGAGAACGTTGGCTGCAATCCTCATTATTCCATCAACTTCCTTGCCAATGGCTCTGTATGGAATGTTAGAAGTGAACATAAAATGAACACCTGGAACTACGTCTGGGTTCATGAATCAAAGATTACTCTTTATACTGCTTATTCTCTTGGCTCTTAGAAATTTAATTTAGCAAGCTTTTAATTTACCTGCAAAAAAAAAAAAAAAAATGAAAGATTTAGTTAATTAAATCAGTTAAGGGAAAATTTGGCCCAATTCTCATTTATCCATTTGGATCATGCAAAGCACAGATTTTAAAAAAAATGAAAACCATCCCTTAAATATAATATGAATTGTAGGGGGGGCATGTAGTTCTATGACAATACTATCTAATATATACTTATGTAAAATGTTCCATTTCCATTCCACCACGGCAAATATAAAAAAGGACACTATTTAGCTCTATCGGTTTGGCTCAGTGGATAGAGCGTTGTCCTGCGGACTGAAGGGTCCCAGGTTCGATTCCAGTCAAGGGCACATGCTCAGGTTGCGGGTTCAATCCCCAGTAGGGGGCGTGCAGGAGGCAGCCGATCAATGATTCTTTCTCATCATTGATGCTTCTATCTCTCTCTCCCCCTCTTCCTTCCTCTCTGAAATCAATAAAAGTATATATATATATTTTAAAAAAGGACACTTTATGTACCCTTGGTGAGGACAGTTGAGAAAAAGACACAGTTTCTTGAGAAGAAATCATAATCAGAGTTTTCAATAATCTTATTAGACAAGTTTGAGCTGAAGGAATAAAGCAGAGCTTTTTACATTTGATATTTCAAAGAAGATGAAAAGAAGGGTGTGTAATAAACACCCGTTCATCTATTACGTTGTCATATTTATTTTAAGTCTATTAGTAAAAGCCAATAGTTAATCTACAATTAAGGGCCCCCTTTGTACCTTCTATTAGAGCTGTGTGACCTTGGGCAAGCTCCCTAATCTCTGTTCCTGTGCGTCAGTTAATCTGTAAAATGAGGATGATAGTATCCGGTATTATGGGGTTGTTGAAGGGATTAAATGAATAACAACGTCAAGAACTGAGAACCGAGCCTGGTGCACTGATGTTCAGTTGATGTCCCCTGTCATTGCTCCTCCTCATTCCCATTCTTCCCCCACAGGCAGGCTTTTCCCCGATGTTACAGTGCATCCTTCGAATCAATGTTTGTGTGCCTGTAATGCACCATAGTTGTGTCTTTCAAAATCGACCTAACTGTATACCGGTACATTTTGCAGGTATTGTCATCCTGTGAGTGCCATCCTGCTGTAACCTGCTTTTTTTCCCCCCTCAATGCTAGGTTTTTGAGCTCTTCATATTGAGAGATATAGATCAAGATCATCCATTTTAATATTTGGTTAGCTGAATATACTGTGGCTTATTCCTTTGTTTTCCCTCTCATGGATATTTAGTTGTGATGTCTAGTCTTTTGTAACCCTGTGTATATTAGTGAGAGTTTCTTGTGGACGGGGCTTCCCAACCCTTTTTACTTGGGTCACCCTACCAGTTGTACCTCTAAACCAAGGCTGCCCTGAGGGCTGAAGAGGCCAGTATCTTGTGATACAACCACAATCCATTTACCCATGTAATGTACCCTCATTGGGAAGCTCTGTCTCAGAGTATTGGTCTTCACATTAGGGTATGCACCTTGCACCAATACCACCCCTCCACCATACACAGAGATAAACATGCACACAGACTTCACTTACACATGAACATCTACACCTGTACATTCATGTTTGTGTATATACACACATGCAGGCACACATGGACTTTCCCTGTATGGATGGTTGTTAAAGCAATTGATTCCCAGATCCTAAACTTGATCGGCTTGAAGGCCACAAGCAAGTTCCCGCCTCCTCATTCACCATTTCATTATCCCATTTTACAAAAGAAAGGTCTCTTACCCATCGCCCAGGATCTTCATATAGTATTGAGCCCCTAAGGGGAAATTCAAAATATTTGGGTCCACGTAGTATCCTTTCATTGAAGGTCTATAAATTTGCAATAGAGCTTCATGCCTTTCCTTGCACACATTTCTGTTAAAGCAAAAATTTAGGTGTAATTTAAAATCCAGTTAAAATACAGATGTCCAGTTAAATTTCAGATAATAACAAGTAATTTTCTATTATTTATAGTATAAGTATGTCCTCAAGTAATATGTCTCAATATGTGCCAGGGGAACGTATATTTAAAAATTATTTGTTGTTTACTGAAATTCCAATTTAACTGGGCATCCTCTATGTGTGGGAGTGAGTGAGTGAGTGCTAACTTTGACAAACCTGGTGGAGTTAGAGACAGTTTTGTGATCCATGAAGGCATGTTCTGAATTTAGATATATGGTAGAGTGGGGTGGATGGACACATTTTGTTTAATGATTTCTCATCTTCCTTCTCCTTATTGGCAGAGGGAGACTCCTGTGAGAGTCAATTAAGTCAGAAATATAAAGGGCACTGTGTCCTATTTTATTGGCACAGTGAACTCATGGAAACTCCTTGGTCTTTATCCATCTGTGTTAGACTAAGAATATTCCGGGAATTGTAGACAGCATGCTGGGAAACACCTGTCTGTGAGAAAGCACAGCCTGCATTTCTCACTCTGAGCAGGAGAGAGTTTGGAGACCAGGCTTATTCCCCAAGGCTCAGTCTTGGCTCACCGGCATTGTTGGCACTATTTAAGGGGGAAGGAGATTTATTTCCTAGAGATCAACAATATACCTCTGAGTAAAAGAAACTTATATTGGAAATATTAGTGTTTTATATTTTATTGAACATTTATTCAGACTTGTAGAAGAAACATTTCATTACCTTTGTAAAAAGATGACTGGATTTTATACGTTCATATACACTCCTCATTTGGACTCAGATTTCCTGCTCATGTCATCCATTAAATTTCAGCTTGTTTGTTTCCATCATATATTTATTAGATTTATACAACTTAGGTGTATTTAGTGGTATTTATTATTTAAAAATGCACTTACTCATTACTGTTGGTAAGCTTCACACTATTTCTGGCCTCATTCTTTTTATTTTGTTGTTAATTTACAAGGCCTGTTTCATTTTAGCAATTATCAATATTCATATTTGGATACATGAAATAAATGAAAAAACTTTTCCATTCATTTTATTAAAAGATGCATTTCCAATAAAATTTTATATTTTTATATTTAATAATTATCAAAACTTGGAATATATTTAGTTTTTGATCAATGATAATATAGTGGTAATTAATATAATACTAATTAAATATAACAAGACAGTAATATTTAAATTACTATTTAAGATAGTAATTTAATGATAATTATTAAAATAAAAAATTTCTATAACTCTCAGAATCTTAAAGGCACAAGAAAAATATCTTGCAATTTATTATTACATATACATTTCTGTAACAGAAATATGATAGGGTGATTAATAAAGGACATTCAAGCATCTTACTTTATAATAGAGAAACATGCAAATTGACCGCACCTCCGCTATGCCCATGATTGGGCCTGCGAGAGGCAGGGGGCGGGACTCCGAGTGCCTATCTGGCCATTGAGAAAACCAAGATGGCGGCCGCCAAATCCTCTTAGTTCCCGGGGTCCTGGGGAGCGATGACAAACCTAGAGGGGCGTGGTCGGGAAAAGCCAGAAGCCTCCCGGACTCCCCAGCTGGATCGAGATGGGGGGGCGTGGCCGGGCATGGCCAGAAGCCTCCCAGGGGTCCCGGGACCCATCACGACCCGAGGGGGCGTGGCCGGGCACGGCCAGCAGCCTCCCCCGGGTCCAGGGCTGCATCGCGACCCGGGGGGGCGTGGCCGGGCACGGCCAGCAGCCTCCCCTGGGTCCAGGGCTGCATCGCGACCCGGGGGGGCGTGGCCGGGAACGGACAGCAGCCTCCCCGGGGTCCAGGGCTGCATCGCGACCCGGGGGGGCGTGGCCGGGCACGGCCAGCAGCCTCCCCTGGGTCCAGGGCTGCATCGCGACCCGGGGGGGCGTGGCCGGGCACGGCCAGCAGCCTCCCTGGGGTCCCGGGACCCATCGCGACCCGGGGGGGCGTGGCCGGGCACGGCCAGCAGCCTCCCAGGGGTCCCGGGACCCATCGCGACCGGGGGGGCGTGGCCGGGCACGGCCAGCAGCCTCCCCGGGGTCCCGGGACCCATCGCGACCCGGGTGGGCGTGGCCGGGCACGGCCAGCAGCCTCCCCGGGGTCCAGGGCTGCATCGCGACCCGGGGGGGCGTGGCCGGGAACGGCCAGCAGCCTCCCTGGGGTCCCGGGACCCATCGCGACCCGGGGGGCGTGGCCGGGAACGGCCAGCAGCCTCCCCGGGGTCCCGGGACCCATCGCGACCCGGGTGGGCGTGGCCGGGCACGGCCAGCAGCCTCCCCGGGGTCCAGGGCTGCATCGCGACCCGGGGGGGCGTGGCCGGGCACGGCCAGCAGCCTCCCTGGGGTCCCGGGACCCATCGCGACCCGGGGGGGCGTGGCCGGGCACGGCCAGCAGCCTCCCAGGGGTCCCGGGACCCATCGCGACCCGGGGGGGCGTGGCCGGGCACGGCCAGCAGCCTCCCAGGGGTCCCGGGACCCATCGCGACCCGGGGGGGCATGGCCGGGCACGGCCAGCTGCCTCCCCGGGGTCCCGGGGTCCCGGGACCCATCGCGACCCGGGAGGGCGTGGCCGGGCACGGCCAGCAGCCTCCCCGGGGTCCAGGGCTGCATCGCGACGGGGGGGGCGTGGCCGGGCACGGCCAGCAGCCTCCCTGGGGTCCCGGGACCCATCGCGACCCGGGGGGGCGTGGCCGGGCAAGGCCAGCAGCCTCCCCGGGGTCCAGGGCTGCATCGCGACCCGGGGGGGCGTGGCCGGGAACGGCCAGCAGCCTCCCTGGGGTCCCGGGACCCATCGCGACCCGGGGGGGCGTGGCCGGGCACGGCCAGCAGCCTCCCTGGGGTCCCGGGACCCATCGCGACCCGGGGGGCGTGGCCGGGCACGGCCAGCAGCCTCCCGGGGGTCCAGGGCTGCATCGTGACCCGGGGGTCGTGGCCGGGCACGGCCAGCAGCCTCCCGCGGGTCCCGGGACCCATCACGACCCGGGGGGGCGTGGCCGGGCACGGCCAGCAGCCTCCCGGGGCGGGGTTCCCGGCGATCACCACCCTCGCCTAAATGGCTGGTGCTGAGAGGGATCAATGGGGCCAATGGAAGGAGCAGGTGGTAGTTGATCACGGAGGCCATCTGCAGCAGCCGGATGCAGAGTTGGGGTCCACGTTCTCCAGGTTGGCCTCCGTGGGGGCCCGAGTCGCACCCATAGTAGCCGAGTGGGCATGCTGACATAGTAGCCCCAGCATGAGGCCAGCTTCCCAAGCCAGGCTGCGGAGGGAGGGAGGGCCTCTGGGCTGGGAGCACTCCCCGACCCCAGTGGACAGGGCACAGAGCAAGCAGCAGAGAGCTACTAGGGGTGGTGGGTGTGGTGGCCTGGCTTCCAAGAGGCTGGCTTCAGCTGCTGTGGCCTGCGCTGAGGTGGCTGGTGGTGGGGGCAACTGTGTGGGCGCATCCGAGGCTGGGGCACTGGGAGACGTGGGACTGCAGCCCAGAAAGCGAGGCTCAGGAGGACCTGGTCACCGACCCCGGGCATTGAAGCCGCCTCCTACAAGATGGATCCTAGCCTAGGTGTGTAGGAAGCAGGTTCAGGAACCTCTCCCTTTGCGGCGCCAGAGCCCAGGCCTGCCAGCGCTCCAGAGGAGACCCCCACCAGGATCGGGGGCTTGACCAGTCTCTAAACCAGGGTGGCCATTAGCCCAGGCCTTCCAGCACCCCAGAGGAGACCCCCAACAGGATCGGGGGCGTGACCGGCCTCCAAACCGCCAGTGACCCTAACCCAGGCCTGCCAGCGCCCCAGAGGAGATCCCCACCAGGATCGGGGGCGTGACCAGCCTCTAAACCGCCCTCAGCCCTAGACCAGGCCTGCCAGCACCCCAGAGGAGACCCCTGCCAGGATTGGGGTCATGGCCAGCCTTCAAACTGTGGCGGCCCCTAGCCCAAGGAGGCCTCCTGGCCGAGGACGCCTGAGTCTGTTCTTGACCTAGGGCCGGGCTCTCCCCGCAAGGGACTCAGAAGCCACCAGAGTCTAACTGCCAGTCTCTGGAAGTGCATCCACTGTCCACCAAAAAGTAGGGCCATCAAACCATTCAGTCTCAGTGCAGGCACAGGTCCGTGGCTGACGGGGTGGAGGCCAGACCAAAAACAAAACAGCAGAAACACCCTGCCCACCTGGGCGGGTACTGCTGTAGTCCACGTGGCCTGGGCAGTGTAGAAAGCGCTACCTTCTCCCAGGTCCTGTGCTGGCACCGCCGCCTCGCTCACCCTCAAGCCCCCCTGAGTCCTGACAGCAAAGTGTGTGGGGCATTCTGCAGGAGTTGTGCCGTTCTGGGTGCTTTTGCCCAAAGACACACTTTGGGATGAATTCAGAGCCACATCTCATTTCCCATGAGACTGGAAGAACCATGTAAAAGGATTTTGACAAAAGCTTTCCACATCTCTGTTTATTCTTTTGAATCCATAAAACGACCTTAAAAAAAGCATCCGGGCCACCTAAGAAAGAATGCACTTTCTGGCCAGAGCACGCAGGATTCTTTTGCCCAACAGGTTAAAGGGAGCAGAGCTGGCACAGTGGGAATGGCCCTGGTGCCCTATGAGGAGACCGGGGGAATGGGGTTGCCGAAATTCCATAAGCCTCTTGCCACCTTCTCCTTTGCAAACCACACCATCCAGATCCACCAGGACTGGAGGCAACTGGGAATCACAGCCGTAATTTGGGACATGGTGAGCAAATCTTGAGGGGCCTCTGAAAACATCTGCAACTGATTATAAGACTGGTCTTTATTTAAAAAGAAATAAAAGAACAGCTTTGTTGAGATATAACCCATATACTGTACATGTCACCTAAAGTGTACAATGAACTGGTTTTTTAAAGTAAATTCAGAGTGGTACAACCATCACCATGCTCAATTTTTAAATATCTTCATGACCCATCCCCTCCAAAAAGAACTTCTACCCATTGGAATCACTTTCCTGATCATCTTCCCCAAAATAGATTGCACTTTAAAGGTGGGTAAAGGAAAGTTGAGGGAAGTTAAAACACTGCACAAAGGATATTGTAAGATGACAAAGCCCAAAGTGAAGATGATGTGTTTTCTTTAAAAATATATATATTTTTAAAATTTCAGAAAGGGAGAGGAAGGGAGAGATAGAAACATCAATGATAAGAATCACTGATCAGCCGAAACCGGTTTGGCTCAGTGGATAGAGCGTCGGTCTGCGGACTGGAAGGTCCCAGGTTCGATTCCGGTTAAGGGCATGTACATTGGTTGCTGGCACATATCCCGGTGGGGGGTGTGCAGGAAGCAGCTGGTCGATGTTTCTCTCTCATCGATGTTTCTAGCTCTCTATCCCTCTCCCTTCCTCTCTGTGAAAAATCAATAAAATATATTTAAAAAAAAAAAAAGAATCACTGATCAGCTGCCGCCCCAGGCCCCCTACTGGGGATTGAGCCCGAAACCCAGGCATGTGTGCCCCTGATCAGAATCAAACCTGGACTCTTCAGTCCACAGGCCGATGCTCTCTCCATTAAGCCAAACTGACCAGGGCCATGTGTTTTCTTGCGTGGTTGTAATGGTCCCCAAATCTATACTAATAAAAGGGTAATATGCTAATTAGAGTGGTTGTCTTCCGGACATCTTTCCAGACAAAGCCGCAGTGGCTACAAAGGCCAAGGCTCAGGCAGCCATAACCAGCTGCAGTGGCAGCAGCATTGGGGTTATGGGGGTGGTGCCTCCAGAGGGAGGCCAGACGGGGGGCCAAGGCACAGGCAGTTTGGGGTGATCAGGCTGATAGGGGAGTGGGTAGGGGCAATCAGGCTGCAGGAGATCAAGGTAGGGGTGAGCAGGCAGGCAGGCAGTGGGGTTAGGGAAATCAGGCAGGCAGGCAGGTGATTAGGAGCCAGTGGTTCCGGATTGTGAGAGGGCTGTCCACCTGCTGGAAGTTGGACATCCCCTGAGGGGTCCCAGATTGAAGAGGGTACAGATTGGGCTGAGGGACCCCCTCAAGTGCACGAATTTTGTGCACCGGGCCTCTAGTAAAAATATATTAAGATAAACTATAGTGGTGACATGGGATGGAAATACAAGTTTAAAAAAAGGTAAAATTTCCAATGTTATAAAAGAGCTGTTTATGTATTTTTTAAAATATGTATTATTGCTTATCTTATGCCACTTTTTAATAGATTAAAATAATGACACAGTTTTATTGTTTTAAATGTCAGCATTTATAACTATTGCAAAATTACATCTTTTGCAGCTAGAGGTCTGGGACCTCATTTATAATTTAAAAATTTACATGTCTATTTAAAAATTTGCAAGTGGCTGCATAATTTTTAAAAAGTATTTGATAGAGTTGATGTGCAAAAATTGTAGATGCCCAACAGCTCTATGGTGTGCCTGAAGAGGAGTTGCTGTGGAGGAGGTGTGTATATCCTTAACTAGATTCTGCCAAATTCTAAGTGGTTGCCCTATATTACACTCCCACTAATAGTGTATGAGAATTCCCATATTGTGACATTTTCTCAAACACTTAGTATTGTCAACTTTTAAGGTTTGCCAGTTGGAGGTATAAAATGCTCTCACTTTATGGTATTAAATTTGCACTTCTCTGGTGATTGGTGAGGTTGAAGTTTTCATGTGTTGTTTAGCCTTTTGTATTTCCTTCTCTGCTGATTGCCTTCTCATATCTTTGCTCATTTTTCATTCTTTTTGTTGTTTTGTTAGTTCTTACTTCAGATATTTTTTCCATTGGTTTGTAGAGAGAGTGGAAGGAAGGGAGGGGTCATGTTGATTGGCTTACTAAGATTTGATTCCTTTAAATATGAAATGGTTTATGAAAAGGATTCCCTCTTGAGGTCTTTAGTGATTATGTGAAATACAGGCCGTTTCTGACTTACGAGCTACTTGGCCAGGGCAGTGAGCATACATCGAGGCATTGAAATGTAACTGGTTTATGGAATGGGCTGAACCTAATGGGTGATACAGAAGATGGCCTTCATTTTCCTCCCATCACTCTTTTCAATGCTGATGATCAGATCTCTCTTCCTGGTCCCTGGATACCAGCCAAGCCCCCAACTTTCCAGTCAGTTTCAGTGATAAGAAAATGTCCTTTCAGTAATTAGGATTCACTGTCAGAAAGTCCAGTCTGATCCAGCTGAAAGCTTTAATACTAAAGCCAGTTTAAATCTTCTCTCCCACCTAGCTTAGTCCTAACCTGAGGTCAGTAAGTCAGAGATCTTCTGTAGGAAAGAGGGGGTGGTCTCTGGTTTCCCTCTTCTCATCCTTTCTCTTTTCTCTCAGATTGGAGAAAGAAGGAGGATCAGATGATAAGAACAGAAGACACAAAGCAAAAGGACAGAAGTTCTCTGATTTGGTGGTGTCTGGGTACTGGTTGTTTTGCAGGCCATGTTTTGTTTTTTAGGGGACATATATTCATTCTGATGTAGTTCTGTGCTCTTCAGATAACTTCTTAAGACCGGCAGTTCCTGCCCCAGGGGCCACTCCACAACCTCTTACGGCTGAGATTCCTCTGGTTCTGGCAGGCGATCCTGGGTGAGACTAAGCCATCTCAAGCACAGCTGCTTCTGCGAGGTCTGCTTCACCTAAGATCAACTCACACATCTCAGCCATGTCAAATGCTAGGACTCCGGGCTCCTCCCCCAACACTAAAGCTCTTTCTCTTTGTCTTGCAAGAGAATTGTTCCAGCTAGGCTCCCCACTTCAAATCCCCTACACTGTGACTAATTCAAGTGTGGTCCAAGGACCAGCAGCCTCGTCATCACGTGGAACCCTGTCACAAATGTGGTACTCATGTTCCATCCTCGGATGACTGAATCTGAATCAGCTTTATGCAGTGATTCCCCAAGGGGTTCATGTGCACAGTGAGGTTTGAGAAGCCTGACCTGGGCAGTCTCTGGTCTTGGTGTTCAGGTTGACCCCTAACCTCCAGGGGATGCACGTAAGGCTCTCTCAAGTTCTCTCAAAACAACCTATTTACATCTACCCTGAGCTCCTCTAGCTCTGTGTCATCCAGCTGGGGAACCTAATGGGGAACAATATTACAGGAACCCCTAGAACCATATTACAGGGACCCCTAACTTCTAGGAGACTTTTTCTAGCAGACTTTATCACTTAGTCTGGAATGGGAGCGCTTTCTTTTCTTTCTCCCTGAGTAGAGAGGAGAAAATCCAGAACTTTCCTCCTACAGCCTAGAAGTCACCGACCCTCTGAACAAACTCCAGTCTTTGCCTAGAATGGCTAGATGAAGGGCGGGAGAGGAGGACCCTCTCATTAAGCAAGGCTTGAAGGAAGGTGTCGGACAGACCCACAGTTCCTCTCATCAGAATATGCAGGCAACAATCACCTCTTGTCCTCAGTTTGGGGCTTTATTCTGAAATTCCATGACAATTGAAAAGTTATATTCTTCTGTTACAGTAAAAAGTGTTCTTGTATAACATGAAATGTGATCTAATTTTGGAAATTCTTTTCACATCATAAAAATGCCAAAGTTGGCTAGCATAAAGGAAAGAAGTGTAATTTATAGGCTATGTTATTTAGACCAGCATGTCTAGTGATAAGAACTAAAATAGTTGGATAAAATTGAAATAGAAAAATGTCTGGAGAGCATTTGACAAGAGTGGGGTAGCAGAGAGGTAAGCAGAGCCCATAGCTGCTTTTGCTCTGGGGGCATTGCCTGTAGGGTTCGCTGAAAGGATGCCCTTCTGGTTTGGCTCAGCGGATAGAGCGTCAGCCTGCAGACTGAAGGATCACGGGTTTGATTCCGGTCAATGGCATGAACTTTGGTTGCAGGCTCAATCCCCAGCCCTGGTCTGGAGGAAGTGTGGGAGGCACCCAGTCAATGTGTCTCTCTTGCATTGATGTTTCTCTCTATCTCCTCCTCCTCCCTTCCATTCTCTCTAAAAAACTCAATGGAAAAAAACATCCTCGGGTAAGGATTAATAGCAGCAAAGAGAAATGAAAAGATCTCCAAGAAGGGGAGTCTAATAAGAGACCCTCCTACACACATTAAGCTCAGACATTAAAGGACTGAGGTATCTCCAGGGTAAAGGTCCATAAGTAAACCTACCTCACTCTCAATCTCACCCATACTTCAATTCCCGTTTCAACCCCTAGGTCTCTCCAGAGGCAGTTGCCTTGAATTGGTGGGAAGGGAGAAAAGGGGAGGTGGACTTTCTTGTGGTCTAGGAGACCCCAGGCTTCTTAATTTTATTTGAAGTGGTTCAGAGTGACTTGCAATACTTCCAGCACCTGGAAGAATGAAATGCAACTCGTCTTTGGAGGAAGACATATTAAGCCTAGTCTTCAAATAACTCCTGCTAATATTTTTCAAAGACAATGCTCTGTATACAGTAAACAAACAAACACAAGCGAACATAAACATCCATTTCATTGGGTCTTTGTTTCTTACTGGAGGCCCAATGCATGAAATTTGTGCAAGGGGCTCAGCCCTCACAACCCCGGCTTCGTCTGGAAGGTTGTCCAGAAGGTCATCCGGAAGGTCGTCCTGACGGTCGTTCTACTGTCTACTGTTTGGCCGTCAGACTAATTAGCATATTGTGCTTTTATTATTATAGATAAGGGCTCCTGTGTCATGTAAAATTCAATATAAATGTATGTGCTTTTCTCCTGTTAATCTGTTTAATCCTCAGGTCCTTAGGGGAGCAGAGGTAACAATTTGCTTCCCCTACACTAACGTTTGGTTTTTGTTATTTATCTGATGCCAGTCTTATGGTTTAAAATATTTATTTTGTTGTTGTTGTTATTTTAGAAAATCACAAAACTGGCCAGATCTTCATATTTTTTTGTCTATTTTAATTTCTTCTTTTATGATTTGGCACATTTAGCCATTTTCTTTTTTATGATTAGTTTTTTTAGAGCTCTTTCTATAGCAGTAGTAATTCTTTCCATCATGTGTGTTACTAAATAGTTTTCCTAAGTCTTTCAAGCTTCTATAAATGTGGTATTTTGTTTTTGGTTTTGGTGCCAGGAAATATTTAATTTCTATGAAAATTCATTTTCTTCTATGGTTTCTGGCTTGGTGTCAAATTCATAAAGACTTATTCCAGCCCTGGCTGATGTAGCTCTGTTGGTTGGAACATCATCCCGTACGCCAGGAGGAGGTGGGTTCAATTCCCTGTCAGGGCACATACCTGATAGTGGGTCAGGGAGGGTGAAGGAGGCAACCAATTGATGTTTCTCTCTCTCTCTGTCTCTTCCTCTCCATAAAATCAATAAAAGTTTTCTTAAAAAGAAACTTATTCCAGTTTTATTATTAAAAGTGTTTACTCATATTTTGTTACTGTTTACGTTTATTAAAAGTTTAATGAATTTAATGAAATTTAATTTTTCTCCTAAAGTGGCTAGCCAGTTGCCACAAATTATTTAATGACTAACATTGAAATGCCACATTTATTGCATACAAAATTCTCATAATACTTGAGTTTATTTCTGGGATTTTCTACACTGCCCCTTGATAGTCTGTTTTTTTTTTTCCTATGCCAACATTATCCATGTTGTTACTGTTGTTATTGTTCAATGCAAGATGCTACTATATAATAGGGAAAGTGTGTGTCCTCTCCTTCCCTCCCATCCCTCCAGAACTTTTGTTATGGTGTTTGCAGATCAATTTTAAGATAATTGTTGTTAAATTCTAAAATAATCCTGTTGGAATTGGGATTGGGATTACATGCAGTTTATAGTCTATTTTAAAGAGAGTTGACATCTTTATAGTACCAAATCTTTCTGTCCAGAAACAAGATATGTCTTTTTATTTATTCAATAGTTCTTTTATATTTCTTGGTAGAGTTTTATAATTTTTATCACTGCATGTTTCTTTTTAGTTTTTCCCACTATTTGTTTTGTTGTTAGTTGCTATTGTAAATGTGGCAGTTTTCTTACTACTTATCTTTGGTGTGTGAAAAGACCAATTGCGTTTCTGTGTATTTACTTTGACATGAACTACCCGATTCTCTGAATAGTTCCAAATGTTTTGCCATTTGTTTTCCTGGGGTTCACAGATATAAAATTCTATTGGCTGGAAATTATGATAATTTTGCATCCTCCCTTATTTCATTTTCTCGATTAACTGCATTGTTTTGAGCGTTCAGAACAATCCTATATAATAAAAGCCTAATATGCAAATTGACTGAACGGCAGAATGACTGGTTGCTATGATGCACACTGACCACCAGGGGGCAGATGCTCAATGCAGGAGCTTCCCCCAGCCTGCAGGCCCCAGGCCAGCCAAGGTGGGTGCCAGTGAGGCCCCCCAATTGCCCTGCCAGTTGCCCCACAGATTGGCCCTGATCGCCAGCCAGGCCGAGGGACCCTACCTGTGCACGAATTTCATGTACCGGGCCTCTAGTAGTAAATAATTGTGATAATCTAAGATATCCTTATCTTTATTTCTCACTTTGATGAAAATACTTCCATTATTTATCCCCTAAACATAATCCTGGCCTTAGATTTACAATATGTATTGTTTTATACTATTCAGGCAGCAACCATTCAATTCTATATCATAGTTTTAAAAAAATCAGGAATAGATTTAGAATTAAAGGTTTTTACACCTAAGAGAGTATATTATGTTGATTTATTTATTAATATCAAATTACTTTTACAGTCCTGAATGAATTGCATTTATTTGTGATTTACTATGCTATCAGTGTTTCATTTAGTTCTATTTCCTAATATTTTAGATTTTTTTCATCAATATTCATAAGTGAGATTGGTCAGTAGCTTCTTTTTTGTAGTTAGCATTGACAATAGTGTCATGTTGCTTGTTACATGTATTTGGAATATTTCCTTTTTCTTTAAATTGTTCCAGGGTTCAGTAGGTAAAAACTTATTCCCTATAAGGTTTTAAAATTTATTTACAAAATGACCATACCAGCGTGTTTTGTTTTTTTTGTTTGTTTGTTTTTAACAGTTTACATTCTATATTATTTTGTATTAATTTCGGATGTATAGCATAGTAGTTAGACAATCCTATACATTATAAAGTGTCCCGGCACCCCTGATATTTCCAGTACCCATCTGGCACCATAAGTAGTTTTTACAATATTATTGACTACTAGAGGCCCGATGCACGAAGATTCGTGCAAGAATAGGCCTTCCTTCTCCTGGCTGCTGGCACTGCCTTCGCTCCGGCCTGGAGCTGCCTTTCTGCCTTCACTCTGGCCTGGAGCCGCTTTCTGCCTCTCGCCTTGTCGCCTCAATTTGCATATTCCCTCCTTATTGGCTGTGGGCACCGCCATCTTTGTCATGGGGTTACAGTCAATTTGCATATTCTGTCTTTATTAGATATTCCCTATGTGGTACCTTACATCTCCATGACTATTTTGTAACTACCTATTTGTACTTCTTAATACCTTTTTCACCTAGTCCCGCAGCCCCCTCTCCTGTCCTACTGTTTTTTTTTTATAGGTGGTTTTTTAAAAGCTTTCTCATTTTCTTCTGGCTTTGGTTTCAAGCTAAGAAAGACTTTTCAATCTAATTTTGTTAAAAATGTTTACTCATGCTTTTTTATTGCTCTGTTAAAATTCTTATTTTCAGTTAATTTTGTGCTTATACTTTAAATATATATTATATTTTGGGTTAAATACTAATTAAACATTTTATGCTAATATTTTGATAAAGAATGTATTTTCCAAGCAGCACATCAAGTTGGACAAGAACAATAAAATGCTTGGTTGAGTTGGCTGCACCTGAGGTAAATTTTATCTACTGATGGCAGCTACTCCAATTTTACAGTTGGATATTATTGTATAAGAACTAGGTATGAAGGGCTCAAAAAGTATTTTCTTTTAGGAAATTAAAAAAATTATTTTTTCTATTTCCTTTTTGAGATACATGAATATCTATATTCCCAAATTTCCCATTTCCTTTCTTACACCAAGAAGACAGACCAGCCCTCTGAAAGAATTCATCTTCATGCGACAGCAAGATCTCATGAGCTGACTTACGTGGGCAGAGCTCTAGGGGACTGGTGCTTCATGGGAGCCAGGAAACGTCACAGTGTGTGGGAGAAAGAGACAAGAATAAGAGAGATTGGGACAAGGGAAGGCTGCCGCTGAAACCAAGATCTGGACGGACCACAACCCAAATCAAATCAGCAACAGAAGCCTGCCCTCATGATACAGCCACCCTTTCCCCACCTTCCTGCAGCCCAGGGTATAGCGTTCTAGGAGAGCGCAAACTGGATCTAGAATTTCTGTAAGGATTTCCTCGTCAATCTAAATTTAACACTGGACTGTGGCCCATGAAAACTCCTGCAGTTATCTGTGCTCTCTGTTTTCCATCTTCAGGCAGGATGTGGAAGGACCAGTGCAGGACTCAAACCTGGCAGATGTCAGATCCACTGCCTGGAAGGAGCTGAGTTTTTACATCACCACATGAAGGCCACCCGCTGAACACCCCATGGGACATGACATGAGTGAGAAATAAATGTTAATGATGTTAATCAAACCACCAAGATTTGGGAGATGGTCTGTGTCAGCAGTTAGATTGCCCTAATACTCAAGGATGAATGTTGGGCAGGCAATAAAACCTGGTTCCACTTCAATTTCTATACTTGCATTTAAAAGACACAGTAAGGTCCTAGACGGTTTGGCTCAGGGGATAGAGCATCGACCTGTGGACCGAAGGGTTCCGGATTCATTCAATTCCAGTCACATAGAGCCTTGGTCAGGGCTGTGTGGGAGGCAACCAATTGATGTGTCTCTCTCACATTGATGTTTTCTCTCTCTCTGTCTCTCCCCCTCCCTTTCACTCTCTAAAAAATCAATGGGAAAATATCCTCAGATGAGGATTAACATAAAAAAATAAAAGACACAGTAAGGAGATTACATAGACCACTGCAATATTTTTTTAATCATCTCTAATCTAAATTCCCTCACATAACTATGCCCACATTTTGTTCTCCAAAATTCTCAGACAATCCCTCTGCAGTCCCAGCTCACACCCCTCTTGTTCTTCAGCTTCAGCTTCACCTCTTTCCTTCCAAATCTGCATCACAAAACCTCAAAGAATCATCAGGCAAAGTAGAACTAACCTGGGACGGTGGGAGAGAGATGGAAAGGGGGCAAAAGGGTAAGTCTGGGAAAGTTTATGCATTAATGAAATCATAACATTTATAGCGGTGAAAATTCAGAAACCACCTAAACATCAAGCAATAGGAAAATGGTTAAATTATCATATACTTGTTACTGGTTATACAAACAAGATAGACTTAGTTCCTATGCTCATGGAGCTTATGCTCTAATGGGAATATTTTATAGCCATTTCCAATAAATGTGCTTTAGAAATATAGTTAATAATGTGAAAAGAAAACAAATGGCACAATTTCGAGTGAAAAGCTCCAGATAACAAGCTGCATGTATAGAAGTAAAATTCCAATTTAAAAACATCTGTATGTAAGTCCTTACATATGTATGTATATGTACATATATCTGTATGCATGCATATAAAAAGTGGATATTGACATTACAGGAAATTTTTACTTTTAAAATGTTAATGGTAAGTACATTTTTAATATTAAGTGGAGTTTAAAGATTATTCTGATCCCTTTCATTATAATTTTCTGCATTTTTCAAATGTCAATAGAATGTATAAATAGGAAAAGCATGAATCAATCCACAGTATTTGATATCACTGCAATATGGAGAGACTGCCGCAGTGGCTTCCCGAGTTCATAGATGTTGACCTCCACTAACTCTGCAGATCTGAATGTGTATGTGTGTGTGTGTGTGTGTGTGTGTGTGTGTGTGTGTGTGTGAATAAAGAATATACATACTAGTACTCTAATTGGATTTTTACAACAGAGTGGATTATTACCAAAGCACAATTTGCATATGCTTACCTGACTATGCCACCATGGACTCTAATGAAACTGAGTTTACCTGCTCTTCAAAACACAAGCACTATGATTTTAACAGATGGCTTTTAAGCAAACACATTCATATCCTTAAAATATGGAGGTGAAAGAATAACACTGGACAATTCTGTTCGAGTTTATGCAGTAAATTTACTGTGTCTTCCTCTTTCGATACGGAAATCTATAGTGATATTAAAATGTAATTTATGTTATGCTTAAAGAAAATGACTTTTGCTTAATACAGTACAAAGCCATTGAGTGCCAACCCCCATGACATGAGTCTCTCCTTGAACCACCAAATACCACTGAGAGGAGTGAGCGAATTATCGGAGGTGATTTTAATTTAGATTGCTAAAACATTTCTATAGACATAGAAGTCTGAGTTGATTAAACCTTAAACTTATCTGATTAAAGCACTTATTATATTATGTTTGAGGTTACAGGAAAGTACTTCAATTGATGGGATAATTATGAATTAATAGGGGGGATATGACTTAGAAAATTTGTTTCAATTATTTAAATGATTGCTGTACAAAGGATATTAAGACACTAAAATTGTCTTGACACCATATCAAATTGCCAGGCAGAGCTCTGAAGATGAATAACTTCATGGTGCCTATGATGCCTAATTATTTTCTGACACATTGTTCACTTAGCTGAAGAGATAAAAAGATAAAAAAAAATATGAAAATTCAACTAAAGGAAATATTTGCCCAATTGAATATTATTGGCAATGTGTCTCAAGCTCATTTCCCCAGCTGTTTTTAGAGACGCCCCCAGCAAAGGTGTCGTTAGGTATACTACATGGATCTTTTTCCCTGGAAATCCTTATTTTGCTTGTAACTCTTAAGACGTGCATAGTTAGCCTTCCTGATTAATGAGAATGATGAGTCCACAGTTATGCACATAATGTGTTGACATCCATGGGGGGTGTTGTTTTCAGCTCAAACTCAATCTGGGAGTTATGCTTTTACCCAAAAGCTAAGAAATGAAACCTTCCTTTATGCTGTAAAATGAATCATAACAGGAACATGATCCAAGAGCTAGAGATCACCTCTTTTTTTTTTTAGGGGGGGACCCACTTAAATATCTTCTGCATGTTCATGTGCTTAAGTTAACTATATTACAAACTGCACATGGATCCTGTACAAGTTGGGATCAGTCATTCTGATAAAATTGTTGGCATCTCTATAAAGGCCTGTATTAAAGAACCCTTCCATTAGTTGTGACAGACAGGTATCCATTGGTTCTGGGTGGCACCCATTGACATTTCTAATTTCTCTTGCTATCATCTCTTCAAGATTCATCCTTTTTTCAGATACCAGGGGGAAGTTATGTTTTAAATCAATTGATAATGCCATGCATGTCTAAATAAGTTGCTTCCACAGAGATTAAAAAATAAAATTCTTAAATTATATTATTCAGATCTATGAGAACATACAATTGGCTGTCAGGTGTTTTAGGGCAGAGGTAGGTTCCTTCCTTCCTTCTTTCCTTCCTTCCTGCCTTCCTGCCTTCCTTCCTTCCCTTATTCCATACAGAATTTGAGAAGGTTTCTAAGCCTTTCTAAGCTGCATGGCTATAAAGAGGAGGGCTTGCTGGTTCTATTCTGGTATTTTATTTCTGCCAATACCTTAGGGAGGCAGAGACTGACTCATGCTCCTTCAGCATCTCTGCTTTTCTCTGATTAGGGTTCATGTGTCATAGTGAGGACAGGAAGAGAGAGGTCCTAAGTGGAGACCCTTACTATGAGATCTTGGACAAGTCACATCTATTTCTTACCTACACAACCATAGCAATTATAATATATCTGTCCCAGAGTATTAGTGAAGCATCAAAGATAATAATGACTATCCATGTCATTGGGAAGTGCTCTTCTTCTATCAGAGTTTCATAGTATATTCCCCTGATGTGTTTGTGGGATAGGAATACAAGAAAGTGTAGCATATTTTTTCTTCAGGGAGAAGAGTGTGCATTTTTATGTTAATTTTACTTAGACATAAGTATAAACATTTGATGATTAATAGTGTCTACCTAGATTTAGGTATGGTGAATCAACTAACATTTCATAGTTTTCTTAAACTGGCACTTGAAAGGAAAATTTATAATAATAGTAAGTAGCCTGTTTGTGCCCCTACGATATGCTCAATTTTGTTTAAGTCTGAAAATAACCTTATTGTCAAGATTCTATTATTTCCACTTTTATATGTAGAAACAGAGGTATATGGAGAGTAACTCAGTGGTCCAAGATCTCATGAGTGATAGAGGCAGGATTTAAATCCACTTGAGACTGTGCTCTGAACTGCCCACATTCCTCTACACATACACTGTGATTTTAATCAAGATGTGCTAAATATTTAAATCAAGCTTACAGAGTGTCTGGTTAAATATGTCCTTATGAAAGCATTTTCACTCTTCTTTACTCATTTAGAACTCATCAAAAGCAACAACAACAACAACAACAAAAAAGAATGAAAAATGGGGGTGGGGGAGAAACCCTTTATAGTCAATGAAACAATAAGATGATGACAACTTCAACCTGAAATCTATGAGGCATTTCTGGACTGAAAGAGGGACATGAGAGGGGAAGCACACAGATTTCCCTCAAATGCCCCAAACCTACAGACCCATCCTGCAGTTCTTCAGGTTCAGAGGATGCCTGTGGCCGTGGCTGGACCCAGTGCATAAGCGCAGGTGCCCCTGTGGAGACTCGGGTTAACAGTTCTCATGGCAGGGAGGGCACCTCTGAAGAGAAACCTCAGGGACACTCTGTGATTGTCTATAAATCTACCCCACTAGCAGCAGGATAAAGGAGAGCAGGGGAGCAGTATTCACCTACTCACAGCATAGGAAGGACTTGATTGACAGCTGTAGTAAGCCTCAGAGACAAAGGGAGGACATACTCCCAGGGCATTTGGTCTCCACCCTTGCACTTGCCCCCTGGCAGGTTTCAGCAGCCAGGTGCTCCCTGTCCACCACAGCGTCGCCCTCCCCACACTTTTCTCAGCTCCTGCTCTCAATCAGCCCAGGCTTCTCAATTCTTAGTTCCCCAGGAATGGCTAGAGGAGGCACTTGGGAAGGAGCAGAACACTCGGAGCTGTGATTTGAAATATTTGCTCAGCTTTGGGCTTTTCCATGTAGCTACTGGAAATGTGAGTCAGGAGAATGAAAGGGGTTGTGAAAAATTATATAAATGGAGCCACTTCGAAATAGAGTTGGACCTGCCATCGCGGAGGAACTGCCTTGCACATCTTACTCCTCAAACCTTTGGAAAGTTTAAACTGGGCAAAATCACCTTTGGGCTGGGCCAAAGCTACATGTGCAAAGCCAACAGGAAAGCAGGCATTCTGACGACTGGACTGAAAATGAAAGACATTCTTTAGAATGAGCACTACCATGTATAACTAAAGAATAATTTAGCTTATATGTACCTATAGAAATTCCTTCCTTCTACTCATGTAATTATTTCTCTTTCTCCTATGCCCCTCCAACCCCCAGCCTTCACCTTCTAATCAGAACTCTTTTGGGGCTCTGCCTGAATCAGTGCTTCCTGAATAGCTATTCTTCTGGATCTCAAATAAGTGCTTGTTGCCTCTCACTTTGGCCTTTTGTTTTCAGGTTAATACAGTAAGATAACTCATGGACATGGGCAACAGTGTGGTGATTGTGGGAGGCGGGAGTGGAGGTGGGAGAGTGCATAGAGGGGATAAATGGTGATAGAAAAACAACACAGGGTAATCAGAGCTTAATTGATTGTCTGATTAGTGGCACAGATTGGTTCTGACATTCTGCAATTCTCAAACTCTAAATCCCAACGTTAGAACTTCCTATACACTTCTGCCTCCTGCATAATTTGGAGTATGAGTCATCCCCTTCTCCCTCTCCCAAGTATCCCTTTCAGTTATACCTCTTTCAGTTCTAACAAAGGTTGCCCCTGTTTATCCCTGGGTGTATTATTCACCAACTGTCTTCATTACCATTTCAGTATTCCACCGGGAGGAGGAAAAATATTCCACTGTGATGCTGAGCAACACCGAGCAGAAGTGTTACCTTCATGAACTTTTACTCCTATGGAAGGTGGGAAAAGACAGAGGGGTCTGTCCATTGCTGGGAGTGATCCATAGGAGGGTTGTATGTATTCCAATCTCTTTTGTTGTTTATATGTGTTATCAGGAATATTGGAGATGAGCAACCTTTTGAAGTGGATGTAAAAGTCCAGATGGCTGTTTCCTTTTATTCTGAACAAAACTGTCAGCTTAGCATACACACCAGAGCTTCTAGCCCACCATGTAGGTTGTGGTAGCCTTGGTGAGACTGTGTCCACAGCCATAACCTTGAATTTACCTCGTGCACTGCTCTACATTCACTCTTCCCTTCCCACATTTATTTCTTAGCTAATATTGACCCCATTTGAAGAAGAATCACTGTTTTTAAGAGAAGTAGAAAAAGAGACATCACAAAACGAATCATCCTCCAAAGTAGGAAGAGTCTGTATATTTAAAAAAAAAATTGCAGTGAGTCTTGATAAAGGGACCTCAAAGGGTTCCGAGACTATAATACATCAAACAGGAAAGGAATAGAGTCCATAGAACTTAGGAAAGAACTGCAGGAAAACAAAATCACTACAGGGATGAAAAACACTTCAGAAGCAACAAGAATGAAGAAACAATAAGTGCAGGTGCCCTTACTGTAAAAACACGCCAGAGACATGAGTGCGGGACAGGCTTGAGGAATCACAAAAACAAAATGGAAAATGCAAAGATATTAAAAAGAGTATAAAAAAGTGACCAAACTGGAAGACAGAGGAAGCTTAATCAACATAAGTATAATTGATTTTCTGAAGAAGAGAACAGAATAAGTGAAACAAAAATATTCAAACATATTTATGCATTCAAGGAATGTTTATTACATACCTATTATGTAACTCTAGACATAGGGGGAAAGTATTACACAAAAATATAATAGAAGACAGATTTTCTGAACTAAATAAAACATGGAATTGCAGATAAGAATACATTTATCCTAGAAAGAGCAAACACCACAAACTTGATATAGAATGATTGAAATTCTGTCCGGCCTACGTGGCTCAGTTGGTTGCCAGTTTGATTCCCGGTCACGGCACTGATCAATGTTTTTCTCTCACCTGATGTTTCTCTCTCTCTCTAAAAGAAATTATACATTAGTTTTACTGAAGTCCATAGTTTACCATTTACCTATGTGTTGAAGAGTTCTGTAAGTTTTGACAAATGCATAATATCTTCCAAAGTGGCTGTACCATTTTGTATCCACACCAGTAATAAGTGAGAGTCCGTGTTGCTCTACACCCTCACCAGAATTTGGTGTTGTCAGTGTTTTGGATTTTGGTCCTTCTAATAGTTGTGTAGTGGTATTTCATTGTTTTAATTTGCATTTCTCTGATGACATATGATGTGGAGCATCCTTTCATATGCTTATTTGCCACCTGCATATCTTTTTTGACAAGGGGTCTATTAAAGTTTTTAGCCCATTTTTCAATTGACTTGTTGTTGTTGTTTTATTGTACACAATCTAATTTAATGTGGCTTTCTAACTTCATAAGTAAAGTTATCCTGCCTTATTTCTTGCATAACACCCCCCCCCTCTTTTAAAATAAAGTACGAGGCTTGTTTTGCTAATACTTTGTTTAGGATTTCTTACATCTTTGTTCATAAGTGAGGTTTGACCTGTAACTTCCTTTTCTTGTAATGTCTGTGTCAAGTTTTAATAATAAAGTTATTATGGCCTCATAAAATGAATTTGGGAGTGTTCACCCTTTGTGTATTCTTTGGTAATATTTCCCTGTGAAGTCAAGTTCCTATGAGTCTGTGATTTTTTTGGTCCAGGTTTTTAATTATAGACTCAGATTTTCAAATTGTTATAAACTCTTCAGATGTTTTATTTCTTCTGTACAGTTCTTGTAAATTTTATTTTTCTAGGAATTTATATAATTCATCTCTACTTTCTTTCCTTGACTAATATCACCAAGAGTTGATAGTTTTCTATTTTTTTTAAATTACACAACTTTTGGTTGATATTTTCTATTGTATGTATCACTTCTAGTTCATTAATTTCTTCTCTTCATTATCTTCCATCTTCTGATTTATTTTAATTTGTGAGGTTTTCATACTTTCTTGAGATGGATGTTTGGCTCATTGATTTTCAGTCTTTCTTCTTCTCTTATAGATGCTTTAAAGTTATAAATTTGTTTCTAGTGTGTTCCACTAGTTTTAATGTGTTGTTTTAAATACAATTTAAATAACTTCCAATTACCACTTGATTTCTTCTTTGATGACAGATTACTTAAATGTGGCATTTCTGAAGTTGCAAGCATGTGAATATTCTCTATCATCTTTTTGCTATTGATTTCCATGTGGAAATAAATGTTTGTGGAAATAATATTAGATGATATGAAGGCCTAAGTTCATTTCTGCTAGTATCTGGGGACGTAGGAATTCAGGATAATCTTTAAAGATTGATATGATTTAAAGGTGAGCTGCAGTCTGTGAGTGCCTGTTGATTTCTAGGAAGCTTCTATTCCTTGGGTGTAGCTCCTTAGGGTCCTATGAACAAAGCTAGAGGCATTTACCAGTCTCTTTGGCAGGCCAGGGCTTTCTGTTTAGCTCTTTAAGATCACTTGGTTCCCACCAATCGGTTATCCCCTGGAATTAGAAAACTTCCCTATCAGAATGGCAGCCTTGAACACTCTAAGACCTCCAATTATCCCAGGATCTTTGCCTCATAATCCTCACTATCCTATGAGTGCTAGAATGCCCTTAAGAAGCTATATTTTACTTTTGACATTGTTTTTCTAATGGTCCCCAATGGAAAGGTCTGTGTTCCTTAGTGTATGACTATTTAAAAATGGAAGTCTTATTTAGTTCTGTTTCATATCTGTCCAATTTTGATAGTAACTTGGCCTTATCTTATACTTAAGAACCCTCTTTTATTTATGTAAACATTAAAACATGCTTATTTTATATTATGTATCTGATAATTCCAATACCTGAAGTTCTGTGGATTTAATTCTATAGTGTTTTTTTTTTTTCCCCCCCAGTTGGCATTTTTGCTATGGTGTCTTTTACCTTGTGAGTTTATGGATTTTTCATTATGTGCTCATTTTTCCTAGGAACTTTATTTGCATTCTTGAGTCCTGGGCTTAAAATATGTTAACACAGAAAGGATTTTCTTTTGCTGCTGCTGGGCTCCTGGGAGCATAACAAACCTGCAAACACTGTAAATTAAAATTTTAGTTTAGATTTTCCTGGTCTACACAGATCATTTGAGTTTTCACCCGAATTTGCCTAGTCATGGGTTTGTGGTTAGGAATTCTAAGGGGAGACTTTTCCCCAACTCCTTCCACTGCCAAGGCCAAGAGAACTGGTGTTCCCATGGTCTCCCTCAAGGTGAAAATCTTTCATGGTGGTGGGGATGGGGATCCAGGGTTAACTGGGGACTCTGATTGACATCTCACCTATTCTCATGGGATGGTTTCCTGTCCTCCTTAGGCCTGTTAAATCCCAGGCTCTAGACCTCCTGGGATTAATAGTAGACTTTTGCCTGCTTTTAAAATTTTTATTGAGATATAATTGACATGTAACATTGAATAAGTCTAAGGTAGAAAATATGTGGGTTTGGTACATTTGTATATTGCAATATGAGTACCACAGTAGCATTAGCTAACACCTTTATCATGTCACATATTTGTAATTTTTTGGTGTTGAGAACAGTTAGGATTTATTCTCATAATAACTTTAAAATCAATAATACAGTCACATTTGTCATATTATGCCACATTTGTTACACACCACCCCTTCCCTGTTTGCATTTGCCTAGGTCTATATGAGTCAAGTACATTTTGACTAAAACGAAGGGATTCAGCCATTAATCTGGATGTCTAGTGTACTGCAACAGGTCAAACAATAAGTAATAGATTAGACTCTTCATCACTAAAATGTACAATGTTGTTTAGACATATCAACAGTTTCCATGCCCTGATTTGTTGCTATTGCTTTAGGTATAAGAATAATACATCTATTTTGGTTTTGGCTCATTTTGTTATCTCACTGGTGCTCTATCTTTGTTCAAGAATGCCAACCATAGCCCAGCTGGCATGGCTCAGTGGTTGAGCATTGACCTGTGAACCAGGAGGTCACAGTTTGATTCCCAGTCAGGGCATATGCCCAGGTTGGGGGCTTGATCCCCAGTGTGGGACATGCAAGAGGCAGCTCATCAATGATTCTCTCTCATCATTGATGTTTCTATCTCGCTCTCCCTCTCCCTTCCTCTCTGTACAAACTTAATAAAAAACAAATATATATATATATAAAGAAATACACTTTAAAAAAAAGAGTACAGTTAAGCTATGGTGGCATATAATCAGTTCCTTCCTTGGTATGTTCTCTTGAGAATGGGATTACAAAACAGAGGACATAAACATCACCAGTCACACTGATACATTACTGAAACTTTTATCTTAGAGCATTAAAAAAACCCAGAATCTAAGTAGTCATTTAGGATTGTTAGGGAATTCACTAACTGAGTGATTTGTGTTATAATTTATTAATTCCATTTTAGCTACAAAGGGTCTCATTCTAGTAATCAGATGACTTACTGACATATTGAGAAGTCCCATAATCTACGAGAAATAGAAGCAGGCACATTAGTTCTTATGGCTAAACCGAGCTTCTTCCGAGAATTTTGTTCAGACAGTTTCTAAATAATGAGATGTGCCAAGTTTATAGTAGTGGGGCCCATTGCATTTATTGTCCCGCTTGTTCTACAAGTTGATTTAAAATTGAAACATATCCAGAACATCCCTCTGACATCAACAAAGCACAATGCGTACTAGAACAAATTTGTTACTGTTCTAAGCTCTCACTGGTATCCACCTATATCATCCTTCTTATAGGAACATGACAGACTATAGTAATTCACCTTAACAGGGAGGTGGGGGTTTGGGGATTGATCAGGAATGAAGATAGATTTGGTGTAAATCTACCAGTTGAGCTAGCCCAACACCTCGTCTGGTGACAATAATAAGAAAAATAATAAGCAGATGTTACCATAGCGTTTTATAATTTACAAAGAGGTTTTTATTTACCTTATCTGGTTGTGATCCTCCCAAGAGCCCCCTGAAGTAGACAAGAATTATGAATTTTTTCTGCACACGAGGAAACCAAGGCTTAGCGAGATTGCATGACACAGCTGAGACTGGACTCCAAGTATCCTGATTCTCAACCGAGTGTCCTGTCCCTACCCCAGTGTAGCTATTTGGCAGGACTCTCACTGTGGCTGGAGGAGAGTCCAAACAAAACAGAGGGAGGACCTTGGCCACATGCCCTTCACCAGGCCTGTGGCACGCTTTCCTGGCACTGTCATGTTGTGACTGCAGGGATTCTCGTGTTATTGTGACCTCCATGTGCTTAACCAATACCATAAGCATCAGTTATTTTGGAAAAAACCCCCAACACATCAACAACTTTAAAAGAGTGAGAGGGGGGAGGTGATGCATTGGAAGTTCATTCTATAACTTTTGTTTATTTATTTCTATTTTTATTAGGCAAGTTAATCTTGTTTTCCTTGCTTCTCTGTGGTATCAAGTTCTCTGGAATATTCCTCCTGTTTCCTGTCTTCTTTTCTTGTCCTGCTTGAGAATGGACAGAGATGGTTAATATACTAGAGGGAGTCATTTTATTCTTTCTTGGTGGCTGCGTAGGCCTAGAGCCCAATGAAGTGACAAATAGCATTCCTCGAAGAAACCCCAGCCAAGTGACATGAGTGTTTGGAAACCTTCTTTCCCTTGTATGAAGACCTGAGCCACTTTCCTATGACCCCTCCAGGTTTGTCCCTGCAGGCCGTTGTCCAAGAGGAGATTAGCTTCCTGCAACATTAACTTAGGAATTCTCTGTTGGAGAGGTCACTGTGGTCTGAGAGAGATCAGACAGTACTATAAGATTTATTGATTTGGCATGTTTGGACCAAAAGTTTCTTATTCTCTTTAAATTTTATTGAAAAGAATTTTAAAAAAAGATTATGGGTGCTTCTCTTTTTTCAGCTGCCATAGCCAACCTGCCACAAGCCTTAGATGACCCACGCTTTCAGTAATGTACCTTCATTCCTCTCTGGGGTCCCACTGCCATTGCCCTGTTCAAGCTTCTGTAGTTCTCCTGCATCAGTTTATCAACTTCCTAACTGGTCTTTCTGCCTCCATTTTGGCCCCCTGCCCACTTAACCTTTAGAGTGCCATCTCAGTGGGTTTGTTATAAAATGCCCTTCTAATCACAACATTCCATATTTAGACATTGCCATTGTCTCCTAAGCTTTTCAGCAGTTTAGCATAGGCTTTCCAGATGTTGGGTAACCTAGGTCTACATGAGGCTTATATGTGATGGAAATATTTGAGAGGGGCAAGGATATAATCTGCTGCCTTATGCTATATATGTAAAATGTTATTTATTTTATTTTTAAAAATATATTTTTATTGATTTCAGAGAGGAAAGGAGAGGGAAGGAGAGATGGAAACATCAATGATGAGAGAAAATCATCGATCGGCTGCCTCCTGCCCGCCCCCTACTGGGATTGAGACTGCAACCCAGGCATGTGCCCTGACCAGGAATCGAACCGTGACCTCCTGGTTTATAGATCAGTGCTCAACTGCTGAGCCACGCTGGCCAGGCTAAAATGTTATTTATTTTTTTAAAAAGAACAGAATTAGACTCTTGAACTGTACCTGCTACTTAGAAACAGTAATGGCCATAAGAAGATGTTAAGTGGAATACCAGGGAGAGCACTCAGACTCACTCAGTTCTCCACACACTGCGGGTGCTGCTCTCATGCATGGCTCTGAGACTGTCATTCAGGGCCAGCCCCCACCGATCATGTTCTGGGAGCAGCTGCTGAGGACTTTCCAAGCCCCCGTGGTTGGGGCTGTTTTTAGCTCGCCTCTGGATTTCCTGGTATTTTATCCACAAGTGCATCACAGAGGGAGTGGTACTCCATCACTTACCACAGGATTTCTAACCTCACCTCACAGTTTCCCAGTATTGTCAAAAAATGGTTCCTCTTTCCTCTAAATAGAAGTTTTTTTTTTTTTTTTTTTTTAAAGGAGCTTGGACTTCTTTCTTTTAAACACAGAAAACTTAAAAATTAAGTAGAAAAATCTTTCAAAAGTATTATTTATAGACTAAGGAGCTCTTTGGAGCTCCCCTCAGTACCAATGCTTTATATCCAGGTGATCTTGTGATGGCTCTCTGAGCACTTTCATTTGATCTCCTATTTGTTTCATAAAAATCTGATGTAGAGAAGGGGAGTGACTTGATTTACAACAGCAGCAACTCTGGCACATTCATAACTGACTTCTGTTTTAAAGGGAAGAGGTTGAGGTTTTAACTAGTAGTGGAATCATTTCTCCTTGACAGAGGACGGAACCTTGATTCAGTTTACCCTGGGTTTCAGTGTTAGTGTACATACACACACACACACACACACACACACACACACACACACACACACGATGCATATAAAAACACACACAAAATGGGCCCAAAATGGAGTCGCTTATGCTAAGCCCCATGTCTCCAACCCAAGACTTAACCTAATGAAAGTTTTAGTCTTCCCAGAAATGGAATCTCAAACCAGTCATTCAGGAGTCACCTGATCAGCACAAATTAGGTCATCAGCCTGCTAGACCCCTGCCACCACGCAAAGGGAAATCACCTTGCAATAGCCCACCTGGCTCCTGCTTTCTTCTATTTAAAAAGTCTTGCATTTTGTACAGCTCCTCGGAGCTCCTTTCCATCTGCCAGATGGGATGCTGCCTGATTCATGAATTGCTGAACAAAGCTGATAAGATCTTTAAAATTTACTCAGTTGAATTTTATTTTAAATATTATACATACTGTATGCATATTGCAGGTAGATACTAACAGTGTCTTCCCCTGAACTTGTGGATGTGCCCTGATTTTTTGGCATTAGTGTCTCTTGTCATCTCAGCTGTCATGTCAGCTGAGGAATCCCGATTCTAGATTTCAGTCCAGTAGAAACTAGACAGTGGGGGAGGGGCAGGTGGATTGGATGCCAGTGGATACTTAGATGCGGGGGGGGGGGGGGGGCCTTATTACGTATGCCAAAAAATAATTTTGATAATCCACCCTTAGTTATAAAATGTTCTCTCTTTATCAAAAGAAGAGGAATTTCAAGAACATTTCATAAACAATGCCTTTAAAGGTGATAGCAAAAAAAAAAAAAGCTTTCCATGTAAACTAAATCTACAATGTCCTTTAATACCTTCCTCCCTCATTTTCCATCTTATTTAACATTAATACTTGTCTTAGCATTAAGAACTCTTCCCAGTCTTCCCAGGAACTAGACGCCAAGAGCTGACTTCTCTGTGCCCTGTCACAGCATCCCTGAGCTGCTGTCTCTATTTCCAAATCTCTCTCAGCTGTCCTCGGTTTCCTCCCTCCTCTCCTTTGGGTCTCTGCTCAAACCTCCCCTTAAAAAGCAAGGCCTTCTCACGCTTTTAAATTTTAATTTAATTTTATTTTAAAAAATGATCCCTTACCTCCCCTTTCTCAGCACTCGCTGTTCTCCTATCCTGCTTACTATTTCTTATCACCACTCTATTTGTTCGCCTGATTGTGGTCTAGCTGGCTCCACTAGAAATTAAACTCCCTAAGGATAGGAATTTTTATGTGTGCTGTTTACTGCTGTGATCTTAGCACCTAGAAGACTATGGTGGTGCATAATAGTTGCTCAATAAATATTTGTTGAATTAATGAAGTATATGAGTAAATGAAATAATTAGAGAAAGGACAATTAGAGGAAATAAAAATAAAACATAAACATGAGCTTAACCACTCTTCCTGGTTCTAAGGTGCTCAGATCCCATCTTCTAAGACAGAAGTAAAGAATATAAGGCACTTACCAGTTTAGGACCAGAGTCTGTGTTATACCGATAGGTTAAGGACAAAAGGGCAGGGGCACTTTGCTGTCTCTTGTAACTAGGAAACAGGGATGGAACTGGGGATGCAAAACAGCTTAGGGATTGTGGCTCTTCATCACTCCCCAGCTTTTTTCTCAACTTCTCCAATAGTCTTGGCCATATTCTTCCGGTGCCCTCACATAGCAGAGAACATGGCTATTGGGAGTTCTAGAATAGTATCATTACAGCTCTCAATCAAGGGGGAAGAAAGTATTTTTCCCAGTCTGCCACACAATCCTAGAAGGTAATTCCAATAGATCTGACATGGCCAACTCCTCCAACTAGGGCCTAAAATGCCAAGAGAGCAGGGCGTTTTCACTTTTGCTCACTGCGAAATTCCAAGATTCTAGAAGAATGCATGGCACAAAGTAGGTGCTCAACAAATAATGAGTGAAGGGATGAATACATTACGGTGACCAGGAGCAGGACACTGATGGGCACCTGCTCTGAAATCAGATGGAATGGGGCAGGTGTTCTTACCGCTGCCTCCCCCCCCCAAAAAACCCCAAAACAAAACAAAACAAAAAACCGAGAGAGGAAGGGGTGCCGGGCAGCTAAAATATTAGATGCCCACCTTTGAGTCTAAAAGTCTTTATGATTTTTTTTTTTGTCATCAGAAGGAGTGATTTTCCATTTTAATCTTTAAAAAGTCCCTTCTTGGGAGAGCACAGTCTTTGAAGGGAATAAACATTAAGGTTGAAGTAAACTGTGGTTCTCTCCCAGATAGAGGCGTGATGGAACAAAATGCCATTTTTCTAGGTACATAGGTTTTTTTTCTAGAAACAAAGGATTAAATTTATAAAAGGACTGAAGGATGGACACACTGGCACAATTAGATTGTTTTAGGAGCTGGTTAACAGTATCCCACCTAATTTGTGTAAATTTAAATGTAGGAAGAAATATATGCAATACATTTCCATAGATTAAAAGAATGAAATGTGCTTCATGGGCAACTCAACAACAGTAACTAAAAGTCTTTAAAGTGGTTCATATTTTTTGACCAGCAAAATGAGGAATTTTTCCAGAAATCTTTCCTAAGGAAATAACAACAAATGTGTAAAAAATGTATGGGGAGTCTGTTACTTATAATAGAAAAAATACCTCCACAACCATTAAAATCCAGGAATTAAATAATCTGTGGTATATTCATATATAAAATGACAAGAATCATGTTTTAGGACATACAATGCAGGAAATTATTCAGAGTAAACTGTTAATTTAAAAAAGCATGGTTGTAGATTATGAATTTTTTAAAAAATATATTTTTATTAATTTCAGAGAGGAAGGGAGAGGGAGAGAGAGATAGAAACATCAGTGATGGGAGAGGATTATTGATTGGCTGCTTCCTGCACAACCCACACTGGGGATTGAGCCCACAACCTGGGCATGTGCCCTGACCGGAAATCAAACCCTGACCTCCTGGTTCATAGGTTGACACTCAACCACTGAGCCACGCTGGCTGGGTGTAGATTATGATATAGAGCATGATTCCAATTTTATTTAAAAAAACTATCATATTAACAGTATGGTTCTTTTGACATAAAGAATTAAAGCATTACTGGTGGAATTTATTTTATTTTCTTCATTGTGCTTTTCTGTGAATTTTGAATTTTTACAGGGAACATGTGTTTCTTAGGTAACAACACTGAACATAAAAAAAGACTTTAACATATTGTGTTTGTAACTTCTCCAATCCTCTTTGTATACAGAGCTTAAATAGCTAACCAACCTTATGAAGTGTTCCTAGTTATATTTGACATCCTGAGATGTACATAAAAACATTTTTCAAATGCATGTATTCTCTGGACTCCTATTTTTATTTATTTTTTTGTCTGGAGAAATTTGGTCCTGCAGCTTTTGTTCCTGCAATAATTGCACATTTCTCCACTTTTTAAATGATCTGCACTGAAAGTCCTTGCAAGAAATAAAGTGTCTAGGAGTGATTGCAGGGAGCCCACAGGGGACAGCTTTAGATAGAAAACTTTAAAGGTAACAGAAGTGTTGATTTGCTTTCTCTTATAAAATCTACCACCAATGGGATGCCAGCAAGCACTGTGCACAGCCCAACAATGGGATCTAGGAATAGAATTAGAACAATGTGGGAGGAACATAAAAGGTGATTTCAAGAGGACCGATTAATTAAGTGAGGCACAATGGTGTTATGCAGGTGGGAAATCAGGAACATTTCTTGTTTTCAGGCTTAGGGGGAAAAATGAGAAAATAAATAGAAGCAGAAGCAGATCCACTGTATTAGCCAGGAAAATGTATTCCTAATTCTGGCTTCGATACACAGGAGTGACTCCACAGGACCAAAATATTTTCTTGTTTAATTCAACCTAGAGAAAACACTTGGTATTGCTACTGATTCATTTCTTATGTTTAGTTCTTAAAGACACTACAACTTTTATTTTAATTAGTGTCTCATTAATGGTTCCACGTCTATATGACAGAAAGTCGACAGAAAAATATGTTACAGAAGAACCAAGCAGACAGAAAAAAATTGTCTGTAGAGAAGGACTTGTCACTCAAGAATGGATGTAGATTTAAATAAGTGAAAATTGTAGCCAAAATCTTCACTAAGATTTTAATCACCTTAATTTTGCAAGGACTTACCATACTTTCAGCAAGAAAACCCAAAGTCAAAAGAAGATAGATTATTTAAAATAGGTTTCTTATAGGTAACTGCCTAAAGGGAACAACAATATGGAAAGACTATTTTGTTCAAAATAGTTGAAACATTGGAAAACTTAGTATGTCCAGTAATGGGACAATGGTTATGTGACATATTATCATACAGTCACTCACTGTAATATGATATAAATATTAAAATGATGGTTATAAACACTATGCAGTAGCATATAAATATTTATATACTAATGTTAAAAATAAGAATTTTAGATTAATATACATATACATGTATATATGTATATACATATATGTATGCATATTTATAGGGTGTCCCAAAAAATGTGTACACACTTTGAGTGACTACAGAGTCAGTATTTATTCACATACAGTTCATTTTCAAAATTTAGAAGAATCTACAGAAATGAATAATTTTTTTTGTCAATGCCTGTTTTCAAACTGATGACTATCTGGTCCAGGCACTGATGATAATGCAAAGCAATGGAATTGCAAACATCAAGAATCATTTCTTTTGGTATTTGTGCACCCTCAATTTGTCAACTGTTGCCAGTTTTGTACCATAAACTTTATCTTTTATGTATCCACATAAAAAAGTCTAGTGGATAAATTTTCTTTGTTCAAAGCTTAGTTTGATTTCACCCATTATTTCAAATCAGTTAAACCTGAAAAAGTGAAAAGTAAGTGAGTTATCAGCTGTTACAGCATGTATACATATTTTGGAGACATAGGGTCTCCAAAATGGTGGTGTTTGTACTTCAACTGTGTTTTCAAACTTCCAGTAGCATTTTAGGATGCATTTTCTTTGTTCAAAGCTTCGTCTGGCTGAAAGAAAGAAACATCAGTTGAGCTATCAGCTGTTAAAATGTGTAAAATATTTTTGAGACACCCTGTATATTTAGCATAAAAGAGAAAATTAATGGAAGCAAAAACTCCATTCCATTATTTTTTTCTTATGTACTAATAATTTCAATTACAGTAGTGTTTTATGTTTTTCCAAAATTTCCATGTTGTGGTTATATAAAAATAACTTGAAAAAATTCACTTATATTCATCCCTAAAAAAATTTCTCTGAGTCATCACCCTCCAAGAATTCTTCTAAGGTTAAGCTGACCTCATGTTAATTTTCCTGATTGGAAAATAGAAAGTATAAAATTTATTATATTTTTACATTGTCCTGGGACATATTGTTTTTTTTCCCTTTTACTTAGGATTAGATGAGGTAATACATTTGGAAATTATTTTTAAAATAATAAAAATGTAACACTAAAAGCTAATATGACCACCATCATCTCTCTCTTCCATGGTATAGAGTTGTGAATACAATAAACACATGTTCAATAAACACTTATTAAATAGATGAGTGAACTCATCGGGACTAGTGGCATTTGAATCAAAAGGTGCTTTTTCATGACTGTGTAAGGACTGGGTAACTTGGAGTGAGAATTACATTATAGAATGGTCTGTAGGGGATACCAGAATCTGCCCTTCTCCTTCCCCCTCCCCCCCCCCCCGCCCCACCAATCCAAATTTGCTGTTTTCATTGAGTTCAGAGGAATATCAAAGGAAGCTTGTATTCAAATAAGGACTCAGTAGGTGGTCTCAGGATTCTTTAAAAAAGTATAGAAGCCTGGAAGTCTAATATGCTCACCTAGGCAGAGGAGGGTTGGAGGGAAAGAAGGGTAGTGTGGAAACCTCAATTTTTAATTATTTTTATTTAGCAATATCTGGAGGAGAGAGGTCCTTCTCCACTGGTTTTATCCATGAGGAATGCCCAGTGGTCCATTATTGGAGACCTCTCCCTGCTCCCCAGCAAAGCTTGCCACCAAGATTGATCTCAGTGTCCTCAGTCTGGTAAGAGGAGAGTTGAGGTAACTACCTGGATACGCTGGATTTTAATTTTGTTGGTTTCTTTGTTTGGGATAAAGAATCTTCCTGACTTGGTAGGATTTATTGGACTACTTGAAAACTGTCAGTTAAGTGTGGCCTAGATTGAAGCTGCCCTATTTGAAAAATTTAGTTTAATGAGTAAAAGGATACCTCACTGTAAACAACAAAACTGGTGTTTACAAAGAGTTAAACAATCATTGCAGAAATGACCCTTTTTTGACAGGTGTAAGATCACATTTCCCCTTATTAACCAACTTTGACTTAAATTTGATTGCGCATGGAAATTCCAGAGTTCCTTGCCTAAGTATTTCTGGGACTCCCTGGGAAATGCTCAGGTTATAGAAATCGGTCCTGGTGGTTGTTGCCACCTCAGCCTTCTAGCTGCGGCTCTGTCTTCTGTCAGTTCCTTTCCTGCTGTCTCACCCCCATCTGCTGCGTTCCCAGCTCTCTTCATCCTGCAGCTGGATGTCTCATGTCTATTTTCCCCCAGGTGGGCACAGTCACTTCCCTTAACCGCCCCTCCCCCTCCCCCCAAATTGCCTGTTAGATGATCCAAGGCATTAGGAAGGTTTGGGGGTTTCAGAAGGCAGCAACAGTAAAGAGAATGCAAAAGGGATTCCAAACATGGCAGCATTCAAAAGCCCTCCATGAGGTCACCTACAGGGTGTACATCTCTTTCCTCAACTTCTCTTTCAAGGTCGCCTCACCCTGTTGCTTAGCCACACGCAGTGCCAGCCCCGAGCTCACCCATCTTACCTGGAGTCCAGGCCGTTGAGCCCTAAGGGACTCCAAATAACTTGGTGTTTTCCCTTTCCTTCCAGGATGACTGGGAATATTTATCTCTGATGGAAAAGGGGCCACAGGAATAAGGTTTTCTCTGAAGGCTGTAGAATAAATCAGAACTCTAAAGTTTAACAATATCCATTCTGCTAAACCAGGGTGTCCAATAGTTCAGGACACCAATTGTGGAATACAGCCCAGGCCCAGGATGGGCTGCACCCACCCCAGCCTGTTCCTCTCTACATTCTCTCTTGCTCCGTAGGGCGAAGAAAGCCTTAGGACTCTCTACAGGTCTCTCTCTGATGCTGGCTGTCCCATCCCATCTCTGCAACTCCTGGACGCAAATGCTGACAGACACACATCACTCGGTCACATATACTCATAGATATGCGTAGGACGGTATGCATTCACACGTAGGGAAGAAACATTTCTTTATTGGCTATATAAACTGTAGAAACAGATCTGTTGAAAGATCTGCCCGATTTACATTTCTAAACAGATGGAACAGATTGCAGCTGGGTCTGCATTTAGGTCTTTCCCCAGAGTGTGGGTGGGTATTACATAACCACAGGACCCACTCAGGTGGCTTTTCACAGAACTGGAGAACAGTCATCCTTCAAAGCAAATCCAAGCCGTCACCCTTGAAGAGAGAGTCAGCTTGCAACTTTTCCAGCATGAAAAGAAAATATACTAAAGAAGAATGACAAGGAAAGACTAGCCCCATCAGATAGAAAAATGCATAATGATGTTAGAGTAATCACATTAGTTTATAATCAAGGTAGAAATAGAGAAATCAATGAACAGATTACAGGGTCTGGAAATAAACCTGCATATGTTTGGTATTTGACATGTAGGATAGTATTTGAAATCAGTAAGGGGAAATTACATTAGGTAATAAGTTATGTTTGGACAACTGGAAATTTGGCAACAATATATAGCTAGATTTTTACCTCAGGTCTTATACCAAACCAAAGGCTTAAAACATTTATACTTAAGGGATTAAGTAATAACAGTGCTAGAAGAAAAAACCAATAATTTAAGAAATAATTTTATAGTGGGGAAGCTCTTGGGGTCTGACATAAAAGCCAGAAGTTATAAAGCCCAACATTGATAAATCAATGTTTTTAATGTAACAAATTCAGTATACAAAGTAAAAAAAAATTCAAAGGACAAAGTAGGAAAAATGATAAATATATAGTAATTTCATATATGTATGTATATACTTACAAATCAAGAATAGTAAATGAAGAATCGAAAAGAAAATGAGTAAAGCATATGAATAAGTAGTCTATAGAAAAAATGTGCTTCATATATATATATCTGTATTATGTTCAAATAGAGCATTATAACTGCACACAGGATTTATGAGTGGGTGTATTCCCAATCTTATTCATAATTTAAAAATGGAAATTAAAACAATAAAATACCATTTTTACCTATTGGTGAATACTGGATGTTGTCAAGGATGTGAAAAGGAAACACTTTGCTTTCAATTATTATCATTGAGAGCAATGCGACTTCATCTATAAAAAATTTACAGTGTGCATACTTTTTAAGCCAAGGATTCCACTTGTAGTAAGATAAGCTTTCCCAGGAACACCAAGATATGTGTACAAATAATTTAACTGCAGCGCGGCTTGTAGCAAACAACTGGAAGCCACCTGACTGTCACGTACAAGAGGGCTTATAAATTGCAGTCTGCCCAAACAGTATTCAGTTCTTAAAAAGAACGAATTAAATGTGAGTGTACTGATATGGAAGAATGTCTAAATACATCACATTATAAAAAGTAAGCGGTAGAACAGTGAGCTTTGTGTGATTCCCATTTGGATGCTTTTTAAAAGTATTATATATAGATTCAGCTGCATATGCATAAATCATGTCCTGAGGGATATGAAGTACTCTGTGAAGTGTGATTACCTGTGGTGAGGGCACATGGGGGGATAGGGAGAGGAATTTTACCTTTTATTATATACCGTTCTGCATAGGTGAAGGTTTTACTCTGAATATGTAATATTTTCACGATATAGAACACATTTAATCTTTGGGACTAGTCTTGGCGAGGGCAGGAAGTTCTATGTAGGAGGCCTAGGGACTGGTGTTAGTGTGGAGGAAGCCAGATGGGGTAAGGGGCACCTGTGACCACCCAAGAAAGGACCTCTTACTTCATGCCTGCTGAGGAATGCAGTGCCACCCAGCACCTGGCCAGCCCTGCGGTGAACACAGAAGGTCACAATTTCCATTTTTCCTCTTCCTCTTCTCTCCCCTGCTGGGGTGCAGTGCAGAGGGCGGTCCCTGGTAGAGCTCTCAGGCCCCTGCCAGGAGCCAGTGCTGCTGGGTTTGGTACTAGCCTGTCATCGTACTCCAGGTCTCACCTTCCTATTAGAAAAAAGATGGAATAGGAGAGTAGTAGCCACTGGAACTGAGAAGACCCTGCTCAAGCTTCCTCTACGAGGCTCCAACATTAAGGTTCCGGAACAGTCCGAAGCCTCCCAGGTCTGACTTCTATAAATGTGGGTGTGTGTTAGGAAAGAGTTGTCCAATGGCAGCAGTTTGGGAATGGCTCAGGGAGTGTTAGGACACACGGGAACTCTCTGACGGAGGCTGCACTTGTTATCCCTATGGGAAGGCAGTACTTGCTGAAGGAGCTCTGGAATTTAGCAGTTCTTGAATGTTTTTGTCTTTCCTCTGGCTCCTTTCTTCTCTGGGAAGCCAGACATAATCCTTTCAGCTGGGTTTTCAAAAGTGCCTGCGGGGGTGGCTGCTAAATATTCTCTCAGCTTTATTTCTTCTTCTATGCCCAAAGCAGCGTTAGGACCCAGTCAATGGCGTGGAAATGATAGGATTCTCATGACAGGATCGGAGGCTAAGGGCCTGGAAAGTTTCATTTTTGATAAGTCACTGGCCTCAAGGAAAAGCCGGAAGGGAGTTCAGTTAGACTTTGCTGGGCTCCACGGGGCAGAAGGTAGCAGCCTCCTGCCTGCACATTTTCCCAGTCCAGGAACGTGCTTATGTCCTTGGGAATTCACGCTCTATCACTGCAGTGATTTATTTGAGGGGAACAGCTCCCAGTGGGTGGCAAAATTCCAGGGTGTATAAGCCAGATAGATGCTCGGTGTTGGGGGAGCATGTCTCTGGGCTGTGGGCAGGAAAAAACTGGAGCCAATTATAATATTTCTTCTTTGGGCATCAAAGGAGGCCCCCTGGTTCAGATGGCTTGTCTGGGAAGGAGTAGACTCAAACCTTCTCAGTGTGATGCAGTGATATACCTACATGGCCACACTATAGTGTACATGCGTGCGCGTGCGCTTGTGTGTGTGTGTGTGTGTATATATATATATATATATATATATATATATATATATATATATATATATATATTCATGCGTGTATGTGTGTATGTGTGTGTGTGTGTGTGTGTGTGTGTGTGAGAGAGTGAGAGAGAGAGAGAGAGAGAGAGAGAGAGAAGGAGAGAGAGAGAGGGAGAGAGAAACAGATAGTGAGAGAAAGTGGTAGAGCTAGAGATACTCTGAGAAAGAGAGAGATTTGGGCTTTGTGTGAACTAATTCAGACAAATAAATTTTTGCCGCCAGTGAGGGTATAAGCTAACTTCTGGTCAAATTGTTGCTTATATTTGTTTTTGAAATCAAAGCTTATTCTCCAAAACTGTCTCATTGGTATGGTATTATTGGTGACAACAGTGTTAGAGCCAAGGAATTCAGAACATCTGCCTCCCACCTGGGCCCCTCTCTTATCCCCCCCTAGAACATTCTTTGGGAAGGTGCACCAGGTGGAATACACTGAAAGTAAATTCACAAAGCTCAGTGCATAAAACTCTGGAAAATCCGAGTGGACTACATGAGCGTATTTATTTTCTTCCTCCAGCTAGTTATACTCAATGAGTCATATCTGCCAGCTGCAGGGGAGAAGGACAGGGAGACTGTAAGAAAGAGTGCAATTGTTTTCAATCCAATGCCCAACATGGCCTAGGCTGCACTTGGAGCCGTGGGCTCAGCCTTGGCTGTTGACAGAGAAGAGAGGGCAGAGCAGTGCAGAAAACAAGTCTGGGGCCAACTTCTCGCTGCAGCTGCATGGATGAAAGCAGGAAAGCAGAGCCATTTCCAAGTGCATTCCACTCCCAAGTGTGCATTCCACTGCATGACAACCCCACCTACTAGTGAAAGTGGCCCCATCAGTGGCCTGGAGTCTGGCAATCAGAGCAGTCTGAATAGTCACCCCTGCTTTCAGTGGTGTTTGCAATGGGAAGGAGCAGAAGTGAAGAAGCCTGTATGTGTGTGGGGGGCGGGGGCCGGCGCGGGGGCGGGGAGAGGGGGGAGGGCAAGGATTGGAGGGAATAGACAGAGAAGCCTCTAGTGCTTGAGGCTTCTGGGAGAACCTTAGAAACCATCTAGTCCAATCCACACATTTGGGAGATAAGGCAACTTATTTAAATGATGTGAATTTCACCAGCAGGACCAGGATTCAAGCCAACATCCCTGGCCTGGAAACTCTTGCACTAAACCACTTGCCTATGTGAGGTAACTGCAAATCTCAGGATACAGAGGAACTCTGTTGGGAAACCACGTGCTGCACCAGCCCACCTCCCTCTTTGGAGCATCATAAAAACAAATATCCCGCCAAGTGACATACCCCATAGTGTAACGATCGTGATATTGCTTTTATGATGCAAATTTATGTTTACAGTATACGTGTGTTGTTGTTTTTTCTGAACATGTCATATAGTTCTGGACATTATAGGGAAGGATTGTTATTAAATTAGAGCTACCGATGGGTATATGTCTTGTTAAGTTTGGGCTTCGAGGCAATGTTCCTTGAAATATATAAGGAACCAACTACTGTATGGAGTGTGGTTGTTTTAGAAGCTTACAACTGATTTTTCACAAACCGCTGTCCTCATTTAGTAGACCCATGGAGATGGATAAGGTAGAATTTTCCCAACATAATGACTGTTCTTCAGAATAATTTCATAAAAATAGAACTAGTGCAGCCCAATTATTTCCACTCTTGTCTGAAAAGCAAGTGAAAGGTCTGAAGAATGCCTTCAGGAGCCAGTCCCGGGGGTGGAATAGGCATTGCTATGATTCTCCTCATCTTCCTGATTATGAAACCTATTTATGAAAAATACCCAGAAAAGGGTTTGGAAGAAAAGCCATAAGCTAGGAGAAGTTGGTGAGTGAGTGAGGAAAAACTTACTCCATGTAACCAGTTGATCTGACGTTGGACCATGATCACAATCATAAGTGAAGACACCAGGATTTCAGATTAGTTGTTCTCTAAAGAGATCAAGATCTAGCTTATTCCTCATTTGACAGAGAATTTGGGGTGCCTCTTCATCTTGTCGGTATAGAGAGGCCATGGAGTTGCCCTGTGTGATAGTAACTGTTGCTGTTTATGAGTCAGAAAATTAGATCCTACATCCCTACTTGCTCCAATGATGAAGGTCAAGATTTTACCATCTGCTTAAGTCAACTGTAGAGAACATGCAGTGGTCCTGTGGGAAATATTAGACTTTGCATCCAGATTTTAGAGTTTAAATTCTGAACTCACCTCTTCTTAAATAAGGAGCCTTGGGCGAGATATCCTTTTTGTGCTGCAGTTTTCCTAGTTGGAAAATAGGGCTCTGTTTTATGTCAAAGAGTAGGTGTGATGATTAAAGGAGAGAGCATGGGCATGAAAGTGCTTAGCACAGAGCTAGGCACACGTGCAGCGCAGTAAGTGCTGATAGTTACATATCCTGATTTTGGTACATTGTGCGAATGGAAAAGTATTAGCTTCATTTTCCTTCCCTTCCTTCTTGAGTCCAACAATCTACTTTTCTTAGGATCACATTGCTAGTGATAACAATAATCATTTGAAGCGAATTGAATGTTGTCACAGGCAACACATGTATTTTATATTTTATAGCTCATGTCACCAAATAAGCATAAACATTTTCTGTGACTAGGTCAAATCCAGTACAGGAAGCAAAATTTGTGACTGGAACCAAGACAGTCTTAAGAGGCTCCTCCATGTGTTGACATTAAAATAACACATCAGTTTGGAATCTTCGGGGTATGGGAAGGGCTCTTTTCATTAAAGTTATTTGGAAAGGCAGCCCTGAGAATAACACAGATGGCCTAGAAGCAAGCTAAGTATTTCTGGAAACCACATACATTTTTTTTTCACTTGGTAAAATGTATTTTCATTATGAGCATAACACTATTGACAGTGCCATGGTGATGGGCCACACTCTTGCCAAGTTCCCCTTAGCACATTGCTGAGATGTTCAATGACCTTTGGGAGACACCAATAAACATTGAAGACTGGAATAAAAATCGGTAATTGTCTAATTCATGTGATCAAAGTGAAGATTTTTAAAAATTACACGGAGAATGTGCCTCAGAATGAAAGAGTAAGTATTCAGCATGTTCCCACTTCACTCTGCAACCGCTTATTAGGCATTTCCTGTATCTGAGACACTCTGCTTGGCTTTTTGATATGTTATCTAATACAATTCTTACTACCACTCTGGTGTGCATTATTACCTTGATTTAAAAGATGAGGAAGCAGAGGTTAAGAAAGCTTCATAATATGGCTCATAAATGGTGGGGTTCATATTTGAATTTAGGTCTGACCCGAAAGACCAAATTCTTAGCCATTACATTAGATTACTTTGCAAGTGAGTTTGAGGTACATGCTCTGGGTGTGTGAATGCCTTTATTTTCAACCAGTGGTTAGGTGCTGGTGTTACAGTCAGCACATTTAGTTACACTATAACTAAAATAGTCCTGGAGGTATCAGTTTGAACAAAGATTTCCCTCAGCTGCTATGTTTCAGGTTGAAAATCCTGCAGAAGGAGTTGTAAAACAAACCCGAGTAAGGGTCTTACCTGGTTCCCTCAAAGCAGGAATGGAACCAGACTTACAGAGAACTCTGTTGTCCCAACTCATTCATTCACCAACTCTCACTCATTGTATTCTGTATTCAGTGCCTGCTCTTTGTTGGACACCCTTCTAGGCACCTGCGACACATTAGTGAGCAGGATGAATACATTCGGGCTCTCTTTACATTCTGGTTTCTATTCTAGGCTCTGAAAGCTCCAGAATCATCCTCGATTTTCAAAGAGGAATGGTATTTGCCAGTTTGAAACTCTGCAGTGGAGATGTCCCAATGGCATGTTTGCTTTTACATACTGCAGTGAGATTCCCTCTTGGTTCCTCGAGTCTAAGTGAATACAGGAATATTGAGAAGCTTGAAACTGAAATGTTTCCGTCAACAAATTCCTACTGATTGGATGTGGATGGATAAAACGGTCTCAGCAATCAGCACCCTCCAGGTATGCTGCTCTGCCTGTGTCATTTGTGACCATGTTAGTGCTGTTGGTATTCATTGGATTCTTTAAAAGATGCTTTTTTATTTTTCAATTATAGTTGACATTCAATATTATATTAGCTTCATGTGTACAGCACAGTGGTTGGATTTTTATATAACTTACAACTAAGTGACCCCCCTGATCAGCCATTCTTGAAGTGTCAGAGCTGTAAGGACCTGGGGGCCTTAACTGTTATTTACTTTTGCCCTGGGAAGTCAGATAAATGTGTCCAAAGACTAGACAAACACTATGATAATTGTTGTAAGGAGTCTTTTTTCAGTATGAGAAACAACGACCCCTCCAAAAACAAAACAAATCAAAACTCAAAATAAGGTTTTCTGAAATCCACCCTGTCTACGAAACCCCAGGTAATTTGCTGACTGTTTCTTTCTTTATTTCTGAGGCCAGGAAGAGCAGGACAGGCAGACAGCATAAAACTTGTTCCGTGAGAGGCGGCTGTGTCAAACTCAGGGCTTCTGAAGCTGGAATGTCTGGGTTCAAATGCTTGGCTCTGCCTCTAGCCAGTTGTGAGACCTTGGCACGATAGTTAAGTTTGTCCTTCAATCTTCTTCATCTGTAAACTGGGGATGCTAAGAATGGCACCTTTCTCATTGTTTTCCTGTGAAGGATAAATGAGTAAAAACAGGTAAGGCATTTAGAAAGGTGTTCAGTTAAAGTTAGCTGTCATTGACGATGGGGTTCATTGTGCTGTGAAGCTTCTGACCACCCTGACTTTTTATTTAATGCATCCTTCTAACCTAGCAACACTCAACTGGAGTGTTCAAGAGTTTTTAAAATGTGCAATGACTGTGTAGTCAGGAGTGTTGACCTCTTTTCCCTCATACTGTCAAATTTTAAAAAATGACAACCAACACAACAATAGTCATCTGATGTGAATAAATCAAAATGACACCTATTTTTTTGTTGGATTGGCAAAAAGTATATTTTGTGTGTGCTGCAGGATTTTAAGTAATTAGTTTATGTGTGTCATGAGATGAAAAAGGTTGAAAATCGCTGTTTAGACAGCAAATACCTGTGGATCTCTATAACAAGCTGTGTAATGAAGATTAGTCTGAGAATTCTCTATTCCTTAATCCCCCAGGGCATTGTCTGTGAGATGTTCCCATCCCTAGGGTCATGGGCCAGATGGGGTTGAGGAAGGGAGAAAAATGTTGCTTCCTGTTTCCAGCACTAAATGGACTATTGCTTTAAAAGCTTGGGAGTGTAGATTCTTTAATTAAATTAGCCTCATCATTTCCGGAGGAAAGTAGGAACTAAAACACAAGCTAAGGAGCTATAAATTTTCCTTGTTGCACGCAGTCAAACCTGAGGCCATTTGTTACCTTGAATTTGCCTAGGATTTAAAATGCGGCAAATTATTTTGGAGACTGTGGTCTGTATAATTGGTTTAGGTAAAAGGCTCACTTAAAATTCACAAGACACTTGCACCTAGTGAGGGAAGCAGTATGTAACTGTATCTACAAGGAAATGTTCTTCCTAAATGGTATTTTTATTTTATTTTTAAAATATATTTTTATTGATTTCAGTGAGAAAGGGAGAGGGAGAGAGAGGGAGAGAGAGGGAGAGAGAGAGAGAGAGAGAGAGAGAGAGAGAGAGAAACATCAATGATGAGAATCATTGATCAGCTGCCTCCTGCACGCCCCACACTGGGGCAGGTTCTGGGTAGAGAATGGTCTTTGCTAAACACAGGTTAGCCAGAGACAGTTAAGTTCTATAGCAGGAAATTCCTAGGGAAGAGGAAGATGGCTGTTTGAATACATCAGCAACTTGGTTCCTTAATATGTTTTTGGGTTGGGAGGTGATAACGGCTGGAGTGACCATTTGGGGGAAACTCTTGGGAATTACAGAAGTTTCAGTTTTTCTGTTTCTGATGCAAAACAAGTATGAAATCACAACAGGTGACACGGTGCCCATGAACAGATAGCAGTTCTCTTTACCCATAGCGTGAATGTTGAGTGAGAACTGGCCTCAATTTAACTTTATCAGCACCATGAATCAAAATTCTACCTATTTGTCAGATTGGCAAATAGTTAGGTGCAAATAGTTAAGAGGGGAAGCCTGGCCAAAGGCAAGAAATTTCTTTTCTTTTTCGAGAAAATAAAAATTCTACTGAGCTAAGGTTTAATTAAGTGGTGATGGAAACACATTTAGTGACAAGAGATACTATTCTTCAACTGTCTTTAATACCTGTTTCAATGTAATTACTCACTGTGGGCCATAGGTAAGTTACTTATCTTTCCAGTTTCCTCATAAGAAAAATGAGGTTAATAGTAGCATCTATTATTTGGAGGTTTTTTTTTTTCAGGATTAAATGAATTGATATAAGTAAAATGCTTAGAATAGAACCTGCTTGGTCACAGTAAATCATCTAGAAGTATTTACTTTTATTGCTGTTACCTATTTATGTATAATAAACATCATATTTAGATAACCAAATACATTGTTCTCATGGTTTTTCTGTGTTGGGCTGATTTTTATCTTTGAACCTATTAAGTGATAGCAAACATCTCTTACACCACAAACTCTAAGGGAATGATTTAGTTATCAGCATCACCTATCCCCACAAGTATTTGGAGTGGCATTAGAAGACCGTTCCATACTGTTATGCATACTGCCTGGGGTTTTAGACGAGGCTCTGCACTTTGGAAATTCAGAAGCACAATAGGGACACATGAAAAGCGTGCCTCTCCTGCATCTCTAACAATTCTCTGCTTATTGATCCTGAAGCGACACACAGGTTGCATGGTTCCTGTCATACCTGTCTTGAAAAAATGGTTGGAAGACTAATGTGGTAAAATAGCCAAGACAATAGCCAAGATTAAGCACACTGTTGAGCCATATTCTGCTTAATGGAAACAGAAGAAAGTGAACTCTCTTCTTATATCAAAGCTACATAGAAAGTAATCAAACATCTTTGTTTCACCTTCTTGTCCCAGCTGCATTGAGGTCTTGGCTCCTTCCAAGAGCAGCATAAAGAGGGAGAGAAGTGCTGTTTTCCTCAGGAGAATGATGAAAGAGATATAAGATGGTGAGTCAGCAGGCCAGCAGGTAGCTAGCTCCTGCACGGGAAACACCGGGTACTGCTCATTCTCTCCTCCACCTGGTATTCTGACTGCCCCCTAATTAGCTCCTATTTCTGCATACACTGCAACAGACTTGATAGAGTGGTTCGAAGTTCACCCGACCCCCCTAATCTCCTAAAATTCTTGTCATTGACTGTCCTTGATGGCTAACTCAGAAATATCAGAAACTGCATTGGGAACATTCTACTCTAAGAAGGGACCAGAAGCATGGAAGTCCCCTTACGTAGGGCCCCAAAGTGATGCATTAGAAAAGTTGACAAAAGAGGCCTTTGACTTGAGGAGGGAAGAAGTGTTATCTAAGGGTGATGCACTAAAATAACAGCATTAAATGTAGGTTCCAGTACAGAATTAAACTGGTTAGAGTTAAACAGGAGAGAGAGAAATGGAGGGGTCTAACCAAGACGGGAGGGTAAATATGGACGGTCCCAGTCTTACGATGGCTCGATATGATTTTTTGACTTTATAATGGTGCCAAAGTGATAAGCATTCAGTAGAAACTCTACTTCAAATTTTGACTTTTAATCTTTTCCCAGGCTAATGCTATACAGGATGATACCGTCTTGTAATGCTGGACAGTAGCAGAGAGCCATAGCTCTCAGTCAGCCCTGTGATCATGCAGGTAAACAACCGATACTCTACAGAATACTGTGCTGCTAGCATTTTTTTTTTTTTTTTTTTGATATTGTGTTTCCATACCCCAGCATGTCTACAAAATGCCCATCTATGTCTCATACTTCTTTTTTTTTTCAATTTTTTTATTAAGGTATTATATGTGTACATATCTTACCATTGCCACCCCCACCCTACTCCCATATATGCCCTCACCCCCCAGAGTTTTGCATCCATTGGTTATGCTTATATGCATGCATACAAGTCCTTTGATTGATCTCTTATCTCCCCCACCTCTCCCTAACTTTCCCCCTGTAATTTGACAGTCTATTTGATGCTTTACTGTCTCTGTATCTATCTTTTTGTTCAAGTTTATAATGTTCTTTATTATCCATAAATGAGTGAGATCATGTGGTATTTTTCTTTCATTGACTGGCTTATTTCACTTAACATAATGTTCTCCAATTCCATCCAGGTTGCTGCAAATGATGAGAATTCCTTCTTTTTTATGGCAGCATAGTATTCCATTGTGTAGCTGTACCACAGGTTTTTAATCCACTCATCTGCTGATGGGCACCTAGACTGTTTCCAAATCTTAGCTATGGTGAATTGTGCTGCTATGAACATAGGGGTGCATATATCCTTTCTGATTGGTGTTTCTAGTTTCTTCGGATATATTCCTAGGAGTGGGATTACTGGGTCAAATGGGAGTTCCATTTTCAGTTTTTTGAGGAAACTCCATACTGTTCTCCACAGTGGCTGCACCAGTCTGCATTCCCACCAGCAGTGCACGAGGGTTCCTTTTTCTCTGCATCCTCGTCAACACTTGTCGTTTGTTGATTTGTTGATGATAGCCATTCTGACAGGTGTGAGATGGTACCGCATTGTTGTTTTGATTTGCAACTCTCGGATAATTAGTGACGTTGAGCATGTTTTCATGTGTCTCTTGGCCTTCCTTCTGTCTTCTTTTGAAAAGATTCTATTTAGGTCTGTTGCCCATTTTTTTATTGGATCATTTATCTTCCTTTTATTAAGTTGTATAAGCTGCCTGTAGATGTTGGAGATTAAACCTTTATCAGTGATGCCATTTGCAAATATGTTCTCCCATGCAGTAGGCCTTCTTGTTGTTTTGTTGATGGTTTCTTTTGCTGTGAAAAAGCTTTTTATTTTGATGTAGTCCCATTTGTTAATTTTCTCTTTAGCTTCCATTGCCCTAGGGGCAGTGTCAGTGAAGAATTTCTTTTGGCATATGTCTGAGATTTTGCTGCCTGTGGATTGCTCTAGTATTTTTATGGTTTCCCATCTTATGTTTAAGTCCTGTATCCATTTTGAGTTTATTTTTGTGTATGGCGTAAGTTGGTGATCAAGCTTCATTTTTTTGCATGTATCTGTCCAATTTTCCCAACACCATTTATTGAAGAGACTGTCTTGACTCCATTGTATGTTCATGCCTCCTTTGTCAAATATTAATTGAGCATAGTGGTTAACTAAGGAGGTAAAAGACCTATACACGGAAAACTACAGGACACTGAAAAAAGAGATAGAGGAAGACGTAAACAGATGGAAGAACATACCATGTTCATGGATTGGTAGAATCAACATCATTAAAATGTCCATACTACCCAAAGCAATCTATAGATTCAATGCACTCCCCATTAAAATACCAATGGCATATTTCACAGACCTTGAAAGAACTCTCCAAAAATTCATCTGGAATAAAAAAAGACCCCGAATAGCCACAGCAATCCTGAGAAAGAAGAATAAAGTAGGTGGGATCTCAATACCAGATTTCAAGCTGTATTACAAAGCCACTGTTCTCAAAACAGCCTGGTACTGGCACAAGAACAGACATATAGATCAATGGAACAGAATATGTCTCATACTTCTTGTTAAAAGAAGAAAAGGAAGGCAATTTCTCTTGAGATGAAATTCACGATAATTATCCAACTGTGGCTAATGTAAGTGTTTTGAGACTGTTTAAGGTAGACTAGGCTAAACTATGATATTTTGTAGGTTAGGAGAATTCATTGCATTTTCGACTTATGATATTTTAAACTTACAATTGGTTTATTGGGGCATAACTCTATTGTAAGTTGTGTTATGTCCCATTTGTATCTATAGATACTCCATGTAGTTGCATTTATACTATATGGAAGGCTTGCCACTAAGCCATAGAGGATACCTCCACTCAGCCTGTCTTAACTGAACACAGAAAGTAATTTGGGTGACTATTTTCTCAGGTTTCCTAAGGATAATTCAGAACATTCTAGAGGCATAAGAAGTAAGTTAACTTATGTCATACAATAGATGTGTTAGGACAGTAGAGCTTCACTCAGGTGAAGTAAAGGTCCCCACTGTTCTTGGCACTGCGCGTTTCAAAGATGGAAATAGTAATGTAGACAGTATACAATTGGGAATGCCTATCTGGTCAGGGAGTAGGATATATTTTCCTCATCCCCCTTGCCCAGTACAGGTTTTGGAGTTCATGTAATTATGAATTGCTGTTGATTTATTCATTGGTTCACTCAACAAATAACTATTAATCTCATGCCCTTTCCAAACTCTATGCAAAGAGCAAGGGATATAGAAGTTAACAACAAACAAACAAAAATAAATAAGTGATCATTTGTGCTATGTTGAGGGAAAACTGCAAGGGTACCAGGAGAGAAAGAAAAATGATGGGTTTGGAGCATGAATGGTAGGTGTGTAGGGTGGTAGTCATGCTTCAAAGAAGGATGTTTCTAAGCACACACAATCTTTGCTCAACTTGGCTGAGCCGGTGGTGGTACACATTCAGGCAATGTTTATGCATTTATGCACAGAAAAATCTTATCTCTCTATCTCACAGTTATTTTATAAACACAAGCAATTCCCTCTGAGGGTCGCTGCCATGGTGCTGGGCATCACTGTATGGCCAGTACATGAGAGAGCTGGAGTGTAGCAGCAGAAAATAATATTGAATAACTTTAATGGGTAAATGAAAGAAACTTTTAGAACAATAAGATGTTGAATCTGCAGTGTCATGAAATAAATCAGTTCCACATTTTCTCTATTTATTGTTGAATTTTTGTTAACAATAAAACACTCATATTTTTATGCTGAAATCAAAGCAATCACAGAGAATGTAAAGTCTTGGAAAAGTTGCATTTCTTTTTCCTGTAAAAGAAAAAAAATACCCTCAAGATTCTGGTGTAGTGTGTATTGTGTGTGTGTTGACTTTTAGCTGTATTGTTTTAATCCATCATATACTTCGGAGGTGACATAACATCATACATCTGACCTTACATTGCTTTCAAGTTTCAATTTATTCCTACATTTATAGAGAAGGCCCTTGCAATTTTAGAGCTTTTCTTATATCTGTAAACAACTCTAAAGGCTATTTGTGGCATACAGTCCTTTTTTATTTCTAAAGAATCTATGCTCTGTGAATGAAACAATCATTTTCATAGTTCTTGAATTTATTTAAAAATATGTTTTTATTGATTTTTAGAGAGAGAGGAAGAAAGAGGGATAGAGAGATAGAAATACTGATGAGAGAGAAAATGGCTGCCTCCTGCACACCCCAACTGGGGATCAAGCCCACAACCCAGGCATGTGCCTTGATCGGGAATCAAGCTGTGATCTCCTGGTTCACAAACTGGCGCTCAACAATTGAGCCACACCAGCCAGGCATGGATTTATTTTAGACCAATAACATTATATACTTATTAATCTGATAGAGTGATATGTAAAGAATTAATTTCTGGAACATCAACAATTTGAGACATCAGTAGGAGTGTGCAGTGGTTAAATTTTCCTTCAACTTGGCTAGACTATGGTGCCCTACTTAGGTTTTGTTATGAAAGCATTTTATAGATGTGATTGACATTTATAGTTACAGTTGACTTTAAGAAAAAGATATTATTCTTGATAATGTGAATGGGACTCATCCAATTAGTTGTAGACCTTAGGAACAGAAACTGAGGTTTCAGGGAAAAGTAGGAATTCTGCCTCAAGACTGTAACACAGAAATCCTGCCTGAGCTTCCAGTCTATTCACCTGCCCTATAGATTTTGGACTCAATACCATAACATCAACTCTTGCCTGAATTTCTAGCTTGTTGGCCTGCCCTGGGGATTTTGGATTTCCCAGCTCCAACAATCACAAGTCAACAAGTCAATTCCTTAAAATAAATCTCTTTTATCAATCAGCTGCTTCATGCACACTCCTTACTGGGTATGTGCCCACAACCAAGGTACATGCCCTTGACCAGAATCAAACCTGGGACCCCTGAGTCTGCAGGCTGATGCTCTATCCACTGAGCCAAACCGGTCAGGGCTGGGAAGATCATCCTTCTGTACAAGAAAACAATGCTTTACCTTAGTAATTACAACTCTTAGGATAGCTTTTATCATTAGTATTTAGGAATTAAAAAATAGATGTACATAGAAGTTAATTTGTTCTACCCAAATATTCTGTTGTACTTCAAGGATCAGTATTTTTCTGTCATAGAATGTGTTTATTTTATTTTTTATTTTACTTTTTTATTGAATTTGTTATTCATTGGTTAATAAAATTATACACATTTCAGGTGTACAATTCTACAATACATCATCTCTATATTGTATTGTATGTTTACCACCCCAAGTCAAGTCTCCTTCCACCACCATTTAGACATGTATTTATTTTAAACATATGAACTTGGTAAAATTTTTGTCTGCTAAAAGGATTAACCAAGGGTACATTCTTGTCACTTTACACAATGAAGTAAAATAGTGGGGATGTGTGCTTATTGCTTCATTTTGGGCTCTGGAGATTATCAACCCAAATAAATGCCCAGTTTCTCCTCCTGTGGGGGCAGCGGGCCATGCAGGAGGCAACTGATGAATGTTTCTCTCATCTCATCGATGTTTCTCTCTCTTTCTACCTTCCTGTCTCTCTAAAACTCAATAAAAACATATTTAAAAAAATAAAAAATAATATGATTTCAAACAATGAGGAAGAGTTCCAGGTTAGAAAGAACAGGGGAGAGGAAAACTCATTTTGCTACAGAGGAAAGAGGATGTAGACATATAGCCATATTTTTTTGAGCATGATAACTTTTCTGAAAATGTGCTAAAATATAATAGTACTCTTTTGATGAGAATGTGGACTGCAATAGAAACTTTAAAGGCTAACAGGGTGTCATTGCTTGTTTTCCTAGCTCAGAACAAAACACTGAGAGTGAAAGTATAAAGTAGGTGAAAATTGGCATTCACAGCTGAGTGAAGATGCTCTTTCCCGTGGACAGAAAGCATTCTTAAACTGGACTTTCAGTTCTCTAAATATAGACATAAATATTAAAAAATACACTATTTTGCTGAATTCTATGAAACAACAAATTTGCCACTTAATGAAAATCTGTTTCCTCATAAAACAGAACTTGCTATTCTTGTTTCAAATATTTTCAGAGAGACGTTTTGTTGTTTTAACATGTGGGTACCCTGTACTTAGCTTAGAAATAAAACAGAAACCACAATGAATTCCTTTCAGAAAGGTTGCCCTGAAAGATGATTAATATGTGGCTAAGGTACAACAAAATGTCTGAAGTCTTTGTAAATGCAAGCAAATAAACTTCTAACTCTCTTCATAAAATGTGAATAATGACAAATAATAATCGTGACCACTTATTGAATACGCTACCATGTATTATTACATGTCTTCTTGCTTCCCGACTTCCTACTTTCCTTCCTTCCTCTGCTGTCCCCACCCAACCTTTTCTCTTCTCGTTTCCACAAATATTGAGTTCCTACTATGTTCCAGGAACTCTTCATGGTTCAGGATACAATGGCTTTGAAAATCCAGATAGTATTCTATTCAGAGAATCACTCTGTGGGGAAAGTTGGGTATTCATCAAGTATTAAAAAGAATGTGTTGTGTCAGAATGGACTGAAATGTCTATCTGAATCTCTTTTGGTGGACAAAGGGTGAAATTTGGGGAATAGAAAAGAGTGATTTCAGTGTGTAACTATATACTGATTACTAAAATGAGAAAGGAAGAGGACAAATGTATCTTGACTATGAAATGACCTGGATATTATTTTGCAATGAATTGGGTCATATTCCTATTAATAAATTGAACTTAATATATATAGACTAGATATCTTGATCTTTAGAAAGAAACTTAGTGTTATAGTGTTAAATTCTATCCTGTCACCTGGGTTTGATCCTGGAGTAACACAGTTCCTGCCAACAAATAGCTCCACACTCCTCAGTTTCTCTCTAATCACTACATACAGGTCTCTTGATTTCAGGAGGGTAGTTAAGCATGGCAAATATTATTGTGCTATTTAATGTTAATTGTTAGTCAAGTATTTTTACTAAACAAATTAGTCTGTCATTAACCTAACTATAGCTTAAAGAATTTTAATCCAACCAGCATAATTTCATGGTTTTTAGAGCTGTCTTATTTTAAAAAACACAAAGACAGACTATTACAAAATTGAAGATGAATGAACAAAGCCCTTAGTTTCTTTAAAATGGAAAAGGTAGTTGTTTATGATGAAACATTATTTTTGGGATAATTCTAACTTAAGAATATCCAAATATCTCAAGACATAAAATCCCATGGACTTGTGTCACCTGGGATTTTATATAGTGCCACAATGCAAACAATTACAAGAATAATCTTGGTATTGCACTAGAATCAGAAATATACCCAATAGGGAATATAGGATCAAGAATTTAATTCCTGTTTTTAAAATATTTTCTATCTAAAATGAATAATAAAAATGTCAAATTAAATATATTATTTTGATTTTAAGACATTAAGATGATGTAAGTCTAATATTTTTCTTACCTTATAAGGTAAAATATGCTGAGCAATTCTAGCCTCATTTAACATATCAGAATGAAATTTTCTTCTTCTTTTTTTTTTTTGGAATACATTCATTCAATCATGGATTGTGTTTCTGAGTGCCTATCTGAATGTGTTCAATGAGCTACACTCTTATAAATACTGTGGTCAAATGGCATGGGGGAATGCTGCCTTAGAAAAGGCTCTTCAAGATAGTCTCATTGACTCCGAGGCTCATAAGTATCCAGCAGTAGGATTAGAAATAGCTTAGAGAAAATAAACAATTAGAAATTTTAATCATGCCATTATTTGAGCAACAACAGAAAGGAATGGAACCAGCCCTCTAATGGGCCCATTAGTGGAGAAATCTAATCAAGCAGCACAAACCTGTGGTTGGTTTTGCTAATTCTTTCATATGATTAATGTATCACTGGGCAGTTGGAGGACATTCCCTATTGAAAGGTGATGAGATTGTGAGGTAGGCCAGGGCACTCCTGGGAGGAGATGGTGTTGGAGTTCATGCTTCTTACGTTCTAACCTGCCTCTCGCCACCTTGAGCTGGAGCTGGGAAGGATGACTTTTTAATGATTTCATTCTATATTTTCCTTTGGAGCAACACAATCCTTTGAAAATAAATAAATAAATCTTTTAAAATTACTTTACCAATAAAATAATAGTATAACTTAAACTACACATTTTTTTTTTGCATTTGAATTTTGTCTGGCTTTTCCTTTCTCTTCTTCCTTGACTCAGTTCCCTGCCATGTGATATCCAAAATAATAACCTTACATACGTATATCTTTCCATGCGTAAGCATTTCTCTCTCTTGCATAATTTGGTCATTATTTTAGAAAATGAGATATTATGCTCACTTTAGTGCATTTTGATTTTATTTCTCAATATTTTCCTATAGAAATTTCTCAAAGATAACTGGGTTTTCTAAGTATAGGATCATATATCAGCAATAACATGTTATTGTTTTCAATACTTATCTTCATTATCTTACTTTTTTTTACTTACTGAATTTTCTTTGACTTTTATGATAATAATAAAGAATGTTGGTATGATGTATCATTCTCTCTGTAATAGTGATTTTGATTAAAATACGTTATACATTAGGATACCAAATGTCTTTTCAGCATCTGTTGATATGACAAATATTTTGATGTGTCATCAGATTCTATTTGCTAAAATTTATTTTTAGTTTTGGCATCTATATTCATGAGGAGAATTGGTCTATTTCTTATTCAAAAGACCTATATTGAACACCTGTTTTATGTCATGTATTAGTCTGGGTACTGAGGTTCAGGATTTATTTCTGGTTAATACCTTTATCAGATTTGATGTTAAAATAATTTTATTTTTCAAGTTAACTGGAGAAACTTTTCCATTTTCTTTCTAGGAATGGAATAGATTAAATAAGTATTTCTTGGTTCTTTAAAAGATAGCAATGGGCTCTAGCCAGATGACTCAGTTGGATGAAGCATCATCCCATACACCAAAAGGTTGCAGGTTCAGTTTCTAGTCAAAGCACATACCTAGGTTGTGGGATTGGTCCCCAGTTAGTCTCACATCAATGCTTCTCTCTCTATCTCTGTCTCTGCCTCTCCATTTATATCTCTCTCATCATTGGTGTTTCTATCTCTCTCTTCCTTACCCTTCCTCTCTGAAATCAATAAAAATATATTTAAAAAAAATAAATAGAAGAAGGCCAGAATGGATACAGGTAAACCAGTCAGGAGACAACTGAAGAATTCCAGATGAGAGACAATGGTGGCTTGGCTTAGGAGATAGCAGCGAAGACAGAGAGGGGGCAGATTTGGAAGGTATTTTGGAGGTCAAGGCAATAGAACCTGTTGATGGATTATATATAGAGGCTAAGAAACAGGGGCTTTTAAGCATGGATTCTAAATTTCTAGCTTGAATAACTGGTGGATGGTAGTAGACACACTTATTTTGTTTTTGTTTTTGTGTGTCTTTTTTGTGTGTCTTTTTGTTATTTTTTTATTGTTTAAAGTATTACAAATGGTAGTACATATGTCTCCTTTATTCCCCCTATTGACCTTCCCCTGGCCTCCCCTACCACCCAGCACAAGCCCTCCCCCCACCCCCACCCCCAGTGTCTTGCCACAATTATTTTTTAAGGAATACTGAAAGACAGATTTGGGGAGACTAAGATAATTAAATTAGTTGAACATATTCAATTTGGGGTGCCTTTCGGACACCATAATGGAGATGGGAAATAGTATTTGGCTACATATGTCAGATGCTCAAGGAATAGTCTGAACTAGAGATAAAACATGTTGAGTCATCTACTATAGATAGTTATTGATGTCGTGGGAGTAGTTGGAATGGTGAATAATATTCTCTTGTACTCTCTCAGACATTTATTTCTTGAACTCTTTTGACCACTATCTTCAGGAGATTTAAGATCAGGAACCAACAGGGTATCCCAAATCACCAGGATTAGCTGCATCTCCGCAGATACCAATAGAGAGTGCTTAGGAGCCTGTCTGCATTGTAGGATAATGATGTAAGGAAAGCAGGTAGACCAGATGGCCCAGCCCTACCAAGGAGAGAATTCATGGTAAACTTTCCCCCCACTCAGATACTATCCTGTGAAGAAGGAGGGGATAGGAGAACATTCAAATTAGGGAAAAGGCAAATTGCTCTGAGACAGAGTTTTAATTGACTGTTTAAAATAAATTGTTACAAGACTTATGGAGACTTTTTAAAACTTGAGATAAATTATTTTGAGTTATCTAATTTAAGTGTTTCTTTTTCCATCATAGGTGAGAATGAGAGCCCCACAAAGATGAGATCAGATAGGGGAAGAAAATAATTTTTGTTTATTTTGTTATTACACATCTGAATTACTTTTTTATAATTGTACAAATCGATGCCCCTCCATACCATAATTTAAATCGTCTGACCCATAAGTTTCTTATAAACCTCACTGTGTCTTAAACGAGTTCACAGAGCTAGTTAGTGGCAAAGCTGGAGAAGAACCAAGCTCTTATTATCAAGTTTCCTCTCAAGAACTATGATTAGATAAAATTTATATTCTTTTAATTTTATAAAATTCCTGGGTATTTTATATTCATTTGGTATTAATTCAGTCGTATTACACAGAGTATTCAATTTGATATATAAGCAGCTCTTGTGTATAAGCAGCTAGTAATCAGGGTGATATATAATGCTATAGATAGTATAGTATTATAGATTATATTCTAATATATAAAAACCCAGGGTCCATAACATCCAAAATGACTGAAGGCTCGACTGACCAGAAGTCAGTGCTGGGTTGCTGTGGTGACCCAGCACTGACTGCCTGCTGCTGCAGGTGCCGCAACCCAGCACTGACTGCTGGGAGGCTGCGGATCAGGCCTGCAGAGAAGCCTGGAGAGAGAAGCAGGGTCTGATCCATAGTCTCTGTGGCAGCTATTGATCAGCCCTTGCCTCAATCTTTCTCTTAGGACCTGGCCAGCAGCCGCTCCTCTCTTTCTCTTGGGCCTCCACTGGGGCTGCTGATCAGCCCTGCCTCTCTGATCAAACCCGTTGATAAGCCTGGAGAAGCTGACTGGCATAGAAACCAACCTATCAGAACCAAATCTGGGTGAAGTGCGAGGAGCCAATGGCTGCCTAGGAGGTGGAGCTTTTGACGCTGACTGGCATAGAAACCAACCAATTAGAACTTAATCTGGGTGAAGTGCAAGGAGCCAATGGCTGCCTAGGAGGTGGAGCTTTTGACACTGACTGGCATAGAAACTGACCAATCAGAACCTATTCTGGCTGAACTGTGAAGGCAGAACCTAAGGTGGGGCAACAGTTGTTTGGTGTAAGGTGTAAGAAAGTGGTTCAATTTTTTAATGACTGGTTTGGCAGTATAGTGCGTATGGCTGGCTATCAGTCCAGATATAGGGATTATGTATTTTTGTCTGCCAAGAGCATCTCCTCCTAATGATAAAGGCTTCCCCCCCCACATTTAAATAATCCTATCCTATATAATCTATATATACTACTAAAGGGGTAATATGCTAATTAGACCGGGCCCACCGGCCATCTTCTGGATGTCTGACTTCCTTCCAGATAAAGCCATGGTGGTGGAGGCCAAGGCAGAGGCTATTAGGGGTGATCAGGCCTGCAGGGGAGGGCAGTTGGGGACGAGATCAGGCCGGCAGGGGAGGGCAGTTAGGGGCAACCAGGCTGGCAGGGGGGGGGCAGTTGGGGGCTAGATCAGGCCAGCAGGGGAGAGCAGTTGGGGGGCGAGATCAGGCCAGCAGGGGAGGGCAGTTAGGGGCAATCAGGAAGGCAGACAGAGGCAGTTAGGGGCCATCTGGCAGGTAGGCAGGTGAGCGGTAAGGAGCCAGCAGTCCCAGATTGCGAGAGGGATGTCCAACCACAGGGATCGGGCCTAAACTGGTGGTCGGACATTCCCCAAGGGGTCCCCAATTGGAGAGGGTGAAGGCTTGGCTGAGGGAACCCACCCACCCTGCCCCCTGTGCATGAATTTCGTGCACCTGGCCACTAGTATATATTATATATATCTATATATTTTCTTCGGATTTGGTTCCCATGAGTTCAGAAGTGGTAGTTGGGCTACAGTTTCCAGGACCTAATAGCAGTAAAATGATGAAGGATTAGGTAATCACAGCTGTGTTCAGATAGCAATGATTACAAACACTCAAGACAGCAAAAACCGGCTGTAGAGGGCAGCTGTCCCCATTCCTCACCTTGTGCAAAGGGCCTGACCGGGAAATGAAGAGCTTCTAGAGCACTGGCTTTGCAAATGTAAATCCATAAATCAGTTGCCTCCATCATTCTTCAAGTGCACATCCAGCTCTCCCCATTAGCGTGCACCTGGGAGTATCCACTGCGTGACCTTTCAGTGGACTCCCAGGGCTTGTTCAGAGACTAAGCAAGCCAGCCCAGCCTCAGCCAACTCTCTGCACTGATTTCTCCTTTCCCCTGACTGGAGAATTCGAATAGCCTATGGAATCCTGGAGAAACAGAAGCTCAGTATTGAGGTTCTCAGTCCGGATGACACAGCTAGTGACTCAGGACATGTTTTATGCTGGGGTCTCTATCCATGGTCCACACTGCCTCTTGTGGGGTGGTGATAAAGACCAGAGCACTGGCATCGGACAGTCCTGTATTCAAATATTCTTCTATGCTATTTGGAAAATCTACTAATACACTTGAACTTCAGTTTCCTTGTCTGGAAATTGGGGAACATAATGCTTCGATCATGGAGTTATTGTAAGAAATAAATGAGCTGGCATAGGCCACATGGCTTTAGCACTACACCTGAAATATAGTTAGGACCAATAAATTGCATTTTATTGGTGGTGGTGTTTTTGTTATTTTTGCTGTTATTTATAATGACTTCAAAGGAAAATTCCTCTGAAAATGCCACAAAGGTTCCAAACTCTTAAAGAGAGCAACACCTGACCCACAGCACTTTATACACATGGTTTTTGGGGTTGATAATAAGTCTGAGGCCTGTAGGTTCCATGAAAAACACTTCAAATGAAAAATTGCCTCTGAGATTGGGCTTAATATGCCATTCTTTGGGTACAAAATGGATGTCTTCTGCTGAATTAAGCACTGAACTTCACATTTCAGTACGGAAAATGAGAAATAACATAATTTTTTAAAAATTTAATTTAATTTTTTTGAGAAATGACACAATTTGATTTAGACAAACCCCTGGGAGGTGGGAAAGGGTAATATTGTTGCTGACGAGTTAGTATAATCATAAGTACCCTGAGAAATTATATTTGGGGCTCTAAACCTCATGTTACTGTCCAGAATCTTCTGAAACAGGCACTGTACACAGAGGAACCCTTCCTGTGACTCTGGCCGGGGGCATGTGGTAGACACTATTGATTTGGATGTTTGTCTGGGCCCTTTGTTCTGAGAACTGTGCACCCTACCCTGAGGCAAGAAGCAAAAACTTTAGGGAGGCTCTGTTAACCCAGAACAATATGGGATATGCAAAGGAGGGGCTTGGCTGGGTGACAACTGGTCCCTGGCTACACTGGTTAAAGGCTGTCTCTGTGTGGCTTAGTGGGGAAGAGCTAGAGCAGGGGTCCTCAAACTATGGCCTGCGGGCCACATGCGGCCCGCAGAGGACATTTATCCGGCCCGCCAGGTGTTTTTGCCGCTGCTGCCTGTCCTGCTTAGCAGCTGACTTAGCAGTGTGCATAGGAATTTGTTCATAGTTGTTGTTTTTTTTTTTTTAAATATATTTTATTGATTTTTTACAGAGTGGAAGGGAGAGGGATAGAGAGTTAGAAACATCAATGAGAGAGAAACATTGATCAGCTGCCTCCTGCACACCCCCTACTGGGGATGTGCCCGCAACCAAGGTACATGCCCTTGACCGGAATCGAACCCGAGACCCTTGAGTCCGCAGGCCGACGCTCCATCCACTGAGCTAAACCGGTTAGGGCCATAGTTTTTTTTTTTAAACTATAGTACGGCCCTCCAACAGTCTGAGGGACAGTGAACTGGCCCCTGTTTAAAAAGTTTGAGGACCCCTGAGCTAGAGGCAGACCTTAGAACCCACAGGACCTTTCTGGTCCACTGTGTACCAGCTTGCACCATAGCCAGCATATTTGTCTTATATTTTTTCCCCCATTGATTTTTAGAGAGAGTGGAAGGGAGAGAGGGAGCCAGGGATGGAAAGCAAGAGAGAAACATTGAAGAGAGAAACAATGATGTGAGAGAGAGAGACACATGGATTGGTTGCCTGCTGCTCAGGCCCCAACCAGAGGTGGGACCCGGAATTGAACCCATGATCCTTCCATTTGAGAGCCGAGACACTAACCACTGAAAACACTGGCCAGGGCAAGCATATTTGTCTTTACTGATGTCATCATCTTCACCAAATTTTTATAAGGTGGGAAAAAACCCTACAACCTATCAGCTCAAAGGAAATCTACTTAATGATTGCCGCTAAGGTCCTGATTGCAGTGTAGGAAAAGCTGGTGAGCAGCCACCCTGCCCTCCCACAGAAAACAGTTTAATCAGGCTTCCTTCTGTCTCTGTGTGCGAGGATTATTCTTTCAAAGAACCCATTCCTGGCCTGGCCTCAGAACCCTAGGGAGATAAGACTTCCCCTGACATTTCTGAAACAAGTTTGGAGTTAAATTTAATTGCATTTAATTGGGCCTGAGAGTAGCTCCAAATTTCTGAGACACTCCAGAGCTCACTTTAAGCTTCTGCCCCAAGGAGTTTTCTTAAGCAGACTCGCTGTAGTTCCAATCCAGAAGCTCCCTGGAACAACAGAACCCACCAGAGCCTTTTCTTTCCCCTGGAGGTAGGGGAAAGGCAGGCAGCTGAGAGGGGCTTTCATCCCAGTTTCTTAATCGCCTTGTATCTGATACTGTGATTCCCAACCCTGTCAGACCTGACACTTAATTATAGCAAACATTTTATAATGTCCTCTTTACTCTTTTATCATGAAATACTTATTATACAATAAAATACAAAGAGCCTGGCCAATGTTGCTCAGTGGTTGAGCATCGACCTATGAACCAGGAGGTCACAGTTTGATTCCCAGTCAGGGCATATGCCTGGGTTGTGGGCTGGACCCCCAGTGTGGGGCGTGCAGGAGGCAGCCGATCAATGATTCCCTCTCATCATTGATGTTTCTATCTTTCTCTCTCTCTGAAATAATATATATATTATCTGAAATTATATATATATATGTGTGTACATATATATATGTACACACTAGTATATATATCATAAAGATAATATCTCAGTGATAATAAAAAGGAGAAATAAAAAGAAAGTAATTTCTACTAAAATGATATATGTATTTGAATATGTAAATTTTCCAAATGCGACTGCAGTAGAAGACCTGATGAAGGTTAGACACTTGCACTTGAATGGGACCTCAGTGAATGCAGGGACTGAGTGCAGGGTCACACAGTCTAGGATCCCAAAAGCAATGTCAGTGCTGCTGCGAGGTAAGTCATGGTACTGTCCAGAATGGTGAACAAGCCTCCAAAGTTTCAAACAATGCAAACTCTTTCCTTGATTTACCTGGTGGTTGAGTTTCTGCAAAATTAATATTTTGTAAAAGATGCTTGTGCTTATATGTGATAGTTATGTTCTGGAGAGACATGTAAAAAGCAGGTGGGATGGAGGACCATTGTTGGGTGGGTGGGGCCGTCCCAGGTGTTGTGGGCCATCTAGCACTCCTGCCTCTCCCCATCATTGTGACAACCAAGTGTTGGCTGGACGAATGCCGTTGTTCATGGATTTCACAAGTTGCAATTTAAATATGTGGCACTGAACCCATAACCCACAGGGCTCTTCTCAAAGATGTGGCAGTACGCTGGTACCTCTGCAGAAGTGATGGAGAACCGTATTCTTACTTTAATAGCCTTTCTCAGCTGTTGGGCTTTGTTCCGGTTGGAGCCCAATCCTCGGGGGCTTTCCCCTCAACTCTAGCCCATTATAAAAGTGCATTTCCACCCCCACCCCCAGCTCAATGTCTGCCACCTCCCCGCCTCCACGGACTTGGTGCTGGTTCCCATGGACCACACACAGGCTGAGATGGCGAAGGCTTGTCATCCAGGCCAAGCCTTGGGGGCTGAGCCTTCTGATATTTGCTCTGTCCAATCCAGGAAAAGCCCTTCCACTAACAATGTTAAGTTCTTTTTCTCTAGTCATGAATCTTTCTCTAGGAAGAGTCGGTTAGCCATCAATAAATGGAGCCCAAGGACATCAGCAGACAAATGGAATTAAAAGTAGGTCAGGTGCAGTCTGTTCCGCCCGTCGTTTCGGCAAGTGGAGGAATGACAGGCATTTTAGTTCAGAGGGAATGGGCTACCTGTGAGCAGTGTTTCCCGCTGCTGTGCTCTGCCACCAGCCCCTTTGGAAATGGCTTTGATGGGCCTGGCTTCCCGCTGGATGAGTGAGGGAGTTCTTAGTCCTGTTCTTAGTTCTGTTCTCGGTCCTGCTGCCAGGATCTTTCTGATCAGGCTCTTCCCTGTCCACCTACCGCTTTATGACTCCTTCTCTTCATACTTAAGGCCCCAGCAACACCAAATGGCACAATAATGTCCAAGTCTTTACCCAGCCATTCCTTCTGCGTAGGCAGCCTGCCCTCCTCACCTTCTGATTCATTCCTGACAATTGCAGCTCAGACAAAGCCTCCTCCTAATGCCTGCCTTCACCACCCCCAACTTTGCAGTGAATCCCTCTGTGTTCTGTGCATTGTACAGGCTTCCACAGTTATACATACTATACTGCCTAGTGATTTATAATTTAGTTACTTGTCCCTACCCCCCCCCCCCCCCATTACTCTGGGAGTGTGTCCTGTGAGACAAACCCCTATCTTAAAAACAAACAAACAAAAAACATGAGTTTTTAGAACAGGTTTAGATTTATAAAAAAAGAAATCGCAAACATAGTACAGAGAGTTCCCATATATCCCCACTGCCAGTTTGTCCTGTTATTAATATCTCATACTAGTTAGTATAATATGTTTGTTATAATGAATGAGCCATTATGATATATTATTTTAACTAGATTTGCACTTCATCCAGATTTCTTTAGTTTTTACCTAATGGCCTTTTTTTGGTGGTTGTTCTAGGATAGATCACATTACATTTACTTGTCCATGTCTCCGTAGACTCCTCTTGGCTGTGACAGTTTCTCAGACATCCCTCGTTTTTGACACCTTGACAGTTTTGAGTGGTGGTGGTCAGGTATTTTGTTGAATGTCCTTCAATTGTGATGGGTCTGATGTCTTTCTCAGGAGTTGCCTGGCGTTAGGGTTTCAGTGAACTTGGTCATCTGGGTGAGTTAGTGTTTGTCAGGTCTCTTCCCTGCAGAGTTGCTGGCCCCCCACCCCTTTCCATACTGTGCTCTTTGGAAGAGAGTCACTGCGTGTGGCCCAAACTCAAGGAGTGGGGAGTTATGCTTGAGTATCTATTAAATTATTTGTAATTCTTCTGCATGGCAGATTTCTCTCTTCTCTCCCATTTACCCACATTTTTTTACATCATTGAATACTGAGTGCTTAGCACAGGATTGCATGAATAATAAGCACTTAATGCAGTCTATTGCTTCTTGTTTTCTGAGCATTCATTGTAAATTTCTCTCAATATGGACTCAGATGACAATGCTAACAGCAACCTCAATAATCAGAATACTAAAATAGGAAATGCTATTTTAGAAGCACGATTCTAGGTGTTTTAGCTCATTTAATCCTCACAACAATTCTATCGGGATGATACTATCATCATCGAAGAGGATTTTTAAATCGAAGGTCACATAGCTAGTAAGTGGGAGGCAAGATTTAAATCTGATTCCTGAGTTCTCACTCTTAAAGCTACAGAGGCCTGAGTGCCTCGTTGGTCTCTATTCCAGTTACCTTGGCCTTGCTGCATTGAGCTGATCCTTTATGAGAACAGGCTTCAATATGCAAATAATCCCTAGCTGGAAGGCCTTTAGCAGAGCCTTCTAGTTTACACCATATTTCCCTTTAAATCTGTGAGGCTTCCAAAGCACAATGGAGCAGAAATTCTTAAACAACATAAAAGGCCTCCCTTCTGAGGCTTTCTTTGGAACACTGATCAATTTCCCCAAATTATGGCGTCTAGGCCCAATGCCGTGCCCTGGAAATGGGCAGACTGTACTCAGCCGGTATGAATAGGAGGAGCTGCCTAGGTTCATGGTCCTAATATTTTTCACACCTTAAATATAGGACATATGGCTTTTCCTGGGTTATAAGGAAGGTGTAATAAGAATGCTGTTATTGGAATTTCCAGGATAATTTGATAGTTCATGTTAAGAATTGGCCAGAATATTTAACACTGGAACTGTGATAGAAAATCAGCCATATGTGGTTAACATAATAATTGGGTATGAGTTGAGGACATATGTATCAGCCCCAAATGTCTTCTCTATTTTCTATGATACATGGACTCTGGTCATTAGAGAGTAATTCCTTTGGGTCTTACTGTGATGATGAATAAAATGGGTGGATTGATGCTTTTATAGTCTGCCCCTTGTCTGGATTCCAGAGTGAAATCAGCCATTATAAATGAGGATAGATAGAGCAGAAGATAGAGGGGAAGCTCACGTTTTTGCAGCAACTAGCTGCTATTCTTTAGTAGCGAGGAATTATGGAATCTTGTACAACTTATTTTGGTACAATTTGTTTATGTACTGTGTAATAATATCTCAAAATAGAATCTATTCTAAGCACAGAGTTTAAGAGAGATTTTAACAGTTTATTTTTAACTCTATTAAAAACTACAACAAACAATATCTCCCCAAGCATGATCTTATATGTTGATTTAGAGACATAAGGAATATAAGAATAAACGCCTTTAGTCATGTAGTTCCTTTCAGGCCTGTTTTTGAATTGCAAAGATTTCAAAGTACTCACTGAGCCTTTTAGATGCCGCTGTGGGGCAGGCCAATTTGTTTGTCATCAAATAAATGTGCTAAGTTCCCACATGCACAGGCAGCTAGAATTAGCTCAGATGGAAAAAAAAATTTTGTATGCAAAATTACTTGTTTTACTCATCCTTTAGAGATGATTTATTGGGAAGGCGATGTTCAGTAGGCTGCAGATAGTGGTGGCACATAACCCATAGATCTATTACAGCACTCTTGGCAGCTAATATTGATAAATAATGAGAGAGGTAGGTATTCTCCCTCACCATTTCACATTGAAGTTCATGATCCTTTTCTTATCTGCCTGCTCTCAGGATGAGTTTAGGCCCCTATAAAGGGGGCTTCCCTTAGCTTTTCTATTTGGTTTAACTACTCATAGTCCAGGTGCCTTAACTCATTTCACCCTCATAACATCCCTGTGACCCTGTTATTTCCCTCTTTTTAGAGAGGAAGCAACTGAAGCACAGAGAGGGCAAGCAATGTGCTCAAGTTTGCACAGCTGATAAATGAAAGAGCTGGAGTTTGAACTCGGGTAAAATAGCTTCAGAGTCCATGCTTTTAACCAAGGTACTGTGCTGCCTTGGTGAGTTTATGGGTATAAAGTCAAAAACAGTTAGGGTTTCTTTACATCATCTGCTATAAAGACTACCACTCTATTTTGTGTGCCGGCAAAATCAATTTGGTGAAAACTCCAGCTACTCTAGTTACTCAAGTTCAGTGTCAAAGCCACTTTCTATAGAAGTTTGTGAATTTTATCCTGACAGGAAAAAGGGGTATGTCTGCATGTGTACATCAAAACATATTTCAGAGGATTTCTATATCCTAAAAATAGCCAGAAATATGGGAAATATGGGCAATAGCCTAAAGCACAAGGATGTTTGTCATAGTATAATTTGTAAGGGCAAAAGAGAGGAACAATTAAATGTTCCTCTGTCCCTAAGTGGGAAATCAATTTAATTATTTTATTTAATTGGAAAACAGATATATATGTATAATATTTACTATTTGCCAGGCATTGTTTTAAGTAAATATTAACTTACTAGAGGCCCGGCACATGAAATTTGTAAAGGGGTACGGTCCCTTGGCCTGGCCTGCAATCAGGGCCATCTTCCCTGGCTGCCAGCAGCTGGCCCCGCCTCTCCCCCAGTTCCCCATTCGCCATTGGGAGATCAGAGCCTGCTGGCTGGGGGAAGGGACCAAGAGGTTGGCCTTAGGCTCTGATCTGGCGATCAAGTCCTGTGGGCTGGGGGCAGCTCCTGTGTTGAGCGTCTGTCCCCTGGTGGTCAGTGCACATCATAGCGACCAGTCGTTCTGCTGTTCAGTTGATTTGCATATTACCCTTTTATTATATAGGATTTAAAGCTCAGCAAAGTCCTGTGAAGTGATATTACTATCTCCAGCTTGCCAACATACTACCTGAGGCACACAGAGATTGGGGAATTTGCCCAAAGGGATGCAGCCAGGAATTTAACTCTCCAGAGTACTGGCTTTCATCACTTTGCCCCTGCATGCTTGGGGGGCACTGTAATTGTGTTTTTGAGGAATTTTGTTTTCTGTTGGCTTTCTCCCTTCCTTTCTTTCCTGTGGTTAATTTAATTCAATTTTGATTTATCTATAGTGTTTTTGAGTGTTTCCTTTTCTTTTTTTATTGCCCTAGGTATTATGTTATATATACACAATTTATCACAGTCTATAGGTGTCAACATTTAACAGGTTAGGTGAAGTGTAGAAACCTTATGTCTCTTTACTCTCCCATTACTCTCTTTGACTATAATTGTCTTAGTTATTTCCTCTACACACAGTGAGAACCACAGCAGACATTATTATAAATTTTTTTCAACCATCAAACATAATTTAAAAAACTTAAGAGTAGACAAAAAAATCATTGCTGTATTTACCCATACTTTTGATTTTTCTGTGTTCTTTCTTTTTAAAAAAATTAAATCTTTATTTTTGAAGGTATTATATATGTCCCCTTTTTTCACTCATTGACTCCTCCTAGCCTGCCCCATCCCCTGCCCCAGGCCTTCACCACCCTATTGTATGTGTCCATGGGTTATGCATATATGCATACACGTTCTTTGGTTGATCTCTTCCCACTCACCCACCCACTCACCCACCCCCATCTTGGAAATGATATTCTGCATGTGGATCTTTTGGTCTGATTCTCCAGATTAAAGCATGGGAAGAGACTTGCTGTGTACCTGTTACCCTTGTCTTTACACAGGCTCGGGCAATGGAGAATGCTCACGGCCTTCTCACCTGCAGAGAAGTTGGGAGCTGGAAGATGCCAGATTTCACCGAGAATCTCCCCACCCTCCAATTCCTCTACACATATTATCGACACATATAAAAAACATGCCTGGATATCTGTACCATGTAACTACTGTGTCCACGAAAATAGGAGCAACTCTGTGTTTTTGGATGTGCTGTTAGGGAGGGCAAGGAAATAGGAGAGAGTCTCCAGCTTCTGTTTAGGGGAAAATTAGGGCCCTATATGTGGATCAGAAGCGTCTTGTGGCTGGAGGCTGACTGCACATAGCACTGGGTATTAGAAAATGCATCTGGAATTGGATTTTAGATACTATGTAGAAAATTCACTACTTCAACCTATGGGAAGACTTAGGAAATATTGTTTTCCTTATCTTGAATCATTATAGCACCTTATGCTCATGTAGCACTGTACAATTTTCAGAGTGGTTTCATCTCACTTTTATTCTTCACATGACTTTCAATGTCTTATCCATAAAATGGGAATAGTGGTATCTACATGCTAGAATAGTGTGAATTAGATAGCATCTACCACTTTAGGTAGATTCTAAGATTTCTTTCGTTTTTGCTTTTTTAGAATTAAATGTGATGATAAATGTGAAAAGAGCATTTTAAATTTTATGATAAATTCAAATGTTAATGGTTACTATTCTTATTCTTATTCCTTTTAAGCACAGCATGTACCATTTCTTTTTTTTTATTAGAAAATAAACATACTGAGACTTGCAGATGTTAAGCAACTTGCCATTTGTCAAATAGTAGAATTTGGCTTCAACCTGCGTCTTGTGGCTCATATTTCAGTAAGCTTTATATTACTATTATTACTCCAAATTATTTTATGGCTTTGGAACATTCCCCAGACTCACTTGATAATGATAAACTCTATCAGGCTTTGCATCCCTCTGTGAAGTGTGAGCATAAGGGTATGTGTTTCTTATTGCAAAGACCATCACTTAAATCAGGGGTCAGCTAACTGCAGCCCAGGGGTCATATCCCCACCAACTATGTTTGAAATGAAACACAACCACATTTATTCATTTAAGTACTGTCTGTGTCTGCTTTCATACTACAAAGGCAGAGTTGGGTAGTTGTGACTGGGGCTGCATTATCTAAAATATTTATCATTTGACCTTTTACAGAAAAAGTTTGCTAACCCTTGACTTCTATTGTCATCCCAAATATTATAGAACCAATGCCCATAAAGAATATTCCAGAGTTCATGATTAACACCGGCAGGTGCTCTTTTCAGCTCTCCATCCCCAGCTAAATCAAGGTAAGCAAATGGAGTCCTTTAATTTTGCACATTTCCTGCCCAGTTGAAACGTGGGCTCCTGACACTGGAAGCATTTATTCCTAGTAATCCCTCTGACTCTAGCTTCACTGAACATCAAAACAGGAGGGAGCCTTGACACATGCTGTTCAGCATCCTCACTCAAAAGATGAGAAAACTGAGACCTGGGGAGGGGAAGTGCTCTCCTCAAGGTAGGTGGCAGTTGATGGTTAGGTTAGAACCCAGTTATCCTGAATTCCAGTGGTTCTGTTATGCGAAAAACTGAATTAGACTGAGTTACATTTCCCCACTTGTGGATTGCAAGTGTGAATTTGCATCTAGGTGTTCTGTGCTGGGAAAGAAAAGGCCATAGAAAATTTAAAGACATTACTCAGAAAGTTCACGTTAGGATCCGCAGCTTTTCAACCTAAATATATAAACTAAGCATCTCCTCGGTTTGCTAAGCAAAACTGCAAACAAAGAACAGACTGCATTATTCCTCTTGGCTTATTTTGCCTGATTTCCCTAGTCTCTAAGTCCCTCATGGCTGAATACAGTGTTGATGTTCCTGTCTGACCTGATGTCATGGAGGGCTCAGAGGCCAGACCAAGCCTGTGGCAGCTGTTCAAATAGCGTGACCGATTACATGGAGGGAGGGGATTCATGAATGGGGAGGACTGGTTTCTAAGTTTCTTTGTGTTGTTTCTGGGTGAAGATCAGCTTTTTAGTTTGTTGATTCATTAATTATATGGAATTTGTATAGTTCTATTAGCGAGAAAACCCAAATGTTCTGTATCTGAGGCACCTAGTCCTACCCACTGGATTGATGGTGCTTTATGGCCTAGTTCACCTGCACAAAGAGCTTTGCCCCTAAAGATAAGTAGACTCAGCAAGACTCCAATGGGAAACTAGCTGGAATCAGAAAAGGCCTGACAGGCAGGCAAGTAGGTAGCAGGAAATGTCATAACAAGGACAGGACTGGGGAGTGATATTGAGCAGGTCATTTAGAAAAAACAACAACAATGACTTTTTAGGAGGATGTAACCCTTGTGTGACATTGGGGATATCTCTCAGGACTGGGAATGGAACCTTGTTTCTCTCTGGCCAGCATCTTCTCTAGCTCTAGTAACAACATCTCCTTCCAAGTCCATGTGGCTTGAATAGGGTTTTCCATCACAGGGCTCTTTTCCTATGATTATGGGTATAGTCATATGATCCTAGTGAGGCCAACTGCGTTTCTCTCTCAGCAACTTAGATCTTGACACAGAAGGTGGATGGGCAGAGACCCAGGTAGGAATGCTCACCCTACTGTGGAGATGCCCAAATCTGCCCTCGGTACAGTCCTCTTAAGGCCTGGTTGCTCTCTCTTCATTTTTTTTTTTTTTTTTGAGCTCACTTAGTATTATTTAAATATATTTATTTTTGCTTAAGTTAGTAGTTTTCTGTTTCTGCTGCTTACAGAATGTTTAAATAATACCAAAGGGCACAACATATCTGGTACTAATATATGTATTTAAACAACATACCATCTATTATGTATGTATATGGGTGTGTATTATTAGTTCTGTTGCATGCATGAGGAAATTAAAATTAGAGAGAGATGACATAAGTTGCCAAGATTTATGCTGGAAATGAGGGAAAGAGCTGAAGTTGAAGCTCAGAATGGTCCTATTTGGATCCTTGGCATCACAGAGCCCCTGAGTGCAGAGTGCAGCTGAAAGTCTAGGTCTCAACAAGCATCCAGGAGAGCTCCAGGGAAGTTAGTTGCCCTTGAAGGAACAGGAGCCCAGCATCAATCCTGCCCCTCCCTCCTTCACCCTCTTTGATTTATTGGCAGCGGTTACGTGGTAGTTTTATCTCTTGGTATAAAAAGGTTAAGGCACATTTCTCTGAATCAAAAACCATTTTACAGGTGAAGAAATGTAGCTCCAGAGATGTCAAATGGATTTTGACACATAGCAAGGTCACATAGCGTTTGGTCACATAGCAAGTTAGTGCTGGATCAAGAATCAAGGCCAGGAGTCCCTGCCTCCTGGTCTAGCATCCTTTCCAGTACGGCCTAACTCCTACTTCCCTGATTGCCCCGGAAGCCAGGGCATGTTGTGCTTCCCCACACAGTATAGCTGAGCTGCATCAGATACATATTTGACTTTTGTAAATGTAAGTGTTTAAGCCCTTGGCAATGAAAGAAGACAGGGATAGAGAGAAAGAGAGAATTTTAGTATTGCAAGTTATTCCACCTGTCAGTCTGGCTTATGGGCCAAAGGGAAAATGAGGTGGAAGAGGTGAACATGACGATTACTCAGTGGGTTTCAGGTCTCATATATCTCATAATGTGAGCATCCAACCATACATAAAATGCGTGGCCATGAATGTATTTCTTTTTTTTTTTTTATTCAACATGAACTCTGAAACACAGACTACCTATTTTTTTAGTTGAATTTATTGCGGTGACATTAGTTTGCAAAACCATACAGGTTTCAAGTGTACAACTCAATGAAACATCATCTGCACACTGCATCATATGCCCATCATCCCAGGCAAAGTCTATTTCCATCCCCATTAACCCCCTTCTCCCCCCCCCTCCCACCCGCCATCCCTTTGCCCACCTCACCGACCTGAGGATATGTAATTCTGTAAATTTCTCTGTGACATCACTACTCAAAGGGGGAAGAATAGCAACATCAACATCACTTAGGGGCTTGTAAGAGATACAGAGTCTATGAGCCTCCCGCCCCAGACTCACTCAGTCAGAATCTGCACTTAACAGGATCCTCTGGCGCTTGGTGTAAAAATTAAAGTTTGAGAAGTATTGCAGCAAGTTTTAGGAACTTCTAGTTTAGAAGTATTTTTTCTCTCTCTCCCTACTGATATAAAGGAACTTTAAAGAGGGCAATAAGAATATTTTATTAGGTATGGTTAGTTGTTTCAAAGCATTTTACACATATTTTCACATTTGATTATTTTTTAAAAATTCTAGCTTTTTAATAAAGTAACATTATGTATTAGTTAATGCCCTCCTAGGAGATGAATACACATTGAAATGTTATTAGAAACAAGCCTGAAAAAAAAGGGAAACATTTAGCAAACATGAGTTTCCTAGTATTACTCTCTTTACAAATGTACTGTCAATTTCCTTGATTCTTTTTTTTTTTTTATTAAACACTTTTAATGTTGTCATTATTGCAGACTTCCCCCATCCCCCACCCACCTTTGCCCACCTCCCCCTCTGGCCTTCACCACACTATTGTCCGTGTCCAGGGGGTATGCATATATGTTCTTTAGCTAATCCTTTCAGCTCCTTTATCCAGTCACCCCCATGCCCCTCCCCTCTGGCTCCCGCCAGTCTGTTCCACGTATCCATGCTTCTGGTTCCATTGTGTTCATCAGTTTATTTTGTTCATTAGATTCCACATATTAGTGAGCTCATACGGTCTTTGTCTTTCTCTGACTGGCTTATTTTGCTTAGCATAATACTCTCCAGGTCCATCCATGCTGTCCAAAAGGGTAAAGCAATTTGAACCTTCAAAACGCAGAGCTCTTGTGTAGCAACCGTTGTGGGGTTCTTATCAGATTGAGATAGAAGACTGTGGATCTCTCCTCAGGGCATTAAGTGAGTGAATATTCTCCAACTACCAATTCGAACAAGAAACATGACAAAAGCAAGTTGGTTTCTGCATGCTGCCCTCCTCAGATTTTGCTAAGGTTTTCTCTTCTAGCCAAGAAGAAGGAAAGAAGAAAACCAAAGTGCCAAGATGCCTTTTATTTACATATTTTTTTTATTGATGTCCAGCTCCATTTCATAGGGCATTTTATCACTGTGCTTCTCGTATTTTCCATGGTTGGAAAACTCACAGGAATACGGAGACGTATTTTCTTGTTATACACACTTCTAATCAGAACACGATTCACTGATTCAGCCACCAGCCAGGAAGCTGTGGGTATCCCTTGCTCTCCTCCTTTAATTCTCTTGCTTCCTCGATCATTACTAAAGAAATGATTTAATATTAAGTGAATTAACAGAACCACCCTCTGCATTTTGTAATCTTTACTTTTTTTTTTTTTCTTTTCCTTTTTCCTGCAGTCGATTTAAGGCCACTTCTTATTGAGACCTGGCCTTGTTCTGAACATTTGGAAGAAACAATTTTTAAATATAACTTAACACAGCGGTTCCTGCGCAGATGCTCATCCAAGCTGCTCGGTGACCCAGAGCAGTGCCACAGTCACTGCACCCACATGCTCCCGAAAGTTTCCAACCGAAAGAAAAAGCCGTTACTTAGCCGGGAAAGTAAGCCCTGGAAAACCACACATTAATTGGAAATGGGATTCAGGTGATTACAGTAAAAGTTAGATCCCGTTCCAATTAATCTTAAAATTTTGTCTTAACTTAAACAAAAGGTAAATGTTGGTAATTGTGGTAGACAAAATAATGGCCCCCAAAGATGTCCATGTCCTAATCCCCCAAACCGGTGAATATTGTTATCTTACGTGGCAAAAGGGACTTTACTGATGTGATTAATTAAGGGTCTTGTGGCGAGAAGGTCAGGTTACTCAGGTGGGCCCAATGTAATCACGAGGATCCTTAAAAGCGGAGCAAGAGGCCGGAGGTCAGTAGTAGATGTGAAGATGGAAGAGGGAGGTTGGAGTCGAGCCGAGGGATGCAGGAGGCCTTTAGACGCCGAAGAGCCAAGTTCTCCCTGGGAGCTTCCAGAAGGAACCAGCCCTGCCAACATCTTGACTTTAGCCCAGGGAGACTGATTTTGAATTTCTGACCTCCAGAGCTGTAAGCAAACAAGTCTTTTTTGTTTTACATAAATAAGTTTGTGGAATATTTTTTTAGAGTAGTAACGACAAAACTATTGCTGTTAAATATTTTACTAGTTCTTTGTTCTATAAATAACAATATAACTGCATTTTTATTAAAATAGCTGTATTGGGGAATATTACTGTCAAAATCATCAGGTTTTCTTTCTTAAAAATATTGACTTTTTTAAAAAAACAACAACCTTTAATACCTTGACTGGTGCTGTTATCAACCTGGTGAATGTTTAGAGTAAATTTTGATTTGTGTCTCCCCCCATCTGGCCCAGAGGATTGTGATGTCAGTTTCTCAGCAGAGTTTGTGGTTAACCTTTGCTTTTAGGAGTCAGAAAGATGTACATTCAAATCCTGTTTTTGCCACTGCTTAATTTGTACCTTCAGGCATGAACTTAACTTTTCTAAGCTTCCTTATATGTAAAATAGGGATCACAGGGGTGTTAAGAAGAGTGTGTGAAATAATGCAGCAAAGTGTTTAGCAGAGTTTCACTAGGTAGGAACTACCACCTACTCAGTAAATAGTATCCATTATTGGTTGGTTAAAACAGCAAGACTTAGGAAGGTATACCCATGTTTGTTCACTATGTTCATATCTGGGCCCCCTGTGACTGGTAATAATCAGTCAAGAAATCTCTGGTGATCAATCAGTCAACCAGCAGGATAGGATTATCTTGAAGGTGGAAGAAAATAGTATCTTAAGAGCATTTGTTCTCATTTGAAAACACAGTATTCTCTGAGGAGTGAAATGTGGATCCAGCTCTGTTCTACATGTGACGAAAATCACTGCCTGATGTGCTTAGTGTGTGGGAGCTAATTCTTTCTCAGGATTGTATTAATCTCCTAGCAAAAGGGAGCATTCTGCCTTACTTCCTATTAGAGAATTAAATGACTAGGAAGTTGTCAATGCCAAAAAAACCCCACAAAACTGTTTGATGTAATTACACTCTGTGCTAACTGGGATCACCGCTTAATTTCAAAAGCATTTTTAACATTTTCTCAAAAGCTATTGAGGCAAAATATTCAGTAGCCCACAATGAATTTACTTAATGATCTTATTTCTGAAATGTGGCCATAAATGTTCCCATGTAACCTAGAAGATTTACAGAGAAAAAGAAATGCGGCTCTACAGGAGTCACTCAGTATGTCAGGTGGGTGTGGTAGTTCTGATTAGAGGTCAGAGCACACTAAGACCCATCATGTTCCCTTTTTATGTTACTGTAATTCTAGTGGAATTATGGGGCAGCACCAAACCAGGATTAACATCTCTGGGTTCCTGTCCCAGATTTGCTGTTCACCAAACCTGTGGCTGTGGGCATCCGTTTCCTTACCAGGTTCCAGGAATCAGTTTCTTCATCAGTAAAACCCAGAGCTGAAACTCAGTAATTTCTGTATCACCTTCACACACTTTGCAACACGAATACACCTGTATTCTAATTTCCTTAATATTTTTGTTTAAATGACTTACATTTTAAAATGTATTTTGAAAGGAAATGTTCTGTCATGGGTGCAAATAAGAAATTGGTATCACATCATGAATGGCAGGTAACCATAGAATCGATAAATGAAAATACAACCTTGTTATTTATCTCAGACAGAGGCTTCTCTGTGTAAAGGGAAGGTTAGGGAGTGCCAGAGGTAGCGACCTAGTAGCATTAAACCCAGACTTCTAGACCAATCAGATGACTCGGAGGGAATTAAAAAGAGAACATGCTCCCACTAGGTGACCCACTGCTCTTTAATGCTTGGGCTATGGCAGTGATCGGCAAACTGCGGCTCGCGAGCCACATGCGGCTCTTTGGCCCCTTGAGTGTGGCTCTTCCACAAAATACCACGGCCTGGGCGAGTCTATTTTGAAGAAGTGGAGTTAGAAGAAGTTTAAAAAATTTGGCTCTCAAAAGACATTTCAATCGTTGTACTGTTGATATTTGGCTCTGTTGACTAATGAGTTTGCTGACCACTGGGCTATGGACTCCCTACTAGCCTCTTGTCACCCCCCTTACCCCCCCCCTCACCCAGTGAAATGCATCCTATGCTTTGGCACTCACTCAATTAAGTTATTTCAACAGTCCTTTCTAAGGGTAAACATTCTATAACTTTGTGTCCCACTGGGAAACATGTTGGCCAACAAATAAGTTCAAGTCACACACAAAAGACACACATGCTCAGACAGAAAGAAAATAGTCTTCAAGGAAATTCATGATGAGGGGGATGACAGATTCTCTGCTGGGAAACGCAAATGGGGACCACGTCTCCTCTTGTTGCAATGAAGTCAGGAAGCATCGCACTGAGCAGTGCTGATGGCTAGCCTCCTCCCTGGGATTTCAAAAGCCATAGCCCATTGTCTGCAGAAATGAAAGAAACACAGAGATACTGAGTAAATGAAAAATAAAACTTTCAGACCTTCATTGTTGACTTGGGTTACTTCTATTATGATATTACTTAAACATGCCGAAGCTTATAGTTTTTAGGTACTGCAAAAGCCAAGAGAAGTTTATGAAATATGTATAAACCATAGCAAGTGGATTAAACTCAATGTGCTGAATGCTGTTTCTGCTGAAATGTCCGCTTGCCATGGAGTTGTGTACTGACTTTCATATTTGACGTACCTATGCCAAATGGTCGTAAATTAGACTGAAACATCAAAGGCGATATGGAGGAGGAGAGGTGGGAGCCAGAGGAGAAACTGATTACGTGCTAAAAAGACAGGCAAAGGTTTAATCGCAGGCAGGTGAGGAGTCGAGTGTTTTCGAAGCAACGGTGAATGAGATTCGTGGTGTAAGCTTGACTATCTGACACACTCAGACCTCTTACTGAAGAGGAACAACTGCTGGGCCAGGTTTAAACTAGATCCTGGTCCTCATGAGGGACATGGGGACCTGTACTAGGGCATAAGAACAAGTTTGAGAGATGACAGTCCTGTGGAGGCTGGGGATAGTGGCTACTTGGGAAGAGGTCTGATTTGAGGGAATGCTTGGAGCCTTGAAGAAGGGTACTACTGATCATGGGCTTGGTCTCCAGGGGAAAGGAGTTTGCAGGAATTAGATGAAAGGGTCAAGCCCTCCAGGGACCTGGCTGTGGTATGGAGCCCATCTTTGTGGTGAGCTAGAGAGAGTCATTGGGATTGGGAACTGGTAGAGAAGGTGGCCCAGGCGCTTCAGACATGGCAGAGACTGCAGTCCACCACAGGAGTCTGGGCCCACCTGCTGCTAGTGGTGTGGGGGTGATGTGGGCATGAGGTTCCTGATTGGCCACCATCTTGACTTCTCCCCAGCCCAGGGTGTGGTGTGACTAAGCTAATATGAGGTACCCATGACAAGCACTCCAGACTCTGATGGGACATAGAATTCCTGAGAGTCACTGTATAATCTAAAATAGGTGTGCTTCTGGGAGGTACATTTACATTAAGAATAACTTAACATTTATTGAGCATTACTGTGTGCTGAGCTCTGTGCTCACCTCTTCACATGCTTTATGTCATATACTTATAACGACTTTAATAGGCAAGCACTATCATGATCCCTTTTCTTAATTGTGAGGGGAAAAATCAGAGGTTAAATAACTTGCCCACAGTCACGCTAGTAATAAGTGGCAATGCTGACATTCAAACCCAGGTTGTTTTGCTCAAAGGCCCTTGTTCTTAAACCACTCAGATATATTACCTCCACCAGTGCCCAGACTCAGAATTGACCTCTTTGCAGTAGTTGGGAGACAGGAACCTGGGAGAGGAAGGCTTTGGGCGTGGTCCCCTCCCGATGTAAAATGCCCCTTCTTGACCCCAGCAGCACTAGATTCCTCTCTGCGGGGTGCAGGAAAGATTTTTGTACTTGTCCCTGCATCTTTTTTTTCCCAGCCCTTTTGGCCTAAATCAGGCTGCTTCCCTTTTGTACCTCTCATAAGCAGAGAATCCGAACTTCTTATCATGAAGAGTCTGCAATATTATCCCAGTGCAATAAGCCAGCTGCATGATGTTACCCATTACTTTGAAAAATTGGTGATAAACTCAGGTGTGAGAGCACCAAACAATTGGATCAGATGTTGGTATTTGGCTCTCTCGTTGAAATACCAGCAGCAACCAGGCTGAAGAAAAACAGATCGAGGGGAATAATTCTAACAAGAGGCTAACACAAATGCACAGGCCACTGAATCTCAAACCACAGTGAGTCATTCATAGCAGCACTAGGCTGATTTTTCACTGGCTAATTGGACATCTTAATAGAACCAAGTGCTCATTGTCAGAATGTGTTTCTCATCCTCGTCATATTTCAGCCCCAGCCACAAAGCCTAGCCAAGATCGAGAACCTTTGTCTGAATCATTGCAACTGAGCCTCTCATTGATTTCTCTGGAAGGAAAGAGTTTCTGCCTAGCAGTATTGCCTAGAAATAAAACTCTGAGTGGAGGGTCCTGCTAGGGGATTGGGCCAGGACATTTCATTCTGGTCCTTTCTATATTATGCCTGTGCAGCTCCAGTTCACTGTCCCTGCTGCCACACAGGTGTCACCTCTTTGGCAGGGAGCAATGTTAGACCCTGTGAGAGAAGGAAGATGGAAGAAAGAGAATCCCATAATGCCTGGCACATAGTAGGTGCTTATTATGTGTTTGTTGAATGAATGTAAGAGAAGGGGGGATATTTTATGTGGAATTTATATGCTTAATGTGATGATTAATTTTGTGTGTCAACTTGACTGGGCCCAGATATTGTCAAACATTATTCTGGGTATTTCTGTGAGGGTATTCTTGACTGAGCTTAACATTTAAATGGATAGTTTGAGTAGAGCACATAGAGACAACAATCATTTGAAGGTCTGAGAGGGCATTCTTGCTAGCCTGCCTTTGGATTGCAGCATTGGCTTCTTCATGCCTTTGGATTCAAACTAAAACAGCCTTAATCATTGCTTAAGCCGATTCCTTATAATAAATCTCCCACTCACATACATGTATACACACACACACACACACACACACACACACACTATTGGTTCTTTCTCTGGAGAACCACCTGAATACACTAGATTCTTCCTTCTTGTCTATGAAAAAAATCAAAGTTGTCATTTCTTTTACATCAGTGTTACCTTCTATAATAACTAATGCCTATTACATTTTCCCCCTCAGCCTTTTCCAGAATGAACTTCACAGTATAAAAATATTCCAACAGATTTTTTTGAGGGCCTACTATGTGTCCAACACTGAGATAAATACTTTGGATAAATAGATGAATAAAACAAGTTATCTGTGCTCCCACCTCAAAATTTCATTGCCTTATAGAGGGAGACATATAATACTTTCAGAAAGTACAAAAGGTTATGGGTGTTATAATGGGCATGTATACAGGTTAATACAGGTTACAATCAGGTGAAAGGAAGGAGGGAGCCTTCGTTGTACAGGGTAAAACCTCAGTGTCTTTATTTTCCTCACGTCCCTGTCTGACTCAAGGGAGCAGCCACCTCAGGAGCCACCATACCACTAAGCAGAGCATTTGGGACTTCGGTGCTAGAGATCCGTGCTTGTTGAGGTGAGGCGACCCTTTCAGGACTCACGTCACTGTCTTCTCAATAAGTGCCAAAAATCACACTGGTATTTCCGTGTGGAAAGGGGCTGGTGAGATGACCCATAGGGGGCACATTAGCAGCCTTCAGTCTAGAGGAGAGAAACGAGGAGCTTCTAATAAAAACAACGTGAAGTCAGAGAATCTGAGGGCCCCTTGGCTCAGCAATTAAGTTTGGAAATCTAAGCTGCTCCAGGACTAAGCATTGCAACAGTCTCTATCCTGTATTTTCTTCTCCGTCAGACAGCATCACCAGATGATAAATGACACACTGTTGGCTGATAAACGTTGATATGTAGGTAGGAACTCTACAACTGCCTATATACATAGTCTAATCTGATTTGCTACAAGCACCGTGATGCTTATTAAGCCCGTGTGGGGCAGCTGAGGCATCACACAGCAAATGCACATGAGGAAAATACAGAAGGGAGGGAGGATGGTAACAGGAGGCTGTCTTTTCCCACCTCTCCAAGCACTACCCACTCACCTGCCATCATATGCTAAGGAGTTAATAAGTTATGAGGGGGCAAAATTGAGAGGGAGTAGCAAAAGCTTGTTCTATGGAAAAGAACTATTATGTTTCTCTTTCTTTCATCCTGAAAAGAGACATTTTTGGAGCTAGCCTGGAGATGCTCATGATCACTCTTCCATCATTTCTTGTTAGGAGTCGTAAGATTCAGAAAATGTCCCAAGATTCTGTCATCCCCAAAGTTTCTGTCTCCTCTTGATAATCAACGCTCTAAAGTCTCTAATGGCTTCTTGCTGAGCAGATAGATATTCAATTAATGTCAATTCCTTTTTCTTTTCTTTTTTAAAAAAATATATCTTTATTGACCTCAGAGAGGAAGGTAGAGGGAAAGAGAGATAGAAACATCAATGATGAGAGAGAATCATTGATCTGACTCCTGCACGTCCCCTACTGGGGATCCAGCTCGCAACCCGGGCATGTGCCCTTGACTGGAATCGAACCTGGGACCCTTCAGTCCGCAAGCTGACACTCTATCCACTGAGCCAAACCAGCTAGGGCCAATTCCTTTTTCTTTGACTTGCCTATGCACCCAGGCAAAAATCCTCACCACTTCCTCGTCCCTGTCACTGTCATCATCATTTTCACCATCACAACAATAGCTAACACTTAAATAGCTTACTAAGTACCAGGTACATTCTAAGAACTTCATATGTATTAACTCATTTACTTATCCAGCAATTCAAAGAGGTAGGTATTATTTTTATCTTTATTTCACAGATGGTGAACCTGGTGGCAGAGAGGTTTGGGAACTTGCCAAAGGCAAAGCCACACAGCTATTAAGTGGAAGAACCCAAACTTGAAATCAGGGAGATTTCACTTGTGAATCCATACTCCTAGCCATTATTCTATTTTGACTATATTCACATTAGAACAGGTATGATAAATTCAGTCCATTGGTGTTTGTGTCTTAATTTCTTATTCATTGTAACAGAAACATTAGCATAGCTTGATGGAATACATTTCCAACGGTGGAACTTGAAGGGGGAGACTTTATATACATACATGCACTTTTTTTTTTTTGTCTTCAGAGGAACCACTTAGCTGGTGTCTCACTAAGCTTTGATCATTCAAGTCATTTTGTTCTTAGAACAAAGTGGCCACAATTTCATGTACGGGTTGTCTCCTCTGTTACATACAAGCAGTTTCCTTGGTAACAGCATTTGGAAAGGACAAAGGCTGGGGAACTTTTGTCAAGACCCATTAAACTGTGTGGAGAGGCTATGTTTCCCTGGACACTTCATCAGCCTGTCCCTCCTTCTGTCGCCATCGTGGAGGCTGGGCGGGGCAGAGGTGGCAGCTTGGAGCCATGGGGGAGCCAGGCATTGGAGATATGTGAATTAGAAGGGACCTTAGAGCACAGTTGGTTCATGACTTGAGAGAGAGTGTGAGGAGTGCCAGGCAGCTCAATGCTGAGCAGATTGTCTCTTACATCTCGGTTGCGTCTGATGGTTAGCATTCTTCCAAGAAGTGCAGAAGGAATTCTTACTCCGAGACAACGATTCTCTAAGATCCACTTCTCTTGAGACCTCTACTCTGATCTTAGCTCTTCCTCTTGCAGTAACACACAGTATGCCATGTCTCTCCGCTCTCTGATCCATCAGATATTTGGGGACAGGAGACATATTCCTTTTGAGGCTCCTCTCTCTCTTCTCTGTTCTTTCTAAAAGCCACTCGGCCTCTTTACTGCCTGACTCTGGATTTTTTTCAATTTTAGTGTCTCGTAAAACATGCTTCCCAGGACTGACTGACACATCACATATGCAAACAGACCAGTGCAGAGTACAGTGTAATCATCATCTTACTAGATTGAGATATTATCTGACATGTTGTCCCAAAATTACCTTTTTCGTAGGCATATTATGCAACTTGCTCAACAGAACAGAGAGATGTATTTAAATATTTCAGTTATGGCTAGGGTCATATTTTCTTCATCACTGGAAGGAGGTGGACAAATTATTTTATATTAGTCATGCATTAAAATGTCATTGTGGCTCACATTACTCAAGGCAGTTTATATGGAATGCTTTGGCATACACACTCAAAGGTATATTCAGTGGTCAAAAAATATCAGCCTTGTTCCCTGATAAAAATAGGTGTTCCATTGCTGACCGCAGGCACCTGTCTGCTTTGTGACTTATTGACAACGTGCCTTTAGACTGTCAATGAGAGAAACAATAGGACAGGAGGTGAGGCCCAGAAGTGCTTGACTTCTCATTTCAGGCTCAGGAGGGCTACTTTCACTGAGTACCGCAGAGAGGAACCAAGGAGGGGAAACTGAGGGAGGTGAAGTGAAGTGAGGTTCTCTTTCCACACCCATGTTGGAGAGCGGGGTGAAGAAACAGAACTGCCTTCTCTTCTCCTTGAGTTGAACCCTCAAAGTTTAGGAAGCAGTGTAATATGGCCAAAGAACATTCCCATTGGAGTCTGAATTCTTACTCTAGTGCATGCTAACTGTTAGTGCTCTGAGAAAGTGAATTCCATGAACCTCAATGTCTGCCCCACATACAGAATAGAGTGTTCACCTCATATATTTTGTTTAATAGGAGACAATACATGTAAAAGCCCTAGTTTCGTGACTGACCTGAGAAGCCACTTGATAAACATTACCTTCCCTCCTTTAAGGGTTTCTCTGAGATAAATCAAGCACCAATTTGCCACTCAAGGCTATGTGTTCAGGTATTTGTAGATGTTGTGTTATTGAATCTTCATAACAGCTACTGTTTCCTGAGCTTTTCCTATGTGCCAGACACATAAGAATACACTGAAGCATTTACACATAGTTTCACCTAATCCTCAGGCAGCCCTGTGAAATGGGTACTAATACCCATTTCACAGATGAAAAAGCCAAGATCTAAGAGGTCAAGCAATTGGTAAAAGATAAGGAGCTAGTAGGAAAGCTGAGGTTTGAATCCAGGCAGCTTGACCTCTAACCCCATGTGTTTAAAGAAGCGAAGGAACAAGGCTACATTTTTACAGCTAATAAGAGGTAAAATAATCAATTTTGAACCTAGATCAACCCGACTCAAAGGTCCATGTTTATCCTATACTAGAGGCCCGGTGCATGAATTCGTGTACCAGTGGGGTCCCTCGGCCTGTCCTGTGGAATCAGGTCAAAACTGGCTCTCTGACATCCCCCAAAGGGTCCCAGATTGTGAGAGGGCACAAGCCAGGCCAAGGGACCCCACTGGTACAAGATCAGGGCTGGGGAGGGATGCAGGAGGTTGGCCAGCCAGGGAGGGTGCACGGGAGGGCTCCAGGGCATGTCTGGCCCGTCTCGCTCAGTCCTGATTGGCTGGACCTGAGCAGCAAGCTAACTTACCGGTTGGAGCGTCTACCCATTCCCCCTCGGTGGTCAGTGCCCATTGACTGTCCCCTGGTGGTCAGTGCACATCATAGTGGTTGAGCGGCCTTAGCATATCATTAGTATATTACACTTTGATTGGTTGAATGGCCAGCTGGTTGACTGGACACTTAGCATATTAGGCTTTTATTATCCTTAGGGGATGCCTGAGAGCCAGTTTTGGCCTGATCCCGCAGGCCAGGCCGAGGGACTCCACTGGTGCACGAATTCGTGTGCCAGGCCTTTAGTTCTCCTCTAAAAGGTTAGCCCTCGCCTGAGCATAGGTGCCTCTGTGAGTATCTGTGAAGAGCCTGGACAACTGGGCAAGGCTGCCTTGGGCCAGTGTTACACTAGTTTAACCCTTTGCACTCGCTTGCTTTTTTCTCGATTCCTTTATTCTACTTGGGATTTAATTTTTTAAATACCCCAGATTTTACAAAGCACGGCAGTAGAATAAAAAAACTGGAGTTTCTTTTCATACAAACTTGTTTATTTAATGTAAGAAAAGCCCAAATAAAGGAGGAGGGATGGAGGGAGGGAAGGGATGGGCTACCGAAGCTAACCGTGTCGAGTCACACTTGACATCCGAGTGCAAAAGGTTAATGTTTCACCAGTTGTATTTGTTTTCCAAAATGAGATTGTGCTCAAGACAATTTATCCTTCTTTAGAGGCAAAAAATGTATATTCATAATTAAATATATCACAGGAATAAGCTCTTGCATTTTAACTAAACATAAAGTTATTGTTGGGAATATGACAGAGTATTTCTTGTTGGAATGATCCATCCTATCTAATAATAGAGTAACATGTAAATTACCATCACTCTGCTACGCCCACGATTGGGCGGTGGGAGGCTGCCACTGAGGGGGGCTACCCTGCTGTTGAGAGGCGCAGGGGGCGGGACTCCCGCCCCCTGTGCCTCTCAATGGCCAGATCTGCGGCCGCTGAGGGGGCCTGCCGTGGACACCCAGCTGCGCCTCTCAACCAGGGTAGCCAGGTGTCCCCGGCAGCCCCCATCAGCGGCCGTTGAGAGGCGCAGGGGGCGGGAGTCCCGCACCCTGCGCCTCTCAACAGCAGGGTAGCCCCCCTCAGCGGCCTCGGACCATCAAAAGTGGCGGAGCTGGGTGCCTGTCTGCTCTGGCACCAGGCCTTTCAGAAGCCTCCGCCGCGCCAGAGGCTTCTGAAAGGCCTGGTGCACCACGGGACAGGCACCCAGCTCCACCGCGAAAAGCGAAAGCGTGTAGGGGACCCTACACGTGCATGATTCAATCATGCACTGGGCCTCTAGTATAATAATAATTGTAAACCCTTATATAGTGCTTTCTATTTGCTGAGCACGGACACTTTTCATGGATCAAGTTGTTTAATGCTCATAGCATTTACCCCTATTCTATTACTTTTTATTTTGACACTTTTACCAACTCATGTTTAATGAAAATAATACAATTATATGAAAGAAAATCTACACTAAAAAAATTCTTACAAGTTTTTTAAGAGCTGATTTCCTATTCTGCAACCATTTTTTTAAGACAATAATCCTGAGAGAGACAGCAGGAGGATGAGAGTTGTGAAGAGAGGAAGCAGTGAGAAAGGAGAATAACTTTTGAGAAAGTAGATTTACAGGTTGATCTGACATGAGGTTTCCTATGATGTACTCAACCTGAAAAAACTAGAATTTTAGTAAAAACAACTTCATTGTAAACCTGCTTGATCTTGACAAGCAGTTTCTCTTATATTCCCAAAGGATTTTTGTGTAACAAATACTCTAAATAATTTTAGAAGTCAACTCCTTGTTGCTATGCATTGCAGGTGGTAAACTGGTTTGGAAAAAGGCTCCAAATATTAATTTTTATATTGCATATTTTTCCTTTACTAAAGCCATTCTGTGCACTGAGGCTGTGTAGTACTTCCATTATAAAAATGAGGGAGCTGAGGAACAGAGAGGTTAAGCCACTCGCTGAAGGTCTCACAGCAGGTAGGTGGTAGAACCAGGCTTTTAATCATGATGACACCTGCCTCTCTATGAGAAATAATGCCACCTATGGCTAGGGGTTTACATTTTCATCTTGACAAGGTAAAGGCCACACTAGCTGTTTAATCTGGGCTCTGTTTCCTCAAGAAAATGGAAAGAGTGCTGGTGTATTGAGCACCTTTGTTTTTCCTCTCGAGATTTTTTCTGCTTTTGATTAAGTCATCTTGATGAGTTGAACTCAAGGGCTCTGCACTCACTATTATTCTATGCAATTGTTTCCTTCTCTCAGCCTCTGTCAAGTAAGCTCTATGAATACCCATAGGTGTAAAATTTGGGAGCACAGCCCCAGGGGTGAGAATGAAATGAACTGCAGAAGCCTAGGCCACCCCATATGGGCCGTGTCTTCCAGTCCTGTGCATCCAGAGAGGGACTGCGTCCCAGGGAGGGGGGAACACTCAGCGAAGAATGCTACCTGGGCTTTTCAAGGACAGGACTCCGAGCCAGATTCTCTCAAGATTTCATCCTGCTGTACATTCTCATTTTATGATCTACTGGCCTCAGTTTGTGGAACAATTATGTTGAGAGATAGTGGAAAGGGGGCATTTTTTCTTAGATGGAAAATATATTTTGAAGTTATCAGTGGTAAAATATGTAGTTGTCAATACTGCTGCTTTGAGCCACCCCTATGACTTTATCTATTGCACATTTAAATTTTTACCCAGCCAAGGAGCTGTCCTTCTGTGAGATGCTGCTGCCTCAGTATAGAATGCTGGTGTTAGTCTTTGGAATTGGAGACAGAGGAAACAGATGTTTTCTGTTGGAGGCAGTTGACCGCAGTCATCTGCCCAGGACACCCAGAGTTGACAGGAAATCAGAAGAGAAGTGAAATTCTGCTTATGTTGTCTTGTGGTTGATAAGTGCTTTGTTTTCATCAGGAACACACTGATGTGTTACAAGGCACCAAATATTCCTACAAATCCAGATCACAGTTCCACCAGGCGGGCACGTGTGGACAGCCGTGGAGAAGGCTATCTCTGCCATCTGTTTCTCTGAAGACCTGAATAACACCTTCCAATGGGCTTGAGGTGGTTGAAGTTTGACCTTTTTTTTTTTTTTTATCATTGTTTAAAGTATTGCATATGTCTCCTTTTTTTCCCTTATCAACCCCTTCCTGGCCACTCCCCCTCTGCCCCCAGGACATGCCCCTACCGCCCCAGTGTCTGTATCCATTGGTTATGCTCATATGCATGCATACAAGTCCTTTGGTTGATCTCTTAACACCTTCTCCCTCCCCTGCCTTCCCTCTGAGGTTTGACAGTCAGTTCGATACGTCTCTGTCGTTGAACCTATTTTTGTTCATCCATTTATGTTGTCCATTATGTTCCACAAATGAGTGAGATCATGTGATATTTATCTTTCTCTGACTGGCTTATTTCGCTTAGCATAATGCTCTCTAGTTTCATCCATGCTGTTGCAGATGGTAAGCATTCCTTCCTTTTTACAGCAGCGTAGTATTCCATTGAGTAGATGTACCACAGTTTTCTAATCCACTCATCTGCTGATGGGCACCTAGGCTGTTTCCAAATCGTAGCTATTGTAAATTGTGCTGTTGTGAACATAGGGGTGCATATATCCTTTCTAATTGGTGTTTCCAGTTTCTTGGGATATATTCCTAGAAGTGGGATTACTGGGTCAAACAGGAGTTCCATTTTTAATTTTTTGAGGAAACTCCATACTGTTCTCCACAGTGGCTGCACCAGTCTGCATTCCCATTAGCAGTGCAAGAGGGTGCCTTTTTCTCCACATTCTCGCCAGGACTTGTCTGTTTGTTGATTTGTTGATGACAGCCATTCTGACAGGTGTGAGATGGTGTACCGCAATGTCATTTTGGTTTGCATCAGATCGGTGGTTGGCAAACTGTGGCTCGCGAGCCACATGTGGCTCTTTGACCCCTTGAGTTTTTAGCAAAGGCCAGCTTAGGAGTATCCTAATTAAGTTAATAACAATGTACCTACCTATATAGTTTAAGTTTAAAAAATTTGGCTCTCTATGCCCTGACTGGTTTGGCTCAGAGAATAGAGCATCAGCCTGCGGACTGAAGGACATACAGAAGGCCAAGGTTCGATTCCAGTCAAGGGCATGTACCTTGGTTGCAGGCACATCCCCAGTAGGAGGTGTGTAGGAGGCAGCTGATTGATGTTTCTCTCTCATCAATGTTTCTACTCTCTATCCCTCTCCCTTCCTCTTTGTAAAAAAATCAATAAAATATATATTTTAAAAAAAATTTGGCTCTCAAAAGAAATTTCAATCGTTGTACTGTTGATATTTGGCTCTGTTGACTAATGAGTTTGCCGACCACGGTCTCAGATGATTAGTGACTTTGAGCATGTTTTCATATGTCTCTTGGCCTTCTGTATGTCCTCTTTCGAAAAGTGTCTATTTAGGCCCTTTGCCCATTTTTTGATTGGATTATTTATCTTCCTTTTGTTAAGTTGTATGAGCTCCCTGTAAATTTTGGAGATTAAACCCTTAACAGAGATAGCATTGGCAAATATGTTCTCCCATGCAGTGGGCTTTCTTGTTGTTTTGTTGATGATTTCTTTCACTGTGCAGAAGCTTTTTATTTTGATGTAGTCCCATTTGTTTATTTTCTCTTTAGTTTCCATTGTCATAGGAGCTGTATCAGTGAAGATATTGCTACGACATATGTCTGATATTTTGCTGCCTATGGATTCTCCTAAGATTTTTATGGTTTCTCGTCTTATGTTTAAGTCTTCTATCCATTTTGAGTTCATTATCTTGTATGGTGTAAGTTGGTGATCTAGTTTCTTCTTCTTTTTTTTTTTTTGTATGTATCTGACCAGCTTTCCCAACACCACTTATTGAAGAGACTGTCTTGACTCCATTGTGAAGTTTGACCTTTATAAGAGTCTGGCTGGTCTGATGAATAGGCCACTTCTATTTTGTGATAATTAGTGTTTGTGGCCAGGAACTTTCTGTGGATGTCCTGTACCATGATACAGGTCTGGTCCTCCTCTCTTCTCATGGCCATGGTCATGCGTTCAGAGAGAGCCACACAACTAGTCTAGGCCAGTCACTGCACCTCGGGGATTGGCATTCAATCAAGACTGCACGATTAAGGTGAGAGAGAAATATTACCCAGGAAAATGGTGGCACTAGACTGATACAGGTGGCAAACACCCACTATAGGGAGAAATGTGATAACAAAGTGAGAGCCAGGCAAGAGGAAGAGAAGACATTTATGCTAGACCAAGAAATAGGAGGGGCCAGTGTGCAAGTTAATCATTAATTCACCCAACTATTTTTTTTTTAATTCACCCAACTATTAACAGTGATTACCTTGAGGGGGTGAGGGGTAATTTTGAGGAAACTCTCACTATAAGCCATATAATTATATGGTATTTAAATTTTCTACTACATTGTATATTGTTTTTCAATAAAAAAATACTAATTTAAGAAAATAGTGTTTCTCTATGTGTCTAACATTGGGAATATAGTGGTGAACAAGACAGACATACCTGCAAAGAACTTACTGCAGGAGGCAAATAGAACTTCTCTAGTGGAACCCAGAGAACTTTATGCTCTTCTGTGGAATAGCTGAGACTCATGAACTTGAGACAGAGGGGTTAAACTGTATAACATGCCTAGTGCAGTGTGCATATGTCCAAAAGAAGTTACACAATAAATCCTCGCTTCCTTTTCTGTTCCTTGTGTTTTCTCAAGTCTTTGGACATTAGTCATTTCTAAATTGAAAACAAAACAAAACATAAGCAGGTACAATTCAGTACCTGATTGATTCAAACTAGGCAAATGATCTTTTGGAAGATAATGACATTGCTTTAGGCCCTTGACCAAATTCATTACACACACAGAGAGAAGGATTTATGTGCAAGTGGATGGTAGTTTTCCTAAAAAGCTCGAGGACTTGGCATTCAACAAAGGTAGAATGCAGAGAGGTGAAGGTTGTCCCATGCTTCTGTGTCTGAGAGTGGGATTTTTGTTGTGCATTGTTGATTTTGTAGCTTCTCTAGAGACCACACTAAATTTCTCTACACTAATAGTGGCTTTTGCACACAAAATCATTATTAAAGGCAATATCCTAAATGCTCATGCCTGAAAAAATTAAAAAATGAATTCTACAGGATCATGTCTCATTTGCACTTCAGGGTGAGCTGGGTGGCAGGGTGGGGTCACTGTCTGTGTGGAACTTTACAACTAAACTAAAGTGGGAGGAGTTAACCAGCATGAGGCAAGTGCAGAGTGTGGAGGAAAAACTGAAGGCAGCAGGCGAATCCAAGGTTAAAGAGAGAACGGAGATGAGGGTTGTAAGCATCCTGAGGTCAGTGCCATCGAATGGCCAAGGCAGCTAGGTAAGTTCTCAGGGGCTGCGTGGGGCCCCAGAGAATGCCTGGGGTGCGCTTTGAGAAGAGCATTCTCTAGGGGTTCAAAGCTGTGCTGTCCGGTGCAATGCCTGGGAATGAAGAAGGCCTCGGGGCTGGGGAAGATAAATTTATTTTTATAGAGAAATTTAGCGAGATAATTGAATAGGAATTGTCAAAATGTCCTGGCTGCAGTGTAGAAAATAGATTGGACTAGAAAAAAGCTAGAGGTGGCTAAGGCAGTCTGAGATCCTACCTCATACATATTCCTTATAGGAAAGAAAATGTGACCCCTTTTCTCTGCCTTCCAGACTCGAGGACCACAAGAACTTCCCTTTAAGAAAGCCCTGCTGCCTGGCTGGCATGGCTCACTGGTTCAGCATTAACCTATGAACCAGGAGGTCATGGTTCGATTCCAGGTCAGGGCACAGGCCTGGGCTGTGGGCTCAGTCCCCAGTAGGGGGTGTGCAGGAGGCAGCCGATCAATGATTCTCTTTCATCATTGTTGTTTCTATCTCTCTCTCTCCCTCCCCCTTCCTCTCTGAAATAAATAATATAAATAATATATATATATAAAGAAGGCCGTACTTATTTCATATGGCATTTCCATTAGCTGACAGATTTGGGGATTCTTGTTTGGAGAATGCTGGAAGCAGTGTGTTTGCTTTTAAACCATGTGTGCCCAGTTCGAGGACATGCCTAAACATGCCTGTATTTTACTTCTGACATAATAATTCTGTAGCACAAACATTCTTTGGCACCCAATTTGTCATGCCACGATGACAAATGTACTGAAAAGAAAATCTGACCTTTCCTGACCTCTTTCTCTCACAGATATTCTCGCGACACCCCTGACTGGCTCTGTGATGAGGATACATGCTTGTGAGGATTAAATCAGATTGTATACATAAAGTATGTTGCGCAGATCCTGGCACATAGTAGATCAATAAATGTTAGCCATTGTTGGCTATAACCAGCAGTAGCAGCACCAGGATCTTCACCCTTCTGGATGCCAGTGTAGCATGCAAACATCGTGGCAGCGAGAAACTAGTTTTTCAGCCCATCCTTTCTCAATGGTAGGCAGTACACAGAGGGGGTGTCTCAGGTTGGGGGGCTGCTCCGTGAAAGCACCCCTTGGACTGGCAAGCTGGAGAACTCTGACAGCGCTGACCTTGTCGTTGTTACGAAGAGTAGGTTATCTTCCATTTCAGGGGCCGAACTGGAGTGGTGCATGGACTTGGAGCTTCTTTAGTCCACAAGTCATTTCCGCCCCCAGAGACATCCCCTGTGCTGTGCCCTCAGTTCGGACCCTCCTGCCACTGCCTCTTCAGAGGGCTGACTCTTTTTATCTGTCAGACGCCCCTTTGTCTTAGCCTCCTCAGCTAGGCCTTTCCAGAAAACCTCACTTAAATTGCTCTCTGCCTTTCCTCGGTTTCAGGATTCTCTCTGCCAGTTTCATAGCACTTTTCTCAGTTTGCAATTAAATGCTTGTATTGTTTACCTGCTCCCCTGCTGTGGGGCTGGCCACTCACCAACTGAGGCCCAGATGGGCCCCTGCTGAGTTTTCATGTGATGCGGCGCCACGTTTGGGAAGAATTCGGGTATGTCACATGGTATGGATTAAGGAACAGGCTTTATAAGGGAAAGGGAAGATTTCAAGGTCAGGATGCATCAAGAAAGAGAAGACATGCTCTGACCGATGTGGCCCAGTTGGTTTGGCATCGTTCCATGCACCCAGGGTCACCGGTTCGATTCCTGGTCAGGGCACATACCCAGGTTATGGGTTTGATCCCTGGTGGGAGGTGTACAGGGCGTAGCCAATCGATGTTTTGCTCTTTCCCTCTTACTCCCTCTTTCTCTCTGTCTCTCTCTGAAAAATCAATAAAATATCTTTACAAAATAATTTTAAAAAAGGGAACGAGCTGACACACGTCTTCCCATCATCCCACAAAGTGCTGGACCCGCAGGTCTGTGCTGGGGAAGAGGAGCCCTTTCCTGTGATCAGTTTCAGTCTCAGTTCCAACTGCTGTCACAAAGTACTGAGGGGGCTCAGGACATGCTACCCCAAACTGACTATTTTAAGCTGCAGGAGTTTGAAAACAATGGCAGAAGCAGGAAGGTCACTCTGACCTCCCCCCACCTTCTCTCCTGAAGTAGGTCATAAAACCCTCCAGTGAGGATTGTCTTCCCTCTAATAGAGGAAAGGAACATCCTTATCCCCAAAGACAAAGGCTGCCGAGAGGCATCTGAACAAACAGTCCTTGCTAAGATCCCCCAGTTTGCTACACTTTCCTCATATTCTGCCCCATGACGGGCATTTCTCCACACTGTGCTCTCTGCACCAAACCTCCCCTGAAAATACCCAGTTAGGAAGGCTCCCATGTTACATAAGTTATATTAAGTAAATGTGGATGCTTTTCTCCTGTTAACCCGTGTTTGTCAGTTTAATTTTCAATTCCAGCCAGGGACCCTTAAAAGATGGAGGGAAACGTTTTCCTCCCGTACCGCACTATAGAGTGAGTGGCTCATGAGCAACATGAATTTATTTTTTAGAGTTCTGGAGGCTGGAAGTCTGAGATCAGGGTGCCGGCATGGTCCAGTTCTGGTGAAAGCACGCTTCCGGGTTGCAGACTACTGACTTTTTTAAAAAAAAATACGTTTTTATTGATTTTAGAGAGAGAGGAAGGGAGAGGAAGAGAGAGAAACACTGATTTTAGAAACACCTGATTGGCTGCTTTCCGCACACCTCCTACTGGAGATTGAGCCTGCAACCTTAGCCTACAATCCAGGTGTGTGTCCTGACCAGGAATTGAACCAGTGACCTTTGGTGCATGGGATGACACTCAGCCATCTGAGCCACACTGGCCAGAGCAGTGGATTGCTGCCTTCTCCTTGTATTCTCACACGGTAGAGAGCAGAGAGGTAGCAAGCACTCTCCTGACTTTATAAGGGCTTTAATCCCATTCCCTACCCGTATGACCCCATCTCATTCTAATTACCTTCCAAAGGCCCCACCTCCTAATACTATCACATTGGAGGTAGGGCTTGCTTGGACATTAATTTTGGAGGGATTCAATCCATAACATGTTTCCTTTACAGAGGGCAAAAATGAGAGCAGCCTCCTGAGTGGGGGCATGATCAGATGATTTTGCCACCAGGCAGTCTGGATTTGAGTGTCACCTTTTAAAGGAGTTGTCTAGGAAAGCCAAGTGACCAGGAAAGCCAAGGCCCTGAGGACCTTGAGGCCCAGGGGAGGTTATAGCATCCTTTTCTGGGGAAGGAAGCCCCTGGTTCCACAGGAGCTGAGTTCAGGTACAAGCTATTCTGTGGGAGACTCTCCAGAAATGAGGGTTTCATCTGACTCAAATTCCAGCAACATGTTCTTCTGGGGTGTCCATTAATAAAGATACTAATTTATACTCTATATGGGGGATTTGCTTGTGGCACAAGCCTGAATATCCATGAAATGACACTTTCTTAGGAACTCATGGTGACCATCTCTTTTATTACTGGGGAGCTAGAGGCATCCATGATGATGCAGCAGACTCCCAGAGAGGTAGAGGTATTAAATATTGAAATATTTAATAAAAAAGTATCTACATTTCACAGAACACAAACAAGAAAAAGGATGTATGGAGGCATCATTTGGTTTCTGAGCATTGCCTGTTTGGACCTTACAATTCACACGACTTCCAAATCCTCTCGGAGCAAGAAGGGTTTGTAGATAAAGCATACTTTGCCGAAGGACACCTCAGAAATTGTTCTTATACCACTCGTCTCACCCATAGCAAAGATACCTCAGGGCTCATTGGAAACTTGGAGATAAATAGATTGCATCTACCCTCAGCCTAGTCTTTTAATGACAGTAAAACACCAGAGCTTCCCAGAGCCAATGACAGGACACTGCCAAATTAGCACTTTGGGGGAAAAGAGATAGGGAACCAGGGAACTAGAAAAACTTGGGGTAAAAGTGATTGTGGTGAGGGAAGGAAGTAGAGAGAAGGAAAATGGGGAGTGCATTTAGACAGGGGGAGTGATTTATAAGGAGGCAACAATTCCAGCCAACATGAACGCTAGGAGACAGAAAGAGTCAGGGGTGTTTCATGGACAGCAATGGCCTTAAAAAGAGAAATCAGTAATTTCACTGGGACTCCCTTCAGCTCTTTCGCTGCATATCCTCTTCATTCTTCTTTTTCTGCTCTTCAGTTTTCTTAGACTTCATGGTCTACATGGAGGGGTAGGATTGTCTTGTCATGACTTAGTTTTTTACTAAGCACTTCAAGCCACAGGCAGAGATTGCTGAGCTCCCTTTAACTAACATCCAAATTCCTTAGGGATGATTTGTGACTCATCCATCTTGGGTCAGAGGTCCAACCACATAGGGATGGAGATGTGGCTCATGTAGTAAAAAATTCCTAGAAGTCCATATTTATGGGTGGGCAACTAGAGGGAGAGAGGACTGGCTCTCATCAAGACCTGGGCATCTACCTCTAGAGGCATCATTTCAGGCATTAGATAGACCCCTACAAGGGAGGGACCTTGATAGGTAAGCTGGCATATTCCCCCAAATCTAGCTGTCTTTATTTATCACCTGTTTTTATAAGTATCAGCCTTTGAGTGTGACTTTCCTAGAGATTTGTAGGAGGAAGCAACTGGAAATGGCTGGCTAGGTTGAAAATTTTTGAGTAGAGATCAGACACCGGTTAAAAAAAACACAACAAAAATACTTTGAGGTATGATTGACATACAAAATGCTCTACAAATGTATACAATGCATTCAAATTGATATATACATGTCATATATACAAACTAATGAGTTTAGAGAGAAGTATATATGTGTGAAATATCACACGTATGCCATGTACCTATCCATCACCTCCAAAAGTTTCCTCCTGCCCTGTTATTTATTACTATCATTTTGTGATGCGAACACCTAACATAAGATATACCTTGTTAGTAAATTTGTAAGAATACAATATACAATACACTGACAGCAGTTTCTGACATGGATTCCATTTATTGCTTTAAGCAAGGAAATGCATATAAACGTCTCTATGGACCCTCTTTGTTCCTTCCCATTTTACATGACCAAAGAAACATGTTTGAAGATGGTTTGGGTGGAATTAGAGGTGTCTTCCAAGAGACAGTGATTGTTTCTTAAAAGGTTTGAATGTGACCTTTCTCTTGGCCTCATTAACAACTGGCTCAGCCAACCTTGCTAGGTGAATTCTGGGGTTACCTGGGACTTTAATCTCCTGGCCTTAGTACTTTTCTACATAAAAATTTATTTTATAGCCTTTATTCTGTGACATTTGCTTTGGCTATTATCTCCAAAAGTTAACCGATGTCAAAGGGTTTTTGAAAAACACCAGTGTAGTGCCCTCACTGACTCATTGTCATGGGAGTACAAAGAGACAACTTCAAAGGCTGCAGCAGGTATTAAGGACAGTGATGTTTGGTGTTTTTTTTCCTGAACCCAGGCTGGTGAATCTTAATCAAACTGTTCTTCTTTCTCATAACTTTCACCCAAGTCTCTGAAGTGCCTTTCAAATAATTTATTTTAGAGTTTTTGCTCTGCATTTAGGTCTCTATGGACATCACACATTCAATTCAAAGAGGCACTGTTCATGCCCTCCCCAGGGCAGTCTGAATTCCTTGCCTCATACATTTCCACAACACAGTTTTCTCCACTCCCTTGGTTATTCTTAGGGTTTTCCTTTAGGACTTAAGAACAATGAGGAATTAGGTGGATGTTCTGGCTTGTTGGCTATTTAAGGGGCTAGAGAGTTTCCTGATAGGTTTCTTCTCTAGGAATAAAGACCCAGATGTGATATCCTTTTCGTTTATTCCTTTTAAACCAGGGGTGGGTAACGCCCAGCCCATGGGCTGTATAAGGCCCAAGAAATCATTTGGTCTGGCCCCTGCCAAGGCATTAGGGGAGAGTTAATTAAATGTTTGACACAGTTATAGCAGGCTGTTTTTTAAGTTGGTAATTTTGTAAGGCCCCAGAATGATGTTATAAATATCCAAATGGTCCTTGGCAGAGAAAAGGTTCCCCACTCCTGCAAACATCTGGACTAGGCTACCCCACTTCCTTTCATAGGTGAAAGGGAGATTTATTATTAGAACAGAAGAAGACATAATAAAAGAGAAATAGGATGTATGTAAATTACAATCAAGGTGATATTTTGACTCACCTGGTGCTCATCTTGTCCTTCCTCGGAGGCTCTTTCCTGCCATTGTGGTCTGGCACTTGCCCTTGGGGTGCAGTCAAAGATAAGATCAGGAGTTGTGTTCCTGCTGGCCAAGGTAAATGTCTTTTTCCCTGACCACGGACTTGTCTGAATAATTTGTGGGGCACTGTTTTACAGTTTCTTTGAGACTGGAAGCTCTTTAGGCACATTATTGACTAGAAAGCTTTGGGCTATGTTTGTCATAAAGGGAAAAGAAATTTTAGTTGCAACATGTTTTGGTCTCAAGCAGGGAAGATGTAATAGAGACATGTGGGTGTTAAAATTGATCATCTCCACATGGCCAGGACATTTCAGAAGGGAGAAATAGATATGGGAGGCTCCTGGAGGCAAGACTACAGATCAAGTAGGCCTAAGGAAGGGTCTCAAGATGCATGGAGTACCTGATTATTTTAAGATTCCTGATTATTTTCTATCATTGATGTTGAACTGGTTTTCCTAGTTTGATCTGGGACAAAGAAGGTTGCAATATGATTATGTTGAGGTGAGGATACAAAAATCCAAAGCTCCCCTTCCAAAAAGATCACTTCATGCTTTTTTAGATACCCTCCATGTCCCTCTTCATTTATACTTCCTTCCCCAAGTTCATGGGGGTCTGTGCTTTCACCCATTTTTATCAAAACTTACTTCCAAGAAAGGATCTTATAAACATGATTATACTGAAGCCAAAGGTATTACTCCCCCCCAGGATATTTTCCATTTAATATAAAGACATATTTAAGCCAGAGAACCACAGAACATTCAAGTATCCATATTTCAAGGTTTCTTTTTTTTTTTTTTTGCAACCTGCCTTTTTCTGATTTCTGTGTGCCAATAACATCTGCTGTCTAAAGTTTTAGCTAATTTTTTTCTAGCAATTAACTTACTTTTTTTGGTTTTCCTTTTTTTAAAAAAAATTCATTAGATTGCCACTGAATAATTTAATTAAAACAGCTTATACAAAGTTAGCATTTGAGAGGTGACAAAAGAAGTCTGCTTTTACATAGAAATAATTCCTCCACACAGCTGCTGTCCTGAAGGTACTGAGCTCCCCTTTACATGCCCAGCTCCCTTTCTGTGCCACCATATCCACCTGCTCAGCCTGTGGGAGGGACTCAGCACCTCCTGGGATTGTGAGGTCAATGCCATCTCCCAACTCCAACCCTACCTCCCAGTGGCCTGGGCACTCTGGGTTTCTAAGTAAGGGAATATCAACAGGGCAGTGCTGTTTATAGGTCAGTATTGAACGGTTCCCTCTCCTAGGCACGAGTAGATGGTTCTATGTTGTGTAGATACTAACACCAAAGAGGAGATAGGCATCCAAGATAGAAGGCGCTGACTGATGGCTGGGAAAGGAGAAGTGGAGTAGCCAGATACTAACGGAACGTCAAAGGAATGATAGAATTCTCTGGTGGCTTCCTAAGTTAAATAGAAATCCGTGGTTCTCATCTCTGGTTGTACTACTGAATTATCTGGTGCTTCTTGACATGCTGATCCCTGGACCCTTTGCTCAGGGGTTCTGATTGAATTAGTCTGGGTAGAGGCCTGAGCACCAGTGTTATGAAATGTGCAGCTGAAGTTGAGAAACACAGATCTAGGACCACAGGAGTCTTCAGGACATAGGCAGAAATAACTTTTCAAACTGAGGGGAATAATAATATTCTGTCTCACACTATATACACTGAGTGGCCAGATTATTATGATCTCTGAATGCATAATAATCTGGACTCTGCCTCTCAAAGGAGGGGGAGGTTCCTATAACCTGGTTTAATATAAGACTTTTAGGTAATGCTAACTCAGGTGGTCCCTGGACTTTACCTTGAAAAATAGTCTATAATGAGAGAAGAGAGCATCTCCTTTCTGCACATCCATTGTTTATGATGAACAGGTTATTTTGTTTCAGCCTCACAGTGACCCTGTGAGGTAAGCAATATTATCTCATTTTACAGTTAAGAATCTCGGGTAAAGGAAGTTAAATAAGTTGTCCAAGAACACAGAGCTAGTGAACAGCAAAGCCTGACACCACACATGAGTGTTTAGTTGAAGTGCTAGGGACAAGGAAAGCTTAACCACAGGTTCCTTTTCCTAAGCTTTTCCATGCTTCCTGTTGGCACACCAGCTGACCTGTAAGTGTCATTAGCTCTTGGTTCAAAGAGGAAGCAGAAAGGAACAGAGTTGTTGACATACCCGGCCCAGGAAGGGAGAGGTTCTGGGGACATGTTATGATCAGAAGGCTGCCTCATTGCTACAGATTCTAAGGAACTGTCAAGTCAGCCAGCCTTACTTGGAAGAAAAAGACAACACTTTTAGAGCAAATTAGGAATCACTGTTTTATTTTGTGTTGCTTACTTGGTATTTGTCAGATGTTAATCCTTGTTGTACTGACAAGGGAATATGCTCTGTACCAGTAAAGAGGATCTGAAAGCTCCATAAACACACATTTGTGACTATAAATGCACCAGGAGAAGGGCAGCATCCTCAGAGCAGTGAAAGTTTTATGAATAGAGACGTGGCGTGAACCAAGGGGAGTGATCTCATCTTGGCTGCGTCTGCTTCTGAGCAGGAGAGAAGCCCACTTCCTGTTAGTCATGTCTTCTCCTTCCCTCATCAGACGGAAACATTTTCCCAGAGGTGTGGTTCAAGGTTCTCTGTATTCTGGTCTCTATCTTCCTCTGCTTGCTTGATAGTCCCACTTGGATGCTTCAGAGTCAACTAAACTTGTTCATCTTCTGGCACATTCACCATGTTGGAGACTGACTCTGTCGCTCCCAGTAGAATCAGAGGAGCCCATTTTGGCATCTCTCTTTCTCACCCCATAACTAACCCAGCACCAGGATCTGGGGCTGTTTCCTCATAAGTTTTTCTTGGATCTGTCTACTCTCCACCCTCATTGTCATCACATTCATTATAACTGACATTACTCACCTGCACCAGACAATAGCCCTCCCTCTCACTCCTCACACTGCTTTTCCTACATCCATGCATACCCCTCTTATGCGTTCTTCCCATTGTCAGACGAGTGAGCTGTTATTTTAAACCAGTGGATGTTGTTTGTAAAATTGTTTTTAGACTGAAGATTAAAACCTCTGATTTGGCATCTCAGCTTTGGCCCCTACCCACTGCTGCAGCCTTAACCCCCTGCTCTCTCCAGCTTGATTCCGCAATCCCATTCACATTCATCCCGGGGACAGGGATCTCCTTTGTTTCCCTTCATATCAGTTTGTCCTTCTGGGCCATAGTACCAGTCTTCCCCCTACTGGGACTCCACTTGGCCTATTCCCCATCCTTCGGATCTCTCCTCAAAAATCATTTCCATGGAGCTCCTTTCCGGCCCTTCCCAATGGAGCTTGAGTCCTCCAGCAGTGCTCCCCGGCTTCCTGCATACACCTTCCAACTGATTCTAGGAGCATGCCACGCCAGGGCAGGGTCACAGCCTGCTTTGTCCATGTTATGTCCACTCTAATAACTGAAGTGCACAGCACCTATCAGGACTCAACAAGTATTTGTAAGTGAAGAAATCAAGGAGTAATAAATGATGAACATCACAACACTCACCCCCCACCCCCCCCATTCTTACATAACCACTTTTGTATTTCCTGCAGCTGGACTAAGGAAGACTCCAGCCCTTCACGCCTTGAAATCTTCAGTTGCTCAACTCACACTTAATATGACACCTGGCTAGAATATGAGAAGGCTATGATTGTTCACAAAACACTCTCTATTTTATCCCATTTGTCCCATTTGTGCAGTGGGTAGGGCCACTATTATTTTCTTTGTCTACAGAAGAAGAACCGGAGCTCAGTGAAGTTGACTGATTTTCACAAGGTCAGAGAGATGAGGCATAAAAGGGAACAGAGTCCTCATTATCTGAATTCCATGTAGCACAAATGATAACGTTAGTAATAATAACAGCTAACTTATTGAGTGTTGAAAATATTTTAGATGGGGTGCTCAGGGATTTATATAAACCCTCTTACATGTACCATAAAACTCTTATGAAGTAGTGCAATTGATGCCTTACTTTTACAGATGGGGAAGTTGAGCCTTCAAGAGATTCAATAACCTACTGTAAGTGACAGATGCAGAGATAAAACCTAGGCACTCTGGCACCAGCTCTCTGCTCCCAACAACCTGCTATTCTGCCTCAGGGAACTAAAGGGATCTGCATGCCTGTGAGCACCAAAGCCCAATAATACACAAACAGAAGCTTGTAGCAAAGAAAGGAAGGGTTTATTTTTAGGAAGTGGTCCACTCCTGGAGACAGATGAGCTAGTGCTCAAAGGCCTAGCTTCCTCATGGCTTCCAGGAGATGGGTTAGAAAGGGGAAAATTATTAATCATCGTGACTAAGGGAGGTTAGGCTAATGGTCAGCATCTCGGTTTCTATTGATTGGTCAGTGCTAAGGGTAGGGGGTAGTTGATCAGTGCATCTGGCCCTGATGTCAGCCATGGTGTCGCTTTGTCTGGTTTTGCCCAATTTTCTGGCCTGGAGCTGAAACACAACCAAGACCTAGATGTCATCTTTAGTTTAATTGAAACTCTGTCTCTGGGGTCAACAAACCTGAGGCTAGTTTCCTACAATTATTTGATACTGATCAGAACCTCATTGTTCTGAGGGCTTAAGGATTGAGGGAGTGGTCCTGCATGGGAAGGAGGCAGATGAGCTAGGTGCTGCATGAGGCCAGTTTGAAAAGAAAGAAGGGAGAAAAGGTCATAGTAAAGAAAATGGGATAGAGATTTTGCTTGGGCAATGGGTGCACAATACAGTGTGCAGATGATGTTTTATTGAGTTGTACACTTGAAAACTGTATGGTTTTGTGAACTAATGTCACCCCAATAAATTCAATTAAAAATGACATTCCTATGTAGTTAAAAAATGACATTTCTACTGATTTCCCCGACACTATTTTCATCATGTGAAACAACAACAACAAATCTTCAATTAAAAAAAGAGCAGTGTATCTTTCCATTTTGCTATTCATTCGTCTTCCTTTGTGGTCCCCTTTTCCTTTGTGCCACACCCCTTCCTGTTTTTTCCTGGGAATGCAGTGAATTTTTCATGCAATGCAGTAAATTGGTTGCTGCACCAGCAACAACAAAAAATAAAAATGCTCTTACTGTGCTGAAGAGTACCTCTGAAATCTGTCTATGTATTTTTCTTGTTGAAAATATGATGTTCTTTTTTTTTTTTTTTTAAGATCAGTTTGTCTGTATTCCAATCTTTAGTGAGATAAACTGCCAACAATAATATTACTTATTCTGGGTTAAAGCCATCCAAGTCATTCAGGTAAACTAATTAGTGGAGTTGAAAATGTTTTGAATTGAAATTCAGGAGATTTCACTTTTAGGCCCTGCTTTTTTACTTAGCTGTGTGACATGCAGCAAGTCACTTAACCTCTCTGAACCCAAGTCTCTGCATTTATAAAATGAGATAATAGCTTTGCCTTGTGAAGTGTCATCTTGAATCGTGAAGCATCTTTCTATCCATAAGTGAATATTGTGTTGTACTTTCTTCTTTTAGGAAAAGGAAAGACCTCAAAATAGAACGTTTTCATTACTACTTTCAAGGGGAATGGTAAAGAAACAGCCTTGTCTAGCTAGGTAGACAGCTGGTGCCACTGAACGCATTGAGGAAATTTTCCAAATGGTCTGTGTGTGATAAGCTCAGGGCAGGAGAGGTGGGGGAAAAGAAGGGAAGAGTAAATGTCTCTTCTTTAGACTTTGGGTTGAGCATACTGGTATGGCAAGAGTGAGGGGCTCCGTAAAGCTTATTATTTTCTTTCTCAACGATCCTTAGGGAGAGGAAATTGATTTCTTTCCCCCTATGTTCAACTCAAATTTATTGACAATGCCTGCCAGGAACAGTTGGTCAAGGCCTTGTCAGGGCTCCCTGGGAAACAGGCCAGCAGGAATCTGCAAGCTTGGGAGGGCAGGTGGCCCCACTTACCACACGTTTGCCATCCTTTCTGTAGGCCAAAGTTACAATGATGGGGAAGATGTCCAGAGTAAGGGGGGGTTAGAAATCTCAGCTTGGGGATTCTCTAATACAAAGCATCAGGGTTGAAAGCTGGCTTTTGCAAGGTTAGAAGCAAAAGTTATCATTAATTAATTCATAAAGCATACTCACCAGCTGGTATTAGGTATAGCAATTTATAGAACAGGCCCTATTCTTCACGATTATTTCTGTATCTGCCTTTCACTGACTTTGGAACTTAGAAGTACGGAAGACCTTTGGGGGTACCTTTGAACTGTGAGAGGATATTAAACATGTGCTCCTTTGGCAATCTTCATGATATTCCTGCCTGGGAACAGGCAGGAAAGGTCTTTAGGATGGAGAAGTATTGGTTGCTAAATTCTCCAGTGCATTAGCACAGATTTATTTTCAATTTACATTAGTTCGTGGGTCAGTATGATGGTTAGCTTCATTGGTAATTGACAATTTTTCTGGATATTTTCATTCCACACCTAATACTATGAGTCTATCTCGCTCTAGGTCTAAAATGAAGGTATGGTAGTTTGGACCTTGCTGACTAGATTCACATTACTCTAACTTTTGCTGCACCTTTACTAATGTTCTGGGCCTTTTCGTATACATTAGCTCATTAAAACTGTCTCATGTCATCCTGCAAGGTACTTGTTACTATTTCCTCTTCTTACTGAGAAAACTGGGGCTTAGAGGGGTTAGCTAACTTGCCTAAGTTATACAACTAGTGACTAGTTGATGGGACTTATGCCCAAGTGCTCTCAGATTAATTCCCATGCTCTCTTCTTAAGCCATAACTGCCCAGTGGGCGACTATGCTGAACTTGTCAGAATGACTTATGCAATTTAACTTAGTGGAGCAGAGGATGGGGGACCTTCTGAGTTTTCACCCAAGTTTCTTTCTCAGGACTTGTTCACTGAGTTTATGACTACAAGGAGCCCTTGAAGTTGTCAACTTCTAGAGCCTGCATGTCTCCTGGCGCATCTAACATGCTGTTTTTGTGACAAATTATTTAATAACAGTCTACCACATAGCTACTCAAGCAATGTATTGAGCACTGAGGATTGAGAAGTGAACAAAAGACAAAATCCAAGCCCTCATGAAGCTTTTTTTCTACTTTAGGAGACAGGAAATAAAGAGCATCATGTCAGATAGTGATAATCCCTCTGAGGATAAACAAAAGAAGATATGAGGATGACAAATGATGGGGATACCATGTTAGATGGAGAGAATAGGCGAGTCTCATAGAAGAGGTGACATTTGAGCCTAAGTTTGAGTAATATGAGCAGTGAGCTCATGTTATTGAGAGAATAATGTATTGTTGAGCTCTATATCATCTTACAGCTACCTGTAAAGAAAGTATCAGAGGAGACAGGCAGTGCAAAGGCTCTGTGGTAGAAATATATTAGATGTGCTCATAGAAAAGCAAAAACCTGAGGTGGAGAAGAGGGGAAGGAAACAAGATAGGAGTGGTATCTGGAAATAGTGAACACAACCCAATAAGACTTTTAGACTATGGTAGGGGCTTTGGATTTTTAGTGTGATGGGAATCCATTAGAGGTATTTGAGCTGGGATGTGATATACTCTTGTCATTAAAGGCTTTGCCAGACCATGGGGTGGGGAGACAGTGAAGGAAGACAGGCCAAAGAAGACCAAGTTAGGTATGTTGGTGGACTTGGATGATGAGAAGTGACTGAGTTTAAAAAATGTATTTTGAAGGCAGACCAGATAGGACTTGTGTGTGAATTAGATGTTGGGGATTAACAATGTTAGTTCACTCAGTCTGGCTCCAGGCCAACACTCTCATCTATGAAATTGGAATTGGTGGCTATAACCCTGGGAACTGATTCAAGAGGTAAACACAATTGTATTCACTCATTCTCAGCCTCACACCTTCTTTATCCTGGGCTATTGGCTCCTTGCATTGTTGAGGGCATCTCCTCCAGGTCAGGGTAACTCTGATACTGGGTCTTCTGTTATGTATTACTATCTTCCTCCTTATATGCAGAAGCTGTGATTATTGAGCTCTATATAATCTGTTTACTGCCCTCAGGGAGCTCTTAATCCAATGAGAGAGGCTATATTACAAGATGGAGTGAAAAAATAGCTATAATAGATGTAAAGAATGTTCTGAGGAAATAGAGATGTGATTGATTGATTCTAACTTTGGTTTGACGGGTGGCGTGGCAAGGGATCTGAGCTTTCAAAGAGACCCTCTAGTTTCATGTTCATGTCTGTTCATGGTCAATTTCCACATTCCTTGCCCTTTCTCCCTCTGTAGCTATTGGCTCCTTTTATTTATTGTTCCATAAGTGAATAATCCTTCTTTTTCCATTAAGAGGCGGGGGTGGAGGAAGTGTGCATTTATCTCAGTGACTAAGACTGCATGCGAAATTAGAATGGAGACACAAGGCTATTTTTTTGTCCTGTGGTCATAATCATCAGGTCTCACAGTGGACCTTTATTGCCTAGTGATCCATCAAAGCCAGCACGGTGAGGGAGCCTATTAGGACTTTATAACATGAACCTTGTAAAATCCCCTAACCTAAGAAACTTTGGCTTTGGAGCCTATACAAGGCTTTGCTAAACCTTACTCTGTGGGCTGCCTTAGAGATTTCTGGCTTGCTAGGGAAAAGCATTTCCTGTCAATACTCATCTCAGACTGAGGTAAGTTCCCTGTTCGGTTATGTCCTGCAGGGCTCTCTTTGCCTGATTCATTGTTTTCTCAGGCTTGACCAAGCAATTCTTTTGTAACGCAGGTACAGACAACTCAGGACTAAAGGCCTAAGGTTCCAGATGCTTTCAAGGCTCAGATAGAGTCTCACGCTGAAACTATTGTAGATCTGTTTCCAATGTCAATGCTTCATGCAGGGTATGAATGTGCTGCTATTTTATCAAGTGCCATTAGCTAGTGTTGATACGAGACATTTAGTTTTGGAAAAGAGCATGGGCTTTCCTTGGAGCACTTGTCAACTAACTTTATTGTGCGTTGTATACACGTGCTATCTCCCCTCTTGGACTCTAAGTTCCTGAAGAACACAGAGTGTGCCTTGGTTGTTGGTTTTTTTTCCTTCCAGGCTTAGAATAGTGATGAGCAGATCATGCTTCAGATGGAATCTTTGTCAAGTTGTTTAACTCCTCCGTGCCTCAGTTCCTTCAGAAATGAAACAGAAAACATATAGGTTGCAAAGTTGTTGGGAATCTTAAGCAAAATGAGACATTTATAAAAGCACTTCTAGTGCTGTGCCTGAATTCACAGCAAACACTCAATTAACAGGACTTATTTTGTAGTATGATAAGTGCTCTATAACTTCTTGTGAAATGAATGGAGGCTGTTGAAGTCTAAAGGTCTGTTGTAGTAAACCAGGTTCTATGACCAGCAGGGAGAGCAAAGCAAGTGCTATTTGCCCTCATCCCAGGCCTGCTCCTTTTTACTAGGTAAGGGCTGGGGCTGTGCTTGGTGAAAGTGTCAGGGTTTCTTTGGGTGTGCCCTAAAAGACCAGGTCAGTAGCCTGAGAGAGGCATTTGTCAAATGTTGAGGAATGCCTTTCTAGTAACATGAGAAACGGTAAAAGCTGGAACTAGACTAATGTTTGGGGTCCTTGTCTTGGGATGCCTTGTCTCTTCAGCCCAAGTCATGGCATGGAATAGAATAGTGTCAATCCATTCCCATATCACTTACTTGTACCTTTTCTTTTATGTGACTTTTGGTTGATGAGTAATATCTAATGACAGGGCATGAGCTGCCATGAGCAACCATGCCGAGTAGACATATTTCCTTTGGTGTGAAGGTTTGAGTTGTCTTTAGGGTAGACCGCCAGTGACTTCAGGGTGGGAGTGGGGAATTCTGGATCAAAAATAAACCAAGTCCTATAGTTGCCTCTCTAGGGCACTGAGGTTCCACACATATTTCAGGTATGTGTCAGTATCTGCCTTTCATGAACAGGGTCAGAACCCGAGTTCCCAGACAGCTCCTCAGATCAGTCTTACCTTTGGCACAATCTAATTGGAAATAAAGATGACTCCCAGTTGTAGAGTTCTTGCTATATACCTTATTTTGTCTAATCCACACTGAAAGTCTGAAAGTATTATCTCCTTTATCCACATGAAAGAACAGAGATCCAAGTGCCTTCCCCACAGTCATCGGATAGCAAGTATTTAAACTCAATCTTTTAAACCCCAACATAACACTCACCTCCCAGTAGGCCTGCCATTTATTGGAAAGTGAGCTTGCAGTATTACATGAGAATCATTTTAGCTTATTACTAGACTACTGAGCCTATTCCAGACCTTTGACCATTCTCTGGTCATAAATTTGATATTTTTTGTTAATAAAAGAAAATATATCAATAATTTTATAACAGCAGTTTTCTAGGACTCTTCTGGTAACCCAACAATGTTTTTCTCTTTTGTACTATGCAATACAGAAATATTCTCTAGTTGATACAGGTACATGTAGAAATATTTTTACAATCCAATGTCTTTCACCCGTTTTGAGCTATGGTATAATATATGTATATGCAAACTTGGATTGTCCTTCAGAGCATTCATTGTAGGAGGTCAAATATTTATTTTAACCTATCCTCATTGATCTCTCACTTTGGAAATTATTTTCAGACCTAGTTAACAAGCTATGAAAGAAAAGCTGTCTCATTTAAAAATATTTTATTATATTATTGAGATTTCAAATATATGTGTAACATTCACTAAATTAAAGATCTGTTGCCCAGCTCATTTATATTCAAGATCATATGCTTTAAAGATGATGTGGGAAATAGAGACCTGTTCATTAAGATTTCCCCATTTACTACATATGCCATGCCTAATTGAAAATTGAAAATATTTTTATCCATTAAAACTCATCCACCTTCATTTTGGATGACATTGTCAAGGGTGTTTCATCTTCAGACATGTCTAAAAATATAGTTTAATTAGACCCAATATGGAAATCTTTAATGTGTACCACTGTTTATGAGCAATGCTCCTAATGCTACTTTTGCTTTTTATAATCATTAGTATTAGCTTAACTATATTTGCTAAAAGGCACACACATATTTGAATATACATGGTTTTTCTCACAATTTCAGTTCTTAAATTATTGAGAGAAATTTTTTCTTTCTTTTTCTTTTTTTTTTCTAAAGACGAGATAGACAACTGTCCAGGATATTATCCAGAAAGGGGCACTAAATGTGTTGAAAAATGTGAGCTTTGGAGTCAGACCACTTAAGTTCTGACTCCAACACTTACTAGCTAGTTACCCATCTTCACAGGGCATACTTGAACTCTTTATGCCTCAATATCTTCATCTGTTTTCTAGTCTCTATTTTGCTACTGAGAACTCTGCTATTAGTTTATTCCTTTGCTGGGTAATCTGTCTTTTTCTCTTCTGGCACTGTTTAAGTTTTTGTTTTCATTATCTTTGATATTCTGCAATTTTTCTATGATGGTGTATGTAAATGAAGATTTTTTTAAAATTTTGCTCAGTTACTTCTGGTGCTGATTAAATCTGAGATGTATTTTATTAATTTTGAAAATTTCAAAGCCATTACCTCTTTAAATATTGCTCTATTTTATTCTCATTTCCTAGTATTCCAAATAGACATATGTTAGACCCTCTCCTTTTCTTCAATCTTTCAACATTTCTCACAATTCCATCACTTTATTAATCAGTGATACATCTTGGGTTATTTCTTCAGCTCTGTCTTTGTTAATTGATTCTCCCATTGACTATATTAAATTTGTTTTTTTTTTAACCCATTGGATTTTAAATATAAATAAATGTATTTTTCATTTCCAGATGACTAAATGAATAGCTAAGTAATTCAAGAAAAATGTCATCAACCTATATATACTATTTCTTTTAAAAGATAAAAAGTACTGAATTTGACTTAAACCAAAGGAATAAAGTTATTTCTAAACTTCGAATTAGTACTTCATCAATGGAAAGTATCGTAAGTCCTGAAAGAAAACACACACACACACACACACACACACACACACACACACACACACACATGCAAAAACACACAAAACACAGCTCTAGCCAGTTTGTCTCAGTGGATAGAGCATTGGCCTGTGAACCAAAGGGTCTCAGGTTTGATTCTGGTCAAGGTCACATATGTGGATTGCAGGCTATTCCCCAGCCCAGGCCCAGGTTGGGGCCATGTACAGGAGGCAACCAATCCATGTGTTTCTCTCACATCGATATTTCTCTGTCTTTTCCTCTCTCTTCCACTCTCTCTAAAAATCAATGGAAAAATATCCTCGAGTAAGGATTTAAAAAACACAAGGGATTAAGAAGAACTTTACAAGATTAAAGTCACACATATACATATAAATGTATATATTGTTTATATATTTTATTTTATATATATTTTTCTTTTTTAAAAGATTTTTTATTGTTTAAAGTATTACATATATTAGTACATAGATCTCATTTTTTCCCCATTAACCTTCCCCCAGCCTCTCCTACCCCCTGTCGCATGCCCTCATCCCACCCGCCCCCCCAGTGTCTTGTGTCCATTGGTGTGCTTATATGCATGCATACAAGTCCTTTGGTTGATCTATTTCCCTCCCTCCCCAACACTCCCCAGCCTTCCCGCTGGAATTTGACAGTCTGTTTGGTGCTTTACTGCCTCTGTATCTATCTTTTTATTCATCAGGTTATAATATTCTTTAGTTTCCATAAATGAGTGAGATCATGTAGTTTTCTTTCATTGCCTGGCTTATTTCACTTAACATAATGCTCTCCAGGTCCATCCTTGCTGCTGCAAACGGTAAGAATTCCTTCTTTTTTACCGCAGCGTAGTATTCCATTATGTAGATGTACCATAGTTTTCTAATCCACTCATCTACTGATGGGTACTTAGGCTGTTTCCAAATCTTAGCTATGATGAATTGTGCTTCTATGAACGTAGGGGTGCATATATCCTTTCTGATTGGTGTTTCTAGTTTCTTGGGATATATTCCTAGGAGTGGGATTACTGGGTCAAATGGGAGCTCCATTTTTAGTTTTTTTGAGGAAACTCCGTACTGTTCTGCACAGTGGCTGCACCAGTCTGCATTCCCACCGGCAGTGCACGAGGGTTCCTTTTTATTTTATATTTTAAAGTGTATATTTAAAAATGTTTTTAACTTTTCTCCCAAATTACACTTAAGGGAGCCTTTTCTATCTTCTATCCCACTAAGAGTTTTAAAGTTTGGATTGAAGAAAGCTATTGCAGTGTTAACCACTGGAGGCCAACAGATTGATTTTGTATTGACAACGAAAAGTGTGCAAGACAGGAAAGATGTGCCCATGAGCACGTGCCACCACTGCTGGATTCCAATATTCCTGCTTCTGTGATTCACAGGGATATAGGTCAGTCACTCAGAGTGTCCACACCATGTGTGACAATTGTCAGTCCTGACTTCACAATACATCAGAGATGGCTTACACTTATTTGCATATAAAATCCTAGGGAAAAAGAAAATTAAGGAAAGAATTCTTTCATCCCTCTAATCCTCTTTCATGGTTCAAGATTTGCTAACCATCCAGATGTAGGTTTTTCTCAGTGTGGTTATCCATCGCTTTCTTTGGTGGTTCATAGTCAAGGACTACAGTCTGTAAATGAAAGCTGGTGGGCTGGTGGAACAATAATGGGAGACCTAGCCTGCATTCACTGAGTCTGTACAAAGAGGAGAACTGAAGAATTGCAGTAGTTTCTCATGTTAAGACTTAGACTGCTCGTGCCTTATAGAGAAGCTCGTACTATATGCTTCTTCTCATTAGGACTGACACACCTATCCTCCAGTGCTGGAAATTTCAGCTTCCAATGGATCATAACCCACCTTTCACTAAAATTGTTCTCAGCTACAGAGAACTGTCCCACCCAAGGTACACCCCCTGGAACAGGTGGCCTGTGATCAATGACTGACTGGAGCAGGACACAAAGGCCCAGACCCAAGGCTTAATTTGGGATAACTCAGAAGGGTCATCCCAGGTCCAGAGCTCCCTGTAGGATTGAATGAGGTTCAGTTGCAACAGCCTTCTGGGTCAACTTCGCCTCTGCCCTGTCTTGCCTTCCTCACTTTACTACAGCTGTATGTCTTGAGGGCATTCCCCAAAATACCTCTGTACAAAATGTTAGACAACATTCTCACTACTGAGCAAAAAGTGGAAAATAAGTGTAAGATAGAGTAAGTTTTTCATAAAGTTAATTTTATTTTAAGGACTACCTTTTGTTTTCTTTCAGTATTTGTTAAAAATATGTACACATACAATAACCTCAATAAAAAAATAAATTAAAAAATGAAAAAAAATGTCCTTTTTAAACAAAACCAAATTCATGGTGATGATAGATGGTAATTATAATGTATGACCTCAGCTCTGAATTTCTTTCCAAGCTCTAAGGCCAAGAGGAAGACAGGAAATGCAACATGAATTCATAAGCACACATTTACTTGTCATAGTTGTGGCCATACTTAAGCAGTGACTTTCAACCTTTTTCATCTCATGGCACACATAAACTAATTACTAAAATTCTGTGACACACCAAAAAAATATATTTTTTGCCAATCTGCCAAAAAAGTAGCTAGAAGTTTGATTCACCGGACAACTATTGTGTTGGGCTGTTGTCATTTTTTTATTTGACAATCTGAGGGAAAAGAGGTCAGTGCCCCTGACTAAATAGTCAGGTATTGAATGTTTTAAAAATTCTTGCAGCACATCAGTGTGGCTGCCATGGCACGCTGGTTGAAAATCACTGTAGGAAAGGGAGTAATGACAAGCAGCTATGTATCCATGATGACCTCGGCCCTCAATCTCAGCATTTCCCTTTGAATAACCAGCTAATCTCTTCTGTCATGATTTCCCCTTTTTCTACTCTTTTTTTTTTTTTTTTTTTTTTTTTTTTTTTTTTTAATTTCTTTATTGATTAAGGTGTCACATATTTGTCCTCATCCCCCCATTCCCATCCCACCCCTCTCCCCACGCATGCCCCAATCCCCTGTTGAACTTAACCGTTGGATAGGCTTATATGCATGCATACAGGTCCTTTGGTTGAACTCTCCCCCTCCCCCCCACCCTCCCCCTACCCTCCCCTATCCTCCCTCTGAGGCCCGATAGTCCGATCGATGCCTCCTTGCTTCTGGTTCTGTTCTTGTTCCTCAGTCTATGTTGTTCATCATTTCCCCTAGATGAGCGAGATCATATGTCACTAGATATATACTAATAAGCACTGAATGTGAGACGAGCAATAATAGTTATGCTGACAGGCAAATGAATCAGTCTGTAGCGAGCTTCCCCCTGGACCAACAGTTCTTTTGAGACTCAATTTCAATGTCCAGTAGTTCCTTATGTGTACATGTCAGCACTGACCCCCCAGCTCTGGATGGTGGACAAATGGCGGTAACGGAGGTCCGACTCCCTCTGGTTTGGTCTCGGCCAAACCCAGGGGCACGGCGTCACCCGGACTAAGGGGCACGTGGCCTCACCCATACCCAAGGGGCGCGTGGTCTCACCCGGGCCTGGGACCCAGCCTCACCCGGATGGATCCAGGGGCACACGGCCTCACCCGGACCCAGGCTCTGGCTTCACCCGGACCCAGGGACACTTGGCCTCTCCCAGACCCAGGGCCACTTGGGCTCACCCGGGCCTAGGTGCACGAGGCCTCATCTGGATCCAGGGACACATGGTCGCACCCGGACCCAGGGACGCTTGGCCTCTCCCAGACCCAGGGCCACTTGGGCTCACCCGGACCTAGGTGCACGAGGCCTCATCTGGATCCAGGGACACATGGTCGCACCCGGACCCAGGGACGCTTGGCCTCTCCCAGACCCAGGGCCACTTGGGCTCACCCGGGCCTAGGTGCACGAGGCCTCACCCGGATCCAGGGACACATGGTCTCACCCGGACACAGGGACGCTTGGCCTCTCCCAGACCCAGGGCCACTTGGGCTCACCCGGGCCTAGGTGCACGAGGCCTCATCTGGATCCAGGGACACATGGTCGCACCCGGACCCAGGGACGCTTGGCCTCTCCCAGACCCAGGGCCACTTGGGCTCACCCGGACCTAGGTGCACGAGGCCTCATCTGGATCCAGGGACACATGGTCGCACCCGGACCCAGGGACGCTTGGCCTCTCCCAGACCCAGGGCCACTTGGGCTCACCCGGGCCTAGGTGCACGAGGCCTCACCCGGATCCAGGGACACATGGTCTCACCCGGACACAGGGACGCTTGGCCTCTCCCAGACCCAGGGCCACTTGGGCTCACCCGGACCTAGGTGCACGAGGCCTCATCTGGATCCAGGGACACATGGTCGCACCCGGACCCAGGGACGCTTGGCCTCTCCCAGACCCAGGGCCACTTGGGCTCACCCGGACCTAGGTGCACGAGGCCTCATCTGGATCCAGGGACACATGGTCGCACCCGGACCCAGGGACGCTTGGCCTCTCCCAGACCCAGGGCCACTTGGGCTCACCCGGGCCTAGGTGCACGAGGCCTCACCCGGATCCAGGGACACATGGTCTCACCCGGACACAGGGACGCTTGGCCTCTCCCAGACCCAGGGCCACTTGGGCTCACCCGGACCTAGGTGCACGAGGCCTCATCTGGATCCAGGGACACATGGTCGCACCCGGACCCAGGGACGCTTGGCCTCTCCCAGACCCAGGGCCACTTGGGCTCACCCGGACCTAGGTGCACGAGGCCTCATCTGGATCCAGGGACACATGGTCGCACCCGGACCCAGGGACGCTTGGCCTCTCCCAGACCCAGGGCCACTTGGGCTCACCCAGGCCTAGGTGCACGAGGCCTCACCCGGATCCAGGGACACATGGTCTCACCCGGACACAGGGACGCTTGGCCTCTCCCAGACCCAGGGCCACTTGGGCTCACCCGGACCTAGGTGCACGAGGCCTCATCTGGATCCAGGGACACATGGTCGCACCCGGACCCAGGGACGCTTGGCCTCTCCCAGACCCAGGGCCACTTGGGCTCACCCGGACCTAGGTGCACGAGGCCTCATCCGGAACCAGGGACACATGGTCGCACCCGGACCCAGGGACGCTTGGCCTCTCCCAGACCCAGGGCCACTTGGGCTCACCCGGGCCTAGGTGCACGAGGCCTCACCCGGAACCAGGGACACATGGTCTCACCCGGACACAGGGACGCTTGGCCTCTCCTAGACCCAGGGCCACTTGGGCTCACCCGGGCCTAGGTGCACGAGGCCTCACCTGGATCCAGGGACGCATGGTCTCACCCGGACCCAGGGACACTTGGCCTCTCCCAGACCCAGGGCCACTTGGGCTCACCCGGGCCTAGGTGCACGAGTCCCCTTTTTCTACTCTTATGCCCTTCCCCCCAGAGCTCATTATAGTGTTATCAGCATAAGGAGGAGTTCCATGTAAAGTAGGAGTGGGGAGGGCAGGCTGGAGGGGTGCTGTGAATCCCTGTTCATATGTCCAAATGCCAACTGAGTTGGTTGCTCAGGTGACTTATGGTGGAATCCAAAACAGTCCCTCTGCCTATCTCTCCTGTGTCTTCAAGTCATTGCGACTCTGGCATGCTCTACTAAAATGTGCACTTTACATTCCAGCTCAACTGATATAGCATGCAACACATTTTCAAGCACCTAAAGTAAATTCTAATTCTTATACACTTCTCCACTATATTGTATGCATATATTACTTAAATAAATGCATTTCTTCACAAGCCAACAGGCTGCCAAATCTGCTTCTCTCCACAAGACCACTGTCTTTGTGGTCTAATCAATGTCTTCCAAGCTCACCGCATCTCTCCCAGCTCAGGTCACCCTCGCTTAGGGCAGTGTGTCTTCCACCGTCTTTCCAATCTGTTGTTATAGCCTGCCTCTTCCAGAGCTCTCCCTTGGATTCTCAAGACCTTTCCTTTCAGCAAAAGCTCATCTCTCAATGGGCTTTCAGAACTATTGCTTCTGTTAATAGCTTCAAAAACTCTATTTTAGAAGTGAAGAGAAAACAGCTCTCAATATTTCCTTTTTTCTTGCTATAAGAAAATTTATTGTCCTAGAGATAATATGGATGCTTTTAATCTCCTATGAGAGGAATTATTATATACAGGAAGTACAGAAAATAATTATTTTAAGATATATTGATAATCGTAAATGAATCAAGTATTCATGAAGCTGTGTTGCAACCCCTGTTCTGGCTGCTGTGTCTTCTACTTGGAAAGACGGTTTCAAGGTGTTCAATCCTACCTGTAATGCATGTGCCACTACTCACCCCTGTCACTCATCTATCAAAACCTTTCTCAATATTCTTCCCTATCGAGACCAGGCACATCTTCTTAAAATCCTGTCCTTTTCAGTCCCTGTCATTGGTCAGTGTGGCTCAGCTGGGTAAATGATGTTCCATGCACCAAAAAGTTGCCAGTTTGATTCTGGTCAAGGTACATGCCCTGGTTGCAGGTTTGATCCCCAGTAGGTGGCGTGCAGGAGGCAGCCAATGGATGTTTATCCCTCACATCAATATTTCTCTCTTTCCCTTCCTTTCTCTCTAAAAATCAACTTAAAAAACACACACAATAAACAGGGTTTAGGGAGGGAAGCATGATTATAAATTAAAATTCTCATCTAGGATATTTCTCTCCAATATTTCCTAGAGGTGATTCATGGAACCCACAGGTTTTGCAGAATATATTCAGAATCACTGTCTTCCTTAATTCAGCACATAAAGGGTTTTAAAAAGATGTAACAAAGATGCAGATAAAACTTTGTAACTAACTATAGGAAGCCACATTCTAAGTAAGCTGCTTTCTATTTCTAATTAAACCCCAATTAAAACTCATAATTTAACTGAGCTGCGTTAATACTCCCTGAGCTATGAAATGCTTACTGTGATTGTTTAAAACCCTTGGGTGTTTAAATAATAGCCAAGCTGTCTCACCTGGATGTGGGGAGATTTAAATATAGAATAATCTCCTACATTTGGTGATAATTTAAAAAAATGTTTCATAAAACGGGCTTTCCATAGGGTATCAACTCTTGCTCCTTTTTAATTCATCTTTACTATTTTAAAACATAGCTGTGATCATCTCACCCCTTTGCCTTCACCCCTGGCTTGAAACCTGTATTGGCTACAAAATGTAGTTTAAAAGTATTATTACCTAACACATGTGACCTTGCCTAACCTTCCCTAAACCATTCCTCTTGCATATGCCATAACTCTCAACATCTCCCTCTACCATGCTTACTCTTGGGCCATTTAAACACTTGCCAAGCCATGAACCCAGACACACTCTCTCTCCTCTTTGTTTGTAGGCAAACAATTTTCTAGTTGGACTGTTCTTCCTCCCTTTTCTGCATCACAACTACTAATCAGCTTTGAGTTGGCACAGGATTCAAGTGTGGGCTCTGGATTTAGATAGTGTTGGGTTTGAATGCTATTTACTTGCTGTGTGACATTGTACAGGTTAACTTATTCTCCCCCACTCCACCACACGAGGAAACTTCTTGTGTCCTGCTCAGCTGAAACATAAAAGCAAATAGAGGCAATTACATGTTTATAGTCTTGATCAAAGAGGAGAAAATTGTATGCAATTTGAGATTATTACTTACGGTTATAATGTGGGGTAGTATGCCATATTTCAGGTTCCTACCAACTTTTTTTTGTAAAAAGTGGCAGCGTCATAGCTATTAGAAGAGCTTTAGAAATGTGATTTCTGTACAACAGGTCAGTTGTAATTAGCTTTGCTTGTACATGGATGATAGCAAGTGTCAATGCCCTCCAGCCAAAGGCTTTATCACCAGGAACACATCTGTAGTTGACAGTGGGTTTATTACTCAGTAAGAGGGTCTTAGAAGGATCCTATTATAAGACTAGAGGCCCAGTGCACGAATTTGTGCGCGGGTGGGGTCCCTCGGCCTGGCTGGCGATCGGGGACCCAGGAGGTTGGCCGGCCGAGGGGAGGGGCTGCCAGAGGTTGGCTGTGGTAGCACACTGACCACCAGGGTGAGCATCTGCCCCCTGGTGGTCAGTGTGCATCATAGTGACCAGTCTTTTGGCCGCTTAGGCTTTTATATATATAGATCTGGGCTTTGGTTGGGTGACTTTAGGAAGGTGTAGGGAAGTGGAGGTTTGCTCTATGATGAGCATTGTTAAAAAAAAACAGAGCAATTCTATGACTGGGTATCTTAATCAGTCTCATCTACTAGTATAGGGAGGGAAGAATAATGCGAGAAGAATGCTATTATTAATAAAGAAGAGCAGTCACTCACATTATCGAGGAGATGGGCACATTTTGTCTTTTGTGGGTTGCACAGTTACAGAGTGGCCTGATTTTGTCTCCATTTATCATGAATTCAGAGTGAGCATGTCTGATATTGGGGTCCTATAGTTGGTTTATGTCCAACAGGAGAATAACATGGCTTAGCTTGAATGCCAGGCCTGTCTCAAAAAACACGGGAGCGTAGTTACAACTATCAGACCAGTTCCCAGAGGCCAGGATTTGCTTTTTTTCTTTCCCATGAGATGGAAAAGTGAGAGCTCGTATAAAGAGTATTTTTGTAGTTTGTGGCCTTGTTGGGTCTTCAGTATAGGAATCACATAGAAACATGATCAACTTTCTGAAATTTTCTGGGTGAGACTTTAAGTTAGAGATGATTGGGGAGAGGCTGAAATTTGACACAAGTTTTACCCTCCAAAGAGAGAGCAAGAGTCTACTTTGCTGCATTGTTGCCAGAGGATGCCAGCCTAGATCAGATCATAGTAAGAGTCCAGTCGTTTCCTTCATTTTGTCCACTGACTCCCAGTCTTCCCCAACCTGTGTATTTCTTGGTAGCTCTCTAAGTCTCCAGGTAGACACCCTTCTGTTTCTGAGTGTCATTTTCAATGTTGACCTTTCCCCCTCTGTACCATGTCTTGCTGTTATCTTTGAAAATATCAAATTTATTATACAATATTGAAGGAAAATATAAAGAAAATATAATTTAACTTACCCACTACTACTTAAAAATAAAATATTGAGCCCAGCTGGTGTGGTTCAGTGGTTGAGTGTCGACTTATGAACCAGGAGGTTACGGTTCGATTCCTGGTCAAGGGCACATGTCTGGGTTGCGGGCTCAATCCCCAGAAAGAAAAAATAAAACATTGACAACCCAGATTCCCCTTCTGTAGCCCTCTCTGATCACCCCCATCTGTCTCCTACCCAGAGGTAACCATTATCCTGAATTTGATGTTTCCGTCTCATACATTTAATTATACTTTTATGCATATTTACATATCATAAAGCAATGTACTGTGTTGCTTTAAATGGTTGTACATTTCATTTGAAGAGCTTCATATATATTGTTCAACTTACCTCTTTTGGTCAACATGTTTATGAGATTCATCCATGTTGAAGCACATTGCTCTTGTTCACCCATTTTCTTTGTTAAATATCAGTCCTTTTTATGAATATGCTCCAATTGATTTTCCTGTGTTGGACATTGTGATCGTTAGAGTTCTTGTTGCTGAAAACAATATTGCTATGAATATTTTAAAACAAATTTCCTGCTGTACAGGTGGGTGAAATTCTCTAGGATTTATACGTAGGAGTAGAATTTATGAGTCACAGAGTATGTGTTTGCAACTTTAATTCTCTAAACTGACCATATCAGTTTACCCACCCACCAGCAGTGTAGGATACTTCCTCAGCCTCCATATTCTGCCAATGTTTATTATTGTTGCACTTTAAAGTTTCTGTGATATGCTGGAGTAGAATGCTTTCATTATGATTTTCATTTATATTTTCCTATTTTCTGGCTAAATTAGGCAACTCTTCTCATGGTATTCGCCATTCAAGTGGTTTTGGTCACCGTAATTTGCTGTTCATATCATTTGTCTCTTTTTCTATTTGCTTGCCTTTTTATTTTATATTTTATGTTCATTTAAAAAAATATTTTTGTTGATTTCAGAGAGGAAGGAAGAGGAAGAGAGAGAGAGAGAGAGAGAAACATCAATGATGAGAGAGAATCATTGATTGGCTGCCTCTTGCACACCCCGCACTGGGGATTGAACCCACAACCCGGGCATGTGTCCCAACTGGGAATTGAACCGTGACCTCCTGGTTCATAGGTGGACACTCAACCACTGAGCCACGTCGACCAGGCAGCTTGCCTTTTTATTGATTTGGAGAAGTTTTTTGCATGAACTGCATGCAGTGGTTTGTTGGTCGTATGGTTGCAAGTGTCATCTTGTAATCTGTGAGTTTTCTTTCCATTTTTATGGTATTTTTGATGAATAGAACTTTTTCAATTTTAATGTAGCCAGATTGTTCCAGTTTTTAGTGCTGTGTAAAGACATAACTTGGTGCTTAAAGCAATTAACAGGTATGTTATTATATCCCATGGTTTTTGTTGGTTGAAATTTGAGAAGGGCTGAACTGAGTACTTCTCACTCAGGGTCTTGTGCTGCTGCAGTGGGACAGTGGCTGGAACTGGAACAGTGTGAAGCTGACTGGGCATTTCTCTCTTTTCACTAGTCTCAGAATTTCCCTTTATAATGCCTCTGGAGGGTCTTGTTTGAATTTCTTCACAGCATGACAGCAGGGGGTAGTCTGGCTACTTACTAGTACTTGGCAGTTCAAGGCTCCAGTGTGTATGTTTCAGCAAGCAAGGTGGAAGCTGTATTGCCTTTAATGACCTAGCCTTGGAATTTTATTGTCAATTCTGTTGTATTCACAGGTCAAAACACTCACAAAGCCCACCCGTTTTCAAAGAGAGGGAACATAGACCTCATCTCTTACTGGGAGGAGTGTCAAAGTCATATTATAGGAAGAGCATGTGGAATGAAGAGTATTGTTGTGGCCATCTTTGCAAAATATGATCGGCCACATTGATTTATCATTATTTCCCCTTATAGTTTTTTAAAATATTTATTTAGAAATTCCTCACTAACTTAAGGACATAAAGATTTTCTTCTATATTTGTCCTTGCACGTTTTAGAGTTTTGCTTTACAGTTATATCATCAATACATCTAGAATTGATCTTTGTGAATGGTGAGGCGATAACCTAACTGAATTTTAATTATTCCAGCATACTTTATTTTCCTTTTTACTAGTGATCTGAAATACTGGTTTTTTTATAAATTAAGTTTTCATGTATGCATGATCTCCAAAATAATATTGGAAAGAAGAGGTAATGATGGGCATTCTCAACTTGTTCCTGATTTTAAAGCAAGTGTCTCTAAACAGTTCCTCTTTAAGGAAGGTAGTTGCTATAGGTTTTTTGTTTATAGTCCTTGTTTGGGAAAAGAAGTTTCCTTCTATGCATAGTTTACTAAGAGCTGTTAATTATTAATGGTATTGTGTTGTATAGAATTCTTTTCCAGCATCTATTGTATTGATATAATTTTTAATGGCAATTTATATTACCAAATTTTACATATATAAACCAATCCTGAATATCTTCTACAAATACAAATTTATCATAACATGTATATTTATTACTAAATTTGGTTAACTAGTGTAGGCATACCTTGGAGATATTATGGGTTCAATTGGAATTTTTCCAGATATCTTTTGCTTATTTATTTCAAATTTTGTTTCATTGTGGATAAAGAGTATTTTTATGACTTGACTCTTTTAAAATTTATTCAGCCATGAACAAATTTACATGATTCATATTCATTAAATATGTATTACTTGAAAACAAATTTATTCAGACGTTTTTATGGTCTATCTTGGTAAATGTGTTATATATACCTAAGAAGAATATAGTCTGTTGTTTTGAGGTGACATGTACATCAAATGGGTCAAGCTTTTGATGATGTTACTCCAATCTTTTATATCCTAAATGAATTTCTACTGTTTTTTTCCTCTCTACTCTTCATGTTTAATATTCAGACAGTGTTAAAATTTCTGATTTTATTTACATATTTGTCTATTACTCTTCGTAGTTCTATGGGATTTTGTTTTATGTATTGTGAAACTCACTTATTGGATGAGTAAAAATGTAGTATTATTTACACCATCCTCTGAATTATTGTGTACATACATTCAAAGTGTATGTTGTAGTTCTGTTTAAACCATATAAGACATTACTTACAGATAGCATTCATTTATATTTATACTCACATTTATTATTTCCATTGCTTTTAAAATTTTATTTATTTATTTAATCCTTACCTGAGGTTATTTTTCCATTGATTTTTTTTTAAAGAGAGCGTGGAAGAGAGAGGGAAAGACAGAGAGAAACATCAATGTGAGAGAAACACATCAATTGGTTGCCTCCTGCATGAGCCCTGATTAGGGCCTAAGCTGGAGAGGAGCATGCAACCCAGGTATGTGCCCTTGACCAGAATCAAACCCAGGACCCTTTGGTCCGCAGACCAACTCTGATGCTTTATCCAGTTAGCCAAACCATTACTTTTTATACTTTCCTACATTTCCACATTTCCCTCTGAGTCATTTTCCTTCTTTCTGAACAGTTGTCTTTGATATTCATTTTATAGCAACTCTGCTCAAGATGAATTATTTCAGTTTTTGGTTTTCTGAAACCATGTGTTTAAAGGATATTTTTAAAAGATTTTTTGCTCAACATAAAATTTTTGATTGGTAGGTATCTTCTTTCAGAAATTTAAAGATGTCATTTCATTGTTTTCTGGCTCCCATTATTTCTGTTGAGAATTCAGGTGTCTTATTATTACTCCTATAATATGTCTTCTAATTTGAATGCTTTTGAGATCTTACTCCATGTCTTTGATTTTCAGCAGTTATTTATTTTGCTTGGGATTTGCAGTGCTTCTTTTCTCTGTAGGTTGATATCTTTTATTAGTTTTATAAAATTCTCTGGTTATCTTATTTTACTACACACACACACACACACACACACACACACACACACACATTCTTCCTATAATTGCTTTCATTTCAAATGTTTTCCACTGACCTGTCTTATATTTTCTCTAATCCTATCTTCTGCTATGTATAATCTTCTGTAAATCCATCATTGCATAATTAATTTCAGATGTAGTAATTTTCATTCCATTATATTTTATAAGTTTCAATCATCTGTTTTAATTCTCCATATTTTCTTTGATTTCCTATTTTTCTCTATTTAAAACAATCCATTAATCCACTTAATCAAATATATTTTCTGCTAACTCCAATATGTCACTTTTCTTCTATTTTTATCCTTATATTGTTCTGCCCCTTGACATGCCTACACATTTTTTATTGTATATGGAACATTACATATAAAAATTGTGGACATTCCTGATGAACTTTTGCTGAAGTTCCACAAAAGAGGGTTCATTCTTCTGTTAGACAGATAGAATGGGAACAGAGTACTTTCATGCAATCAAAGTCTGAATTGAGTTCATCTTGGATGGAAGTTTTGGTAAAGCTTAGTCTTTTACTGTTTAACTTCTCATTGTGTGGGTAAAGCCATCCAGTGTGTTCAACTGATGGAATGGTTTATTCCTGGGGCTTCCCTCTGGTGAATGTTTTCCTTATCTTGTGAATTTGGCAAATGTCTTAAGAGGAAAACCAGCTGTGCCCGAGGCATGAATTTTAACTCTGCAGACCCTCAAACTGAAAGCGCTGGTTTGTCAGCAAGCTCAGCAGGTTTTATATTCTGTGCATAATATCATCAATACAAAGTAGCTTTGTGATGTCATTTCTTTGAAGCTCTCCTTTTCCAGAATGTTTACCTTTCTATTTCTCAATCCTTTTGCATCTCTAATACCTTTAGTCAGATAATTTTTAAAATATATCTGGCAATTTTCAGTTATTCCAATAGGGAACACAGACCTGCTGCAAGTAATTCCATCCTTTGAGCTTTTACTTTCAATCATTGTTTTCTTTTTACAAGTTCTTTATCAAACCGATCTAGCCATTATTTATAGACTCTTGATTCTCATTCTCATCAAATTTCTCCTTTATTTTCTACGAACATTTTAACCATACTATTTTTTCTATTCTGCATCCAATAATTTTATAATCTGAAGTTGTTGGAGGTATAATCGATCATTATTTGTTACTCCAGCTGACTCTTATTGATGTCAGCTTGTTTTTTCTTGCAGTGGGCAAATTTGATTGTGAGCCCATGCTCAGCTGATGACGTTAAACCTTATTCTGTCTGTACATCAAGGTGCTTATGTTCAAGATGCATTTCTCCAGAGAGGATTTCTATTTACTTCTGTCACTTTACGTTTACGATGCCGTGTTTCCTGTTCCAGTCCACCACCAGAACCAATTTAGGGCTATAGGACTGGCTGGATATTGGTCCCCAAAGTAGTCTGCATCCAAATCCTTAGAACCTGTGTATATGCTACCTTATATGGCAAAGTGATGTGGCAGATGTAATTAAGGTAAGGGTCTTGAGATGAGGAGAGAATCCTCCATTTTCCAGGGCACTAGGGTCCTGCTAAGAGGGAATTGGGAGGCCAGAGAGAAGAGAAAATACTTCATGGATGGCTTTTATGATGGAGAAAGCACTTATGAGTGGTGTCTGGAAACTAGAAAAAGGCAAGGAATGAATTCTCACCTGGAGCTTCCAGAAAGAACACATTCCTGGTCTTGGTTTGGTTTTAGCCTCATAAGACCCATTTTGGAGTTCTGACCACCAGAATTCTAAGAGAATTTTGTGTTGCTGTAAGACACCAAGTTTATAGCAATTTGTATGACAGCAATAAATGAATACAGTTAGTTTTGATATAAATGATGCTGGAGATTCCTGGTTTCCTTTTTTCCAATTGAAGTGGAGGCTTGGATGGACCAATATACTTGCCACTCTTCCTCCCTCAGTCCTGGATGCCTGCAGAAGTTTAATCTAACACCACAATTTTTGATGTCCCCAAGATTTTGTCTCTGCTACTGTTAAAACCAAATATTTAGTGTTTTTTTTTTTCCATGTCAGCAGATGCTCCTGGGCATCCTGGCTCCCGGGCTCACTTTTCTCTCAGGTTTTTAGTTGTTTTTTTCCCCCCAGAATTTCTAGGTGTTGGTAGCAGGATGGATGCCTTTCTAAATTCTAGAATGTATCACTGAGAACTCTGTTTTTATAATCTGTAGAATGAATATTTCAATAGTACTTATGTTAAACATTGTAAACATTTCATAAATATTTCAATGATGATAAGATGACGATTCTGATTATTCTGATAACTGATAGTTTCTCCAAGCAAGGCAAATTAATCATTCTTTCCTCTGCTTTCATACCAAATTTATAAATATGGCTCTATTTTGTGATAATATATGACACACTCTGACAGGAATTGTATTAAAGACCATATTTTGTGTGGAGAGTTTGTAAATTAGTCTGGCTTCTTTGGGACAAAAAAAACCAACTTAATTGAAACTTGTTTGAGGCATGCCCATTTCAGATTTCCAACTTTGAAAATATCTAAAGCAATTTCATCCTTAATTTGAGACTTCAAAACACAAGAATAAAAGATTGATTTAGAATGATGGTACCTACTTTTTATAATTAAAGTTTTGTGGAAATTGATTTGTGATCTTCACCTTCAGACCAAACTCTGTATTAAAAGGGTATTAAATCAGAGTCAAGACATGAATGGGGGGGCACATGGGCTTTCCAGAACACTGGAAATCTGAGGGCAGAGACATTAATCAGGGTATTTGGAAAATGACTCTAATTTCTATGTTCAGAGGAGGGCACAGCTTGATGATGATGCATTTTAAGATCAAGGGATCCTGCTATAAATCTCTGAAACAAAAATGCACAGATATTTGGTGTTACTATAGTCATTTCTGCTAAGAAAAGCCCTGAGTATAAGATGGTAGTGGGAGAGCAAGAATTGAATTTCTTACATGTGGCGAGATCCTAGCTTGTGAGGACAACGTAACTAGTAACTAGTCCTATTAATGAGGACTAAGGCTACCCATGATTAGAAATGCTGCATCTGCTCCAGTCTGCATTGCCACCCTACATTTGCTATGTTTTATGTATTATTGGTTAAACAAATTGGAAATCTAATCTTATAGTAATTGTCAATCCATAAGAAGAGCTAAAGAGCTTTATCTAGCATCCTATATAGTTACATTAACTATAATTACATAAATAAGATCTCTTTTGGATTGTCTTCAAGTCTCCTGGGCAGTATGGGAAAATGAATTTTATCTTTTCTGATGTGGCTAGTATTTTTTTTTCCTATTGCTGTTCAGATGCTACTGTGCAATTCAGTAATAGTATTTGCATCTCATGCTGTATCTTTTCCATTTCAAATAAGCAAACCTCACACTAAATATTTTAAAAAATAATTTTCTTTTAGCTCATGCAACTGGAAATTCCATGAACAAACAAGACTCAGGAATAGCTGGATCTAGGTGCTCAGATGAGGTTGCCCAGCAACTCCCTTCTCTTTTTTTCTTCCTCCATTTGTCTTCTTTCTCCCTCTCTTCTCACTTCTTTTTTCTATTTCCCTCATTCTTTTATATATTTGCTCTATTTTCCTTCATTGCTCATCAGCTATTTTTTCCCTTATGGCAGGAATGATAATGTCCACCTAATTAAGACTTGAATTAGATGGTACTTATAGTCTTAACTCCAGAACAAGACTGATGTTCTTTCTTTAGTAATCCACATGACAAGCCTTAGAGATGATCTGATGAGGCCATGGTTATCTAATTATTGTGGTCAGATGTGTGAAGTGCTCTTTTTGGCCAGGCCCAGAACTAATGACCATCACTGTGGGAAGATGGGAGGCAAAGTCAACCCTATCCAAAATATAAGGACAGTGTTCCTCAAAACCAAGTGGAGGTCTTCTAGAGGAAGAAGGTAGAAGGTCAGGCTAGATAAAAAACAAATACAGTTGCCCCTTGAACAACACGGGTTTAAAGTGCTTGGGGCCACTTATTCATGAATTTTCTTCAATAAATACACAATCAGATCTCCATTTCCCTAGGTTTAGCATCAGTGATTCAACAAAATGTGGATTAAAAATAGTATTTTAAATCCTTGGATGCAGAGAGCTGACTATATGTATTGTTCTACACCATCCTATATAATAAAAGGCTAATATGCAAATTGACTGAACGCCAGAATGACCAGTAGCTATGATGCACACTGACCACCAGGGGGCAGACACTGATGCAGGAGCTGCCCCCTGGTGGTCAGTGCATCCCCACAGGGGGAGTGCCGCTCAGCCAGAAGCCCTTGAGCTGGCTCATGGTTGGCGAGCATAGTGGCGTTTGAAGGAGCCTCTCCTGCCTCTGCAGCAGTGCTAAGGATGTCCGACCCTGGGGAGTGGGCCTAAATTGTCAGTCGGACATCCCCTGAGGGCTCCTGGACTGCAAGAGCATGCAGGCCGGGCTAAGGGACCCTCCCCCCATAAGTGCACAATTTTCATGCACAGGGCCTCTAGTTTTACATAAGGGACTTGTGCATCCTTGGGTTTTGGTGTATGCAGGGTCTGGCACTAATTCCTGGTGAAGACCAAGAGATAACTAGTTAAATTTTGGGGAGTCAAAGTTACAGGCAGATTTTTGACAACATGGCGGTTGGCATCCCTAAGCTCTGCTTTGCTCAAGAGTCAACTCTAATAGTACAAATAACCTACAAATTCTCTATGTCCCATACTCTTCTATACTGGAATAGCTTTTATATTAGGACCCTTATCAAATATGCAGTTTTTAGCACCTTGGTGTCAGTAATTGTTTAAAGTTCAGATTTTAAATACTGTCTTCATCAATACTCTCCTCATTATTTTTAATAATGTTAGTGCTATAAATATGTCTCTGACTGCATAGAAGTTAAGAAGGGCATTTCTCCTTTAATGTACTTTGCAGAAATATCTGCTGATAATTACTGTAAATGACCTCTCTCTCTCTCTTTCCATTTGTGGGAGTTGCTGTTTGCTGAGTGCCTCTCTAGTTAACTATTCTCTGGCATTTGATTTAAGGAAGATGCAGCTTGAAGATTAGTGGGCTCTTTGCTAACAATTGACCAGAGGCAAGTTGCAACCTTCCCAGGTTGCCCGAGTTTGGCATTTTGTGTAACCTGATTCAAATTTTATGCCCTTGTCATGCCTCCATTTAGAGACATTTTTAATTAGCATTAGTCACAGTAATTACTGGCAATTCACTTTTTCAATTGATTTCTGTTGCTTATGAAGTGCCTCATTAAGTGCCACCACAGTTTAGTTTCCCGATTCTGAGAGTTGGCATAAACAAGCATCTGTGTGCATGAGCAGTGCACAACGAGGGCATTGCTAATTTCTGGTCATGTTTATTTATAGTCCAGAAATTAATCAGTGATACACATGCTGCAAATTCCAGTAATCATTTTAAAAATCGAAATAAACTTTAATTCCTCCAATTATATATTCCATGAGTCTTATTTTTAATACCCAACAAAGTTAGCAACTGAAACACAGTGGTTCCTCTTTCAAGATGACTGAAGAACAGGTACACAGTACATGTGTGAATCAGGGGAAACATGGTCATGTATAGGGTGCTGCAGTTTAGAGTTGAGACAAATGGTCCCACTGAGGTGGCGGGAATGAGCTGGGAGCCTCTATGTTCAGCTGCTCATCAGTGCCTGGTATAGGTTGGAATCCTTTTGGTAAAAAGATTAATTTCACTGTTAGACCAAACTGTCTTACTGATTATCCTTTCATGTCTATTCTATCCTGTATGGCTACTGTAGCACCTGTAATTCTAATAACATTGAACTTTTTTGTTTATGAAAAGTAGAATTTTGATTAGATAGATTTTTCTGATTTTATGTTATTTGATGCTAGAGGCCTGATGCATGAAATTCGTGCAAGAGTAGGCCTTCCTTCCCCTGGCTGCTGGCACCGACTTCCCTCTGGCAGCCGGACCCAGGCTTCCCTCGCAGCCCCGGCTTCATCTGGAAGGTCGTCTGGAAGGACGTTTGGTCTCATTAGCATATTGCACTTTTATTATTATAGATAATACACAAAATTTTAAGGAAATCATATATCTCCTTTTCAGGTTATCTTGAGCAAACTAAGATTTTAAGATTTTGATGAGAATCTTTTCCTTCATGTTTTTCTCTTTGTCTCTCATGCACATACATGTACATACACACACAATTTTACATAAATGGAATGATAAATGTTGATTTTTTTCATTAGTATCTAAAAATACTATGAACCTGTTTATTCAGTTCATCTATTACATTTTTATGACCAAAAAATCACGTTTTATAGGTTCAGAAAGTGTTATTTGTTCTGTGAGTGAATTTCATTTATTTTTTAACCAACTGCCATATGTCTATTCCAGTAGTTTTGTTTGCCCAGGAGTTTGTTGCTTGGGACTATCTCATTATTCTTCCCCTGTCCAGCTGGGTTTTGAGTTGGGTCCTCTTCCTTTGTGTCGTTAAGTGAGGCTCAGGTAAACACAGTTTTGTCAGTCACACTGGTGATACTAACCCAGCAGAATCTGTCTCAGGGCTGGCTGCCTACTGAACTCTACCAGCCATATGAGCAAGCATTCTGTTCTTTTCCCTTCTCATCGGCTGTGAAGGCCTGCATTCTCCCAGGTTTATAGGTATGGAGGACTCAAAATATTTATCTCCCAGTTGCTCTGAAGGGCCACAGAGACCAGAATTACTCCCAGAATGCTCATGTGGACTAGCTCTGCCTTTCTTCCCTGGAGTCCTTAGGGCTTGCAGGACAAGTTCTTTCCAAGAAACTCTTGCTGGTACTCTTGGTCTCTCTTCCAAAAGGGCCCAATCTCTCATGCAGCACAGAGGTAAAAGAGTTCCACACAGCTCTGTGTATCTGGATCCTGGACCTAGCTCACTCCCTCCAAGACATACTCAATTTCCAACTTCAACAGCTGCCTACCTCAGGAGAAGCAATCTATTGGAGTTAGCCTGGGAGGGTGGCTGGGACTCTTTTAGTCTTCAGAATTCTCAGAATCCTTCCCCCCCGCTCACCCTCCCCTCAGCAATATAGGGAGAGTTTTCTCTTGTTTAATTCTTATGATAATTCTATGAGAAAAATATGTTTATCATCACTAATTTAGGTAGTTGCTTATGAATCTTTTCCTCAAGAAGAAGTTTGAAGTCAAAACATAAATGCTTAAGGAAGCAAGAATAGCGAGAATAGAAGCTATTCCTTCATTCAGAAGTTGAAGTGCCACCATGATACGCCATTCCATTAGACAGTAAAATCTTAACGTCCTGTGTCTACTTCCCAAAAGATGATAATAGGTGAAGTTACAAAGTCGTTTATGGAGTTCTGAGCGCTCTATGGAGGCATTCTAGGTAGAAACTTTCTTTTTTTTTCTTTCTCGCATTTCTCTCTCATAGTCTGTCTCCTAAAAGTAGGAATGTGCCATCATTCTGTTCTAGATATCCTAATAAATTACAAAATTCTTTCTCACTGAGTTATTTCTGTACAATTATTCTTAACACACAACTAAAAGCAGCTACTACTGTCAATCATTCTGGGTTTGAGATTAGACTTTGTGCCATCCAGTCAGCCAGCTTCCCTCTGTATTTGTTTCAGAAATCTTGAGGATAGACCTTATATCCCAGTTTTACTATGAGGATCAAATGAGAGTCATATGTAAAATCATTTTGAAAGTCACTGTCCAAAGCATAACCAATGGACACAAGACACTGGGATGGGGGTGAGGGCATGTGCCGGGGGGTAGGGGAGGCTGGGGGAAGGTCAATTTAGGGGAAAAAAAGAAGGCATATGTACTACTATTTATAATACTTTAAACAATTAAAAAAAACAAAAAAATAAACGTTACTGCCCAAATCCCTCCAGTGACTTGAACTGCACTTTGGAAAAAAAAAATCAAAAAAATCCAACCTCCCAGTTATGATCTACAAAGGACCTGGTAACCAGGCTATAGCTTATTTTGCCATTTCTTTCCCCATGGCCCCCTATATCAATTCCTATTCTTTGACCACCCCAAACAGATACCACTCTGTTCCTTTCTGGGAAGATCACTTTTTGTATGCATTATATACACCAATCTTTTCTCTTGAACACCTCAGCATGGTGATCCATGGCTCAAACAAAATCAACTCCAGACAATACACAACCACGTCATGAGCTTTGTAATGTGCTTGGCAACAGAGACTCATTTTATAATTTAAGACCAAGAAAGTATAATGTCAGACATGTATTCCCTAGATATTTTGGTTTCTTAGCTATAAAATTAATAGATGATTTCCATGACTCAAATTTATGTTTGAGTGGTAGTAATGTTTTATCTCTCCTTACTGATTAATTCTAGGCAGTATGGAGATAATATTATACAATGAGTTAACTCATTTCTTTTTAATGAGTTGACTGAGGCAACCACATGCCTTGAATTTAACCTCACAGTTGTTATGATGCTCATCCTATTGTATTCTCCATCTTTATGGGAATTTCAAGGCTCAGAGCAATCAATAGCAAAGAACTTATCAGCAGCTAATCTCCTTGGGAGTGAAAATAGATATGCCCACTGAAAGAGCTAGTGTCCTTAATGATCAACGATTTCCTCAGAGTTTCTTCTCTGTTTCCTGATCTGGTACCCTTGATGCAGCTCTGACCTTTGATGGACTTTGCTTTCTTCCTTGTATCAGCATTTGGGAATTTTCTTTCCATTTTTCCTATAAGTACTTAATCAACCTTGGGTCAGTGCTATGCATGATGGTCTTCTGAAGTACTTGCCTGATCATTTGCAGAAGCTCTAAGTAAGCACCCATCTCATTCTGAAACTTTTTCTTGCCTGGAATTACTAGGGCTTTGTTTTTGTTCTCTTAAAAGATATTCTAGCCTAAAGAAGCTTGGGTTGAGGTAACAAAGATCTGGGTTTCATTGACTACTTCTGTGATCTGAGGCAACTGGCTGGATTTTTATGAATCTTAGTCTCCAACCTTAAAAAGTCTTAATAGGTATTATATAGTCAAGTATTCTGCCTTGTTTCTTGTACCAGAAAAGGACACAACGATTTTGGATTCCCTGTTTCTTATGCCTCCTTCCCCACCCTGCTATTAATCATGACATTTTGGGCTTTACTTTATCCCTTTGAACTTTTACTTCACTTTGCACATCTTTATGTTCAAGTACATTATCCTAATTCAACAAAAAAGATAGCTGTACTTAATTAAATATCTTTAATTTAGGCTATTTCTATGTCTGACAGTTATGTATACTAGTACAATAAAAAGGATATTTTATTTTTAAAAATTGCTATTTATATTCCCAAACTTAACCTACCATTTATCAATACTTCAGGATTAAGCTATTGTTTCTAATAGGTATCTTGTTAAAATGTATTTGAGAGGGATTGACTATGAGATTTGCTCTCGGTCAAACTGAAATGGCTGTGATCTGCCCAGAAGCAATCTAATAGATGGTGAAGAGCAGAGATATTGGGGCTGAATGACCAGGATTCAAATCCTGCTTCTATCACTTTTTTGGTATGACCTTGGAAAAGTTATTTAATTGCTGGGATTCAGGTTTTTCATCTGTCAAGTAAGAATGAAAAATAGTGCTTCATATACAGCACATGGTATATAGTAAATGATACAGGGTGGGACAAAATTGGGTTTACAGTTGTTTGTGTGGAAAAATAATACAATAATTAATAAATGATAATTCAAGAATAAATTCTTTTTTTGTATACTCACAATAGTATTTGCATACTCACAATAGAACACTCACTATGTATATTGCCAGGTGGGTTCTTGGATTATTGGGGAACACTTTGTAAATTATATAGTTGTCTAACTACTATTCTGTACACCTGAAACTAATATAAAATAATATTGAATGTCAACTGTAATTGAAAAATTTTAAAAATGCTTTATAGAATTATCATGAACATTAAGTGTGTGCATACATATAATACACACTCAGACCTATAAGAGTCTTAGAATGCAGTTGTAGCTGTCATTATCATCATCATCATCATCATCATCATAGTTCCTGTTACTATTTCTTGTTGCAATTGATAAAAATAGTGGATTAAGCAATATGCAAGGTTATTTCTGGTTCACATAAAAAGCCAAGTGGGTAGGTAGTCACAGGGGAAAAATATCTGTGCTCTGGGAGGTTGTCTAAAGACCCAGATTTTATTTTGTTGATCTATCACCTAGGACCATGGTCGGCAAACTGCGGCTCGTGAGCCACATGCGGCTCTTTGGCCCCTTGAGTGTGGCTCTTCCACAAAATACCATGGCCTGGGCAAGTCTATTTTGAAGAAGTGGCGTTAGAAGAAATTTAAGTTTAAAAAATTTGGCTCTCAAAAGAAATTTCAATCGTTGTACTGTTGATATTTGGCTCTGTTGACTAATGAGTTTGCTGACCATTGACCTAGGACAAGGGAGTATATTCTGTCTAATGAGAAATATCTTAGTCTTCTCAAGTCATATGGTTTTTGTTGTAATTACTCAACTTTGCTGTTGCTATGACACATGAATGAAGAAGTATGGCTGTGTTGTTAACCACTCTGTCCAAGCATAATGCTCTCACTTATATGAGTGGTAAGTCTCTGGGAATAGGAAAGAAAGGAGCAGAGGGCATCATCTGGAACTTGCACACTTAAATTGTCACTGATGTCCCATTGGTTAGAACTTAGTCACATGGGCATCCCTGGCTAAAGGGAAGCTGGAGTGTTTGGCTGAATTGCCATATTTCCAACTAAAACTTGGGAGATTCTTCTATTAGAGCAGAAAGGAAGAATGGATATTGGGAGGCAATTAATCATTTCTGCTATACATTTGACAAATGTTATACTAGAAATACATATTTCTTAGGGGAAAAAGTAATGAGCAGGATGGTTCTTTATAGTGTCTAATTTACAAAGCATGTTCATATCCCTTGTAAAATCTTACATTTTCCAATATTCTGCAAAATAATCAAGGCTACTTATACATTATTCTCAGTATATAAAATATATAATATTAAGCCTCAGAAAGGTTGAGATTTTTCCCAAAGCCACATTGCTACTGGTTGGTTAAGTCATACCTTCCACTATAAACTATATGCCCTTTCTCCTTTATCCAACTTTCCTTTAAAATAAACTATTTTTTTTACTGTTATTAGGAGTTATCAGCCTCTGCTACTCTGTGATGAGATGGAAACAATCATAGATAGGAAAGATACTGAACTTTTTAGTTTTCTATTGCTGCTAACAAATTACCACAATCATAGTGTCTTAATAATAAAAACTTGTTATCTTACAGTTCTGTAAGGCAGAAGTCTAACATATATTTAATTCAACTAAAATCAAGATGTTGGCCAGGCTGCACTCCTTTTTGGAGGCTGTATGGGATAACCCATTTCGTTGTTTTTTACATCTTCTAAGGACAGCCTGTATTCTTGGCTTATGATCCCTTTCCTCCACTTTCAAAGCTAACAAAGTTATTTGTCTAATCAATTCAGCTGGGAGAGATTGTGGATTTTATAGGATTAATGTGAAAACATTGGGCCCACCAGATAATGCAGAATAATTTCCCCATCTCAGGCCCATACTCTTAATCATGTTTTCATAGTCTCTTTGCCATGTAAGGTAATATATTCTTTCACAGGTTACAGGGATTAGGGTGTGGGATTATTTGGGGGCTATTAAGGTGGGAGAAAGAGTCAACACATTGGACAAACTCTATTTCTCCCACCTTATTTTCTTCATATTTTAATAATTGTGACCTAAAAAAAAATAATTGTTACCTAAAATTGATATGAGAAATTACACTATTTGGTTCATAGATTTTAAAAAATGCTAAAAGAATAGGTAGTGTAATGTGACAGTTATCATTAGTTTATGATCCTATATAATAAAAGCCTAATATGCAAATTGATTGAACGGCAGAATGACCAGTTGCTATGATGTGTTCTGACCACCAGGGGGCAGATGCTCAATTCAGGAGCTGCCCCCAGCCCACAGGGCCCAGGCCAGCTAAGGCAGGTGCCAGCGGGGGACCCCCCAATTGCCCCACTGGTCGCCCTGCAGATTGGCCCTGATTGCTGACCAGGCCTAGGGACCCTACCAGTGCACTAATTTCATACACTGGCCTCTAGTCTTAGTATAAAGAAACTAGGAAGAAAATAATAAAGTCAGTAGCCATATGAATAGACTCAGATGTGGTTATAAGTTTCAGTGAATTTGACTTTATACTATTCAGCACCAAATGTTAATGAACCAAGGCTGTTTTTGCTTGATGCATATTTTACCTTCAGAATATAAAGATTGGTCTCTATGATTGAGAAAATTAAAGAAAGTAGGGTTACAAAAATAAAACTGCAGGCCCATCTCATTTTTCCATTCAAACTAAGCATGATCACTCTCTTGAGGCCAAAGTCAATTTTTCTATTTCTGGATACCTCCAAGATCCTAGTCTATGTCCTTGGTCCCCAACATGGAGGTTAACTGCATGTTTTCTTCCTAAAATTGAAATTTTACAGAAATATCTCTGGTGTATAGACTATAACCTGGGCCTTTGTGTTACAAATATCTTCTACACCAGGACCGGCAATCCCAGCAAAATCCTGACACTTATCATAGTATAACAAATCTGGATTTGAGCTGTAAATTGGATAGAACAATTGTTTTGAGTCACTGATTACAATACTAGCAATAAATCCTGTTTGTAATTGCTGTTTTGCTCAGGCAAATATTTACCACCCCTTCAAGGGCAAGCATGCAAGAGCCCTGGATGTGATATTTGTGCAGAGGATACATCCCCAGACACCATCAACATGAGTTAATTCACACAAACAAAAAGAAAAAAAATCTTAAAATGCCTTTCACAGAGCAATGGCTCAGAATCCTTTAAATCTTCTACCGGAAAAACAAATTACCTCAGGATACTAGAGTCATGAATTCTTCATGTGAAAGAAGGCCTTCAGTCAGGATATCCTTGGAACTAATTTCTGTTACCACAAAATAGTTAATAACCAGATTCCTTTCAAATAAGGTAACAAATAGGATAGCATCCTAGTTTACAGCCTGCAATTTCTCAAGGCTCCATGTTCAGCTGAAGGTAACATTTGTTTTTTGTACTACAAATGTGTGACATACAGTTGTGTAGTCCTAAAAGTCTAGATTCAAGGACTCAAATATATGGGGCTGGAAATGATCTAGGACAGTGGTCAGCAAACTCATTAGTCAACAGAGCCAAATATCAAGAGTACAACAATTGAAATTTCTTTTGAGAGCCCAATTTTTTAAACTTAAACTTCTTCTAGTGCCACTTCTTCAAAATAGACTCACCCAGGCCGTGGTATTTTGTGGAAGAGCCACACTCAAGGGGCCAAAGAGCCGCATGTGGCTCGCGAGCCGCAGTTTGCTGACCACGGATCTAGGACATTGTACTCAAGTGGTCCCTGAATCCAGTTGTACTTCACCATCACTTGGGGAGAATTTTAAAAGTTCAGATTTCTGGAACCTATCACAGACCCACTTTGGAAGTGGGGCCAATGGCTTAAAATATGCAGCAAGGTCTGAAAATTACTGATTAAAATTAGTCTTACCTACAACATTTCTGACAATGGGCTATCTGGGTTCTGCTTGCATATCTTCAGTGATGGAAACTCACTAGCTCCTGACGCAGCTTCTTGCATTTTCAACACAGAACAGTGCTGAATATTGTTTCTTAGCATTCAACATTCAGCCCTACTCTCTTCTATGTACTTAACTATATCACAGAAGCAAGAAAGCTAAAAACCATATTTCCAAGATTTCCTTGCAACAAAGGATCTAGACTTGACGTAAATTTCACCAATAAGATGCATTTGCATGAAATTTGAAGGGAGAATTGAGGAAAAGGTCTTACCTGTGGCAGTAAAAGGAAGAAAAAAAATCACTAAAAGAAATATTGGGAGGAAATGATTCAGTTTTGCAAGCATTTGCCCAATTTAATTTTATCAAGTATCTGTAATGGGTAAGACACTCAACAAAGATATTACATGAGCCCTCATTCAATGCTTTGCAAAAATCCAAAGTTTCTGGCAGTTCTCTAAAATGTTTACTAACTCTAGCCACGAAGAAAATCTGGCTGGCGGGGCAAGACTTATTTCTCAGTAAACTCATGACGACCCTATCGATTACAATTTATTTTCTGAAGTACTTACAAAGTCTCTGCTCAATTATTCAGTATAGGATTTGGCCTGGGATCAACAACAAAACATGTCAGTGAACGATTTGCCAAATATTTGTTCCACTTTTGTAAAATCCTCTATCTTTTGTTGCTTTTCTAATCCTCTGTGGTTTTTAAAGTTCCCTTCGTGTGGATCAATAAACTAATTTGAAAGTTTTCTTAGTACCCTGGTTTGTAGTTAAGTAATTAATAAAATACAGATTTATTGAGGACTTTGTGCTCAAATAGGCAATGAGGCTTCAACAGTGAACAAAACACAATGCTCATACTCAAAGATTTGACCTTCTAAGTGAGCAGTAATTAATTACAATGCATCATGGTGTTACAACAAGGTAGCACAGGGCGCTGCGGATGCCTAAAGCAGATGGAAGTCCTCCAGGAAACAGTGAGAGCGTCATTTAGGCCAGACCTCATGCAGGGCAGCGGGAGGTCTTTAATGTCCTTCTCACAGACTTCAGTTTTCATTTCAGTGCTACTTCTACCTTTTCTCACTATCATTTTGTTGTTGTTAATCCTCACCTGAGGATATTTGTCCATTGATTTTTAGAGTGGAAGGGGAGACAGAGACAGAGAGAGAGAGAAACATCGATGTGAGAGAGACATATCAATTTGTTGTCTTTGCACTCAACCCGACCAGGGCCAGGGATTGAGCCTGCAACTGAGGTACATGCCCTTGACTGAAATTGAACCTGAGACTCTTCAGTCAGCAGGCCGATGCTCTTTCCACAGAGCCAAATTGGTTAGGGCTCATCTTTTAAAGTAGAGAGAAGCAATGTATCAAGTGAGAAGTTTGTTGTTGTTTTCCTTATCATCTTACCCTGTGTTATCTTAATCAGTGGCATTTCAAATTTTTATGTTCTTTCTCTCAATATAAACTTTCCCACTCCTTTTTTTTTTTTAATGCTTTTAGCATTGTTGTAAGTGTTGCTCATTAGAGAATCTATCTAATTAATTCTTTTGACTTTTGGTACTGGTCTGAGCCATTCCTTTATAATTGGGCATTCTATAGTTTTTTTTTTTTTTTAATCCTCACCTGAGGATATGTTTATTGATTTTAGAGAGAGGGGCAGGGAGAGAGAGAGAGAGAGAGAGAGAGAGAGAGAGAGAAACCATGATTGGTTGCCTCCTGTATGCACACTGACTGGGACTGAACCTGCAACCTAGGTATGTGCTCTGACCGGGAATTGAACTGTGACCTCCTGGTATATGGGTCAACCTTCAACCACTGAGCCACACCAGCTGGGCATAACCTTTGTTTTTTTTACTGACATTATGCCATGGACATCTAACTCATTTTGAATGATTAAATTACCTCCCTACTGTTGGGCATTAAAAATAACTCTCAGAGCCCTAGCAGGTTTCCTCAGTGGTCAGAGCACTGGCCCACAGACTGAAGAGCCACGGCTTTGATTCTCGGTAAAGGGCTCTCTCACATTGATGTTTCTCTGTCTCTCCCCCTTCATTCCACTCTCTAAAAATAAAATAAATAACTCACAGAGGAGCAACCTTGTAACTAATTCTTTGAATGTATTCATCACTAAATATTTTCTTAGCAGACATTTCTAGAATAGAATTGTTGAGATAGTATATATTTTGACAGCTGAGGTGTACTTTTAATATTGCCCTGCCAGAGATAAAAGAGCCCCATGTTGGAGGATGGAAATAATAATCTTTGTAGCTGATTTACATACTTATGACTATTGATACACGTACCCCAAGGACAAAATCTCCACGTTAAAATGCCTTCCTTGAATTAAATTGTTTTTCTTAAGCAAAGATGATTTCAAATATACTTAGTTTTATGGTGTCTTTTAAAAGAAAATGATGTATTGTTCTGGAATTCCTTTGCCGTAAAGATGTGAGTTGATCAAAAGTGTTTAAGCCTCAAGAAGGACTGGCTTAGAAAGAAATTCATAGGGTTCTTCCAAATGCAAACCAAAGCTGTCCTGAAAGAGTGCCTTTCAGAAAAAGAGTAGGTCTGTGTCTCTTTTCTCCCATCCTGGTGCTCACCGCGAGGGGTCTTCAGGCAGAAAGCTCATTGTCACGGTCACTACTGATGGGTTCCAACTGTGAGGGCCTGACAACCCGGTATGGACATCTTTAAAATGACCTTCTGTAAGCATTTGAAGAATAAAGACGATCTTAGCTGTCTGAGGTTTATATGTGAAGTTGGCGAGAGTAGAAGGTGTTTTGGCATTGCCATCCTGACCCCCACCTCCTCCTACCTCTGCCACCTGTTAAGCTTTTTGGAGTTAACCTGTTGCGTTGGAAATGGGTGTGGGAGTAGTAGGATTTATATAGATGTGATAAAAGGAACAGCCACCAGTGTGCACTCTGCTTTGACTAGAAAGAACTGAACTACCCATACAGAAAACTGTTCCTTCCTGGCTCTGGTGTGCTAGAGTGGAATGAGTCCTTGGGTGAGAGAGAACCTAGGTACACATCCAGAGTCGCCGTTTACTAGCTGGGCAAATTACTTAATCTCTCTGAGTCCTCATTACCCCCCAATTACCTGGGGAAAGTGGATCATAACAGTTACTTGATAACACTGTTGGAAGAATGAAAATAAATGATTGTACAAAGTCCTGCCTCATTGTAATTTTCTTCCTCTTCTGACAAATATGACACAGAAGACGTAAACACAGAAAGACATTAAAGTGTATATTTTCTTCAGGTTGGATTTTTTTTTTTTCAGAATATGTTCTGTCATTCAGGACATATCCCCCAAACACTTGATTTTTCTCTTTATAGCAGTGTATCAATTATAAAACTACCAAAGTTTATTCTATTGACATGGCTTGGATAACTGTCATAATCCCTGAGCTAAAACATAATTTACTAAGCAATTTTGAGATTCTTAAAGGAGCTAAACTTCCACGAAGAAGTACTGATGCAAAGATCATGTAGCTCTTGCTAGCTAGCGTGATAGTTGGGCTTGCAACTCATGCTAATGAAAAAGATGGTCTGTGGTTATGCAGTGAAAAGTTCTTATTTTTTAGGCCTAGATAAAACTACAAGGAGACAGGAATTAAAAGGAGAGACACTGGATGTCCTCAGGGAGCTACATTTGAAAATAAAAATTAGGAAAAATAACCCAAAGCAACCTGTTATTAATTGTGTGTGTGTGTGTGTGTGTTGTGTGTGTGTGTGTGTGTGTAGACAGGTGTGTCTCTGTGCAGCTGTTTAAATATAGCTAGGAGTTAAGAGCTCAGCTTGCAGGGTTGGTTTGGCTTATAAACTCACTAGACCCCCACTAGACACGCAGCCTTTGCAAAATTACTTTAACTTTTCGAGTTGCGGTTCCTTCACCCGTAGAGTTTTTAACAAAACCTGCCCTATCAAGGGCTTGGGGAATATCAATGACCTAATGTATGTGAAGTGCTTAGCACATTGAAAATACTCAAATATAGTAGTTATTATCACCATTGTTAAGTTGTCATTCTTATTAAAGTCTGAACGTGGGCCAGTGTCAGCTATCTGACTACTGACTTCAGCACAGTATCCAGATGTCCCTTTTGCAATTTATTTTCCCTCTTGAACTTTTATTTCCTTGATAAGAAAATGCGAGGGTTGGTCAAGATGGTCTCAGAAACATCCTTCAGCTCCAAATGCCACCTTCCTTTAGCTCTGTAACATATAAGAAATGTTTTCTGCTTTCTGACATTGATTTTGTTGGATGAGTTTTATGTTACTGTAATTTGGGCCCATTGGAGATGCATGTTCCCCTATGGCAGTGGTCGGCAAACTCATTAGTCAACAGAGCCAAATATCAACAGTACAACGACTGAAATTTCTTTTGAGAGCCGAAAACTGACTTCTGCGCATGGGCCACGAAGTTTCAATCTCACTGTACGTGCGCGCCGGCACGTGGTATTTTGTGGAAGAGCCACACTCAAGGGGCCAAAGAGCCACATGTGGCTCGTGAGCCGCCGTTTGCCGACCACTGCCCTATGGATTATTTATGTCTTCTTGACTGTGTGTGTGTGTGTGTGTGTGTGTGTGTGTGTGTGTGTGTGTATGTTCACCAGAGAGAAAGGGTTGGAGCTCTCTATAACCAACCACAAAATAACTATTTTGTGAAGAATCCACCACTTGGAAATGACAATTCCATATTATTTCATGATATTAAAAAGACAAAGCTTTTTTTATTGAATCTATTTGGGTGACATTTGCAAAACCGTACAGGTTTCAAGTGTACAACTCAACAAAACATCATCTGCACACTGTATCATGTGCTCATCGCCCCAAGCAAAGTCTCTTTCTGTCCCCATTTACCCCCCTTTCCCACCCCACCAATCCCCCACGCCCCCCTTCCCTCTATCACCACATTGTTGTTTTTGTCCGTGTTATGTACATATATATGTTTGTTGTTTAATCCCCTGTCCTAACCCCTAGATCCAATGAATATGTTGCCTTACATGGAAAAAGGGATTTTGCAGATGAGATTAAGAACCCTAAAATAGGGAGATTATTTTGGATTACTGGGTCATCCAGTGTGGTCACAAGTGTCCACAAGAGGGAGGCAGGAGGGTCAGAGCCCCAGAGAGAGTTGGTGATGCCAGCTGCTGGGTTTGAAGATGCAGGAAGTGGCCTCAAGCAGTTGGAAAAAAGGAAGAAAATGGATTTTCCATTAGAGCATCTAGAAGGAAAGAAATTCTGTGAACACCTTGATTTTAGGACTTCTGACGTCCAGAGATGCAAGAGAGTAAATTTGTATTGTTTTAATCCGTGGGGTTTCTTACAGCCTTAGGAAACTAATAACATGTACCAGTACTTTTGTTCACCTGGTACAGAAAGAGATCGTCTAGAAGACCTCTAAGTATCATGAAGAGCATAACATTATGGTCAATAATTGCATTTTGTAGGCCAGTTAGTGTCTCAGAAGATTTTGTTCTTACAATTACAACCTTTTCATCTTCTCCAGGGCAGTTTTATGAAGCTATTTATTTTTTTTGGATGACAGGCATGTTTAAAAGCCTTTCTCCCCAAAGCATAAAATGTACATTTTATGGTCTAAAGTGTCCCCATTTCCCCATAATACTAAAGTTAAAATTTGCATCTCCTAGAAAGAATATATTTTTATTAGTCCCCAGAAGTGAGATTATACCCTAAGGAATACCCTAGATTTTGAAAGGAACCAAAGTCTCTGATTCAGTACAGGAATTGCTTTCTTCCACATCACTCCTTTTGGGTTTCCTCACTGGGCTCATGCCTTCCTCTTCCCCTGAGACGCCCATTTGGGTCTCCAGGGCCACGTAGAGGATCAAATTGTAGCATCGGAAGCACATCCTTGAATGATGGCTTTGACCAGAAAGTTCGCTCTACAACACTGTAGTACTAAGCTACCTAGTTGTGCAGAGAGTTTTAATTGACTGATGGTGTTGGCCGTTCCACATTAGTTTCCTAACCAATGGTGAAAAAGTCATATGCAAGCTGGTAAGAACTAAAGCGGCTGAAGCAGAAAAGCTGTAGATTTATCCCTCCCTATATTCTTTCCTTTCATCTAATTTTTAAATCCCCTACTGCAAATTGTTTTTCTTCTTTGTCTCATATTGGTCTCACAATAGTAACATAGAGATTATATTTATAATCTCAACCTTCTGTCTGTTTTGGGTTGCAAGTTCACATGCTTACCGGGGTCCAGTAGGCAACACAAATAAGGTAAGGGAGCCAGTGACTAGTGAGTGGATGGGATAGTGGTGGGCTGGAGTCTGTATACCCTCTCACAGGGGTTAACTGCTCACAGCCTTGCTTAATTTTATGTTGAAACATAGGAGAAATGTTTCCAGATATTCTGATTTTTTTTAAAAGAGAAGTCAGAAATCTTTATTTTATTATATTATATTTTATTAATCCTCAAGGATCTTTTTTTCCATTGAGTTTTTTAGAGAGTGTGAAAGGGAGGAAGAAAGGGGAAAGAAAGTCAGACAGACAGAGAGAGCATCAGTGTGAGAGAGACACATGGATTGGTTACCTCCCATATGCGCTCCTATGGGGCAGGAATGAAACCTGCAACCCAGGTATGTGCCTTTGACTGGGAATTGAACCCACAACCCTTCTGTGTGTGGGCTGATGCTTTATTCAATATTACCCAATTTTTAAAAATAATTATTGATGTTTCTTTCCTTTTTTTTTTTTTTTTAGAGAGAGAGAGAGAGAAACATTGAGTTGTTCCACTTATTTATGCATTCATTGGTTGATTCTTGTATGTGCCCTGACCAGGGATCAACCGGCAACCTTGGTGTTATCCAAGTGACACTCTAACCAACTGAGCTATCTGGCCAGGGCCTCAACATCACCCATTTTTAAACTCTGTAACCAGACCTAACTTCTCCAAAATGGATTCAGCCCCGGGGGGAGGGGAGGAGGGGATAAGATCTTGTTTTATAACATTACTATTTTATTTTTACTCTAGACATGCAGTATTTTCTATATTCTCATTTTCCCTTCTTAGCTTATTTATTTTAATATGTTTTTATTGATTTCAGAGAGGAGGGGAGAGGGAGCGAGAGATAGAAACATCGATGATGAGAGAGAATCATTGACCTCCTGGTTCATAGGCCAATGCTCAACCCCTGAGCCACACCGGCCGAGTAGAAGCTCATGTATTTATTAATTCTTGAAGGATTGGAGGTTCTGTGGCAGCCCCTGGGAATGTATTTAAGGAGAATCTGGCAGCATCAAGGAAGGATTCTTTGGAAAAGCCTTTGCAGTGAGGTTTGAGGGATAGGTAAAAATGGGTTCAGTAAAATTGCAGGACGTACATGAGTGGGGTGTGGGAGAGAGAGTTCTAAGAGACATCAGTGTGAACAAAATCACAGAGACGAGAGAGGACACCAACACGCGTTAGGAGAAGCCACAGCTGCTCAGCTTGGCTGTAATTTAGTGTGAGAAAAAGGGAATCATAAGAGATGACTCTGCAGAGGTAGGCAGGTGCCAAAATAGGAGGAGCTCCTGTGCTATAATGGAATTTAATTTTAACCTGAGGCAGTAAGAGACCCATCCAGTTTGCTTTTCGCTAAGGCTGGCATTCGGCTGCATCCCAGGAGTGACTCTCTAATTTATTTGTTTTGCTCAAGGCTGTTAGTAATTTTATACAACACAACTCTCCTGTAATTGTGAGAACAGAGAGACTGCCTGGGGTGCAAGGCAACCTGAGAAAACCCATTATTGGAGCCAGGGATCTCTCTGGAGCTAGGGACTACTGCAGTAATTGGACTGCATTAAACCCAAAGTGGTCTGGAGGCCCTGTTGCATGAAATGCAGATCTCTCTGTTAGAGTGAAAACCCAGTTAGCCATATTCGTTTTCATGCTATTCCCCAGGGCCGAGGAGTGTCAGCACAAGGAATGTGAACTCTATGATGGCATCGGTGGTTTTGGATTTATGCTTGGTGTGACTCAAAGAAGAGACCCACATATACTGTGGTAACTGTAGTGTTGAGAGAGGCCTGGCATTGAAACAATTCTGACCTATTTCCTAAGGCAAAGGAAAATGACTTCAAGCCTTTGCAGTGACCAGACTTTTAGAAAAACAGAAACTGAAGGAAACAACAAATTAGAAGACCACTTGGAAACATGGAAAACCAGGTCAAGCAACACTTTGGTCATAGGTCATCCTGCTAATAAAATAGATGATTTTATGTCATCTTACCAGTTCAGTATGCATTGTGTATAACAATATCCTAATGGCTACTTCCTGGATAGTATTCTCATCATTTTTCTAGATGGAAATGGTTAGAAAAATGATGACACCAAGTGAGAAAGATATTGCCCCTATCATTGAAAAAGCCAGCTAGCGGCTCTTTTTAATCAGTGAGAGACACTGGGTGTAAATTTGTTTGAAATCAGCATAATTCACTATGTTTTTGTTTTCAATATGCAGAAAATGGTCTACCAAGCGGCATTATGAGTTACAGAGCAATTTCATTAGGGTAACTGAAACAGATGCTACTTTGTGAGATAATATGTGAATGTGTGAAAATATATTCAGCTACCATCTCTGGAATTTTCTGACGTTGCAATGTGTTTGTGAGCAAACACCTTTAACAGTGAAATCCAGGAGCATCGAGTCAACAGGATAATAAAATACATTTTAAAAATTGCAACCAAGTTAGATGTCCTTTGGGAAGCACCAGTTTGGAAAATTAGTCATTTTTCTTGACAAATTAGCAAGATATAATAGGAATAAATAGTTTCCTTTGATATGTTAGCACAGTGACTTCACATCGGTAAATATCTAGAATTTATCCCAACATTGTATACATGTTTGTATACATATTTTCTTATAGATATGAAATGATATTTCTCTAGTTAAAATTACATGGAGTCTTTTGTTATAAAAGATACTCAAACTTATCTTTAGGCACGTATTTATCTAAATCTGATCCTTTACTCTAATTTGCAATGCTTTTTATAAATTACTCCTCTAATCATATATGAAGCTAAATAGCTTTACCTCCCATTCGTTTCCAGAAAAACACACAAAACACCCTCTTTGCAAAAAGCAAATTGGTCACCTCAAAGAATCAATGATTTTCTTATTTATACTATCTGTAGCTTCGTTCGCACTTTTCAAAAATTACTACTGATTTTGATCATTTTTGTGCCAGACATCATGTACATATTATTACAACAACCCCGAAAAATAGGTATTATTTCTCATTTTATGAAGAAAATGATACTTACAGAGGTTTAAAAGGATGCTCAAGGTCACATAGCTAATAAATACTAATACCAGTATTTGAGCTAATGTCAATCTCACACCCAAGCCTGGGCTCTTAACCTCAGTGCTACGTGGTCTCAGCTAGAATTTCCTGTCTTTTCCCACCTTTTAGAATCCCATCTTTAAGGCTCAACTGAACCCCTAATTTCTTCAAGATGCTTTCCTTATAAAATCAATAAGCATCATGCTTTTGCCTTCCTGAGTGTCAATACTATAGATTTCAAACTTATCCTCATGGTGAAACATGTTGGAGGTTCTTAAACCCTTTGTTCACACCAGGAAAAAGTAGTATGTTTAATTTCATCATAACAATTAGAAGCACCTTTGTAAGCATAAAATATTCTAATATGAATATAGATCTCCTTATCACACAAAAATCTCCAGCAAGCCAATAACCTACATTTAAGAAATCATACTTATAAATATTCCTCTTGAAATATTTGTTTCAATCTTGTTTTATTGTGATTTTTGTTAGCACACTCAAGCAAGCTGTTGAAAGCAAGCATGTGTAGTTTTTTTAAAAATGTATTGAAAAAAATAAATTTGAAAAAATTATAACAGCTTATTTTCTTTTCTCTGACTTGGACATAGCCACTGTATTTTCTTGCTACACTACCTTAGTGTTGCTCAGAATACCACTGAGAACCAAATTAGAAATTCACAGGCATATTGTGGGAATTATCTGAGACAACAACTATAATGCAATTATAAGTAGAATTTTAAAAAACTCTTTCTTGCAGTGGTAGCTTTTGTTTTTATGTCTGTGGCATGCGTATATATCTTTTTTCCCCCTCTGAAGCTGTCTGTTATTTTCAGTATTGCTTTTCATTTCAGTTTTATTTTATCTAAAATCTACATACAGTGAAATGTCCAAATCTCATGTGTACAACTCGAGTTTTTCCCAATATATACCCAGTATAACCACCAAGCCTATCAAGAGAGAGAACGTTTTTGTCATTCCAGAAAATTCCTTCTCCATGACCTCTGCACCTAGAGGCTGTGACCCTTTTCTTATTTTTCTCACCATAGATTAGTCTTGCTTGTTCTAAAATTTGATAAAAATAGCATTGTACAATAGGTGTGCTTTTTAGTGTCTGGCTTTGTTTGCTCAGCTTAAAACCTGTGTGATTCACCCATGTTGTTACATGTATTAGTAATACAGTTCTTTTTTGCTGAATAGAGTCCCTTTTATGAAAACAACACAATTGGTTTATCCATTTTCTTATTGTAGGTGTCTGTGTTGTGGGAGGAGTCCCGGAGAGGATGTGACCACCAGCTGACCCACGTCCTCCCCTATTCTTGGAATGTAAGTTCTGCCCACCGTTCCCACGGTGGGTCATTTTCAAGGACGCAGCCTTGAGAGAGCAACATGTTGATGAGCCCATCTGGACTGAATAGTCACTCAACCCAGGTAAGGTCTCTATATAAACTTTTAAGATTCTGGCAGGTGGGTATGAAGATCTACTCATCGTCCCGCCACCCAAGACAAGCCTGGTAAGTACCCATCTTCTCTTGTTTATCAAAATTGCTGAAATCAATCTGGAGTGGCTACCTCTTTCTTGGTCTCTCCTTCCCCACCATGTATGAGGGTCAGTTTGCAAACTAACAGTTGTTTATGAGTGATTTTGCTATTCTGAATAGATGCGCTATGAACATTCCTGAACAAGTCTTTTTGTGGATATGTATTTTCATTCTTGGAAAAATAGGGTATGTTTAAGTTTATAAGAAACAGTTAAACTGTTTTCCAAAGTGTTTATACTATTTTGCATTTCCACTAGTGCAGTGGATGAGAGTTCTGGTTGCTATACGTCTTCCCAACATTGGGTTTGGTCAGTCTCTTTGCCATCCTCCTGAGTGTGTATTGATATCGCCTTATGGTTTCAATTTGCATTTTTCTCTGGGTTCATGATGTTGAGTGCTTTATTTTGGGGCTTATTGACCACATGTGTATCTTTCTTTGTGAAGTATTTGTGCAAGTTCTCATTTTCATAGAATTGTTTATTGACTGTTATTTATATTTTCTGAAAGTGAATCATTTTGCAAAAATATTAACAAATAGTTGTTCTCAGTCTAAGCCTTACCTATTTGTTTTCTCAGTAGTGTCTTCTGATGAACAGACATTTTTAATTTTGATGAATCTAGTGTATCAAATTTTTCTTTTATGATTACTGCTTTCTGTGTCTTGTTTAAGAAATGTTTGCCCAGCTCCAGCCCACAAATAGTGTGTTCCTTCCTTATGAATTCATCCCCCACCTTTCATAAACTTTTGCAGCTTTTAAATTTACCCCCTGACTTTTAAAAAAATGTATTTTTTATTGATTTCAGAGTGGAAGGGAGCAGGAGAGAAACATCAATGATGAAAGAGAATCTTTGATCGGCTGCCTCCTGCATGCCCCTCACTAGGGATCAAGCCTGAAACGAAGGCATGTGCCCTGACTGGGAATCGAACTGTGACTCCTGGTTCATATTTTGAAGCTGAACCACTGAGCCACACTAGCCAGGCTACCCTCTGACTTTTAAAGCTAGCACAACTATAGCTTTCTGATTGAGTATTAGATACCCAAATGATTTGGGAGTGTCCATAGGCAAAAATTCACATAAACACAGTATCACCTACTATATATTTCTTACTTTGAATGTTGACTTCTCCCCATTTTTTTTCACTGAATTTGTCCATTGTCTTATATGTTTAAAGTTGTGATTTACTTTAATACTTTTTGTCTTGAGTTTATAGTTATAATCTATATTAAAATTAGTACAATACAAGATACTCCCGCATTAATGGAAGCAGAACTCTGCATACCTTTTTTTTATATTAAAACAGTATAAACTTTTTGAGCACAAGTATTGAAGCATATATTTCTTTCAAAGTCCTAAAAGAATATGCTTATGTGCTATGTATACAATAGAATATCAGTAAATATCTGCTGAAGTAAATGGATCTGGCTGACCTAAATGATTTGGCACATCTATGTAACAATTTGATTAATTTCTATGAAAGTTAATTATAAAATTTTAATATCAATTTATTATAAAGTAATGACAAAATTGTTATTAAGTGTGTTATAAAAATATCACATAATGGCATGAATTGGGGAATCTAGAAATTCAAGAAGTTTAATACAAACCACTATTTTTAATATAATGGCTTAAATTATGTTTATCACTGTATGTAGACCTGAATTGTTGAATTAGGTTTACCATGTTGTATTATTTTTCCTGGGGTATGGCTGCAATTCAGGGTGTTGTTACCAGATGAAAACGTATTCCCTGGTTCAAGCTATATAATAAATCAACACCCTAAATCTAGAATTTCAGGCAACACTTAATATATGTCAATATTGATAACAATTCCAAATGAAGCTAGTTACTACATTGAGTTCAGTATTAAGGAAGATTCTAAAGTTTACTCTAGGAAAAGCAAGAAAGAATGACATGAGCAAATGGTGCAACCTTCTGTAGGCGCTGACATGAAAAGTGATGCCATATATGCCATAGGTTTCCTCCTTCAAACTAAATTTTCTACTGCATTATTTACTGAGAGACATAACCTGTGTTACACAACCCAATTGTTTTATTTTCTCTTGGCTTCAGAAGAGAGCCCCAATCAGTAATGTACCTAACCAGTGAATAAGGATGACTTGCTTATGTGATGGGTAACTGCAGTCTTAAACTTAAAAAAATATATATGAAAGCAAAAAAGGTCTATTTTTAAACTTTTTGCTTCCTGGCATCGTTTCTAGAAACACATTGTGATGAAAATGGGAACTTGCTGTTTGTATTATGGAGTTTACTTCTCTGCAGATGCCCTAATTTTACCCTAGGAGGAAATTATTGAAAGTCCTTTTCCACAGAAAAAGTAAATTCTCGGAAGTATCTAATAACACACACAGTCAACCCTGGAGCATTGCCAAATTTTTGTAGCGTAATGTTGCATTTAAATGTGCTTCTTAGGTATCTAATTATGCAGACCCATAGGGAATGCTCTTAGTAGCTATTGCCTCTGGAGAAAAGATCTTATTCTAAGGTAAATCAATGAATCTTGACAAATTTGAAAGAATTTGCTTGGATTTAGGAATTTTACTCTGCATGTTCACTTCCCTAGACCTCTAGAAATGAATTGAGGATAGTCAATGTGGGAGTCACTCTCGAATAAGTTTATATCCTACACATAGTTTTCTTGTAAAACATTCAGAAATATGAAAGTAAAAACGTTGACATCTAATTGCCTTCTTTTATGATTTAAATAATTAATTAATTTTAAAAATTTATTATTGAAAGTATTGCAGATGTCCCTGCCTTTTAATATATAACTGGAGCCCTAGCGGGTCTGGCTCAGTGGATAGAGTGTTGGCCTGTGGACCAAAGGGTCCTGGGTTCACTTCTGGTCAAGGGCATGTACCTTGGTTGCAGGCTCCTCCCTGGCCTGGGCCCTGTCAGGGCTTGTGCAGGAAGCAACCAATTGATGTGTTTCTCTCACATTGGTGTTTATCTCTGTCTTTCCCACTCACTTCCACTCTCCCTGAAAACCAATGAAAAAAATACCCTCAGGCTAGGATTAACAACAATATACTGTATATAACTAGAGAGGACAAAAAAAGAAGCACGACTATTAAAATTTATCTGAAATAAGTAAAAGCATTTGGAAATATAGTTGAAATCTACTGCATTATTCATTCACTCATTTGTTAATGCTACAAGGTTTTATTGAGCACTAAATATGTGCCAGACACTCTCCTATATGATAAGACATGGTTGATGCCCAGAGCAATCACAGTAGAGGAGAATACACATGTTACTTCAGGGTAGTATGTTGCTTGCTATAATAGAGGTTTTTAGCAGAGTGTCAGGTGACTGCTTTTGAGAGGTAACACACTGAGTTTGTCATATGTCAGAAGGTCTTAAAAAGAGATTTAGGGGCAAATTCTAATGTCTGATGAATCTTTTCAAGATTCAAACAATATCACCAAAACCATGTCCTTTCCTATATTTAACTCTGCTTGATATTGGTTCCATTCTATAGCAAACTTTTTAAACTCAAGATGGGTTCTAGCAGCCTCTGTGGCTGCATACTTTCTCATTCACATCAAGAATCATCCAATGAATGCATAAGTAAGTGGAATAAATCAAATTTCTCTCTCTCCCCCCTTTCTCTCTTTCTAAAATCAATATTTAAAAAGTTACATTTCAATGCTTTGAGTCAAAGATATAAATGATCTCTAAAGTCCATTAAAGCCTTACCATTATGCTTAGTAGGCAGGTCTCCTCTTTTTAGTAATGAGGTTTTACCACAGGCATAAAAGGTTAAGTGATTAGTGAGGGAAGGCTGGGATAATGAAGGTGGGGACTGTTGCTGTTCTTTTTATTCTAAACTGGTATTTGCCTTAACTCAGTGTTTCTTTGCAAGATAAATAGCACTCCTCAGACTTTATTAAAGATTTCTGTAAGGTTCATTCAGTCAAAGGTCTTTGCTTCACATAATTATTGTAACAAAAACTGGTCACCAATTACTTAATCTTGAAATTGTGTATCTAATGGTAATGCTTCCTTATCAGAGAAAATACTTTATTGCCCTAATCATATTAAAAGGAATGTGGCTTCTGGTGTATGAAAGGTGTATTATATCCTTGCATACCATGATTCATTTGAGTATGAAGTTTAGAAATTACTCGGAATAATGGGGGTGGAAGGGAGAAGAATTTGAAACTGTACAGAAATCTTTGATGAGACAGTAGAGGAAAGATGGAGTCATAAGGAGGTAGCAGGTGACATATTCTGTAAAATGCCAATAAAGACAGTCTACTAAGATCATAGATGCTTGAGTGATCAATTTCTTGAGGAAATCAATGTGTTCAGTTTCTTCATGGGCATGGGCTGTCACCTGTGATTTTCTATTCTTCTGAGACTAACACAGGTGCCCGTTCAATACTGAAAATCGTAAGATTTAAGAACTAGAGGAAGAGTTAGTTCCAGTCTTGTTTGCATTCACTCCATCTTCATCTTCCTTTAATTGCTTGTGGAAAGCTAGGTTGTGGAGAAATGAGGTTTTCCTGCAGTACTCCTCAGGGATATTTTTCTAGACTCATTAGTGTCTAGAGACAACTGTGGTGGTGACAATAGTGGCAGTGGGGATAGCACCATCCCAATTTCACTGGGTATTGTACACTAAATGGCCAGATTATTATGATCTCTGAACGCATAATAATCTGGCTACTGAGTGTGAGTGTGTGTGTGTGTGTGTGTGTGTGTGTGTGTATGTATTAGAGGCCTGGTGCATGAATTCGTGCATGGATGGGATCCGGCCAGCCTGGCCAGGGGGAGGGGACATGGGCGGTTGGCCAGCCTGCCTGCTGGTCAAACTCCTGGTGGAGGGGACACATTGCATATTAGCCTTTTATTTTATAGGATATACATTGAGTGGCCAGATTATTATGCATTCAGAGATCATAATAATCTGGCCACTCAGTGTATATGGATGTCAGATATGTTTGTCAGTTCCTTGATTCCAAACATCAAGTGGAGCCTTGGCAGTAGTGTCTTTCCTGGTGGGTCAGTTCTGTATTGTTCTAGGAACCACACCTGAAGGCCCTGCCTGGATCCTGCTGAGGAGTCTTGTTCCTCACCCAAAAAACCTATGTACGATTTTTGCAAGCCCAACCATAGGTGATTATAAAGGCTTTACCTGGCAGACCTCACAGTGAACACTATCCCTGAACCCCACCTCTACATGTAAGACCTGGTGCACAGCTAGTGTATCTTTTCTCTATGGGGACTTTCAGTGAAGTCTCAGCCCCCCTGGCCTACCATACTCTTAAACATACTTACATTCCTAGCCAAGGCACCTTCATTCAAAAGTCTCTTTATCTGGGGACTTCTTGCTCAGTCCCTTTTCAGGTATCTCTGCTGAGGCCTCTTCTGGGAGTGAGGGGGTGAAACCTTGAAATACTCTCTCCCACTCTGACTCAGTACTAAGTACTTTTCTACTCCCAGCCCTCCCTCTCCAACTCTACTTCCCACCCCAGGATTCAACAGTGAGAAGACCCCCCACACACACACACACATCTGTAGTGGGTCTGCCCCAGGTACTATACTGGTCTACTGGTCAACCCTCCACCACTGCACGTTTCCACGGGGAAAAAATAGAATGATATAGGAGAGTTGGCACTTTCTCTGATTTTAGCCTCTTGCTTATATAATCAGTAAGTGATTAACGGCTTGATTCTTACTTTTGTTTTGGCTTGTTGTTTTAATGTTCTTCTTTGACACCTGGCAGCTCAGTTTTCTCTCAAGATCTACTGGGATCTTGACACTGACACTCCAGGTGAACCAATGGTTTTGTTTAAAATACTTTGTATAAAATCCCTCTCAGTTTAAAATTCCTAGAGTGGTTTCTTTTTTCCTCTGCTGAACCCTGGCCATTACAGGATTTGTTAACAAGAAGTGAAGCTGCCTTGGCTTAATGGCCAAGCAGTTATCATAGGCTGGAAAGCAGGTTATTCTTGTCATGCCATGACAAATATTTGATAAAACAAATACTTTAATCCTTGAAGGCAGGTATGGGACTACTGAATCTGAAACTCAGAAAAAGTCAGAATGTCGGTAGGTGATAAATGCTACTTGCTGCTTTTAACCAAGCTTTGGAGAGAGATAAACTGAAGTAAGATTTAGCTCACTTGCAAGCAGGGATGAAAAGAACACAGCTCTGCTAAGGGTGGCTTGTCCTGGCTGTGCTGCACTTAGTATTGACTGATAGTCCAGTATTTTGAGGCTTCACAGGTTGGAAAGGTTAATTGCTTCTTTATCTCAGACAATAAAGTGTGATCTCAGCCTTCTTAAAGTTTTCATTAAGTATTTTTGGCCAGATAACAGAGCCAACTTAGTAGCCAGACTAAAGGTGTTGGTTTTGAATGGAAGCTTATTCTTCCAATGGCATTGCCAATGGGCAACTATAGAGATCAGTGTCTGATATGTAGAAAGGCTCAATACTAGTTATTGTTACTGTTTTGTTTTAATCTTAAAAATAAGAGGTCTCTTATTCTATCCTGAGAATCTTGGGGCCTTTGTTAAAAGAAAAAGAAAACACCTTAGTTTTAACCAACAATTATTTCAACAGTATTATTTTAAGATCTGTGGGTGATATACAAGAACTATGATGCTGTTTTCTAGTTCCTAATTCAGTAAAGAAAATCAAATGACTACCAAACATTTAATTTATGAAATCTTTGTCTTCAAACAGTTCATTGACTTATCTAGGTAGACCAACATGTTACATATTGTTCTAGAATCTACTCTGTGGATGCTATAACAGAACTTCAAAAAGCATTAAGGAGGATGCATTAGTCTGCTATGACCACTGTAACAAAATACCATAGACTGGGTAGCTTAAATAACAGAAATTTATTTCTCACAGTTTTGAAGCTGGGAAGTCCAAGATCAGGTTTGGTTTCTCCTGAGATCTCAGGATGATATCTTCCATAGGTAGTCAATCCTTGGAGAAATGACTGATTCTAAGAAATCAGTCAAGAAAAATACAGGATGAACCTGGAACACTTTGTAGTGCCAGAAAGTAAGAAAGTGCTTAAAATAAATGCCAAAATAAATGGGATATGCCAAGGAGACATAAGAACTAATTGAAAGAGCTCCCAGTTGCCCAAAGTGCAACAATTTGAGCAAAATTAAGTAATATCAAATTATAATCCAAAGTATAAAATAAATACTCATAAGTTTATACTGATATACATAAATTATTAAGTAAATAATTCAATGGAAGAGAACAGACAAGTCTCCTATGTAGAATTCTGAATAACTTGTGTAGATCCTTTGCCCTGAAGGAGGTGGTCATACTCCCTAAGTGAGGGCTGTACATAGTGACTTCCTTCCCAAGAGTACAGACTAGAATGGGGAACAAAAGAGTAACTTTACAGTGGAGAACCTGACATCCACTACTTTATCCAGGTGTTCAATAGTGATAAATCCTATAGATAGATAGTATGATGAATTATGTAGATATTGATATAAATGTGATAAAAAGGACACTTTAGCTCTGCAGTCTTTTTTCTCCAAACCCATAACTAATCATAAGGAAAACATGAGAAAAATTCCAACTGAGAGATATTCTATAGAGTACTTTAGTTGTATTCCTTGAAATTGCCAAGGTCATCAAAAACAAAGAAAGTGTGAGAAACTGTTACAACCAAGAGGAGTCTAACGAGACATGATAACTAACCAGAATGTGCTATACTCGATGAGATCCAGGAACAGGAAAAGGACATGAGGCACAGACTCAGGAAATCCGAATAAAAATGTATTATATTGATTCATTAATTATTACAAGTGTGCCATCTATAATCAAGAATCTGACTTCGATGCTTGCTGATGACTTTTAAATCTTATCCCTCTACCTTCCATTTCTGCCCCATATCTGGGCAAGCTAATCAGAAACCTTGGGTGCTTTCTCCTTTGGTGCTGGTGGGAGATTCAAACCACATAGGCTCCTGACCACACAAAGGAACTCTCACCCTGATCTAACCCTCTAACGACAATGACAACCCTAAGGCAGGCTCCTTTCCCAGCTCTCTCAAGACATTTGAAACTAAACCTAGAAAACCTGCTCTACTCTCTTCAAAAAGCCTCATTATATAAGTAATAAATTTTTCATAACCTCTTGGTATGTGTGGCATCATCAGTTATGACATCGAAACTGAATTTCAGGTGGGAGGTGTCTATCTGGTTTCTTCAGAGTTGCTGTAACATGATATTAATATAAAATGTTAAAATAGGAGAAACTGAATTTGGAGTATATAGGAACCCTCTATCTTTGTATTTTTCCATAAATCAAAAACTATTAAAAAATAAGGTTTATTTTTAAAAAAATCTTCGCATCATAGTTCTTGATGACCGAGATATAATCTAACTCTGTCTTTGGGTCTGTTATGGACTGAATCTTGGTGTCCCCCCCCAGATTTCTATGTTGATGCTGTAACCCCAATGTGATGTATTAGAAGGCAGGGCCTTTGGGGGCGTACTTAGGTTGAGATGAGGTCCTGAGAGTGGAGCAGCCACTGTAAGAAGAGTAAGAGACACCAGAGCTTCCTCTCTGCACCATGTGAGGACCCAGTGAGAAGGTGGCTGTCTGCAACCCAGGAAGAGGGTCCTCACCAAGGACAAAGTCTGCCAGCATCTTAATCTTGGACTTTCTATCTGCAGAACTCTGGGAAATAAATGTTTTGTGTAACCCACCCAGTATATGATATTTTGTTCTAATAGTCCAAGCAGACTAAGACAAGGTGAGGCTTCTTCTGAAGAGACCACCTAGTGTTGCTAGAAGATTCTTGTTCTAGGTACAAGTCAGAGTCATTTTAAGTCAAATTGGGTTTCCTTGTGATTTACTTTTATTAGATATATTTTTAAAAACAATACAGGTAATAGATTTATCTTTTTCCTCAATCAGTCATAGAGATGGCAGTTTCAGCCAAGTGGCTACCACTGGCATAGCTCTCATCAGGAATAGTAATAACCTCATGGTTGTTACTCTGAATGATGCTTTTATAAAGGGCATGTATGGCTCAGAGCAGAGGTCCAATCATCAGGCAGAATACATTGCCTTCAGGGCGCATTGCTTGTATTTCTATTAGCATTTGTTTATTTGCATCTTATGTAATGATAATGATGATAATCCTGCATACTAATACCCAAAGACTTGCTAAACCTTTTCCATGGATTATCCCCTTTAATCCTCATTGTACCTAGAAAGGGAAGCATCCTGATTTCTAAATGAGAAATTAAAGCCCAGGAAAGGTTAAGCAGCTGCTTAAGGCCTCCCAGTTAATAAGTGGCAAAACTGGATTCAATCCCAGTTCCGCCTGACTGCAGACCCTAGAGCTTTCCCCACTAGATCATAGCACTTGCTATTTACATACCAGTGCCTCGCAGCTAGATTTGAATTCCTTGGGAGTGAGAATTTCGTTTTATCCATTTTTGGATCCCCAAACACAACTTAGATCCATACCTGGAAAAGATGTTTACTCAACTTATTATTGATTTTTCCCTTTGGTTGCTTTACTTAATCACATTTAAGAAGAATCTTCGCAATTATTTTCAACTTCTTAAGTAATCATAATTCTTATGGGTAATTAATACTGCCAATAAGCCCATGCTTGTGGAATTACATAGGAAAAAAATTCATTCCCACTTGAAACGGAATAGTAATTGTAAGAGCCACTAAAATTCAGCTGTGTTGTGCTTGGTATTCACTTTTCCCTGGGCTAGGAAAGCCATTCTTGTCCTATTTCTTAAGGTACGGGTAGAACAGAGGCTGTCAAGAGCTCTTGTGGGAGAGCAGATGCAATTATTATTATTTGTATATAGATTCTGGATGATGACCTTGCTGCCTAAAATCTCAAAGCCCTTTCAAATTGTGATTCGATTCCAGGCAGCTCTTTATTTTGAAGGAGAGGTGTAGTATGTGACAACAACTTTATAACTTAAAATATTTCTGTGTCAAAGGCCATCAGATAAATGTAATGAGAACTGTATGTCTGGTTCTGTGGGTTTATTTGTACTGGACCCTGATAAAATGAATCTGGTGCAAAGTGCTATCTTCCTTTATCTGAAGAGGTGCTTTGTCATCACAGATGTGATGAGGATTAGGTCCTGCTCTCCTACATAATCAAAGGAGGACAATTCCTTTGCTATAGTTACTAATGTTCTAAGCGACTTTGCACATCTTCAGATTTCTGAAGCACTTTAAGCTAAATCCAAAGCATGCTCTCTTGTCTCTGGTTCTCTCTCTCTGGCCCGACAGAGTAGAAATTCATTGCAGCTCTTAGAACAAGTTGAAGTAAATTGCTTAGATCTTTGTAATCTATAATAATCCTTGTGCAATTATAGTACTCAATATTTAGGACTCACATTGAGGCCAGTACCTAAGTAGATGCTGGGTGGTGAGTGAGCTTTGCACAAAGAAAGCCTAAGTCCCGATTTCTCCATTTTGCTGCTAACCAGCTCTATGATATCAGAAAAGGTTTGGGCCTACTTTTATGCAAAATTCAAAGTGGGTGAATTCTGAATTTAATATTATATAGTTCTAAAATTGTATTGTGGAAACACAGGCATGTAAGGTGCACCATGGTCTGTGAAGCCTTTACACTCTGATTTCATTAATAATACATTTGAATTTCCATAGTTCTGCGTTCTGGAGGGAACTTAATTATTTGAAAATAATTTATACACTTAGGTTTAGATTTGAGAAGGTTTCTATTCAGGAAGATGTATAAGTTTGCTTATAATTTTTATAGAAGTATAAAAGTAATAAAGAGAAATTTGATAGTAGGAAGCTACGTGGATCTGTTGGGTTAAAAAACAACAAAAATCATTTTTGGCTCAATTAAGAACCTACCTAATTAGCTGACTTTCTGCTACTAAGAGGCCTTTTAAAAGCTTTTGCTCAATTACTGTTTCAGAAAGTGCTTATTTTGGAGATGCATCCTGGATTCTCTATCCCCCACTTAGAGAAACAAAAAAGTAACTCATAGAAAGCACCAGATAGTACCATGGGTGTGGGAAGATCATAAAACTAAGGAGAGTTGGGGAAATGGGTGGTCAGAAAGGATTGTGGAGGTGCTGATGGGATTTGGAAGTGTCCCAAGACAAGAATTGTAGAAAGGTATCAATTTTCTCTTCTACTATTTCCTAGGGTAGGTAATACTCTGGGCAGGTAGAACTAATTTGTAGCCTGAGGAATTCCAGAGCATTGTGACATGTCTGCCTAACTAAATACAAGTAGTGCTCAGGTCATTGGTAAAGAGGTAAAATCATTTTCCCACTCTTCCAAGACTTAAAACATGCTTTGATGCCTTTGGAAAGCTGAGAAGCTGAATGCTGATAATATTATAATCATTGATATTTACTGAGAATTTTTGAGTGCTGGAATTATACCATCTAATGTCACAGCAGACAACATGGTATTTGTGTTAGTAGAGACATAGAAGAACATAACAAAGAGACCAAAAACAGAACTCTACATGTAAGATCTATTGACTTTTAACAACCTTCATTGACAAAGACTTCGTATTTTTAATAAATTATGCTGGAACAACTGAATATCCATACACAAAAAGAAAATTAACCTCTACCTCATGCCATACATGAAATTTAATTGAAATAAATCATAGACCTAAACATGAGAGCTAAAACTATACAACTAGAAAACAGAAGACAATCCTTATGACCTTTGGGTAGGCAGACTTTTTGACAGGATACCAAAAACACTAAATATTAAAACTATACGTTAGGCTTATCAAGATTAAAACCATCTACTCTTCAAAAGAAGTTATTAAGGAAATAAAAAGATAAACTGTGAACTGAGGGGAAATACTTGCAATCTATTTACCTGACAAAAGCTTTGTATCCAAAAAACAACCTACATAATACCTTTAACTGTGACATAAGGAGGAATAAAATAATTTTAAATAAAGTGTGTGACAATGAGTAAGTGAAGTAGTCAGATGCTTACAATTAGAGGGAGAATCATTCTGAATGTGGCAGCTGGGAATTCAGAATGACACCAGGAATAGGGTTGGTGTCTATGACATGATTTTCTGAAATGAAGAACAACTGTTGTAAGTCTCTGAACAAAACCAAGGACTCTCTTATTTCATGGTAGTTGAATTCCTGGAGATTTCAACGTGTACTAAAGTTATTCAAATAGACTTTGTGTTTATGTGTAAAATGCGGTTAGGGTCTCAGCTGGGATTATTAACAGATGTCCACCAATAAGAAAATCCTATGGTGTATTAAATGATTGCATAAGTTACAGTTCTTTGATATGTGAGACTGTGCAACTCATTGCAAACTCAAACTAAAAACACTATTGGGGTTCCTTAATCATTGCGACAAAAAAAACAACAACAAAAAACTGCCTCCCCCCAAATTCCAAAACTGTCCCCTAGGGGGAGACACCATCCCTGAAGGAAAACACATCAGTGCAATCAAAAAAGAAAAACAGATTTCCCAGATCAAGCAATACCTAAATGGGGGATTTTTCTCTGTTCCTATCGCCTTATTTCTCATCCTCCCCCAGATAACTGCATAAAGAAAGGCCTACCAGTTTCTACATTTCGAAATATCTATTTACTTTAGAAATAAGGATGTTTTAGCAAAACGATGGCGATCATCTCTGCGGAATTGTTCGGTGGCACATAGAAAGAAGCCAGCAGCTGCTTCCTTGGTTGGCTGCCTGTAAAAGCTGACAAATTGAATACTTTCAACCTTGACAGTGAATGGAACACATTTAGAGAGATGTCAGATTGAAAGCTGGTCCCTGCAAACAGCTTGGCCGAGATGAAAAGACCCTGCAGGCTAAAGCCCCGAGTCCCCAGAGCTCGAGCTAACAGTGGCTGGGCCCTGCTCTCCCTCCTCCTTTGAATAAAGCCCCAGAGCTTCTGCCTTTGGTAATGGCTATGCATACAGGCTCTGCTTTCCAGAGCGACCTCTCCTTGACAGCGATCCAGAAACAGTGCTTCTCTTGGCTCCCTGCTTTTGTCAGTAGCATAAATTTCATGGTTTTCATCTTGATGGTGCTACTGAAAAAGCCAGTTAAAAATTGCATCGCTTGCCCTGGCTGGTGTGGCTGAATTGGTTGGAACATCATTCCATGTACTGGAAGGTCGCAGTTTCCATTCCTGGTCAGGGCACATACCTGGGTTGTGGGTTTGTCCCCAGTCCTGATGCATGGGGGAGGCAACTAATCAATGTCTCTCTCGGTTTCTGTCTCAGTCTCTCCCTCCCTCTCTCCCTCCCTCTTTTCCTTTTTTTCCTTTCCCTTTCTCCCTCCCTCTCTCCCTTTCTCCCCCCCCCACTCTAAAAATAAAAAAATAATAATAAATAAAAAATTGCATAGCTTTTCCATCAGGCTTACAGATGCCTTCACACTTTTGATACAAATGCACTTAAGCTCTTATCTCAATGCAATGCAAACAGTCTCTCAGATGGATTTGGGGGAAAAGGAAACGCAGACAATTTCAGAAATATAATGTACAGCACCTGCTTTGAAAATACCACTTCCGATTGGGAACTTTGCTGGCAGCCTCTGTCATAAAAACAGTGACTCATGCCAAGATTGTGTTCTTGGGTTTTTGCAGATATTAAAGCCTCCGTCATATCTGTCCCACAGAGTCAAGCTAGCAGTAAAATGATCCAGGATGACGAAGAAAACCCCTTTCATTTCATTCCATCTGGAACCAGGAAAGAGGGGTGATCTGAAAATCCAATGCGAATGGCATTGATGAAGAGAGCATCATCCTTTCCCCTTGCATGTTAAGAACATTTTCACAGATGCGTTGAGAAGTCGGAGCTGGAGGGGTCCATACGGTGTCGCTTAGTGCAACACCTAATCTGATACTTAAATCATCCTTGTAATCTATCATACAGACTAAAACCAACTCCTTGCTATTTGAAAATCTGTGACATTTATAAATATACTAGAGACCTGGTGCATGAAATTTGTGCAGTGGGGGGTGTGTCCCTCAGCCCAGCCTGCACCCTCTCCAATATGGGACCTCTCGAGGGATGTCTGACTGCCCGTTTACACCCGATCCTACCTGGTAGGATCGAGCCTAAATGGGCAGTCGGACATCACTCTCACAATCCAGGACTGCTGGCTCCCAACTGCTCGCCTGCCTGCCTTCCTGATTGCCCCTAACCGCTTCTGCCTGCCAGCCTGATCACCCCCTAACCACTCCCCTGCCAGCCTGGTTGATTCATAACTGCTCCCCTGCCAGCCTGTTTGCCCCTAAATGCCCCCTACAGGCCTGGTCACCCCTAACTGCCCTCCTCTGCAGGCCGGGGTCCCCCCCAACTGCCCTTCCCTGCAGGACCGGTTGCCCCCAACTTCCCTCCTCTGCCGGCCTGGTCACCCCTAACTGCCCTCCCCTGCAGGCTTGATCGCCCCCAACTGCCCTCCCTTTCAGACTTGGTCCCTCCCAACTGCCCTCCCCTGCTGGCCATCTTGTGGCGGCCATCTTGTGTCCACATGGGGGCAGCCATCTTGTGTATTGGAGTGATGGTCAATTTGCATATTACTCTTTTATTAGATAGGATGAGACTACTGGAGACTCTGATAAGGGTAGAACACAAACACCTGCATTTTAAAAGTGTTCTCCCTCGAATATTAGAATTCTTCTTCTCTGGTATCAACAACACCCTTGGCTTCTGATGTGATGTGTTTTCCAGACTTAATGCACCATGCTTATTTTATTTGTATAGAAATCAGTTTGTATAAGTCCTTCTAAAAAATGGACTTCCAGAACTAAGAATAGTCCTTCCAGGTGTCTTCCGACTAGTGAATAATAGACTGGATTTTCAGGATTATCTTTTCTTGGTTAGACCAATATTCTTTTCTTTTAGTTTGGTTGGTGATTATTTATTGAAGGGACCCTCTTAATTCAAAACAAAGGCATAAAAGAAAATCCAACTTTGTAAAGCAGGCTCACAACCAATCCCTGCCATTTCCTGCCTGAGTTTTCCCTACCAGAAGTGAGTAACTAGCAATGGATTTCTTTAAAATGTCACCTTGACTGATTTCGTTTGATATTCAGGTCTTTAGCAGTCAGTCATTGTGTCAGCTAATGGGTACAATAGCTGGAAGGTTAAAAATAATAATATCAAGATGTGCCAGTTTAGTGTAACTTTAGAAAATGTATTAAAACAATTTACCTCATCGAGATATAGAAAATATTTAATAAAATATTTAATAAAATTCAACATCCTCTCATCAAAAAAATAAACCTAAAACTTTCTGCAGATTAGAAGGAATTTCCATAACTTGACCAATGGAATATACCAAAAACTTACAGGAAAACCCATATAGAATGCCAAAAATTTAGAACTATTTCATTTAGAATTAGGTGAAAATGAAATTTCTCATTATTCCACTTTTATTCAACATTACAGTGGAGTTCCTACCAGTATAACAAGAAAAGGAAACAAATTATAAAAAAGAAAGGTGAATAGGAAGAAACACACTGTCATTTTTTGTAATTGGATATGATTATCTTGATAGAAATCCAAGAGAATCTATAAATTTTTAGAATTAATAAGAGCTCAGTACAATTCAATAATAATAGTAATAAATCTAGAAGGTCTTTGTCAATCCGAGTAAAGTATGGGCTTTTGTTAATAAGATACCAACATTGGTTCATTGATTGTGATAAATATACTATACTAATGTAAGTTGTCAATAATAGGGGAAAATAGCTATGTAATATATAGGCATTTTTTGTACTACCTTCTCATTTTTCCTGTAAATCTAAAACGGAACTAAAAATAATCTTAAAAATGGGGAAACTTAAAAATAGGTTTTACACTGCAGGTTTTCTCAGAGGTATCCCTGTCCTAAGGCAGCGTTCCACAATTTTCAAGGAAAACAGTTTTGGAAATAGGGCTCAGCTTTTCCAGCTCAGTTGAGGCTTCATCAAAGTCAAGCCTGAGACATCTCTGTTCCCAGATAGGAATGCCCCATGCGGTGATGTCTGGAGACATGAACGCATTTTGTCTTCTGTATTTATGTCAAGAACTCTCCTCGAAGCTGTTCCCTTTGTTCTGGTACTTCCTCCTTTCCATGTAAAAAGTGAGATGAAGTAGCTGAAAATAAATAAAAGCTAGGCTAAAACAAGCGTTTACAGCAAAGTCTGGCTAACACACCTCAAAGGAGGTGCTTTATGTGAACAAAAGGTAGTCACCTGACAGTAGGAAGCTCTGCTAACGCCAGTCTGTGGATCTCTTTGGGAAGGATTCCCCAAGGGAAGGTTTACTTCAAACTGGCCTGATGGCCCTATTAGAAAAGTTACGTCTTTCAACTTTTACCCTTCACCCTGCCCTTCACCTTGGTTTGTTTTGTTTTTTTCTTTTATATTTTTATTGATTTCAGAGAGGAAGGGAGAGAGAGAGAGAGAGAAACATCAATGATGAGAGGGAATCATTGATTGGCTGCCTCCTGCACGCCCCCTACTAGGGACCGAATCCGCAACCTGGGCATGTGCCCTTGACTGGAATTGAACCCAGGACCCTTGAGTCCACAGGCCCTTCACCTTGTTTTACTACTGATGTGTCCACAGTGCCTCCTATGCCCAGAAAGAACACTCCAAACAGCAGGGACAGGCTTAGCCACTTCCTTCTCAGCGGCTTTGCTCCTTGCCAGAGACCCCCAACTCCCTGGGACGCTTGGCCCAGGAAGGTCCTCCCGGGCTGCTGAATGAGGAGCTGACTGGGGGTGAAAGGAACGTTCGTTCCTCTGGCTGAAATGAAATCATCACTGGATTTCAGACCTCACCACATTCTCTCTTCCATTTTCACCCTCAGACATGATTTAGCGGGTATGGCACAAATTCTGTGATTGTGTCAGGTTTGAAAGATGTCCTGGCCCAGAGGAAGCAGCAGCAAAGGAGAAGTCTGGCAAACAGGTTCTGCTTTCAGGGATGCTACTTAAGAATTAGATGACATTTATTGAGTACTTACTATGTTCCAAGCACCATATGAAGAACTTCGCATTTGTCACTTCATTTAATTTCACAACTATTTGAGCTAACTTTATGTACCTTCCCATTCAATGGATGAGAAGTAAATTAATCCAAGTCACACAGCTAGGAATTGCAGAGGCCAGAGTTATAACTTAGGCAGTTTGTCTGCAGAGTGACATTCTTACCTATCATAGCTTTGCATGTCTCTCTGTACAATTCGGGCCTCAGTTTCTCTTTTGCAAAATCACTCCATGGCTAAATAACTGAGATGCAGTCCTTAATTATTAGCTATTAATTCCTTGCTATCCCCAACAGGCATAACATTTTGCAGGAGGTGAGAGTTAAACTTTCTAAAAAGTCAGTGTATTCCCTTCGACTTTATGGAAAGATTTCACTATCACTAAAAAAAATCAACTCTCTACCAGACTAAAATGCTATTAGACATTCAACTACGTGTTAGGACTGTGCCTTGCTAGGAATACGTTACTCAAGAATTTTGACTTGCCATGAAAACCTGGAAAGAATTATGTTCTCATATTTTAGCAAATGTGATTTGGTTGGCATAACTGTGTCTAACCAGACAAGACTGAGAGATGCAATTGGTAGCGTTTTAATCTAGATAATCTTGGAGTGAAGGAGTTTCTTACTATTAAACATAAAATTAATCAGCATACACAAAAGGACCAGCTCTTGTAAAATGAATGATTTCAAGGGATTTGTACTGCTGGGATGTAATTGGGTGCAAGTAATTAATGGCTGAAGACTAGGATGAAAGTAGGACATTATTTGAAGTTGAAACTTGTGCTTCAGTAGGAGCAGGTGCAGATAAGTCAGAATTCAGGGACTTTTAGACATTTTTCAGAGGAGTTGGATCCTGGGGTGCCTTACAGTGAGGGTTTTTTTCTTTTGCCATAGTGATAAGATCCTAGTGATGTAGGTGACCTACTCTGTATCATAATTACCAGTCCTGCGGGAAAACCATTTTAAATGCCATGTCCTCCTGTTCCTGGATCAGTAGGTGAATCAGTAGCTGGATCGGTAGTCTCCCTTAATGAGATAGTGTAGTTGAGGATTCTAATAAGGAATGAATCACAACCACATCTGTATTAGCCTCTGGGTTGTAGTTAAGGTACAAGGTATAAAAAATTGTACTTCCAAACCACCTCCAGTAGGCAGCTGGTCCTGAGAGCTCATTGAATTTGAAGGTCTGGCCCAGCAGGCGAGAGACTTGTCACAGAAACCCCTTTGATTGATTGCGAAGGCTTTGCATATCCTGTTTGATTAAATGAGTGCATTCAGGTGCAATTGGCTAGAGCTTGAGAAGTCTTTTTTTAAAAAATTGTTTCAGTGAAGCTCTTTATTCTGCCACTCCGAATTCTCCCACTTAGAACCACTGTGGCTTATTTAATTATTTGCTAAGGCTGCATTTCCAACAGTGTTGTGGCCCTCCCTTCTGTGCCTTGATCCCTGAGACACACATAAACAGCATCTGTGGCAACTCAGACCTTAGTCCCTTCTACTCCTAATGGCCTTCAATATTTAGTGGAAGAATCAGGCTTCTGCTAAATCAGCTGAAACTTTCTGATGTCCTCTTTGGAAACAAATGATTTTAAACCCAGTCAATGTTATTCACTCAGGGATGTTAGATAATGGGGCACAGCAGAGGGGCCAGCGAGCTTCCAGGGGTGCTGAGCAAGTAGCTGGCATTTCGATCTCTTCTGCCTCTTTCCACTATTTCCACCAGATGTAATTCTGCCCATTATTCAAGGCTCAGAGTCAGCACTACTTCATTTTTTAAGTCTCCTTTAATGAGCTCCCATATTACTGTGTTTCATACACTTTGTGTACACCTTTTTTGTAATCCTAGTGTGAGAGTTCTTGTCACTTTTTTGCCCTTGAGGCCCTTCAAGGGGAGGGAGCAGGTCTAATTCACCTTTGCACAAAGTTCCTACAATAGAAATCCTTATTTATTCATGTACTAGAGGCCCGATGCATGAAATTCATGCAAGGGGCTTGGCCCTCGCAGCACCAGCTTTGTCTTCTGGACGGTCGGTCGTTCTGCTGTTTGTTCTAATTAGCATATTAGCTCTTTATTATATAGGATTTCCTTCAAGTTGCTTGATCTTACTGGCCTCAGCTCTTGTCTTTAGTTCTAGGAGGTTGTGTGTGTGTGTTTTTTGGAAGGGGGTTGGGGGTGAGAGGTGGAGAGGTGGGGTGGGAAGGGCTTGGCTAGCTGGAGTCCCACAATATGAGAAGAAATAGCTATTTTCAATTGAACTTTTTTATTGCAGAGAAGGTATAGGGTTTCTTCAAGGTCATGTCCTTGAAGGTGAAAGCACAATAAAGAATCAGCTTTAAACCCATTATTTCTTATGCTAAGCAAAATAAGCCAGTCAGAGAAAGACAAGTATCACATGATCTCACTCATATGTGGAATCTAATGAACAAAATAGATCCAGAGACATAGAAGCATGGAACATGGTGATGAGTCTCAGAGGGAAGGTGGGGAGGGGGGGGTGGGTGGGAAGAGATCAACCAAAGAACTTGTATGCACATATGCATAACCCATGGACACAGGCAGTAGAGTGGTGAATGCCTAGGGCAGGGGGTGAGGTCAGGTTAGAAGAGGTCAATGGGGGGAAAAAGGGACATATGTAATACTTTCAACAATAAAGATTTAAACTACAAAAAATAAAAATATGTTTTAAAATGTCTACTTTAGGGCCTAATTTTAATCAGATTCTATATTGTTTATTTTTCTTGCAAGCTATAATTGGTATTCGATTCTAAATCAATACTGGTCATCTTATGTATAACAAAATAATTCACTGTTGGTCAACAACTTCTGAACTCATTGTCATTTAAAGTGGTACCAAAAAACATGCTAAGGAAGAGCAATGTTTCATTTATTTAGTAAATTTTACCTCTAATCACTGTTACACATTCAGGAAGATAAAGATACTAAACAACCAAAATGGTCTGCTTAAAATCATAGCTACTAACTTCCACAGTTAGGCCTTTGGCAATTTTCATGTGCAGTCACGCAATGTTTCTGAGACATTGACAAAAGCATTTATTCCTCCTTTCTTTCTACTTCTGAATATTTTCAAGTAGGTGGGCACCAAAAATGTAGGAAAAGCATCACATTCTTCATGGAGTTTATCTGATATCAGAAAGTATAAAACATAAGTAATAAAGTAAGTAAATGCTATAAATAATTGTTTTGAGTCCACCTTTAAAAAAATAACCTCCAAAAAGTACAACATATATTTTCCTCTTAACACGTCCCCTGTTCTTCAGAAAACATTTTCTTGTTTACTCTCTCTGTGGCCTTTTCCACCCTTTTCTCATTTCTTTCTCTTTTCATGGACCAACTGATACACTCATAGTTAGTGTTCTCTGTTCCATTTTTTAAAAAAATCTAAAACACCTTAGTTTCTTCCTCACCTCAATACTAACCATTTCCATTGGCATCGATTTTAAAATGCTCTTTTGTCATCATATCACAGGTCACCGAACCTCAGATACCACTCAATCCTACTGTGTCTTCACTGCAGAAATCTTTCCACATCCTTGAAACCCATTTTCCTCTTCAGCCTTTTACTCCAAGATGCAAGCCTTTCTACCCGTGAATAAGTTTATTTTCCTTAAGTTTTTTTTTTTAAATAAATAAGTATGTTTTTATTGACTTCAGAGAGAGGAAAGGAGAAGGGGAGAGAGAGACAGAAACTTCAATGATGAGAGGGAATCATCGATTGGTTCCTCCTGTATGTCCTCCAATAGGGATGCAGCCCAAAACCCGGGCATGTGCCCTGACCAGGAACCGTGACCTCCTGGTTCATGGGTTGATGCTCAACCACTGAGTCATATCAGCTGGGCTTCCTTAAGTTTTTTATGTTGAGTCCAAATCTTTTTGCCTGTCGCTTACCCCTATTGCTCTTAGGTTTGCCATCTGGAGTCACATGGAACCAGTCTAACCCTTCCTCCATAAAGTTGCAGATGTTGGGCATGTCAAATCTTCCTTAAATCTTCCCTAGACTTGACAGTATATCCACAGTGTCTCTAAATTGTTTTTATTTTTAAAAATTTATTTTTCAGTTATAGTTGACACACCATCTTATGTTATTTTCAGGTATACGACATAGTGATTAGGCATCATAACTTATGAAGTGATCACTCTGATAAGTCTAGTACCCATCTGGCACCATACATACTTATTACAATATTATTGACTACATTCCTGGTGCTGTTTTTTTATATCCACATGATTCTAAATTGTTTTTATAATCTAGTTTTGAGACCCTTTATCACCTGGTCATTTGCCAATATCTCTCTAAGTACTGTTTAACATTCCAGGTATTATTTAATCTGTGCAAAGCCCCATGGAATTATTAACTTCCTTGATCTGAAGTTTCTTAATCCTCCTTTAGCACAAGATTGCATTAAAATTCCTATCAATTCTGTAATTGCTCATAATAAACCTGTGTTCATCAAAACCACCAGGTCTTTTGCACAAGAATTATTTTTAGGTATGACTTTTCTTATGTTTAGAAAACATAATTTTTGTAAAAGAATTGAGGGCTTTTCCTTTGTTAATTGAAATTAATCATTCCAGCCAGTTGAAATGATTTTTCAATCATTTGTGATCCATTAGCAATTTTTAGACATTTATTTAAAAATAATTACCTGAAACCTGGATATGTGCCCTATCTGGGAATTAAACCCACCACCTTTTGTTGCAGGGGATGATGCTCTAACCAACTGAGCCACAATGGTTAGGGCTAAATCTTATTTACATTTAATATTATTTTTTCAGGTGTACAGCATAGTGGTTAGACAATCATATGCTTTACAAAGTGCTCCCCCAATATTTCCAGTCCTCACCTGGCACCATACATAGTTATTATAATATTATTGGCTATGTTCCCTATGTTGTACTTTACATACTCGTGACTATTTGGTGACTGACATTTTGTACTTAATCCCTTCACCCTTTTCACCCAGTTCCCCAACTCCCCTTAAAGCAATAAAATTACTAGATATTGAATTAAAGAACTTGGATAGCAATGCAAGAAATATTTAATATCAAAATTAATTAAATTACACAAATTATTTTAAAAGCGATAATGAAATTCCAACCCTGTATCATTAATAAAAATGAATAAAACATGTCAAAAACTTGGGTCTGTTGCACATTGCAAGGGTGAAGAGGCCTGGCCTTATTTTCCTAAATTCTGCTTTTTAATTAATTTATCCTACTGATTTTCTGGAACATGCTCCTACTTCTTTCTTTTCAATCCAATTTAGATTCTGTTTTTAGTCTTCACAGTGATATTGTCCTGAATGTGTTTGGGCTGTGTTTGTCACAGCTGTTATCACTCCCATATGCTTTCTATCTTTCAAGGATTCTTCACCATTTCTGTGTTCCTGCTCTGTTGTACTTTATCCATAGCATCTACATCGGCATCTATTAAGATCATCTATATCTGGTCCTATCTACAGCATCTATAAATCCTTGCAAGAAGGAAAGAAACCACCTTGCTCGTAATGCCGTGACAGAGGCACATGGACTGCAGAGGTGACAGATGTGAGGTTTAATGAGTGAATGGCTTGTGTCAGTCTGTGAGTCAACCATGGCAGTTTGCAGTGATTCCTCTTCATCCTGACTTTCTGAACAGTAGCAATAACTTTCCTGACCCTTACTTCACCAGTCATTGCAATGGATTTGTAACTCCTTAATCTCTGTATTACGTCTCTTTCTAGTTGTAATGCCTCAAGCAGTTTCTGCCTTTCCTGACTGAACTTTGACTGATGCATAGAGTTTCTATAACTTGTCCAAGGTCACACGGGTGATTGGGATTTAAACCCAGATCTGTCCAGCTTTTCACAATGTGTATTTTGGTAAATTCTTGGTAAGATTTTTCTCAATCTCTTCTGAAGCTTTCTACATCTCTCAATGGTGAATAGTATATTTGGAGTTTTATAGAGGGATAAGATTATATGTATATCTATCTATCTATATCTATCTATCTATCTATATCTATCTATATCTATATCTATATCTATATCTATATCTATATCTATATCTATATCTATATCTATATCTATATCTATATCTATATCTATATCTATATATAAAACCCTAATATGCAAATAGACCGAACAACCGAACAGCCGGTTGCTATGACATGATCTGACCACCAGGGGGCATGCGTGGAACATGGCAGGCGTCGGCAGCAGGCGGCAGAGTGTGAAACATGGTGGGCATTGGCCGCAGTGGGATGGTGGAGCAGGTGAGTGGGGGCTCCAGACCAAGGCGGGGTGCCGGTCACTGTCATCAGGGCAAGCCTCTGGTGATTACTGAAAATTCTTTGCTTCCACATGCTGTAATCCCACCCGGCACCCGGTGCTCTCAACTGCTGCCGGCGCCCGGTGCCAGCCCTGATTGCTCAGTGCCATCAGCGGGTGCGAGTGGTAGCTGCCGGCCCTGATCACCCTTCAGTGTTTCTCCACCTCCCCCTGCTCCTGAGGGGCGATTGGGGCCAGCAGTCGCCTCTTGCACCTGCTGCTGGCGCCGGCCCCAATCGCTCCATGCTGTCAGCAGGTGCAAGCAGGCACAGGGGCGGCAGTGGGAGCGGGGCTGCCGGCAGACGGGGACCGGGGTCTGTGGTGGGAGGGGCCAGGCAGGGGTGCAGATGATGGGCGGAGACCTGCCCCTGTGCCCACCACAGCCCACAGTTCCTTTCAAGGTGCACGAATTCGTGCACAGGGGCCCCTAGTTTTGAATAAGACTTTAAAGCACTTTGAGCTTTCTTAGATCCATTTGGAGAAGTTTGGGGTAAATTAAAATATATAACCACAAGTGAATAAGCAAGAGAATTATTTGAAGATTTGAGTTACTCCTTTATTATTTTTCATATAGTCATGGGCTAAAGAGGGAGGCTAGTAGAGACAAGAGATTTATTGTGATTTGAGGTGCTGTGACTTACTGACCTAGTTATAGCTAACCATCCCTATATTTGTATGTATATGTGAGCATTTTAAAAAATTTTCTTTTATTGAATTTATTGAGGTGACATCCTTTTATCTAATAAAAGGGTAATATGCAAATTAACCATCATTCCATCGCAAAGATGGCGGTGCCCATAGCCACAAGATGGCGGTGCCCAGTCCTCTCACCTCTGTTGAAGTCCCCCAGTCCCGGGGGGCTGGCCGCTGAGAGCGGGCAGTGTGAGCAGCCTGGCGGAATGCTTGCTTCGTCGCTGTGCCCAGCTTGGGCCGGCCCCCCGGTTCTGCAGCGGACAGGGACAGGGATAGGGGGGCCGGCCTGCAGCCTCCGCAGCCAAGTGCAGGCCCAGAGAGGAGACAGCAGGCCCGCCTCCCACAGAAGCAGTGTGGCTCCCTCCCGCCTCCTGCGGAATGAATGTGGGTCCCTCCTGCCTCCTGCGGAAGCGGCACGGCTCCCTGCCAGCTCCCGTGGGCGCCGGCAGCTCGCTTCTGCCTCCCACTGAAGCCACACGGCTCCCGGGGAAGCAGCATGGCTCCCGGCAGCGCACTGCGGTTCCCACCGGCTCCTGCAGAAGTGGCAGGCGGCCTACTGCGCACGATATCACGCGATGGGCTACTAGTTGGTTAATAAAGTTATATAGGATTGAGGTGTACCTTTCTACATCATTTGTATATTATATTGTGTATTCGCCATCCCAGGTTGAGTCTCCTTCCATCACCATTTGTCCTCCTATACCCTCTTCTACCTCTTCCCAACCCCCTTGCCCTCTGGTAATCACCATACTGTTTATCTGTCTCTAAGAGATTTTTTTATTTTCACTCAATTGTAGTCATTTCAATATTTGTTATATAAGCTGAATATTAACCAGATGGGACTGATTTAGTTTCAAGTTCATGTCTTTCCTTTGATTCAGGAAAAATAAATTTTTAAAATCTCACTGTTGTTACTATTAGTAATGACTTTCCATCATTCTCTAAAAGCATTTCAGAAGCAGTCTATTTTATTTTCTTGTAAATACCTAGTCTGCAACAGTGTTTTATTTTTCTATTCATCAGTGTGCTTTAAAATTTTTCTGAAAGGACAGAAATTGAAAGTTGGATTAACAATGAAGCAATAGATTTAATTGCAAAATAAATGCCTGGGGTATTGCTTTGAAAATTCATGACTGGGCAAAATATGAAGTGTAAAGGGAAAAAAAAATCTAGAGATGTATTTGTGTTGCTATGGGGACAGGATTTGTAGATGACCTTAAAAAGAAAATTAATTTGCTTGGATTTTGTGTGAGTATGTGCTGTTTCACTTTCAGTTTGTAAATGGTTGAATGTTGTATGTTTAACAACAACAAAAAATAGATTGAAAATGGTTATTCTAGTATTTATAAGAATCTTTGTGGTAAATCAGATACATCACACAGGTGATTTGAGCTATACCCAAAATAATCCAATCAACATAAATTTTGTGTGTGTGTGTGTTTTATATTTTTAAAGTGTTCTGACAATTTTCAGATTTAAATTTCCTATAGCGAGGAGCAAGGTTTTCAGCCTAGTCCCCTCCCCTCTACCGCCATATCCTTATGAAACACATTGATACCAGAAAGAAAAATTGCTGGGAAAAATAATTTTTGACAACATAATAAGTCATCAAAAGACTGATGAAATAGCAAAGAATTACCTAATTTTTGAAAGGAACAGTGAATACCCAGAAAGATAAACTGACCTAAAGCTTTTCTTGCCCAGAGGGAATTTGACCATTTGAATTTTGATGTACCAAACAGGAAAGAGAAAATAATATCTAATTCTAGGAGCCAGATACAGAATCTAATAGAAGACTCTCTCTATGTAAACCTGGGCCCAATTAGCTATGCATACAGAATAAGAGTGACCTGGAATTAAGCTTGGCTTTCATCAAGCTCCATATCCTAAGGCTTGCCGTATAATTGAGTAGAGCAGAGGGAAAAATTCCTGCAAACTTGTGGCCAACAGACCTGCCCTTGCATATATTATCAGGCCAGTTTACTGTGGTCATAGAAAACATCGTGTTTCTAGATTCAGACAAAACTACAAAACTGGAGTAATACACCTTCATTCTAGGCTCCAAATTATTGTTATAAATATTTTTTCAAGGCCATTAAGCAGTAATAGTCATAGATAACCAAACAGAAAAGTAAAATATAAAACCCCATGAGTGATCATAAGCAGAAATATGCAAGAATATTCAAACATGCAAACATCCTATCTAATAAAGAGGTAATATGCTAATTGACTGCCTCGCCCTCAAAGATGGCAGTGCCCACAGCCACAAGATGGCGGCACCCAGTCCCCACAGCCCCGCCAGAGCATTGCCACATGCCTGCCTCTGGAGTCCCCCAGTCCCCTCACCCCCCAGCCGCTCAGGGCCGGCCCGAGGCACAGGCAAGCCTCAGATGGCTGTGCCCAGCTGCCCAGGGCCGGCCCGAGGCACAAGCAAGCCTCGGATGGTGACTGCCCAGCAGCCCAGGGCCACCTGAGGCTCAGGTAACCAGGGCTGGCCGAGGCTAGCGCTGCCAGCAGTGGCAGCAGCAGAGGTGTGATGTGGGCGTTGCCTTCCCCTGATCGCCGGGCCGCCTTCCACCTCTGAGGGCTCCTGGACTGTGAGAGGGGGCAGGCCGTGCTGAGGGACCCGTCCCCTCCCTCCCCCCCCCCCCCCCCACCCCCCCATCCAGTGCATGAATTTTTATGCACTGGACCTCTAGTTCAAATATAAAATTAATAGACACTTACTACAAAACACTTATTTTCCTAAGCCTACATAAATAAAAGGGAGGCTTGAAAATAGTCAAACCTGGGTTCTCCAACGTTTCCCATCTCAAACAACTTGGTTCTCGACCAAGTTATTCACAGAAAACTTGGTTGTTGAACAAACTTCAGTTCTCAACCTGACAACCCTTTCATGCTGATACATCAACATGATAAAAAGCGTCTCTCAGGCCACAACTAAGGAGGGAATGTGCCAGTATGTGTCAACTTACTGCTAAATCTCCGGTTGTTAACATCTCAGGAAATTAAGCTGTGAATATTTTTTTTCTTATGAAATGGGTAATTAACATAATTCAACACCAACAGGAATCACCAGTTTGGAGTGGGGTGAAGAAGGAAACTTTAGTGCAAACAGCTCAAGGGTGATACAGCGTGGGTGTGAACATCACTGCTGTGGAACAGCTCAATGGTGTTAGAGCACAGCTATGAAAACAGCATGGCCATGAGGCTGCCCCCAAGCTGATGACTGTGGGACCAGGCCCCTCTTCAGTTAGGCAGCTCTGCTCCACATGGGGAGCCCACAACATCAATCTTCAGTCTTCCATCTTCTGTGGAAAGTGCACTCCCTGAGCCACAGGGGAGCTGGCTTGTATAGATAGAAGTCCCTGCCCCTGGTCCCCAAATTGGTCTGTCTTTATGCAAATGAGGACCTCACAGTTTGATTGGTCCAAAGGCACTGTCCTGATGGGTCAAAATAGAGCCACTCTGATTGGTCAGAGCTGCACAGCTCTGATTGGATGGGGAAACCTCAGTCCTATTGGCTGAAATAGGACTCCAGGAACTCCTTTATAAAGGCTGGCTCAGATGGCAGAAATACCGGGCAGGCAGGCAGGTTAGCACAGAGGCTTCTCTGCAAAGTGCAGCTTGTGTGGAAGAAATGCTAGGCTCCTTTTTATTAAGCCCAGTTAAACACTAAGAGCCCTTCTTAGTCCTCAGAGTTCACATCAGGAAAGCCTAAAGTAAGGGAAAGAAGTGTATTGTAAAACAACTATTTACAATATTATAAAAATACTATTTTAATACATTGAGATAGAATAATATATATCCCTAAAACAAATATCATTCATATATTAATTTTACTTAGCAGTTATAAAACAAAATAATTTCCACAAATAATAATACCATTGTCTATCTTTTAAAAACACAAATATGTTCATGATAATTACATTGCTTAAGTTCTATACCTATTGGCCACTGAATGCAATTCAAACTTTTAATCTTAATAATACTCTATTTTGATTTGAGTCTTCAATCTCTCATTTCCACTCATAATCAGGGAGATTATACCGGATTATCTGTGTGGGCCCAAGGTAATCGCTGTCTTATGCCTTTGTTCCTTCTACTTGGAATGCCCTTCCTAAACTTCACTCCTCAACCCCTTGTCCACTGCTTCCCCTTTTGCTTAAACTGCAAAATCTTCTGAAATTATTAAATAGTAAAAAATATGGCAACACAGAAACACTTCAAGGGCTTAAATATCTGGAATAATCCAAGCATGAACTATGCACCTACTAGCCTAAGTCAGCCCAACATGCAAGATGAAGATGCAAGGGAAGAATGTTTAACTTCTACCAGAGAATAGGGCTTTCATAACAGACTGGACTAAAATGGACATTTTATGTTAAAAGAGACTATTCACTGATATGTGAGAGTGACAGGAAAAGCTATTTTATGTGTTTGAGATTTCATGCAGAGGCAAGACAGTGATTGACAAAAGTTGTTGGAAGGCAGTAGCATAGAACAACAGAAAAAGCTAATATATAATTTCACCCCTACTGAGTACAAATCAATCCCCCCCCTCTCTCTTTCACACACACACACACACACACACAGTTCTGTTACGTTTTGTGTGTGCAAATAAAGGTATCTCTCTTTGTCTCAACTTCTCCCTGATAGACATAGAGTCTTCCCTTTGGTAACCAAAAGTCCATGTACTTGTTTACTTTGATTTTTAAATAAAAGGGCATGTCCCCCTTCCCATATGAATTTTAATTGAATTCTGCTCCCCTCGTGCATGAACTGCCACAGATGTCTTTCTCTGCCGACTGACTGTACATCATTTTGTTCCTTCCTGCTACCCATCCACTAAATACTGCACATGTGAACATGGACACTGGATCACCTGGGAACATGTCTCCATGATCCTATACCTAAACCTCCATAAAACTTTGATGTGTCTTTGATTGTGATACAGGCCTCAGGCTGTCTGCTAACCTGGAATTCTATAAATGATGCCAATTCAGCATTCACCGTGGCCAAATACTCAACACATTTTCATTAAGGACGCCCCTCTCCCTTACAACACAAACTAAGTCTCTGAAGTTGAAAGAAACCCTCTCAGACAAAGTCCAGCAGATGCATGGCATTGCTGCTGTCTTTGCCCATGTCCTTGGAATTTGTGCTAGAATGTCATGGCTGTGTCTTTCACAAATTTATGGGCCATCAATCCTTGCAGATTACTTAGCTGGCTTTTGTGTGCTTTCAAGCCAGAGAACACTTCTGAGCCTGCTGCGAACAGGGTCACCATCTTTCTATTTATTTCATATTTTTGCCATGGTCAGTTTCCTTCCTGATGTATTTCTTCCAATTAGTCCTTGGTGGGTCTCTCAGCTAACACAGGCCTCCAAACCTTCTTTTTAGCATACTCTTGTATTTTGTCCTTTTATAGGTTGGTGTCAATGTCTAATTGGCTGCAGAGTGTACGTGGCCATTTTAACAGCAAGTATCTCCCTTTGTTATGGCAAAAGAGGCTCTTTGAGAATAGAGCAAATATTTGGTTTAAAGCAAAGGTTGCAAATGGGCTTGAATCAGAGACATCTTTTATTTCTCCCACACAGTAATTACATGTGGTTTTAAAATTTTGAATGCCTTAGGCTGTTATTCACTCTTCAGTTCACATGCCTTTCCTGTTTTATTCATTTATATTACCTGCTTATCTTCTGGGGACATGTGGGTTTATAGCTTCTGGAATAAAGTCTCCACTGGCAAACCTGTCTGTGAAGACAGATTAATGCCCCCCATTCAAAGATGCCCACATCCTGATCCTCAGAACCTGTGAACATGTCATTGTACCTGGCAGAAGGGACTTTGCAGGTGTGATTAAATTAAGGATCCTGAGATGGGGAGATTATACTGGATTATCTGGGTGGGCAAGGTAATCACAAGGGTCCTCAGAGAGGGGAAACAAGGTCTAAGTTAGGAAAAGGAGATAAAGGAGATGTGACAACAGAAACAGAGGCTGGGGTGATGCATTTTAAAGACAGAAACGGAGCCACAAGTCAGGGAATGCAGGTGGTTCCTAGAAGCTGGAAGAGACAAGGAGGCAGACTCTCCCCTCGAGTCTCCGGGAGGAATACGGCCCTAACAACACTTAGATTTGAGCCTCCGAAGACTCATTTCAGACCTCTAGAACTATATGGTAACAAACTTGTGTTGTTTTAAGCCACTAGGTTTGTGGTAATTTGTTACAACAGCAATAGGAAATGTATATACTATCTCAGAGTTAAAAACAACCATCTAACCCTCATCGATACCAGCATCTTCTCTGCTTGGTCTTAGTGGCCATTTCGATGTAGCCCTAGAGACAAAAGAACTGACTCCATGTAGTGAGATTCAATGGTTAGGAATTGGCTTATTTTATAAAACTACAGCGTATGGCAATAATTTCTCTCATCTATTGCATAAATCATGACTCATTAACTAAAGTTCAACAAAGTAAGGGCTCCACAGACTTTAGACTCCTTTACGATTAGGACTCTTGCACTTAGTTAACAGCCAGAAATGAGCTAAGGCACATCTTTTTCTTTCTTGTTCTAAGACTTCTGACACTCCCTCCCTAGTTGTTTCTCCATGTCCTACATATGGACAGATGATCATTTCATCCTGTATTTTCCATATCTCCTCTCCCTACCTATTATTTCTTGTTCATCCCTCCTTCAGTATCAATGCCTCAAGGACACTTCAAGCTCAGTCCTGCTTGTGAAGACAGATTACATTTTAGTGACTGGGGTGTGGGCTCAGGAGAAGGAGCCTCTAGTGCCACTTTCCATTTAGCAATGACACGGTAAGTCTAAATAAAGCAGATAGGCAGGCAGGTTTGATAGTTGACTTCCCCAGTGGTGCCAAGGAAGATGTCTGTGCATTGACTATTTATTTCTTTCGGCTGCAAACTGTAAAATGTAATTTGATTTGACATATGGTGGCAATGCCACGAGCCAGCAGAGACAAGTACAGTTTGGGTGTTCATCAACATTTGCAGCTCAACAACCGTGGGCCTGGATTTCAAGGGAGACGATGAGAGCAGATGCCATCCTTGAAGGATCTTCAAGTCAACCAAGTATGATGACTAAGAAAGAGACGTCAAATAGGAGTGGAGGATGAAGCACCTGTTGGTGTGACTTCTGTTGTGGGCTGTTAAAGATTTTGACTTGAAATAACAACAGAGGGAGATAAAAACTGGGTCATTTCCCACAGCCAGGTATTTAAAGCATGTAGGAAGCAGACTGCATACATTTGGATAGAAATTTATCATTTCATTTTATTATGAAAAATATCTTCAATGATCAAGGTTCGTACATAGCACAGACTCAAGCACTCACCACCTTCCTCTTTGCTTTATGTCATGTCGACCTGGTCTAACCAATCAATGGAATGTCATAGGTCAGGGATCCCAAAGCAGGGCCAAGTCAGTTTTAGGAAGTATCAGTTGGGCTAGTCTAGTTTTTATTTTTTTTTTTTAAGTGTGGTTGCTTTTAGGCAAGGCATATGCAGTGCCTACCATTCCCTCTTCTCTTATCCAAAGCTGTTTTGTATATTTTTATTATTTGCCTACGATACAAAAATTCCATGTTCAGAACCCCAGAACCTGTGAATATATCATCTTATGTGGCAAAAGGGCCTTTGCAAGTGTGATTAACTTAAGGATCTTGCCATTGGGAGATTACCTGAGTGAGCCCAATGTATTCACAAGGGTCCTCAAAAGTGAAAGAGGTGAAAGAGGGAGGCTAGAGCCAGAATCAGAGAGATCTGACTCTCTGTAGCATCATTGGGTGATGCTACATGGCTGGCTTTGCAGATAGGGGAAGGGACCACATGTCAAGGAGCCCAGGCAACCCCCAGAAGCTGGAAAATTCAAGGGAAAAGATTCTCCCCTAAAACCTCTAAGAGGACATGGACCCTGCTGACACATTGATTTTGAGTCCCATTTTGGACTTCTGATCCTGAAAACGTTAACATAATAGATTTATGTTGTTTTAAGCCACTACATTTGTGATACCCTGTTATAGAAATCATAGGAAACTAACACATTGCCTAACCCTGAAGTTTTTTAGTTTGGTAAAACTGAGAAAGAATTATAGCCATGTGATATTAGCACTAGGTTATATATTTGCATGTTGCCATGTACCAGACACTTTCTACATGTTAACTCATTTACTCTTCAAAATAATTCTATAAGGCACATACCAATCTGAGCCCCACTTTTCAGATGGAGATTGACTGTTGACAAGAAAAAAAAAAAATGGCCCAAAGTCAGGTGAAAGTGGCAGGATTTGAATTCAGGTAGTTGGGCTCTAAAACTCATGCCCAGGTCTACCACCTTCATTTTAATGGACATTAGAAGACTTGGGAAGGTTCTGGTCATTTGCCTACAACTTGAGGAATCACAACCTTTCTGAGCCTCAAGGGAGTTTAAACAGAAAAAATTTCCCCCCACCAAATAAAATCATGCATGGAACTCCATTATTAAACAAACAATGGAAGAGCTAAAGGGACTGCTGTTTGAGTTAAAGCAAGTGGGGCAGCTGGATTTTACTCTCTCAAGATTGGTCCCCAAGATATTGCATCAGAATTCAAGGGCACCAGGGTACACGATCAGAGAAGCACCCAACCGCATGGTGTCAAAGTCTAACAGTATCTGATTCTACACGTGACACCTTAGAGAAAATTTTAGAAAGTTGAATAAATGAATCAACAAAAAATAAATCATGTTATATGGACTCTATGGACTGGTAAAATGAAGGGATGGGTCATTTTCTCTTTTATTTAATGTCCTATTTCCATTTTTTTTTCTCTTATTCTTGTGACTTTGGAAGCCTCAGTATGCTGGACACATTCCCTACTCCCAGGCCTTTGGCACCGTCCTGTTTTTCAGTGCTGAACTAGGCCCTGCGGTGGGCCAATCGCCAGTATAAAGACAGAAAAAAATAAAAGAGCATTTCCATTTTATAAGCTGATCCATTGCAAAGCCTGAGTTGGTTCTTACCTTCACAGGAGGATACAGATTTGCTTAATGTCATTTTCCTCACTCGGTTCTTACTCGCCTCTTAGTGTTTATGAAATCTAGTCAACTGGTGTGGCTGATAAATGACCTGAAATAACTCATCAATAATAACACACATTTGCCTTGGCCCTTGGAAGAGGCACACCCATGACAGAACTAAAAGGGACTTTGGAGGTGATTAAGGCAAAACCCACCTTTGCATTTCCCTCTGTTCTATTTTACTCCTGCCCCCGCTATAGAAAATCTCAGAAAACTGCCTTTAAGGAACTTAACTGAGAGTCAGGATTCAGACATCAAATTTCCAAGGCAACTCAGATGATTGGGATAGCAGGTGGTAGTGTAGGAAAGGTGTTGAAGTAAAAATAATCCCTTACTTATTCAAGTCAACCTTACTTATATTTTTATATATGCATTTACTCATTCAAGTCAATTTATTAAAAATACTTCTGCCCCCTATGTATCAGGCACTGTCCTAAATGACGAATATGCAAAGTTGTATAAACAAAGATCCTAACTTCAATGAATACATAACCTTTGAAGGAGGCAGACATATAAAAATATCATTACCAAAAGACAAGTATTATGTTTTAAATATATTCAATGCATAGAAGAAAAGGAGATTCTAAGAACTAAGGAATCAAGGAAAGTTTATACAGCATATATGATCTGGTTTTAGACTTGAATAATAAGTGAGAGTTTGATGGATGGAACAAGAAGGGGTCAGGATTCTATGAAAAAAAAGAAAACAACCCAGGTGTGCACTGGCCTGGAGATATGAGTGAGGGAAGGTGTTTTCTGAGAACTGGAAAATAAAATGTTTAGGAGCATATAGGCAAAAGGTTAAGACTGGTGGGGAAAGAGGCAGGAAGCTAGATTAAAAGGGGTTTTGTAAACCCGGCCAATGAGTTTAGATTATATTCTATAATGATGAGGACACTAAAGAACTTTGAAAATGGTAGTGATATCATCAGATTTATGAATTAGAAAGATAAATCCCGTGACAGCACAGCACACAGGCTCCCAGGCCATTAGGACTGTCCGGATGGGCTAGAGGAAAGGCAGCAGTTAGAGAAGCTACTCTAAATGGTTCAGATGAGACATGATGAGGACCTGACGGGGGCAGCAGCGTTGGCAATGGAGAAGCAAGAAGGATTCTAGACATATTTAGGTGGAAAAATTAAAGAACTTGGTAAGACTAGGTAGGGAAAAAGAAAGACTAGAAGAATCTCTTGGCATCTGGTTTGACATACTGGATGCCCACTCAAAGAAGCAGACGGTATAAATAGAAGAATGATTTTATTGAAGATGGCATGTCTACTTCAGACATGTTGATTTTGAGGCATCTGCAGGATAACTGAAAAAAATAAATTGATTAGTTTCTTAGATTCTGGAGCTGAGAAGCAAAATTTGTCAAAAGCTGCAAGTTTGTTTTGAAGTCACAAACAGATTAGTTTTAGCCATGGGCATGGATGAGATGGTCTAATTCCTGGAAGACCTTAAATAATAGGCTAAAAGTATGGACCATTTATTTTATGCACATGAGACCCAGTGAAAGTCTTTTTCTTTTGGGAATGATGAAATAGGGCAGTAGTGGTGAAATGGGCTAAGATTTTTTTTTTTAATAAAGTAATTTTGTCAACAGCATGTTTGATAAATATTGAAAGTCTTGCAAAACAGAGTATTTTTCTTAACAAACAAAAATTTGTTGAAGTAGAAGAGGTGCCTCAGGATTAGTCAGTGATTCCTCAAGAGAGTCCACGTGGAGTTGTACTTTGTACCTCATAGATGCTCAATCAGGATTTGTATTAGTGTTTTCATTGAGAAGAGCATAACATTTAACAGTGCAAGTAATTCTGCACAACAGAGGTCTCAGAGGTGCTACTCTGAAAACTACCTAGCACCTGTTTAATTAATACAAGGGAACAATATAATTGGGAATTTTCACTTCATAGAATCTGCTAAATTCTTCATTTCCCCTGTATCAGAAAACTGTCATTATAAATCAGTCTGAGAGTTGAACTATTCACTCTTTTCATTATTGTATTTTTGTATTTGCAACAAAGAGCTGTCAGTGAAGGATGTATTTAGGTTAAAAATAAAAAGGATTCTTTTGCTGAAGGGCAAGGCCATTTAAGTAGGCCCTCAAAAAAAGTTAGTAAACCATGTTGTTGTCTCTTGCTTTCTTTGTTTGAATGTTGACTCATTCAAACGTCTGCAAGATTTCATTGGCTATACATGTCCAGATCAATGGAGTAGACAAGCCACATAAGACCAAGTCCAGTCCCTAAAACTAATGCCTATTCCTGGAGCCTTCACTGGTACCATTGACTGTTCTCCCAATGACCCAGGTTCATATATGTTTATTTTTAAAGATTATTACTGAGTATGGATATAGTTTATTTTTGTGAAAATTTGGGCTACATATAAACGAATAAAAAATAAAATAAAAATCACCTATGCCTTAGCAGTATAATTATTGTTTAGAGACTAAATAATAGGGATCATCATTGACTTGGAATATTGTTTTTTTTTTTCTTTCTATGCAGAGCTAAATACTACTTATTTTGTGTGTCTTAGTTTACATACTCCAGTTTCCTCCTTACCAACCTGGATCCTCTTGCTAGCATTAATGTTTTCCAAGAAAGCTTGTATAATCAACAGAGAAGATGGAAGAGAGGTGGAGTGCTACCCCAGGCAAGCTACATTATTTGTGGAATGTCTAATAAACAACAGGCAGAGTTTTAAAATATGTGGTTGGACACACTGGTTTTAGCTTATTAGTGAGATCAGGCCTGGCGATCAGGCTACTGATCTGTATAAAATCACCAAATGTGAGAAAGTAGGTAGAGGAGAGGACTGGGGGGCTGAGCAACATTGAGATGTTGAATAGAGGCTAAGCCCACATAGAAGATTTAAAAAGAGTTGCTGGTGATATAATGAAATCCAAGCAAGAGGATGTACCCATTTTGTTGAGTTTGCAGAGAAGTCAGGAGAGTTGAAAATGGGGAAGAATTTCCTTATCTGGAATTATTTCCCTCCTTCTTTTCATGGCTAACTCTTAACTTATCTACTTGACTCAGATGAACAACCACTGTCTTCAGCAAGTCTCCTTAACTACTAAGTTTCTCCCTATACCTCTACTTTCTCTAAAATAATCTTGCAATTTAGCTATTGCTAGGCTAAAGATCTGGTTCCTTTAATGGGTCATCTGCTCCTGGAGGACTAGGGCCATTGCCTTTCTTGTTGATCATATTTCTAGGACTCAGCACTGCAAATATCACATAGTAGGTGCTAAGAAATGTTTGTTGAATGAATAAAAATGCATGAACTAGACCCTTCTTACATTTTTGTTTTGTTTCCAAGTCAAGAAAGTCTATAAAACTGTCTTCTCCTCTTCCACAATTAATGTTTTGCTGTTATTTTGAAGAATTAGTACCAAGGGTTCCTTTTGCCTAGGATGGTTTGCATCTGCCATCTTACCTCCTTTTCTATTCAGGCAGCGTACTTTGATTAGTTCTGTACATGTCTCTATATTCTGCTTTTTTATTGTTCATATGTTACTCCAATACATTTAATTAAAAAAAAAGATTTGACAAACTATCATGCTTTATAAAGCTTTGCTTGGTGGCACTGTTGTCTTCTCTCTTTGATCCTCTTCTTTCTTCAAAGGAACGAGCCAAGCAAGGCTCTGACCCCCGTGGTAGATTTGGGAAAGCAGAGTTGGGTGGTGACAGAGTGGAAAGACTGGAGGATAAACAACAATGTCCTGGGAAGCACTGAAACTCAGAAATAGAAAAGTGGACCACTTATCACACGAGGAACAAAGCCAAGAACACTGAGCCAGTTTTACATTGGAATTGGGAGAGAAGGAAAAAACCAAGGGGAAAGGCCAAGAAAATTCACAGGACTGGAGCTGAGAGGACTAATACTTATTTTTCACTAACTGTTGGTTTGTGGTTTAACCTAATTTAAAGGCCCAGATCTAAATTCTATATGACTTTAAATTCGCTCCTGGAGAAAACTTTAAACTTCACCAAATGTAACTGTGTGACTGTGTGTGTGTGCATGCATGTATTGCAACATACAGGTACGTTCATATGCACATGTGTGTCAGGGAAGAGGGCAGTGGTAGTAGTGGATATACAAGACTGAGTGAAACAATTTTATTGGATGAAATTTATTTCAACCAGTCTATCCAGCAGGATTATAAATAAAAAGAAAGATTTTTAAATTCCTACTGGTTGGTTACTCGTATTTAGAAAGTAGGGTTATATCAATTATAAAAAAGTAACAATTTTAAGTCCAGGATTTGTTTAATTATGAGATGACATAATGGTCAAATATACAAAGATTTTGCAAGCAGATCACAGCCTATCTTTGCATCATAATTAGTTGCATAAAAATAGGCAGCTATATAATGGCCAATCTTCAAAATTATGACCTCTAACATGATGGAAAACAGAAAAGAAGCAATTAAGCCAAAAAAACAAAAGATTGAATACTTATATAGAAATTGTGGATGATTACTTAGGTTGAAGTCATTTCAATGCCAATTCATTTAACAATGGTTCAAAAATTAAGCAATTTGTAGTATGTAGAAAATGTCCAGGGAAAATGTAATCTTTTTGACTGATTGAAGCATTATAGAAATTTCTAATTTAGGATTTGAGATTCAGAGACTTAAGCAGTTACTAACATAAGAATTATATTTGTAAAACAAATCATTCCATTATTAAGTAGTTAAAAATATTACAAAATAAAAGTTTCTCCTAATATCTTTATATGCAATTGTAGTGGCCAGAGCACTTGGTCAGCAATCACACGTTCAGGTTAAAATTCTGGCTCTTCTATTCACTAGCTCTGCTTCTCTGCAACCCTTCATTGATTTTTGTCTGTTTCCTCCTGTATTAAATTGGAACAAAAACCATTTCTTGTCTATGGGGCTATTATGAGATTTCAAGAAATACTGTGAACATGCTTAAAAATCAGCAATTGTTAAATACATAGAAAGCATACTGCTCATTCTAAGAGACTTACATACAACAGGTCTACAAGCTCTTCCACATTCACAATGTGACTTCCTTTTAGTAAGCCAATGGTCATAAGATTATGTTCTAACGACTCATAAATCACCTAACACACAGCAGTTTCATGATTCAGCTGTGGTTTAATTATAAGCTCACAAAAGCTGTAATTTGCAGAATTTTGCCCTTTTTTTCTCTTTAAAATTCAAGTATTATTGTCATTGTCAATCCTTTAAAGTATTATTGCCATCTGGCAGTGCCTCCGTTCAAGGGTATAAACTTTCAATTATTGGATGAATAAATTCTGAGACTCTAATGTCCAGTATGGTGATTATAGTTAACAATACTATACTGTAAAATTTGCTAAGTAGGTCTTAAGTGTTACTACCACACACACACACACACACATACACACACACACACACACAGAGGCACAAATGGTAACTATGTGAGGTGATAGAGGTTTTAATTAGCTTGATGTGTTAATCATTTCACAGTATGTGTGTGTGTGTGTGTGTGTGTCTGTGTGTATATAATCACATGTGCATATTTAATATGTATAATTTTTATTTTTCAGTGATACCCCAATAAAGTTGAGCGGGGGGGAGTTGCTCTACCATCACATCCACTATTTGACAGATTTGCCAATAAAAAGAATCAAAACTCCTATTATTTTATGTCTTTGGGATTTTAGAGTCTTTTTAAAGCCAAAGTTCAATTGAGTGGGAAAGTACAAGAGAGGTCCCACCTTTAAATAATTTCAAATCTTTCTCTTGTGTGAAAATTGTTCATTTAGATTGGGACAGAAATAAAATAGGGATTGTGTTGTTCTACCTTCTCTGTGACTTCTGAGAACTTCTTGGTACTGAGAAACTATGGGTTAAACGTAACATTTTAAAAAAGTTCACATGGTGCTTATCTTATTCATATCACTCCCCTGGAATCTTTAGTCTGATATTCTTTATCATGTAGAGAAATGACTAGTATCTCCCAGAGTCCAGGGGCCAGTGATAGTATCTGACATTATGTCTAGAGGTGTGGCTGCTTCTGTCACTCGTGTGTCTTGTTCCTAGCTTATGTTAGTGCAGTTACTCTTCCCAAGGCAGGGGAAAGTGAACAGAGCTGGTCTAACATGTAGGTAGATGAGACAGCTGACTACATAGGTTATCATAACATAAATGGGTGTTTTGGAGGGCATTAATCATGGCTATACACGCATGAATGCAATCTATATATATAAAAGGCTAAGCGACTGTCTGACCATCTGACTGGTAGCTATGATGCGCAATGACCACCAGGGGGCAGACACTCCAACCAGTAGCTATGATGCGCACTGACCACCAGGGGGCTGACGCTCAATGCAGGAGCTGCTGAGCTGCAGTGACTTGGCAGTGGTGGTTCTCAGGTGACACACCTGGGAACCAAAGAGGAGGGAGCCCAATTCCATGGTGTGTCATCCGAGAACTGCCCTCTCACAATCCAGGACCCCTTGGGGGATGCTGGATAGCCAGTTTCAGCCAGATCCCTGCAGGCCTGGCTGAGGGACCCCACCTGCTGGAGGGACCCCACTCACTCTGCAGATGCCCTTTGGGCCACATCCCACTCAATCCGCAGATGCCCTTCAAACCACAGCGCCGCCCCAGGTGCAGCTGGCTGGGGAGGGACCACAGGAGGTTGGCTCTAGGGCATGTCTGACCCATCTCACCCAGTCCCGCCTTACTGGCCACCTTCTAATTAATTTCCTTTCAATGTGCATGAATCCGTGCACTGGGCATTAGTATTTTATAAATACTTAATTCTTTAAATTCTGTGAAGATAAATTAATATAGTATCTGATTGTTTGACAGAGAAACTGAGACCCAGAGAAATTGGGACCTTGACTGAGCAAGGAAGTGGAAGATCTGAGTCTCAAAGTCAGGCCTTATGACATCCAAATCTCCAACTCATCCAACACCACTGATTTCTTAAACACCTGTCGCACTGTGGTGTAGTTCACAATTGTTAGTTTTAAAATGTATAGCATTATTTAGTTGTTCTTATTTATAGTCTCACAAACTTGATTATAAAAACCATGCTTAAAATATTTAATCTTACAGTAATACTATTCAGGGCTCTGAGATGTGAACAAAAATTATAGAAGAGCAAAACAACCCCAATTAATTGTTTATAAATTATTTTTTTTAAATCTAAAACACACATGGTTTAGCACCACTGGAGTTTTGAAAAATAATTGTCTTATTCAGTGCTTAAAGACCTAACATGTAGCCAAAGTTTATATTCAAAGAACCAGCAAAGCAAGGGCAACCTCAAAATGAATAAGAAACAGTATCTTTTCATAATTTAATATTAGATATCTCAATGAAAGGAAAAAACAATCATGAAGGCTCAACTAAAAGCTTTGTTGGATCTCATCACTTTAACCTTATAATTTAGAATCTTTTTACTTTGTATGACCAACGGTGGGGACCCCAAAAGGCTTCATTCGCCCAGCTATGCTACCTAGTGGTACCCTGTGGAGTAGAGTGTCCATCTGACATTTAAAACATTGGTTTCTTTGAGGTATGGATGACTCCCTTGCCTCTCCTTACAGTTATTGGATATTTTATTCAAACCTTTTCACTACAAGGGCTAGCAGATATGGGCAAAGAAGAGATATCCAAAATGCCCAATTTTGAAATTTGCTGGCCAGAATTTTGTGGCAGGAGCTATTCAAATGAGGCATTCATTGTCCTCTCTCCTATATTCATACAAGCAGTGAAGACTTGGTCTTATATCCAAAATTCATTGGGAAACTATTAGAAACATTTTCTTAGAATTCCTATCAGTGTCTCCAGACTCCCATTTCAAAATGTTTTCAGAAGTCTCGTTCTTTGACAAGGTTTGTTAATACTCTGTTGGAAAGGTTAAAATCTGCAAGCTTGATGACTTATATACATTTGAAAAATCAATTTAAAACAGGCACCTCCTGCCAGCCACTGGAACTGCAGATGAGTTGAAATCCTTTCAATTTCTCTTGCTATTCAAAATGGGTCTCTGGTGCTTTTGCACTTTAGCCAAAAGCTTTTAGGCTTAGTACAAAGCCCTCTGAGTGGCAAGATAAAATGTATGTGCATTTTCCCATTGCATATCTTCAATCCAGATTTTCCATGTTTAAAAAGAAAATAATAGAAATGAAGGCCCTGGTCACATGCAGTCAAAAATTGCATTTTACTCAATATTCTCTAAAGTGGATATATGACTTAATGTGCATTATCTAAGTAGCTTCTTATTTTTAGCATCAGAAGAGATTTGATGGTTTATATTAGCTTGAACATGCTTTTAAGCAAATACACAGAGTTATAAGAAAATACCTAGGAATGTGGGCATTTTAAAAATGTAAACCCATTGTGTTCTATATTACTTTTTTTGCAGGATGATGCTTAACTCAGTGTTTTCCAAAGGAAGCTGGCGAGGCTTAAACCAAGTTTGTGCCTGTGTATCAAAGAGATTGGGCAGTGGGGTGGGGTGGGAGGGTCGAAGGAGCGAGCAATAGCTGTCACTTCCAAAGTCATGTGGCACCAAGCAGATGTTGCATATCTGGTCCTATTTAATCTTCATAGCAGCCTTACAAATGGGACTTTACTACTCTGTGTTTACAGATGAAAAGACTAAGGCTTAGAAAAGTTAAGTTACTTACAAAGATCATGTAGCAAACACACGGCTGTGGATTTAGCTCCAGGTTTAGTCTACTCAGAAGCCTATATGCTCCATGATGCTTTTTGACAACTGCCTGTCCCCCACATGATGCTTTTTTGACATCTGCCTGTCCCTCACATGACCATATTATTATCCTGATAGTTTAATGGAAAACATGGAACTTGGTTCTAGGTCTGGGCCTTGACCCCACTACTGACCAACCACCTGAACTTGTCCAGGTAGAACTTCTCATCTGCTTAGTTCAGTGCTGGGTGTAGAGAAGGGGTGAGGTCAGATGTCATGCTGCCTCCATGACTCTAACAATGAAGTCTGTTCCTTAAGTTTTAATATTAGGACTTGCCCACTCAAAGGTTGTTTCAGGGTCAAACTAGCCTGTAGACTCTGGAAAAGGACTTTGTAAACTATAAAGCATTGTGTTGCTCTAAGGATTTTTTTTTTAACTGAAAATTTCACATTCCTTGTTTTAAGGCACTGAAGACATTTATTTAGATTAAAATGGTAAAGGAGAGTGGTAAACATTGAGACACTGGAGAACATTAACAATTGAGCATAACTCATCACTAGAATAGCTTTCTGGTCACCTAATTCGAGCTCAAAGAGAAACGATTAGGGCACAGCACAGGTTTTAGTTATTTTTTTAAAATAGTTTTGCATTAGGAAGAATAAAGACTCATGAAAAATTTTAGAAATAAAATGAAATAAAAAATAAACTATTATTTATCATCCAAAAATAAGTACTGCTAATCATTTGTATATTTCAGAGAAGCCTTTTTTTTTCTTCCTTTCCTTCCCTCTCTGTCTGGAAAGTAGTTGTGCCTGAGAGTGTTTGTGGGAGTAAGTAATATTGGGGTCATTCAATACACACAGCTTTATATTCTGCTAGTTTCACTTTGTTCTATTTAATTGTTCTATGCCATGGTTGGTTCTTTACATATCCTTTAATAGCTACGTAAAAGTTCCCTAATTTTGGACATTAAGTCACTTTAATTTTTTACAATCCTAAAGGATGTCTTAGCAAATACTTTTGATGTTTGTGATTGCCTACAATTCTGATTATTTTTTTAGGATAGATTTCTTGGAATTGGTCAAAACATACAGTATAATCTTTTGAAAGGCTCCTGATGCATAATGCCTAGTTTTACTCCAGAAAGTTTATATTAATTAGTATTTTCACCAGCAATTTCTGAAAGTATCAGATTCACTTTATCCTCATCTACATTGTATTTCTTACAAGCCTAATTTTTAAAATAGATTAAATGGACATAAAATTACATTCCAATAAATATAAGCAGAACAAACAACGTATGCTATAAGGAAATAGTTATAAAAACTGCCCATTATTCACTGATAGTATGCATGTAAGTGATTAATATGGGCAATCCCTATTACACTCCCAACTTTTTGTCATTCCACTATGATAACAACTAAACAAAAACTAAACAAACAAACAAACAAAAAAAGAAATAGCAACTCCACACAGTAAATGCTATACAAAACTGTCTACATTGAATTTTATCATTGTTAAATAATAGCTGAATTGGTGAATAATATGTGGCTGTTTGTCTTATTTGGTTTGTAGTTCTTTGATTAATAGAGATACAAGCATTTTTATATATTTACTAGAGGCCTGGTGCATGGATTTGTGCACTGGTGGGGTCCCTAGGCCTTCGCCCTCTCGCAATCCAGGACCCCTCGGGGGATGTTGGATTGCCGGTTTTGGCCCGATCCCCACAGGCCAGGCCGAGGGACCCACCAGTGCACGAATCCATACACCGAGCCTCTAGTATGCATATAAGATCTTTGGTTAATCTCTTCCCGCCCTCTCCCCTACTCCCTTCCCTATGAGATTCATCAGTCTGTTCCATGTTTCCATGCCTGTGCATTGAGCATCTGCCCCCTGGTGGTCAGTGCGCATCAGTCAAATGGTGGAAAGGTCGGACTGTTGCTTAGGCTATTATATATATAGATTGGCTCTTTCATTTCTTCTTGAGAGATGGTATTGTTGAGTGATTGAGAGTATGGTCTTAGGAGGCAGTCCGTCTGATTTGAATGCAGGTTCTGACACCAGATATTTGACCTGTATAAAGTTATTTAAACTTTCTATACTATAGTTTCCTCACCTAACAAATGAAGGTGATATTAATACCCTCATAAAGTTGTCATACGAGTAACCAGTGTATTAGCCCAAGTACAAATAAGAATGTTTGGCACATATAACATATAAGAATGGTATAGAATCCTTAACAGATGTTAATTTTATTTTATTCACTTATTCACTTGTTTGTTCATTTTGTATATAGATTAATTGATGTCCTATTTCTTATTACAGTATTCTTTTCTCCTATTGATTAATACAAATATTAAAAGCATTAGTGTAACAGTTTGCTGTTTTTCTTCTTTTGGTGAGTGCATGGTAACAGTAACAGATCAGAAGGAAAATGGCACACAAAAAAACATGTCTTCTTTATCTTTAGCCAAGGCTGAACTAGATGTCACCTTTGATCACTAGTAACGAGTGCAATGGAAAGAGTCTGGGACAGCACAGGTAATCGAATCTATATATATAATTAATTCAGCTATCCTAAAGATGTCCATGGTATTTCAGGGAACCCACAGTATTTGTATGCCCTTTTGATAGACCTCAACTTTTGTGTAGGCAAAGGATGAGGCTCATTCACAATTTAATAAGGTGATGAACTAATGCAAGTCAGACTGCAATACTTAATGATTTTAGATTATCAGTTCACTTCCGAGATTGGGCTCTAGTATGTCATCATGTTGTGAAATTCCCATATGGAGTGGTTGCTGGGCAACCAGATTGTGATTTGGTAGAAATAGTAGGCAGTTCTTTGACTCATGATCCCACTTGACCATTTTCACTAACATATTTACTGTGCATCATAATTCCCTTCCATTTGGTTTCCTGACAGTATAATGCCAATGTTCTCCAACTAAAAATACTTTCAAGTTTAATGAGATTTCCATCTCTCACTCTATTCATTCACATCAACAAAACTACTAATGGGTTGCCAAGGCATGTTTTTTCTGTCACTGAGGTTATAACCATAATTTTACTTATACTCTGAACTAGAAATAGAACCTCCTGATGATCTAGAGATTCCAGACTTTACAGCCATAAATCCTGATGACTGTAAATGCCTCTGAGGCATTTGTTTATAAGTTTTTGGTTGTGGTGTTTCTAGAGGCAATGGTGCAATGAAATAGAATATCAGTAGTCCTTTGATTAGTTTCACACAAGTAGCCTCATTCATTCAGTCACCATTCCACATATATTTTCTAAGTGTATACAATGTGACTAGCACTGTGCTAGGCTTAGAGGATTCCACTGTGAATGTGACAAAGCCTTTGCCTTCAATTTGCTTGTTGTCAAGTGGAAGAGACAGATGAGGAGAGAAAATTTTACCAAATCAGAGGGAGAGGTGCAACGTGAGCACAAGGGAGGGGCATAGAACCAAGACCTAAGAGGTTAGGGAAGATTTCCTAGACAGAGTGACAATATGAAACATGAAGTATGAGTTAACCAGGAGATTAGGGAAAGAGAGCATGGTAAAGAATTCTAGGCAAAGGGAGCAAGATGTACAAAGACTGAAAAAGAATTCACAGCAGGGTTGGAGATGTGGTTGAGTGTGACTGGGATGTGACTGGAGGATGAGGAACTTCAGACTGAGAGTGCCTGTGTTTGGAGGAGGGGTATTAGGTCTATTCACTAAGCTACTATCTCATGACTTTAGTTTTCCATCCCAGACAAAAGGTTTATGACCCTTGGCTACTGCCTTAAAATTTTAGGAACTGTATCCCATAGATAATAGGTTACCATAGTCATATAATCCAAGCTTTTCCATATATAGTTCTTGTATTCAAGATGGCAGCTTTCTACTTGAGGTTTAAACATAGATTGTCCACATTTTATTCATAGCAAATGTAATAAAACACTGTACTTTCAGTTAATCACCTTCCAGCAGCTGCTTACCCAATTGTGCACCCAAGGCATTAGATAGACCCTAGGTCTTGACTCTTTTTTTCCTGCAGGACCCCATCTTCTAGGTAGACTGAGCACCACAGATGATTTTAAGTGAATGTAATTGCCCACAAAACATATGGATGTTCCCAGAGCAGCTGACAGTAGCCAGAAACAAATGACTGTCGTTTGGATTATCAATCTGTACTCTAAAAGCAGCTGAAATAGAGAAATTCTCGTAGAAATTCTCAGTTTTCTAACTGGGGAGAAAATAACAGTTGTATTCAAATGAGCACCACACTTTTGAATGGGATTATCACTGCAGGATTGAGAAAAGCAATGTGTATTCAGACTTCCTCTGCCTGCACCATGCTCGCCCGAATAACAGATGCCAGTAATTCGGGTAGAAGCATACAAGAGGAGCTTTCTTTCTTACAAGGTGTTGTTTGGAAGACAAGGTATAGTCTTCCAAACAACAAGGTCGAGAGAGTTCTCAAAAATCCAATGTTTTGGAGTAGCATATTAGCTGGAGCAATAATTTCTCCTTCACTCATCCCCAAAGCTTTCTCCAATACCCTTGAGTTAAAGAGCAGAAGGGAATTCACAGAGGGGGAAGCAGATGCTATTAAATGACTCATTCAGGATAGCACAAAAGTGGGGCTGGAACTGAAAATAGAGCAAACTCCCCAGGAGTGCCAATTGAACAGCAATTATATTTGACCAGAAGTTGGTACTTTGTACTCTGATTTGCTATCTGCAAATACTCCCAGAAAGTGGACAGTTTTCCTTTGGCTGAAGCAAACAACTGTCTCAAAGGATAAAATTCCTATAATAATATTGGTTAATAATATATCACTTGCTTTATGCTAGACACTGTGTTCAGTTCTTTACATGTACTATATCATTTAATTTTCACCATTTAAAATCTATAGAGCTAGATTGTAAATTATCCTTATTTGACAAATGAACTGGTTGTTTACAGTTATCCTTATTTTACAGACGTAGCCTAGAATGGTTAAGTAACTTTGCTAAGTTCACACAGCTAATAAGTATTGTGTCCAGGAGTACAAAGACATACCCACCTTTATATAGATATATCCCTAGTGTTTGGCACATGGTAGGCATTGTTTAAATATATGTTAATAAGTAGCCAGAAGCTATTGTAATTAGAGATAATTTTGGTGTAATTAGCAGATTTATGTCATCCCATTAGCCTCATGCTACAGTCTGTACAGAACCTACCCTGTCCCATCTTTTCTGCACACACACACAGACTGTTGGCACACTATTTTCCTCTTTCTGTTCAGTCCCTCACCTTTCTCTTTCTGATGACTGTTTTCATTGTCTCTCTGCCTACCTTTGGGCAGCTCATGTTATGATTATTATTTTCTTTACCCAACTTACTATCCTTTTAAAAAAAAAAATCTGTCATGTTCCTTTTCCTGCCTGACCTCTATTGGGTTCTGGTTTCCTTTCCCCAAGATAATATCTCAAGATCATTTTTAATTTGTCTTATTTTCTTCATCTATTAGAACATAGATGTTAGAGGCACAGTTCTGGGTTCAAATCCCAACCTAATTGTATTCTAGCTGTATAACTCGGAGGAAGTTGTTTAACCTGTTTTAAATAACTTGCCTAAACATCTATCATAGCTAATTCACAAGTACAAAATCTAAAAACCTCTGAACAAGTACATTTTTAAATGAATGGCAAGCTTATTGATGACTTCTGATGAACCAACTTCAGTGTGTTATTTTTAATCCCACTTAACATGATTACTTATCTATTTTATGCAAATATTATCTTATTTGCCTCTAAAATGCTGTACCAAACCTCCGGTGGTTAAGAACATGTGATATATGCACCTTATTTTCTCTTAAAATCAAAACAATTCTGAATTTTGGAATATACACAGCTATAAGGATTTTGGATAAGGGATTGCATATCTGTAATACCTTTTTCTTTGGGTTGTGAGGATTAGAAATAAGCTATATAACTTGTTCAAGACATTGGTACACAGTAGGCACTTGGTAAATTGTGGCACTTAATTCCAAAATGTCTCTCTTAAATTTATATTTCTGTGTTCAGTATAGGAGGAAAAAGAGTGCAATGAAGCAGAGCGAGACAAAAGACCTAAATTGCGGCTTTAAAAAATCATTATTCTACAAATTATTTTTAGTTCATTCATGACTATCACTATGCTTCAGTAAGCTGCTGTCTTTATTAATGTCCAACCAAAACCTAAAAATTATTTCCAGGCTTGATTTTATACCTGCCTACCGCTTAAAGAACAATTTGGTCACAAAGAACATCTTGAAGGGGAAGCGATGTGTTTAATTGGACTTGAATTCTGTGCTCTAGGAAATCACTCTATAGAAGCTGGGTTTGCTTTAAACATAACTCAGTATTTTGAAGTACTGGTAGGAAGTTAAGTGCTACAGCTCATCTGGAAGAAATTACACATAATGGCATCAAGTTCAGTAGCACTAATAGGAAACATGGTGTCCTCCAGAGGGTGACAAAATGGTATAAATGCAAGACCATGCTGTCTCTCGGAGTAATTGCTGTGGCTATGCATTATGTATTGTGAAGTTACAAAAGAGAAATAAAAGAAGTACATTTCTTTATTGTTGGTATTAAAGAAGTGAAAAATAAAAGGAATGACTGCATAAAGTATCACAGCTCTGTGTGACAAAATGTGCTTAAAAATGGCCTGACATTTCTTTCTGAAAATAGGTAGAACTCTCCTTGGAGGAGCAAACTTATTTTGTTCCCCAAAGATAATTGCTGTAACAACCCCTTCAATATTTGTGTGTATTATCTTCCCAAGTGGTCCTAAATCTCAGATCGAAGGATGCCTCCTGGCAATAAAACAACTAGAACACACACTGAATGCGTCTTTGGTACCCAGCTTTGTGCTAGAAACTGCAGCAAGGCATTTGCCAAAGATGAAAACTCATCAGCAGGACAATTTCCACCTCTGATGAAAACCTAAGCTCAATTACTACCCGGGCAGTGTTTCCTTCATGTAAAACCTGCAGTCAGTCTGTTTGCCAATCACACAGAAGTAACTCAATTTCCAGTGACTGTAGAAGGGCAACTTTTGTGAACATCTTAATAATCAAGATATTTTGCTTGAAGCAGACAATTAGAGCCAGAACTCAGATCTGTAGTGTTTGGAGGAAAAATGCTTTACCAGTTCTTCTGACATTTAATCAATCAAAAGAAAAAAAATTAAGTAGAATACTTCCTATTAATGTATCTATTCCAATCACAGCAGCAACGTTTTCATCTAATTTTTGTTTTAGCTCCCCAAACACTGTTACCTAAAAAGAGCTCATGATAAAAAGACTGACTAGAAAGAACTTTGATAAAAAAAGTTAAATCGATTTTGACATCTGTTATTTTTAACATGAGGTAAACTAGATAGAGACAAGCAAAACATAAATTTTGTTTGTTGGTTTCTAAAGATATCTTGGAAAGCAAACATTGCTTTTTTCAACACCTTGTTAGAAATTATCTGTTTTGTTTTTTCTGAGGTCCTTCCCTTTATAACTTATGATCTCTGCTGTGGAGAAAATTGTGTCCTCCCAAATTAATATATTGAAGCCTTAAACCCCAATGCAATGATATTAGGAGATAGGGCCTTTGGTAGATAATTAAATTTAGATGAGGTCATTAAGGTGAACCCCACAAGATGGGATTAGTTGCACTTATAAGAAGAATCATTAAAGAGGTCTCTCTCTCTCTCTCTCTCTCTCTCTCTCTCTCTCTCTCTCTCTCTCTCGGATTTCTAGCCTCCAGAACTGTGAGAAAACATATTTCTCTTGTTTAGGCCGCCCAATCAATGCTATTTTGTTATGGCAGCCTGAGCAGATGAAGACAAGCTGCAAACCAGATCAAATCTGAATTTTAGTTCACACAGACATTAAGACAAGGCCTATTGGATTGTTATATAAAGTTTTAAGGTAAATTGTTAAACAAGTGAACAAATACAAGCAATCAATTTGTTGTACAGAAAGAAACAACACTGTGTTAAATCAAACCAATTGTCTTATTCTTTCAGAAAGCTAGCAACTGACAGACATTTACTTTGAAGATCCTCCATAGATAATGACATCTTAAAATGGAATTGTTGTGTCATGTACATATACCTGAAGAGCAGGAACAAAGATAAATTAAATCACACAATCATAGAATGTCAGATTATAAAGAACGTTTTGAAAAAAATGTTTTTAGTTTTATTTTTTAAATGTATCTTTATTGTTGAATTACAGATATCCGCTCCGACCCTCCCCCAACCCCCCCACCCCCCATTTACCCCTAGTAGTCTACACCTGTCTCCCACTCAGGCCTTCACCACACTATTGTCTGTGTTGTGTATATATGCATATACATTATTTTGGTTAAGAACCTTTATATTTGTCTACCATAAAGGCTTTCAACCTACCTTGAAGTTTTGATCTCTTGGGAAGAGATGTGGGCATTTCTTGGGAAGAGATGTGGGGTCAATCTTGTGAAGTGAGACTCCCTCATTTCAGCTGTAATCAGAGTGTCAGTGGATTAGTTTGTTTTACATATTGGGGCTCCACATTTGAAGAAAGCTTTTCTCAAACCTTTTGGTTTACTTCAGCCTTTCATTTGCTAATGAGAAGAAAGAATTCCTGAAATAAATGGAGTCACCTCCTCTCTCTCTAGTTCAGGCAAGATTTATATAGTTTCCTTCAGGATCTCTGAAGAGATGGACCTTCCTATGGGCTTTAGCATCACTACAGTGCTATGATCTGCCTTTTTCCTTCTGTTTTATTCTCTCTTTACCAAGAACCTATTGTCTTGTGACTGACATTAATTTAAACAAACCTCTTTCACTCACACATGAGGCAAAAAATATAGCTTAAGGCAGAGGTTGACAAAGTATAACTATAGGCTAAATCTGACTCACCATTTATATTTTGTAAATAAACTTTTATTAAAACACTAGAGGCCTTGCCCTAACCAGTTTGGCTCAGTGGATAGAGTGTTGGCCTGCAGACTCAAGGGTCCCAGGTTTGATTCGGTCAAGGGCATGTACCTTGGTTGCAGGCATATACCCAGTAGGGAGTGTGCAGGAGGCAGCTGATCGATGTTTCTCTCTCATTGATGTTTCTAACTCTTTATCCCTCTCCCCTCCTCTCTGTAAAAAATTAATAAAATATATTTTAAAAACACACACACACAAAACATCAGAGGCCCGATGCCCAAAATTCATGCAAGAGTAGACCTTTCTTCCCCCAGCTGCCCGCACCAGCTTCCCTCTGGCACCCAGGACCCTGGCCTCCCTCGCAGCCCCGGCTTTGTCCAGAAGAATGTCAGGTCTAATTAGCATATTACGCTTTTATTATTATAGATAACCACCCCCATTTGTTTTGTATTGTCTATGTCTGTTCGCATGCTACAATGGCAGACCTGAGCAGTTTCCATTGTGACCATACATCTTGCAAAGCTGAAAATATTCACTATCTGGCCATTTACAGGAGAAGTTTGCCAACACCTGGCCTAAACTATATTGAAGGCTGTCCAGTCTACTGATTACTGAGAATTGAAAGCTACAGGTTTTGGATGAATTTGGCTCTATTATTTTTCTTATTGTTTTGCTAAGTGCCTGTTAGCTGATCTTCTATTAGACTCTTCACCAATAAACAGTCATCCTATATCTTAGCAATACTTAGAAGCCTCTAGAAAACACCAAAAACATGTGAAAGTTACTTGTTTTTTATATCTTACTAGCGGCCCGGTGCACGAAATTCGTGCACAGAGGCGGGTTGTCCCTCAGCCCAGCCTGTACCCTCTCCAATATGGGATCCCTCTCACAATCCAGGACTGCTGGCTCCCAACTGCTTGCCTGCCTGCCTTCCTAATTGCCCCTAACCGCTTCTGCCTGCCAGCCTGATCACCCCCTAACTACTCTGCTGCCAGCCTGTTTGTCCCCAACTTCCCTCCTCTGCTGGCCTGGTCACCCCTAACTGCCCTCTCCTGCAGGGTTGATCACCTCCAACTTCCCTCCCTTGCAGGCCTGGTCCTTCTCAACTGCCCTCCCTTACAGGCCGGGTGCCTCTCAACTGCCCTCTCCTGCTGGCCATCTTGTGGTGGCCATCTTGTGTCCACATGGGGGCAGCTATATTGTGTGTTGCAGTGATGATCAATCTGCATAGTACTCTTTTATTAGATAGGATAGAGGCCTGGTACAGGGGTGGGGGCCAGCTGGTTTGCCCTGAAGGGTGTCCCGGATCAGGTGGGGGTTCCGTTGGGGCGTGGGGTGGCCTGAGCAAGGGGCCTGTGGTGGTTTGCAGGCAGGCCACACCCCCTGGCAACCCAAGCGGAGGCCCTGGTATCTGGAATGTATTTACCTTCTACAATTGAAACTTTGTAGCCTGGATCGGAGCCAAGCCTAGGGCTCCCTCTGAGGCCGGCAGCCATTTGTGTTGGGGTTATAATTGAAACTTTGTTGCCTTAAGCGGGTGGGCCCGGCCAGGGTATGCGGAAAGCTTTGCTTCCCCTATTGCCGGGGACAACCCTGGCCTGCTCTCTCAAGCTCCATTCTGCCATCATTTGTTTGAATTTATTTACCTTCTATAATTGAAACTTTGTAGCTTGAGTGGAGGCTTAGGCCTGGCAAGGGCAGGCAGGAAAGCTTGGCTTCCTCTGTTACCTAGGAAACCTTGCTCTCTGTGGCTGTAGCCATCTTGGTTTGGGTTAATTTGCATGCTCACTCTGAATTGGCTTGTGGGCATGGCTTGTGGGTGTGTTGGAGGTATGGTCAATTTGCATAATTGTCTATTATTAGGTAGGATTTCTTTGATTTATAGACAACCATTCAATATTTGGAGAATTAGTTTCCAAGTGTTGTCATCTCTATTTTCTGGGCTATATTCAGTTTGACAGATGGTCTAAAAGGGATATTTGACATTATGATGATGAGTTCATATATGATTTTTTTTTTGTTAATCTGTTGTGAATGGGAATGAATTGCACCAGCTTTGTGCCTAGATTTCACTATGCTTTGTAGAAACAGACAAATTTATTTCTTGATACTAACAAGCTTAAGTCTCCAATTTAACCAACAAGGAGAATGAGTGACACAGAGGAAGAAAGAGGTAGGAGGAAGTAGTAATATGGCCAAGGGCTTTAGAATCAAGTAGACATAATTAGAATTCCAGCACGGACATTCATTAGTTGTGTATTTTGGGGCAAATTATTTAGCCTCCTGAAACCTTAGTTCCTTCACATATAAAACCAGAATTATAGTTCCCAACTCACAGTGGGACTGTAAGGATTAAATGTAATCCTGGATGTGAAGCTCCTCTCCCATATCTGGCACAGAGATGTTCAAAACATTTTAATTACCTTCTTTTCTTTACTTCCTCTCCCTTATATCTATCAGGCCTGTTTAATTCACTTACATTTTAAAATACAGAAATTCATCAATAATTGGAGATAGCAAATATGTGAAATAGTTGTTGGTGAAAAGAATGGATTTATCTAGCTTAGGATAAAATAGACTGTCCATCAGTAAAGCTCTTTTTATTAATGTGACAAAGCTTAGAGTTTTCAGTTCAGCTAACAGGTGGGTCTGGTTGTGAAGTACCATGGTACAAGTCACATCCTGTGCAAATTATAATTAGGGGAGTATTTCACATGTGTAAATTGAGCTGGAGAATTGAGACAGTGTTCTTGAATGGGACCAAATATGTAGCTTATTGCTTCAATATTTCAAGTGAATTTTTTTCACTATAGATGTCTCAGAATAATTGTTATTATTATTTTAATTTAAATTCTGTATTGTTTAAAGTATTACATGAGTCTCCTTTTCCCCCCATTGACCTCTCCCTGGCTGCTTCCACCTCTCCCCCCCCCCCAGCACATACCCTCACCCCCCTACTGTCTGTGTTCATTGTTTATGCTCATATGCATGCATACAAGTCCTTTGGTTGATCTCTTACCCCCTCACCCCCCCGCCTTCCCTCATAGTTTGGACAGTCTGTTCGATACTTCTATATCTCTGGTTCTATTTTTGTTCATCATATTTTTTTATATTCATTGGGGCACATGTAGTCCTCATGGCTTACTTGATTGAATAATTGGTAATTAGATATAATTTGAGCTTACTATTTGTGGCTTACTTAGGAATCACATACATGGGCTTTATGACTTTTATTATTAGCACCAGAATTACCACTTTCATCCTCTGTAAAAATTCCATTTATTATGAGCTATTTCTGATAGAGGGGAGAGAGAGAGAGAGAGAGAGAGAGAGAGAGAGAGAGAGAGAGAGAGAGAAGAGGGAGGGAGGTCAAAACAATCTCTACTGGCACTGGTTCAATTCGAAAGCAACCTTTCCCTATTGCTGTTCTAATGCAGGGTATGTGGCTTCCACAGTGATTCACCAGCAACTAAACAATTTAGCTATACTTTGGTGACCTGGGTCTTAGAATAGAAGTAGTAAAATAGTTTAAGTGGCACAATAAGAGCTAGTGCCCTTGCAGGTTAGATAAATATTGCTTTATGCTCCTGAGTTACATTTGCTATAAGAAACGAGTAAAAGGGTGCTTTATTATTCCTCCAAACTGATATGCAGCCAAAAGCTCAACAGGCTTTAATCTTTGACAGTATAAATTAAGAAATAAAATTAAAAGATAGACATAACAACTTTCCTAAAATTCTCTACCTAATTTACTTTGCAATTTATCTTTATGTCTTCTGTGTCCTGAGTTAAATGTCTTTTGTCTGGTTTTTGGCACACACACTTCTTTTTAGATTGTTGGGGTGTTTTTTTTTTTTTAGTATGTTTTTATTGATTTTAGAGAGAAAAGGAGAGGGAGAGAGAAATAAAAACATCAATGATGAGAGAGAATCATTGATTGGCCGCATCCTGTATGCCCCCAACTGGGGATCGAAACCGCAGCCCAGGCATATGCCCTGACCCGGAATCAAACCATGACCTCTTGGCTTCTAGGTTGACACTCACCCACTGAGCCACACTGGCCAGGCTAGGTTGATTTTGATAGAAAAATCTCATTTAGTTGTATGTGGATCATAGTTTTGTGTGACTAGGAGAATGTCTGGGGCCAATTGCCAGTTATGGTACCCCGTGCCCTATCATATACATTAACACAGCTATGTATATGTTATTCAAATAGATTGCATCTCAGCAGCCCTGGGGGTGAGCTGCTGGATAGTTAAACTCTATACAGAGTTAATCAAATTGCGTGGATAGAGAGGAATTCACTCTCTCTAGAAGATGCTTGGGACACACCTTCACTATATCTTGTATCAGTTAAATTGAGATTCATTTTTCAAAATCCATTAGAGAGTTGTTATTTTATGACAGTGTTTTCTTTATTGAACTTGGGGATAAGACAATAAAATCTCAAGGAGACACAGAGATTGTCTGACTAGATAAAATCACATTATCCCTTTTCTCTCTTCTGGGTGTGTGGGATGTAGAGTAGGTGGGTTTATTGGGTAGGTAGTTACCTTAGCTAGGTAATTGGGTACAGTTTCAAGCACCCCCAGATTGCATATGTGCAGTTGAAAGGGAATCGGTTGGAATAGAGTTTTGTGGAGTTCCCTGGTCAGTACCAAGGTAGTTAGTCAGTCTGGAGCTGAGTAACTACTACTTAGGTTAATGATAGCTGCCTTAACAAGCTCCCAAAATGCAGTGACTTAACACAATATAAAGTTTATTTCTCAGGTGGTCTTCTAGGCAATCACTCAAGGACCCAGGCTGGCTCTGTGCTCTCTTTTGTTTTTCCCTTTTCTTTCAGCCAGTACATAGGGAAAGAAACCTGTTCCACCCTGAGTGTGACACACACAACTCCTCCTTACATTCCACTGGAAGGAACTAGTTATAGGGTTCTACCTACATGCAGGGAGCCTCATCACTGGCTGGATAGTTTTTTTTCTTAACAACAGCTCCTCATGCAGAAGGCAGGCATGAATCTTTGATTGACAGTTACCCATCTTTGCCACAAGAACAGATTTGCGTAAGGCTGTGTCCGAGAGGGAACTAAGGTGGAGAAGATGTACAAGGAGAAACTTCTGAGGTCAGAGTTCAGGTATTTGCAACAAGGTTTATTCCATTTCTGAAATCTTTAAGAATGCTTTTTGAACCATTAAAGGAGTAAATGTGAGAATTCAAAAAACATTCTTTCCCTGTTTCCGTGGTGGCTTAAAGTATATATCTTCTTTCCACTCCCCCTTCTTTAGTTCCCTGCAAGTTAAAGCTTTTGCAGTCATCTCTTCCTCATCATTATGCACATTTATTTCTAAGGAGCGTCCAGCTCAGAGAAGCTGATAGGCCCAGGTTCTTCCTTCCAAATTGTTACCATTATTGACTGTTTGCTATGTGTCAGCTTTTTGTTAATATTATCCCATTCAATCCCCCTAAACACCTAATGAGGTACACATTTTAACTTCAACATTATTATTAAAATATGCTCTAAATATATCTTATGTAGACAAAATGGCATCCTTAGACTTTGCTTATAAACCCAAATCTAAAACACTGTGAAGGGACAAGAAGATTCTCTCAGTTCAGAATTAACATAGAAAATTATGATCTTACTGAAACACAATAAACAGAATATACCTAACAAAGGTAATGAAAGGTTAAACTCTAAAGAAAAAATTGTTGATTTATTGTATCTTTTCCCTTTAAAAACACTCATAACTACTGTCATAACTATTCAATCCAGTTAAGTAGAGAAAATATACTGTGCCTTCCTTTCTTGGGGTTTCACTTATTACTAAACCATTACTGTGGCAGTGGCAGAAATTTTACAAGGAATAACCAAATCACCACAGGCCCACACTATGCTATGACCCAAGTGATTTTTACAATGACCCCCTTCAAGTCTATGTCCACCTGTCTGCAAGTGAGGAGTAAACCATCTTGACATGCACTTCCCAAAGCAACATGTCCTGTTTTATTTCCCCTTGAGTAATAGCTAAAATGTTCACAACCAAATGTGAAAATTTAAAATGCAGAATATTAAGTACATCTACTAGTATATACCAATTTTTTTAAAAAAAGATAAACTGTTAAAAGTAGTTATTTATGAATGGTAAAATCATACTTAAATTTATTTTACTTCTACTTTCCTAGGTTTTACAAACTTTATAAATGGCTATCAATTACATTTTAAATAAAAAAGTATAAATATTATCTATAAGATCATAGACCTGCTATTGTTTTTTTGAACTCTGAAGGAAATTACTCTTTTCCAGAATTAGGTAGTTGTCTTTCAAGAGAACTAAAGAAATGCATCCATTTAAAATTTTTATTATTTACTAAATTCAAGGTGTGTTTTTTTTTTAAATTTTTAGTTGAAATGATTTAACTAAATAATTTGTGGAGTGAGGTCCACAATTGCATGTCCAATCTGGTAGAGAGATAAAGAGTGCGGTAGGCCAGCTCTAAGACAGTCTCTAATGATGCCTACCTCCTGGTTTTTATGTCCTAGTATAATCTTCTACACTTGAATGAGGATTGGACCTAATGACTTACCTCTAACAAATAAAATACAGCAGCTAGTGACGTCAATTCTGAGGTTTGGTTACAGTGAGGCTGTGGTTTCCTCTCTCTCCTTTTTTCTTTTCCTCTCTCTCTCATTACTAGTTCCAAAGGAGGTTTAAAACCCTGTTGTGAGCGCTCCTATGTGGTAAGGACTTCATGTCTCCCAGCAATAGCCAACAAAGAGGTAATATGATCTTGCAGCTATAGGAGTATCTTAGAAGCAGATTCTACCGATTGAACTTTGTTCTGGAACCAGAGGCATCCAGCTAAGCCATGCTTGTATTCATAAACAGGAAGTTATAAGATAATAAATATTTGTTGATTTAGGTTACTAAACTTTAGGGTAATTTGAACACAGCAATAGATAATTATTACAAATGAATATTGACTAGTGGGAGTATGGTGCCACAAACGATTTTGAAGCTTTGTCTACTCCTTAGGAAAATGTAGTCCATCAATTATAATTGTCTTCTCTGACACAGGATGGGAGGAATGGTGATATATGTGCTATTCTTTTACATTCATTCTCTAGTTGGTTTTGATTATAATGAACAGAATGGTAGGCAACAGAATGAACTCATTTGGGAGTCGGGGAAATACTCTGGTGTTACTACAACCTATTAGTCTACTATCAATCATTAACATCATGACATATTAATTGGCCAGATTGATCTGTATAGGTCTTGATTTGGCTCATTCTCCTCAAGTATACTGATTATATGATTCAAGAAGGGATCTGAGGTAAGATTCTGGGCTGCCCAAACCAGCCCAGGGATGCTGGTGTTGCCTAGAGTATGCCCCAGAACATTTCATTGATATAGACAATGAAAAAGAGTGGAGGGAGAATGAAAGAAAATTGTCCTGTATTGCACAATTTGTCTTATGTCAGTCCCAACTTCTAAAAGGCTTAAGAGCTTAAGAGCTTATGAGTACAAACATAGTGGCCTAGAAAACACATCATTTCAGCTCTTAAGTGTCTTGGAAGGATGACTGGTTCTGAGAAACTATTTCTTTGCAGATATCAACACCGAAATATTCCCAGAAGACCTACAAACTCGATACACATCAACACAGGTGCTGGAGCACTGTTGAAATGAGAGTATGTTCCCTGATCCATGGGGGGTTCCAATAACTCTCTGATGAATATTGGCCTGTTATCCAAAGCAGTTATAAATTTTAAGAAAGAAAATTATATTGAAGGAAACTTCCTGATTTGTAAGACCCGTTCCATAGAGAAATCAAAGTTCAGGCATGATTCTTTTCATGGGTGGGACTATACTTTGCACAACCAAATGCCATATTTTTGAAAGCCTGAAAGAAAGTTGTTTGTAATTCTTTAAGAATTAAGATAAAAATGAGCTTTCTGGGAGACACGCCTAAGAATTTCTGAGGCTATGCCTACCTAGATAAAACATGAACTATGTTAAGAAAATGTTATAGTAGATGAAGTATGCTTAGCCTATTTTTAATGTCTAATTTGAAGACTGTACTAGAATCTAAATTACTTTAACAAGATACTTAGTGTATTTTCATGGATATTATATAGATAAAAATAAATGTGTGTGTTTCTTTAACCCAGAAAGATTATACTTGCTCCTTATTGAGTTATTCATGGTTCCTGAAGAACCAACTCTAATAGAAGCTTGCATATTCTTATATTTAAAGAAATTTAGAAAATGATAAGAAACTATGTGAAAAGTTTGAGATTTCAGTGATGTTTATATTCTGCTGTCTTATATTATTAAACTATGTTGAATATAAATATGAATTTTGTGAAGGACCTCCACATGAGATCTCTGCCCATGACTGGAACATTCCTTTATTTCTCTCTATTTAAATACTCTAATTTATTTAACCTCAGAAACCTTTCCACATAAGGGAAATACTTTTCTATTCTATTTTTTCTTGACCGCTTTAGAAGTTCCTGAAAGGCTTTTTGTCATACAAACCCATTGGGACATACGCATATAAAAACATGCACATAAGCCTAAAGGAAAATCTTATTTATATGAAGTTGAGAAGAAAAATATAATAATCTTTTTAGCTTTGTCCAGCGAAAAGAACCTAGTTGGTAAATGAGTACTTGTAGTAGAGAGAATAGACTGGCTTGGCCTTGACACATTAACTTATTTATCCCTTAGGAAGCTGATGGTTTTCTTTGTTTTACTAAAAGGAGAGCTGAAAGATGCTTCCTCTAACAGTTTCAAAACACACTGGATGTTTTTAAGCACAATAATAACATATTTAATTACTTGCTTAATTTTTTTTTTTGTCCATTTGGCTCCTGGACAGACTCAAATGCTGGCTGGTTTAGATCAAAAGAGAGTGCTTCCTCCCCATCCCATGTTGCTCCTGTCCAACCCCTCTTGTTCCTTCACCACCATTTTGATCACCTCTCTCTTCACAATAGAGTCTGTCATTGGAAATTGGATTCAAGTTTGTTTCATCTTGAAGTATTTGCTTCACAAGAATTAGTGGAATTGATGATGATTAAAATACTCAGTCATTCCCTGGCCAGTTAAGCAATCCCCATACATAGTGAAATGATTACTACATTCAAGCTAATTAACACGTCTCCCTCCTATAGTTACCTTTGTGTGTGTGTGTGAGAGAGAGAGAGAGAGAGAGACAGAGAGAGAGAGACAGAGAGAGAGACAGAGAGAGAGACAGAGAGAGACAGAGAGATAACACCTAAAATCTATGTTCTCAGAAAATTTCCAGTATTCCATGCAGTGTTATTAATTGTAGCCCCATTCAGTCCACACAACAGCCCCAGAATCTTCTAAAATGCAAATCTAATCATATCACTATTCTGTTTTAGGTTCTTAGAATCAGTGTGGTGTGCCTGATACTTAGTGGCCATTCAGTAAAAGAATGACTGAGTAAATTAACATATTTTGGCTAATCATAGATTGTGGTCTAGATAAATAACATGATTTTTTTTTGAGTTTTTGATTGAAGAACATGTATATACCCCCAAAGGGCTTTTTGGCTCTAACCTATATAAAAACTGCCCGAACACCTTCAAAATCATTATTTTTCTGAATCACTGCAACAAATTATTTTGCAAAGTATACTAGTCTCCAGATAGTGAAACACATTGTTGTGTATGTTATAGCCCTCTTATTTATACAGGGGGGAGTAGAAAAAGAATAGTCTTAATAGTTTATACATCAAGTGTCTCTTTAAATGTTTTTGGCAAGAGTAATAAAACATGCTTGTTATTTCTTTTGTTATTCCTCTTCACTTCTTTCCTGTTCTTCAGAAGCAACCTCTTTCTTTTTTTTCCCAAGTAATTTTAAAGCTATCTTTATGTAGTTGATATGCTTATACTGATATTTATTGTTTTTTAAATTTTTTTCTAGATTATTTCTTGATACCGAGAAATCATATATTTAACCCTCATTTTACAACCACCTTCAATCCCTCCTTCATTGACTCAATACAATTATATAAGAATTTTTTGTTAAATCAATATTCAGTGTTTACATCATCATAGCTATGAAAATACTATTTCTAGCTGAGTCACCTAATATATTATGATCACGTTTTCTTTCTTGCCTACTTTCTAGAGTTAATAATTGCATTTCCCCCCATTGTTTATCACTGCTACCTCATAATCTCTGACAGAGTTGGTCACCTCTTCTCACTGTGATCAAACATACTAGCTGACCTTGATCAGTTACATTTGTTAAATTTTCTCCCCATTTGGAAGCAATCTATTTTCCTGCCCAATCTGAAATATTTGGTTTCTAAGCCCATTGCACAGTTTTAATCCCAGGCTTTCATATATTATTATTCTAGAAATACCTTTCAATTCTCTCTTCTTTTTATTTCCTCTCCCTTGTTTTTGGATACAATACCCCTTGCTGTGAAGGAGTACATTGCTATAGCTTTCTGACTTGATTCTACCCTTAAACATCAAGTATGGTTTCACTGAGTATGGGATTCCAGGCTGAAATCATTTTTCCTAGAAGTTTAAATGCATGACTTGATTGTTTTCTGGCTTCCACTATTCTAGGTGAGAAATCTGATTATTCTTAGCTCTGATTATTTCTAAGTGACTCATATTTTCTGGATCTTTTCAGATCTTCTCTTTAAATCCAGGGTTCTCAGATTTGATGATCATGTGCCTTAGTGAGGGTTTTTCAGTCATTAACCGGGGCCTTCAACGGGTACTTTTCTTCTAGAAATGTAAGTTCTGAGAACTTCTGTGTATTATTTATTTAATTTTGTTCTACCTTCTGTTTTTCCTACTTTTTTCCCTGGTACCTGAACTTCCCAAAGTTAGAATTTATTCTCTAATTTTATTTTATTTTTTAAAAAAATATGACGTTTCATCTCTGTCATTTTTATTTCTACTTACTGAGAGAGAACTTTGATATTTTCTCAATCATATCTTCCAATGTATGTGTGCACATGTGAGTTCTTATTCATGCTCTCACATTTTTAATTTTTGGGAGCTCTTTCTGAAATTCTTTGATTATTACTTTTTATAGCATTTTTCATTTTTCTCTGGAGAAATTAATTATAGTTTTGGAGAAATTGCTTCTTCCTGTTTGCTATAGCTTCTGAATTTCCTTTCTCTTTTGTTAGAGGCTTTTCACTAATATTAGTCTGTGTATATGTGTATACTTAAGAGTGAGGTACACATGCAAAGCGAATGCATGCTTATCTATATGCAGAGCTTTTCAATTGGTGGGCTTCACTATAGGATTATTAGTTTGGGGGATCAAGCCATTTGAAGACTCAGCTTTTTCTACTCTGTTAACTCAGGGATTTCTACCTTTTGAAAAATTGGCCTTTCTTATCTATTATATCTCTTCTGTTTTTTGTTATTATTGGTTTAGCTTTTACAGTTACTTATTTTCATATACACTTACATCTTTTCATGGAAAAGGTGACTGGAGAAGAGCAAGCAGTCCAATCTGATTGGTACCCAGTTGACTAGGTAAATTCAGTGGTGCAGGCTGGGCCACGGGGTGGATGGTCTTGAATGCTAGGCTGGGAAGTCTGTGCTTAATTGTGTGGGCAAAGAGGGTTTGTGCACACAGTCTAACCTACTTAAAATAACAACCAATGTCCCTTACGTACAGCCATATCTCTCTTCTTTGTTTCTGATGAATGGCCCCTACCTTTAAACACGAAGCATCCTTGATCAACAAGGTAGTTTTCTTCCTTATGTTCATCCTCCCTTGCAATTCAGTCTTCACATCTTTATCCAGTGACTGGAAAAATGCACGTTGAAGAATCTAATTTCTCTGATTTTAATCAATGACCCACTGCACTTGGTATGAAATTCAGGTTCCTTACTGTGGCCTCCAGGATCCCAAAGGCTCTGGATCCTGACTGCATTTGGACTTCACGTCCTGCCATTTTCCTTTTCACGCTCTAAACTCCAATCAAATACCAATTTGGTCTTCCTTTACCATAACAAGCTCATACCCATCTCCACACCTTTGCACTTGCTACTCCCTTTACCTGGGATGCTCTTTTACTAGCATTTTGCATAGTTGGTTCCACTGTGGATTTTAGGTATCAGATAAAATATCATTTCCCCAAAGTAGCTTTCTCTGGCCATCATATTGAAACTACCCACTACCTCTTCCTCCTCTTATTCTACTGCATTGCCCTACTTATTTCCTTCAGAGCATTTTTATTAGTATGTAATTACATTGCTTAGTTATGTGTTAACTTTTTGTTAATCATCTCTTTCCCAATCTACTAGGGATTACCCTTTAAGAAATAAGAGACCTTGTCTTTCGTAGTTTCTATTGTAACTCTGATGCCTAGCAGAGTGCTTGGCACATAATAAACACTCAGTAAATATTTGTAAAATAAAAGAATAAATGGATAAGTGAGTATTTGAAATGCCTTTCCTCATTTTTGTTACATTGCTTCCTAAATATTAAGTGGATTCCTAAGAACATCTTTAACCAAATCATTTCTTTTATTGTTTTTATTCTACATTCTTCTTTATTTCTGTAAATACTTACCTGGCTATTCTATAAGCTCCACCAGGTCTCTGTCTTTGAACATTTTACTCTTGATGTCTTAACAATAGTAGGTGCTCAATAAATATTTTTTAAATGCCTGTAGGATGAGGAAAGGTACGTAAGGGAGTAAAAGGTAAATGGTGGGACTGTCTCTTGCATGGAAGGCAGGAGATTTATCTCTAATCTTCCATTAAACATTTAATAAATTATTTTTAGCATTATTATTATTGTGTTCATTGTTAATCCTTATCCTGGCTTTACTGGTAAGTAGGTCTTTGACCTTGGGGCACACTCATTTATATTTCTGAATTTGAATTTTTTCATCTGCTTCAAGTGTGAGCTATGGCTTTCTTACACCAGAGTTCCCTGGGTTGTACATAAAACATGGATTTTCATGGTCTCTGAATTTCCACCTGGCAAGAATCTCAGGCTGAGGTATGGGGATCTGAATTTTTAACAAGCTCATTCAGTGAGACTTATAAAATCTGAGAAACACTGATGAGGGGTTTTATTAAATGCCCTTCTTCAATGATTCTGAATTCTCCTATGTAACTGCAATAGTGTATATTGGCCATCTGGTAAGAGAAAGAGCTATATTCTTTAGTTATTGCTCATGTAGATTGCTGCTGCTGGAAGTTTCCTAGTAATTCTTGTCAGCTGCTAAGTAATGTGCTGTTTCTTGTAAGTAATGGTCTATTCTTTGCATTCTATTGTATTAAATTACATTATTTCTCATGCCTTGTGTCTCAGGGAAAAATAAAACCGTGTTGTGGTAATTTCTCTTAGGAAATGTTTCCACTTACATAGATCTCATAGTTCATGAGTCAGATTCTTCAAATATATAACTTTTGGGGTCTAACCCATGTATTTTGAGAAGCTGCAATAACTTTTTCCAGCTATCGGTTCAACGTGGTACACTCATGTTGTTTTTTTCTGCAACATGATTACAACAAAGGACTATAGGAATTTGGTGGTCAGTGAGAACCACTGCAAACCAAGTCGGGCCCTAACCAGTTTGGCTCAGTGGATAGAGCATCGGCCTGTGGACTGAAAGGTCCCAGGTTCAATTCCAGTCAAGGGCATGTACCTTGGTTGTGGGCACATCTCCAGTAGGAGGTGTGCAGGAGGCAGCTGATCTATGTTTCTCTCCCATCGATGTTTCTAACTCTCTATCCCTCTCCCTTCCTCTCTGTAAAAAAAAATATATATATATATATATATATATATATATATATATATATATATATGCACCAGGCCTCTATCCTATCTAATAAAAGAGTAATATGCAGATTGACCATCACTGCAACACACAATATAGCTGCCCCCATGTGGTCAAAGATCCTGCCCCCATGTGGACACAAGATCGTCACCACAAGATAGCCAGCAGGAGAGGGCAGTTGGGAGGCACCAGGCCTGCAAGGGGGGGCAGTTGGAGGTGATCAACCCTGCAGGGGAGGGCAGTTAGGGGTGACCAGGCCGGCCGAGGAGGGAAGTTGGGGCAAACAGGCTGGCTGGGGAGCAGTTAGGCATCAATCAGGCTGGCAGCGGAGTGGTTAGGGGGTGATCAGGCTGGCAGGCAGATGATTAGTTGGGAACCAGCAGTCCTGGATTGTGAGAGGGATGTCCAACTGCCCATTTAGGCCTGATCCGGGATCGGGCCTAAACGGGCAGTTGGACATCCCTCGAGGGGTCCCAGATTGGAGAGGGTGCAGGCTGGACTGAGGGACACGCCCCCCCCTCTGTGCACGAATTTCGTGCACGGGGCCTCTAGTATATATATATTTTAAAAGAAAACCAAGTCGGAAACAGTGACTCTATCAAGGCACAATATGTGGTATGCAGAACATAAAAGATAATTGCAAAAATTCCAACAAGAAATAAATTTCCTTTCCCTGGCAATTTTAGAGAAGGTCTTGAGGAGAGGGTAAGTTGGATGAGCAATGACAGCTGGCAATGTTTCCATGGAAGGAAGGGAGTAAAGAGACTGACAACCAAACGGGGCATTGGTGCAAGAAAGGGATGGGAGTGAGCTCAAAAAAATAAATAACTGTTTTTGGAGACCCAGCTCAAAGGGAATTAATTTCAGTCTGCCTCCATGATGGCTCAGCTTTGATAGAGTTCTGGAAAATGTTCATTCACTGAAAATGGAAGCAAAGGCACTGCTCCCTCTCCCCACAAGAACTTGCATGAACAGTTGAGGAAAAGATGACTTTAACAAGGATTTGGTATGAGGAAAATATTTTTCATTCTCAGTATTTCAGACTGACTGTCCAAGAATTTAATGCCTATATGCCATTTACCCACTTCATGTTTGAGATACACATAAACACACACACACACACACACACACACACACTAGTTTCTATTAATTTAACTTCTTAATATAACTTGGCTGAGAACTCTTGTATGTCAAATATTCCCAGGAATGATGAGAATCATTCAACAATAGCTCCAAAAATTAATTATATTTGAAAACTCATAAAAGCTTCAATTTATGCATAAATTAAATAATTATTACTAAAAATAATGGCAATGACACTCAATATTGATGCTACAATTTTACCTTTGTAAAGTATTTATAGTTTATTCTTGTAATTCTCAGTTCTAGCATCTTCTCATTTACTCCTCACCACAGTCTAGTAAGGCAGGTCTTTTCTCCCAAGACTCAAAAGGTATATTCAAGTGGTTTGCCCAAAGTGAAAATACTACTTAGTGGTTTGGATGGCAAAGAGAACTAGTTGTCCACCTTTGCGTCAGGAGAGGTTTACATCCAGCTTCCTTTGTATTTTGAAGTTTTCTGAAAGTTGTGAGATGCTGGATAGTTGACAGAATGTTCCCTTTTGAATTCTGGTTCCTGTATTAATGGTCTAGGGTAGAAACTCTGAAGGGGGAGCGAATGAGGGGGAAATGTTGGGACTGTAAGTTAGCTGACACCTAAGAGCACCATTGGGGTTTGGGATTTGGTCAGGGCGTGATAGCCCCCCTTACATGAATAAGGAAATGGACAGCTGAATGGACCCCTGACATGGCCATTAGCACAATGATACTCAATGTCCTGATCAGAGTACCAGCCTCAGCACCACTTTTTCAGCCACAGCTTGCCTGGAAAGACTGCCACTCTGCTATGAGATGCCCGACTATTTCTGTACTTTGGTCACACTACGTGCTAACTTTCCAGTCCATGTTATATGTAATACTGAAACACTCTGGACACTCATGAGCCTAAGGGGATCACAAGATAGCTCATGGAAATGGGGAGGGGGGCTGAGTTTTGTTCCCACGTGCTGCTATCATGTGCTGAGGGCAGAGCTTGAGTCCCCACACTCTAGTAAAGAAACGGCACACAGTGTGAATTCCTAGCTGGGAAAAGGGAGAATGTTTCTGTGTAAAGATATTGGGAAGGGATATCTTCAGCCACCAGTTGAAGGACATTGAGTAAGGACACGCAAAATGGAACTGCTACAAGGGGGAAAATCTAAGCAGTTGATTTGGAATGGCAACAGCAAGTTACAGTGTATTTATGATTTTCAGCTTCCAGGAAATTAAGCCACTAAGTAAACAGCAGACAGTAAATCACTGGAGAAGCCAGAAGAGGAATCCCCAACCCAGAGTTCTTCCCCAATTTCTACTCTGTCTCCCAAAATGAGCCGTTCATCCTTGGCCAAAACCAGAGGGACAAGTCTGCCCAGCTTAACAGAGAAGCCCCAGCATGCTGCCCTGCATCTTTCCAGTTCAGGAAGACATCTTAATGAGAGACATGCCGCTAACCATTCCGCTGAAAGCCCCAATTCCCCATTTTAATGCAGAGAGCAGAGTGCATTTCTACAACTGCACTGCCATGAAGAAATACGTGAGCTGTAAAAAGGGAGTTCTCTGTAAATTGTGCATGCTCCTTTTCAATGTGCACAGGTCATCGGCATGAAAAAAAATAAAAAATCAGAGCTCCAGAAAGTCCTCTATTCCTGCAGCCTATTTCCCCTGTGGAAGCCTAATCACCTCTGCCACAGCGAATCTGGGTCCTTGGCAACGACTTACGGGACTTGGATCTCCAAGTGCTGCAACGCCCAGCAGGAGCAGATGGACTTCTAAGCAACCAGACAATAATTTCCTAATGCAAGTGCCGGGAGCTGGAGCCAAGCACGTTTCACTTCTTACCCTCCCTATGGTGCAGAGATTAATGAACAGAGCATGAGGTTTTCCAAGATAACGTATGCAAGCAACCTATTTACAGCAGGCTTTTCTCAAGTGTCACCACCCCTCTCTACTTGGCAATTGGATCCCAGCCATTAGTAAGGCGACCCACCGTGACCCACAGGTGGGTGGAAAGATTGAGGGGTTAAAGCCTCTGAGGACAGCACAGAAAATAATTTAAATGCACAGTACATGTCCTCCTTTTCCTTGGGTTTCGTCTGAATAATGCGTGGGACTTTATCTGCACTTACATTTAAGTTAGGCAACACCTGTAAACGCACATAAGAAAGTGGCTGTTCCACAGCAGCACTGCTATAATGACCATTGCTACTAGTAAAATCAGATATGAAGAGAATTAGGGTTAGTACTACTATTATAATTATAATTATTTGTTATTATTATAGTCACTATGACTATTGTCAGATTTGTTGACTAAGAGGTCACAATGAGTACAAGAAAGAGGAGGGATGACACATCCAAGATTAAAAGAGACAACCTATAAAAATCAATTCATTTTTTAGCTTCATTGAAGTATGATTGGCATATAAAAATCGTATATATTTAAAGTATACAATGCACGGTTTTGATATAAGTATATGTTATGAAATGATTACCACAATCAAGTTAATACACATAGTTATCACCCCATATAGTTGCCTTTTTTGTGGTTAGAACACTCAAGATCAACTCTCTTAGCAAATTTCATAAATGCAATACATTAACTATAGTCACCATACCGTGTAGTAGGTCTTCAGAATTTATTCATCTTAAAACTGAATGTTTTTATTCTTTGACCAACATCTTGTATTTCCTCCACCCCTCAGGACCCAGTAACCACTCCTCTGCTCTGTTTCTATTAGTTCAGTTTTTTTTTAAGATTTCATATACGAGTGAGATCATATGGTATTTATCTTTCTCTGTCTGGCTGACTTTTTTTTTGCACAATGTCCTGTAGGTTCATGTGAATGGCAGAATTTCCTTCTTTTTTATGGCTGAGTAATATAGCTAAATATCTATATATACGAAATCACATTTTTATCTATTAATCTGTAAGTGGACAAATAGATTATTTGCATATCTTGGCTAATGTAAATAATGCTACACTGAACGTGGGAGTTGCAGGTATCTCTTCAAGATACTGATTTTTGTTTCCTTTGTGTTTATACCCAGAAATGGGATTGCTGAATCATGTGGTAGTTTTATTTTTATTTTTGGAGGAACCTCTATACTCTGTCTCATAGTAGCTCCATCAAGTTACATTCCCACCAGCAGTACACAAGGGTTCTCTTTTCTTCAAATCCTCACCAACATTTACTATCTTTGACTTTTTTATAATAGCCATACTAACAAGTGGAACATGATATCTCATTGTGGTTTTGATTTGCATCCCCCTGATGATTAGTGATGTTGAACATCTTTTCATATACTCATTGGCCATTTGTATTTCTTCTTTGGAAAAATGTCTATTCAGGTCTGTTATCCATCTTTAATTGAATTGTCATTTTTTTGCAATTGAGTTGTATGAGTTCCTTTGAATATTAACCCCTTATTAGATATACTAGGGGCCCAGTGCACGAATTCGTACATCTTGAAAGAAACTGTGGGCCATGAAGCTGCGGTGGGCACAGGGGCAGGTCTCAGCCCATTCTCTGTGCCAGCAGTGGGTGCGAGCGGCAGCTCCAGTGCCAGCAGCGGGTGTGAGCAGAGCCAGCGCCAACAGCAGGTGCGAGTGCTGGGTGGGGCCGTGTTGCGCGGGAGCAAAGAATTTTTAGTAAACACCAGAGGTTCGCCCCAATGACAGCGACCCGGTGTCCTGCCTTGGTCTGGCACTCCCCCGCTCCCACCAGCTCCACCATCCCTCAGCAGCCAACTCCTGCCATGTTCCGCACACGCCCCTGGTGGTTAGCACACGTCATAGCGACCAGTTCTGTTGTTCTACCATTCAATCTATTTGCAATTAGCCTTTTATTATATAGGATGATTTGGAAATATTTTGAATATTAACTCCTTATCAGATATATGATTTGGAAATATTTTCTCCCATTTAGTAGGTTGCTTTCTCATTTTTTAAAAATTGTTTCCTCTGCTGTGCAAAAACTTTTTAGTTTGATGTAGTCTCACTTAGTTATTTTTGCTTTTGTTGCCTGTGTTTACGGTGTCATATTCAAAAAATCATTGTTACGAACAATGTCAAAGAGCTTCTTCCCTATGTTTTCTTCTAGGAGTTGTACGTTTTCAGGTCTTAACGTTTCAGTCTTGAATCCATTTTGAGTTGATTTTTGTGTATGATATGAGAAAAGGGTCCAATTTCATTCTTTTCCATGTGGATAGCCCTCCTCCCGACCATAGATCCAACTGCAGAACTTGAAGTGGCCCTGTGGCCCAGCTCCAGCCCCTTCCTGTTGCCAGTCCAGAGTCAATCCTGCCCTCACAGGGAGGGACCCAGCAGCAGACACACCAGTTCACTCCATCATAGGAGCGTTGCTGGCCACTGCAGATCCTGAAGCAGCTCTGTCACTCAGCTCCAGCCCTGCTCTCAGTCCTGCCTGCCCAAGGACCCTGTAGGAGCCACACACATCCCTGTTCCTGGTAACAGGCCTGCCAACAATGGAGCCATCTGAGAATGGGCAGTAGCCATGTGACCAGGACCCAGCCCCCGCTCTGACTGAAACTAGGCAATCCCATCAATTAGGGGAGCAGGCAAGAGAAGGTCTTTACCTGCTGAAACCAATCTGTGTCAACAGGAAAAGGTATTTGCTCCTTTGAATACATACCCAGCAATGCAAGGCTATACAAATCATAAAGAATCAGGCAAACATGCACTCTTAAAGGCAATAAATACAGCTCCAGTCCTGGCTCTAAAAAAATGAACATTGCCTGACAAAGAATTCAAAATAATGGTCTTAAGCTCAGCGAGCTACCAGAGAACGCAGATAGAAAATACAACCAGGAAAAATCAATTCCTAAAACACCAACACCTGTGTTTTTGCTCTTTAGAGAAGAATTTTGGCAATGCAATAGTTTCCTGAGAAAGTTCCATTCAATGATGGGATTTCTAAAATTGTAGCAGCCTCAAGCAATAGATATTTTTAGCAGATAAGTCCTTTCCCATATCCCTCCAATCCTGTGAAATGTGGGCTGTCTCTCTTACTCTGTCACCCTCAGGCCCCTGGGAGCATGAGAAGCTCATGCAGGACCTGATGTCATGTGGAGTGGGTGCGAATACTTGCCTGTAAAATTGCCAGTGAGCTGGAAAGCAGCATGGAGTGGTGCTCTGGTTCACAAGTTCCAACTACGAACCGGGAGCTGAGTGACTTTGAGAGGCTCCTGAAAACTGCTGTGCTTCCGTTTCTTCCTATGCAAAATGGGGGGTAACGCCAACTTCTCAGAGATGTTGAGGAAATAAAATGAGAAATTGGTGTAGGCAAAGCACCTCCGTAAAGCAGTAGCTCAACAGTGGTATTTTCTTTCTCTGCTATTTGTCCCTAATCAGCCCTCCTAACTAGCCCCCCTCCGAAAAAAATCTCCAACTCCTACCTCCCTGTTCTTAATACTATTCCTATTCAACTCTGGCTTAAATGTTTAAATACTGAAAAGGCTAGTAATGAAAAATTTCTAAGTAGAGATCTAGGTCAAACATAGCAAATGTGGAGAAGATCAAAACCTGCAAATCCAACAGCCAATAAATATATGAAAAGTCTCTCTATTTTTCTAGTGGCCAGGGAAATGCAAATTGATGTAAAATATCAAATTGTGATCATCAGATTGGCAAAAAATATATAAAAACTGCTAGCAACTGGGACGTCCAGTTCTTTATTGAGAGAACCCGGGCAGTGCAACTCATTGCTTTCCTAGAATGGCCCTGCTCATGGGTTTGTAAGAAAAAGGGGCACACTAAAATGTTAATTGGGAAAATGTAAATTTTTACATCATTTTGGGGGGAAAATCTCATATATATTAGTAGTTATTTATGTTGTATCAAGGTTTTACCACCCCTGTGTTGTGAAAACTATCCTGATATTAGTGCTACTATTTCTAAGAGGTAGGTTGCCAGAAATGGAATGTGAGCATACTGTGGCAAAAGATATGTCAACCTGGAGTGGTAAAAACATAGAAACAACATAGATATCCATAAAACACATTAAAATTTTAATTAAAAATTAATAAAATTTTAATTAAAAATATGGTTCAGATAGTTGGTTATTTGGTGGAATATAATGCAACAAGATGAATCTATACCACTTTACTTGAAGAGATTTCCATAATATGTTAAGTGAAAATATCAAGATACAGAAGAATAAATTACTCCACTTTTGAAAAGCAGTGGCAAAAACTTCTCTAGTCTCAATGTACATATGTGAATTATTATATGAGCATGGAGAAGTCCATATAAGGAGACCCACTGAGTAATGTTATTTACCTGAGGTGTGTCTAGGGCCATGGTCGGCAAATTACAGCTCGCGAGCCACATGCAGCTCTTTGGCCCCTTGTGGCTCTTCCACAAAATACCATGGCCTGGGCGAGTCTATTTTGAAGAAGTGGCGTTAGAAGAAGTTAAAGTTTAAAAAATTTGGCTCTCAAAAGAAATTTCAATCGTTGTACTCTTGATATTTGGCTCTATTGACTAATGAATTTGCCGACCACTGGTCTAGGGGTTGCAGAGAAAAGGAGGGAGAAATGGGAATGGAAAATAGGGCAAAACCAAAGACTGCATAAGGTCTGTGTTGGTCTGTGCATAGCATATGTGGGGTATATGATTTCAAAGAAACTGCATTTATGTTATGTTCCAAATTTTCATAAAAGTGATGTATGTATATATACACAGAGATGCATGAAAGGAGGCATAAAGGCAATTATAACACTCACATAACTTTTCTGTTTAGTTTTATGTTTCATTAAAATACCTTAATGTTTATATAATCAGAGAAAAGCTATTTTCACTGTACAAAACAGGAGAGGGAACGATGCCCGGGCTGGCTGTAATTCCACAAGGTGATTCCTGAAAGAAAGAAGGAACCTTTGGAAATCTTTTTGAATTTGTTTCAAATCTTGGAAAATCTTGGGATGTGTCATAGGTTGGCAACTCAAGAAGCAGACTCTGAGATGGAGTTTATGTGCAGCACGGCTGTTAGGGCAAGTGCTTGTGATCCACACCTGGGGAAGGGAGGAGGAAGCACTATTGGGTAGAAGGTAAGGTTGAGCTGTCATACTGGCCTAATGCCAGCCTTGCCCAACCCCACCGGGAGCTCTGGAGCTGGGGTGGCCCTTCAGCATTGGCCTGGGTTAAGCTGAGATGGCCAGGCCTTCATAACCCCCATTCCCACATAAATCAGTCATAGATGTTCCTGGAGGGAGGGCAGCCAGGGCCATCCCCTAACGGGCCGAAGCTAAGGATGGTCTGAAGACACTGCTAGCAGCAGCTGGGACGTCCAGTTCTTGACTGAGAGAACCCGGGTAGTGTAACTCATTGCTTTCCTAGAATGGCCCTGATGATCCCAATGGGCCAGAAATGCTGGTTGGCCTGGCAAAGTTTAGGCTTCTGCTGTGGGATCAAATCCCAAGTTAGTTAAATGAGGCAATTCCACAGGATGATTGATTTTTCATGAGGGGAAGTGTGTGTTTTTTAATGGGACCATTTGACACTCGGAGCAGTAATTTGTGCATTTTATTAACCAGGGGCAAGTATATACTAACCTCCTACCATGGGCCAGGCACCGAGCTAGGTTCTGTGGAAAAGACAAAGCTAAATGAGGCCAGTCACCACCCTGCCTCAAGGAGTTCACAGGGGAGAGAAAGCAAGTTACTCGGCTCTACCTCTGCAAGACTGAGTGATAAGCTGCCAGACGGGGCACAACTAAGTGCTAGAGGAAGGTGGCAGGGAGGGAGCGTCTTCATATGAAGACATGAGTGTCATGAAGTGTGCAAGTGAGATGACTTTGGAAGCCACGTTCACATTTGTGGAGGGAGCAGGGCCAGTTTGTAAGCATCAGGCAGCTGACGTCATGGGAGAGCGGGAAGCTAGAATTCAGAACGCCTGGGTTCCAATTATATTTCTGCTCCTCTTTGCTCATGGATTTGGGGGCAATTGTTTAAAACTGTATAAGCTTCAATGTTCCTGTATGTCAAAAGGAGATAAAGCATATTTTGCCTGTTGTTTTTAGGCTAACGTTAGGTAATGCCAGGCTAGATGCTAGGAGGGTGACAGAGAATTAGGTTGCTTTGATAAGAGTTAAAGGCCACACAAACATGAGAAATTAATGTTGTTATGTGACTAAGTGGTAGTTAATCTATCCATGAGGTTTATAATGGAGTTTCCCCAGATAATCAATTTTCCGGGATATTGCTGAATGACATACCACTCTCCAGTGGCTTCCCAGGGAACTCTTGGGAATGTCTGAAACCTAAGACAAGAGCTCTCTGTACAGTGTTCTATTAGACAGGGTAATTAATGAAATTAGGTAATAAATATGTCAGATATTAGGTGGGGAGACTTGTTTACTGATACTGATAACTCCTGAGCAGACTGGCATCTTGAGGTCTTTCCCTGTCCTCAGTCCCGTTGCTCAATCCTTTTCTCAAGCAAGCACACAATCTTGTGGCTGCCGTTGCTTCTGTGATCAGCATCTCAACATTTGCTAGGGCTCTATTAAATATGCTGCATCTCTGAAGCAGGCAGGAATTTCCTTATAGCTGGGTCTCCAGCAAGAGTTCATTCTTCTTCCCCTAGCTCCTGCCACACTTTTTTTTTATATTTTATTGATTTTTACAGAGAGGAAGAGAGAGGGATAGAGAGTTAGAAACAGCGATGATAGAGAAACATCGATCAGCTGCCTCTTGCACAACCCCTACTGGGGATGTGCCCGCAACCAAGGTACATGCCCTTGACCGGAATCGAACCTGGGACCTTTCAGTCCACAGGCCGACGCTCTATCCACTGAGCCAAACCGGTGTCGGCGCTCCTGCCACACTTTATCTATTGCTCCAGCACCAACAGGAGCAGGAATTGTTCCCCCACCAGGCATTACTCTGAGTACTATTGTTTATTTAGCATCCCTGATTTAGAAATCAATTTTGTGACTTCTTCCCTGCATCCCTTGCTTTTCCTCCTTACTTTCTTCAATAAAAGTAAGGTGTTAAAAATAGGGTGAGTCCCCATTTAACCTCCCTATTCTAAAATAGCCATCAACTGCCCCATCCTCAGGGCACTCCTAAGAGGCCTATTATTTGAGATGGACAGTTGTCATTTTCCAAATCTAAATGTGTGAATAAAAGCAGCTTTGCTATTTTATTTATCTGTAATATAAACAAGTGCATGCTTGCTCAGCAAATGTTTCAAAACAAGTCCAGAGACTCTCCTTTCCAACCAGGTCACTGCTTCTAGGCTCCTGCTGCAGAGACAAGTTAAAGTACCACCGCCTGAAGGTAACTGTGTTTAATATTTCTCAGTTCCTATTCCCACACTTCTCCCCTCTGGCGACATTGAGACCAAGAATCACCATCTGTTGTCATGGCCTGCTGAGACTTGCTAGTGCTGTTAAGAGAAACTAACCCTCTTACTCAGTTTGTTTCCTCAAATCAGACTACAGATTCAGGTAAGACAGAGGGACTAATCATGGCTGGGAACACAGTCCCAGGGCAGAGGTCAGGGAATGCAGATGTAGAGCAAGAAAATCAGAGAGACTGAGAGCTGCCTTGTCACAAAGCCATTCCTATTAATTACTCAAATGGCAGCCAACATGTTACAGAACATATTGGAGGGAGGGAATGCTTCCCCTATAATTGTATTAGATTCTCCTTTTTCTTTGCTAACAGAATTCCACACTTAACCATGTATCTATTACTACATCAGAAATCCAGGTGCTTCTAGTAAATCTCACGATTCATTGCTTGGGTCCTGATTAGTCTTTGCTAGCAGTTCTGTTTTGGTCTCAGAAACTCTTTACACTCTAAGCCAGTGGCCGGCAAACTGCGGCTCTCGAGCCACATGCGGCTCTTTGGCCCCTTGAGTGTGGCTCTTTCACAAAATACCATGGTCTGGGCGAGTCTATTTTGAAGAAGTGGCATTAGAAGAAGTTTTAGTTTAAAAAATTTGACTCTCAAAAGAAATTTCAATCGTTGTACTGTTGATATTTGGCTCTGTTGACTAATGAGTTTGCCGACCACTGCTCTAAGCCAATAGAGGATCCCAAAGAGCTTCTGTTTTGTGGATTATATATATTAACACTAATCATTGTAGAAATGAAAACTTAGAAGTATTTAAAAATATTTATTTATAATGTATTTTTTTTCTTTCCTCAACTTTTTATTATAAAAAATTTCAAAACTACAAGAAAGTTGAAGAAATAGTGCCAGGAATATCATAATGTATTTTAAAATAAACATAAACCTACATGTTTACAAGAGTAACATTTTCAATAAAAATGACTGTAGTCTTCCAAACAAATAAAATGAGAGTAAGAGTGGAGTGGTTTTCATTTTTGCAAATGTCTTTAACATTTGGTGCAATAGCTTCTCATTTAGTTTCTGTGTTCCTTCTGTTGCAATGTGTTATTTTTATTAAAGTATATGAAGAGAATTTATCCTCTCACAGATATGTAGTTGGAAAAGGAAGAAATATTTAAATAAACAAACTTTTTAGGTAATTGTGACTATTCCTCTTTGCTATTACACTAAAACTTGACAAGTGGTAGTTTTCTTTTTTTAAAAAAAAAAAGTATATTTTTATTGATTTCTGAAAGGAAGGGAGAGGGGAGAGAGATAGAAACATCAATGATGAGAGAAAACCATTGATTGGCTGCCTTCTACAAAGCCCCTTCCCCCCAATTGGGGACGGAGTCCACAACCTAGGCATGTGCCCTGACTGGGAATCAAACCCTGACCTCCTTGTTCATAGGTCAACTCAACCACTGAGCCACACTGATTGGATGATAAGTGATCGTTTCTCGAAGGTTAGTTGAAAACTGTATTAATGGACATTTCATCTGTCACATTAAAATTCATTGGCCTATCTTAAACATTAAATGGAACTCTTAATCATGCATAACTTCATAAATTGGTCACTAGAGGAACATTGGTTCACAGAGTTACTCACGTCTTCCTCAGATGCTGATATAAAAAATATCACAAAAATCACATTCATTAATATCGCCAATGTTTCTTGAGAAGAGTCTTTAGGTATGAGGAAAGTGTCAAGCTCATGGTGGCAAAAACAAATTTTTCAGAATTCGAAATTTCCTCAAAAAACTTAACATTTTTATTGGCAACAATTACAGTCAGTTTTTTTCTTCCCATCCCAGAGAAAATCTCTGTTACATACCCAAGTCTGAATAACTATAGGTTGTCTATTATTCTTTTTAGTGGTTATTAAAAGAAATTAGTCTTCCAATAAAAAAATGGCTAGTTCAGCTTGCAATTCAAACAAATGCACACATAATGTGTTTTTTTTTTCCTTGAGAAACCTCTATACTTGCATACAGCAGAAATATTTTTTTAAATGTTTTTATTGATTTTAGAAAGAGGAAGTGAGAGGGAGAGAGAGAGAGAGAAACATGGATTGGCTGCCTCCTGCCGGGGATTGAGCCTGAAACTCGGGCATGTGCACTGATCAGGAATTGAACTGATGACTCTTGGTGCTTGGGACAATGCTCAACCAACTGAGCGACACAGACCAGGGCAGCAGAAATATTTTATGTGTGTACTTCCAATTCTATTACACAGAATATTAAAATATGTGGACTGAAAGGTCAGGATTTATTAAATTAATAATTTTTACTGCTTCACCAAGAACATTCTTGAGTGAAATGGTATTCTTTTTTACCTCAAGTTCATGGCAATAAAGAGTGTCATGACTACTAATACAGTCAAGTGCCTCTCCTTTGGTGCTAAGATGTAGCCGTTTTAACTACTATTGGTTTCATACCATTGGTGTGAGTGAAAGCACAGTGAAAAGGACAGAAAACATCTTACAAATCCTGTAGATTGAAAACTGCTGTTCTATGTTCTTATTACAATTCATAGTTTTGGTTTGGGGATGGATGTGTGATATGACTCTGGCCAGTAAGACCTGCAGGAAAGAAGTCTTCTGTGGGGCTTCCAAGGAAGTTTCCCTTTTCTAAAAGAGGTGTGGCAAAGTGAACATCCTCTTTCTACCAGGGACTACATGTTGTTATATCTGAATGTGACGTTTGGAAATACTAGAGTCATCTTGTGACAAGAGAACCAAATATAAGATGAAGTCAGTGCACCCTAGCTGGTTTGGCTCAGTGGATAGAGCGTCGGCCTGCGGACTGACGGATCTCAGGTTCGATTCCGGTCAAGGGCACATGCCCCGGTTGCAGGCTCGATCCCCAGTGGGGGGTGTGCAGGAAGTAGCCGATCAATGATTCTTTCATCATTGATGTTTCTATCTCTCTCTTCCTCTCCATTCCTCTCTGAAATCAATAAAAAATATATATTTTTAAAAAATGATGAAGTCAGTGCAGAAGGTGGGAGAGCAGAGAAAGCAAAAGAACCTGAGTTCTTGATAAAATTCTTGAGCTACTAATAAAAAATAGCTGGGATTCTCATTTTCGGTGTACTTAATGAGATAATAAATGTCCTTAATTTTAAAGAGAATTTAAAATGAGACTTTCTTCTATGTGCATACATCATAATAAATTTATTTGAACAAGTGTACATATGTAAGCAATATGGAGCCTGAAGCAAGATTAGGGTGTCCCACAGAGAACAGTATGAGGAGAAATGTTGAGGGATACACAGGCAGAGTAAAGATCAAAGAGACTAGAGTGGTTACATAACTACTCTGGTTAGGTGTGATCACCAATTTGTTAGAGATAAAAAATGAAGATTAAGATCATATACACTTGGATATTCTTTAGTTTTCTAGATATACATACATTTTCAAAACTATAAATAGTTTTTATTACAAAACATCCGTTATTCTCCATAAATCCTATTGTCACTTTTATAGGGTTCCAAGCAAAATAATATCTGTAGGCATCAATTTACATATAAATACTCATGACAGGAGCTCAAGTAAGCAAAATTAAAATAAAAAGCAGCACCTTCCTAAAAGATTCTGTCTGAGATTGAGATTGTCAGGTAATACTTCGATGAATTTTCATCACATAGGTTGCAAGACCATAGTTACCAGAGATGGAGGAAGAAGTTTTGTTTTGATTGTCAGTGAAAAAACCAGATTCTGGGCATGGTCATATTGTCAGAGGAAGTGGGTCTGGTGGGTTGCAGAAGGGGTTGTCTTGGATATTCTAGAGGCACTGTGTCTAGGAAGGTGGCATCAGTGCCCTAAGTATGTAAAAGGTGTTGGCTCCTCCTTTCTGATTATGCTTTCATATTATTCAGAATATAGTAAGTTTTTCTATAATAACAAATAAACTTCCAAAGGCTCAGTGGTTTAGAACCACAACCTCATGTAAAGTCTAAAGCAGAGCAGGGGACACTCTTTTCTATCTACTTAGAAGGTTTCCCCTGTGTTGTAGGCCACTATACAATGTGACCTCTTCATTTATTATTGCCCTGGGAGGTAAGACCATAAAGATGACAATAGCTTTAACATACTTTGGCCCAGAGGAGATTCATCTCATTCCTCTCCTTTCACTGGCTAGAGCTAATATATGACTCCCCCTAACTGCAAAGTGACTGAGAATTTTAATTTTCTCAGGAAGGAGGGGAGAAAAGGATATGGCTAAACACAAATAATCTCTATTGCAGTCTGCCTTTTGGATCACCAAATAATTGGTTTATTCTTCTGTCTACATGAAAAACACACTCAAACACTTTCTTAGGAAGACAAGTTATAGTCCCATCCAGGGACTACATCTTTCTCAGAGTAGAAGATCTATAGGGAGACATGGAAAGTCTTCTCCATCGTGTCCAAAGTGGCATG